>NC_091821.1:208090405-208690405 GCF_038994185.2 Dermacentor albipictus | reverse complement strand
CGCGGAAGCACCTTGAATTCGTGACGTTTCATTGATAGCGTCGCTGTCGTCCCTGCTGTGGGTCCGAATTTTAAGAAGTGAAGTTAGGCCATCATTATCTCCGCTAATAACATTTTACCGCCAGTGAAGTGAGGCATACGGTAACCAAAAAATACTCCCCTTGTTTAAACTGTTCTCGAGTTTCTTTTTTCGTGAACTTGAACTGTGCTAGGGATGAGACACCGAGATAGAAAACAGGACGAACGCAGACTAGCAACTGGTTTATTGAAGACACACAATGCTGCCTCTTCGCACCATGCGCATGAACAAGCCAGATCAATCAACCAGCTGTTAGTCTGCGTTCGTCCTGTTTTCTATCTTGGTGTATCGTCCCTAGGGCAGTTCAAGATAAAAAAAAAAAAGAAACATGTCTTACCAACTAGACTCCCAACACACTCTCCTCGAGTTTCCCTTTTGTGTCCCTTTAAGTGAGAAGCCACAGGAGGCAGCGGTGGCACAAGAAGGCAATGAAAGGGTTATATCTTAAAGGGAGGCTTAAAGTAACGCGAATGTTTGTTTGTGATGAAGTGAATGAAGTAAAGAGTATGGAAGTGGAGGGAATACAGTGCACCGCTGGCGAAAGGGCCACCTGCCCCAAGTGCGCCAGCAGCTGGAGGCATGTGTCCAGTTTACCATTTACCGTTTATACTATATGTAACCCGTTTCTTTGAGCAGGTAGACAAATGAAAGGTTCCAATTGGTCGATTTGTTTCTGCATAACTGTAAACTTCGCAGCTCTCGTAACGACGACACATAGAGAAGACACACAGTGCGGTTCGGGACAGAAAAGAGGGAGCGACGAAGCCTCGTCTGCTATACTATTATACCATGCACAGAGATAAAGAAGGTGACAAAGATAAATGACAAGAAGGCAACGGACTAAACAGATAATGTGAGAAAGCGGTCAGCTGATACTTCGGGAAAAAAAGAAAAGACTGATAAGGTGCTGCCCAATTGTTTATGGAAACTAAGTGCTACATTTGAACATACGTCCGCTTGACCACAACAGTGTGCCCAGCTGCTGCGTATTGACAAACGTGACTCCAGCATGAAGTGGAATGGCAAAAGGTGCTAACGGAAAAAGTTGCGAATGGAAACATTCGTTCCACGGCGAATGAACAACAGGTCAGACCGGGTTCGGGGAGGGCGGCTGAATAGTGGATAAACACGTGAGAAGTGAGTTAAAATAGGAAAGAAGGAAGTAGAAATACTTTTAGAAGGGCGGGCAGCAGAAGCCGCGCAGAGGACCGCTAATGGCGAAAGTTGGACGGCTCCGCCCTTGCGCTGGCTGATCGCAGTCGGTGTGCGGGCACCAACGTCGTCCTATACTATAGCCGCGTGCGAGTGACCAGCACAACCGCAGTAGGCCAACAAATTCGTCAGCGTATCTCTGAGGTAGAAAACGTCAGCACTGGAGTGATAACGAAAGACGCGCGCAAGCGAAAGCATTCAGTGGGGTGCCTTCTACAAAGATGTGCGTCGCGATTTTAAGAGTTTAAAGAAACGGCGTTTGCATCCGGACGGAGTTTACGCCTTGGGCGTATCTGTCTGAATGTCTGAACAAGAAAACGCACACGCGCGCAAGCGCATCCACTGAACAGCACATGAACACGTGTGCGCATTATGTGCGGCGTGGGGCGCCACAGACGTCTTGTCTGCAGCTACAGCGATAAAAACCGCCGTGAGCTCCTGCAGCCAGCGCCTCGACAGAGTGAGAAACCGAAAACACGTGGCGTTGAGTAAGGTTTCTTTATTTCGCGTACCGCCGTGGCAGTTTAGAAACGCCGCTGCGCGTGTCCTAGCTGAATGTCTGCGGCAGGTGCGGTCTTTAAAATGTTACAGCTTGCACATGGTTCGAGGGGCAGCCTTGCGCGAAATAAATACAGAGAGAACAAGAGCATATAGCATATCAAATGTGCCTCGAAGGAGGTGGCAGAAATATGCTGTGCCCGTTCAGGCACGGAGCGTGGCATGCTGTGGCATTCTGCGGCTTGGCCGTCCCCGTATACCAAAGCGGGAGTCGTAAACGGTTCGTTGGCACTCGACATTTTCTTTTTCTTTTTCCCCGGCACTGCTCTACGAAGACGAGGATTAAGAAACAGGACGTGTCGAATAGACCGCATATAGAAGCGTGCCGAGAATAACTGTGGGGATATTTTTACTTTACAGCGCATTGCCACTTGTGTTTACGAACGCAGGCTACGAGGAAACTCGCGAAGTCGTTGCATTATCCTACACTGGATCTACACATGGCTCTCCGTACACACAGAGGGTCCCGCTTGTGGATGCCAGGATGCAATCGAAGAAGAACCAACTGCTCTCGCTTCACATCGCAAACGTGCTGCAGTCCTCGTCGTACTAAGCGTGCCTCCACAACCACTCGCTGCCGGAATGTGTACGCCCATGGTCACATACAATAACGCAGAAAAGCGACGAGTACTCTTCTCTCCTTTCCTTGTATATATAACCGTTCCTCTATACGTAGTCAGTTACGTTTGTGAGCCAGTAATTAGTAACCATTAGTGAACTTGATACATCGATGCTTTACGTTTGTCAGAACTAGCGCTCGTAAACAAGATACTATTCAACATGGTTATGATTCTGAGGGCTATATACGTACCGTCTTCCTAATGAAGATATGGATATGTTGATTGAACACGAAGGAAAAGTATTTTCATCGCAGCATAACTGTACAGCTCAAGGCTAACAACGCAACATCGACGACCAGTACGAAAGAGGAGTAAAGAAGGCATAAAAGATGCCCAGATTCTAATTTAATCTCCAACGGACAAACTTTGAAGTATAATCTGTAATTTCCGTAGTTCACAAGTACAAAGAAGAACAACAAAAAGAAAAGCTTGCGTTAACCATGCCCACCGGTGTTTACAGAGAAAAGGAGAGAGGAAAGTAAGGTGGTTAACGCCACCCTCGCTCCCAGTATCTACACAAGGATATGGGAATGAGAGAATATAAAGATCAAGGAGAAAGATGTAAAACGCAAAGGTTCCTTGAACAAGCACACACAGGCGAATGCCTGCATTGTTCTTAAAAAGAGCAATAGCGCCTCCTCAGCATTGTGCACCTATGAATGGCAAGCTCTGCGTTCTAAAATTTTGACTGGCACACAAAGACAGCGTCAAATGTTCCAGCTTGGTCAAATAATGCCACTGAACCAATCGAGTTTAGAGGAAAAGCACCAGCTCCTGAGAAATTTTTGAAATCTTCGGCGACCTTTACAACTATGATGCAATCGTTACACTATTCTTTCAGCTGGTTCTGTAAGACCTAGCTCCCTTCTCGTCGCCTCGCTTTTATCCGGAAAAAGAGAGATAGAGAAAAAAAATAACATGAGCAAGGTGTCAAACTATTATTTTGAAAAGGAGCTCTTTCGAGGATTATCAAGTTATTTCCTGTGAAGCTGCACTTACGTGTTCGGTCTCCAGAAATATGCGAAGTCAAGGTAATCGGTAAGTTGAAGGAAATTTAGAAGTAATGAGGGACGTTTAATTTTCAATGATTTGTGCTCTAACTAAAATTATGCATATTTTTAATTTTGTAGTTACTATAAGAAAAAGGGGAGATGAAAATTATTCTGACTGCACGGTAAATGTCTAGTCGACGTCTGACATGTGAACCTTGGACAGCAAAGGGGCGGGCGAGCTTATTGGGGTAAAAAGTGGAAAGAATAGCACAATATAGCGAGATAAATAGCAGTGATAAAAAAACTAGGAATTAATTACAGTATTATAAAAGTTGCGATAATGTCCCGCTCTCGTAGCCGCTGTCGGTACCGCGTTTGCCTTTTCTCTTTATTTCCTCCTCCCCCTCCTCCTCATTTACAGTGAAACATATGCATGCAGGAGCAGCCAGGTCCGCTTCAGGAAGGGACACAGGTTTACACTTACTTCCGCTCAGTTTTACTCTACTCAGTTGCTTTTCTGCTGATGCACGGTACGTTAACTAATCTACTTTTTAATGGGTAACGCGTACGCGTGCGAAATCTCTGCCGCACCAAACCTGTGGATCTGCGTAGCCAGATTGCCCGCCGTACAGCACATAACTTCGCGTGTACACATCCTGCAGGCACTGGCCCGATGGCCATTCTCTTCCCATGTATACCTGCTTATCGCTCCACGCGCGCGTCATTCCCCGTGTTGTCGAGTGGGCACTCTGACTCTGTCCTGTTCATATTTACGCATGTGTGCGTCCGATTTCCGCCCTTTTACCTCGTACGAAAGACTTTTGGTGCCTCCGCACGGACAGTAACAAACCGCCGTATACATAGTGTCGCTTTTTTTTTTTATGCGAAAGCGTCAAATGGCCCATTGAGCGAAAAAGCCTCGCGTCTGTCGTCTGTAGCAGCAGAACGGCACCTAAGCTCCATTGCCATTTGATGCGACACCACGGCACGAGCGAGCCTCGACGGACCAGAGCGGGCGTAAGGCAACTCCTGCTGCCGGAGTAGCGCGCCAGGCGTTGTGTGAGGGGAGAGGGCATCGCCGCGACGCCACGTCACCCTCACTCTCGCTCTCGGAAGCCTGTGTTATCCGGGCGTTCCTTGTCAACGCCTCCTAAATAGCAGACCTGTGCACTCTGCTTCACGACATCATGATGCTTATACCGAAATTTCAATTGCCAAGCGCGGCGTGGCGAAAGCGGTGACCTGAAAATCACCGCGGCTTACTCGGAAGCGTTCCCATTAGATTCTATGGTAGTCGGGCATTGAGCACGACGTCATGGATCGAAGTGCCTGCGTTTTAACTGCGCCTTCTTTAAGGCCAAATCAAAACGCGCCAAGCGTCTGAACAAGCTCGCTTCCCCGCAAGAAGTTCATAAGTGGAAGAACCTCTCCGCGGCGTTAAATTGGACATAAATGCTTGCGCATTCACAACTCATAAGTGCTTAGGTGTCCTCGATTTTTTTTTATATATCAACTTTGTTTTTTATTGCTCTTCACAACTCAGTTCTTTGGTTCAGTGAAGCTCTACAGGGGCTCACCTGTACTAGAGAATCCGTACATTAGTCCAAGTTTTGTACATGAACTATGCAGGTTGTTATGAGAACAAAGAAAAACTGCGCGAAAAAGAACAAGACAGAGAAAGAACCACACGACACAGGTGCAGACTAACAACTGGTTTAATGCTCCAACGCCTCTTTCCTACCAACAACAGAACGCATGCGCACCAACCACAAAGAGCAATGCCGCTATCATGTAGTCAAGCCTAGAAACGCCACCTCCTTGCGGTACAAATGTATGGAAGCCTCACTAACACATTTATCCGGCCCTAATCTCGCGATTTCTAAAGCTTCGATTACTTCACGCTCTTTCTTATCACTTGCGCGACCGACAATCTTAGTCCTGCCAAAAAGTGGAGTACAAGCTTTGCCGTCATGCCTGCAGGTCTTGCAATGCTTAGGAAGATGCTATCCTCTAGAATCATCTAGGGAATTGGTATGTTCTAATAATCTAATATTAATGCACCGGCCTGTTTGTCCAACGTACACGTTACCACAACTCAGCGGAATCTCATAGATGACATTCGCTCTACAAGGCACAAACTTGTTCCTGTGGTTAGTGCTGCACTCAATTTTCTTTTTCCTATGAGGTCTAACTAAATTGCACAGACTGGACAGCTTACAGGGTGCCGAAAAGAGAACCTGTATGCCGAATTTACCCGCGACCCTCTTCAGGCCGTGCGAGACCCTGTGGACATAGGGCATAACTTCATACTTCCTCCTCTCCTGTGGATCCGCCCCACGAGGCTTTGAACTTGGTCGGAAGGACTTCAACAGGGACTCGGCAACAGCCCGAAGAAGGGCCAACGGTTGCAGGTTGCCCATATGTCCGCGTATGAACTGCACAAGGAACGTTAGTGCTGCGTTTGTTGTTGTTTTTTCTTTGGCGTTCACAATGTAAGCAAACACGAAAGCCCCCGTGTTCCGAGAAGCCGTAGTGCGCCCGCATCGTGGTATTTTGGTCTCTAGCTGGCCTGCACCGAGCATCGGTAAAATAAATGCAGCTTAGCTCGTTTCTGTAGCTCGGCACGGCAACCTTTTATTAACCTCCACCGCTTACCCGGCCAGCCTGGCAAACAACAAACTGTTCTGCACGACCCGAAGTCACGCTACAGTTTTACGGCTGCGTGTGATATATTCTTTTACCAAAGATGCAGCTGAACAAAACGTTGTAGTCCTGTATAGTAGACGTTGCTTTTTCTTTCTTTCTTTCTTTCTTTCTTTCTTTCTAACTTTCTTTCTTTCTTTCTTTCTTTCTTCCTTCCTTTCTTTCTTTCTTTCTCCGTAGGTTGAATGTTTCCTTTAGCTGCATGAAGGGGTGAGTGGGGAGGGTGCTAGGACCTAGAGAGAGAGAGAGAGAGAAACGAAGAGGGAAAGATGGGGAGGTTAACCAAGGACCTGCCCAGTTGGCTGCCCTACACTTGGGGAGGGGCAAAATGTAAGAACAGATAAGGAGAGAAAGGAAATATAGTAGTCAGTCATTCACCGTCAGTCGCAGAGGAATCCCCACTGTCACAAGCGTTCATACAGTCCTGTGCAGAAGGGCTTTTGTGGCCTATGCATGCAAGCATGCATAGGCCATAGTCCAAGGATCTTTCTTTCCTTCCGAGAGACCTCTCTATTATCTAGCAGGTTGAGTTTAGCTTGTAGAATACGTCGTTGAGTGTCAAAGGATGGGCAGTGACACAGAAGGTGCTCTAGAGTCTCACCGCACCCGCACAGGCTGCACGCCGCACTGTTGGCTATCCCTATTGGGGCTGAATAGGCACTGGCAAATGCGGCACCCTACCACATGCGACACAGTAAAATTGTTTCGCGACGGGACAGTCCAAGTGGCAGGCGAAGACGCAAGTTAGGGTCGAGAAAGTGCAAGCGTCAGTTGGTGAAACCCGGTGAATTCCATCATAGAAGTGTGATGTGGCGAGGAAGTGACTGAAGCTGCCGCGCAGCATCAGTTCTTGAAAGTGGTATAGGAACCCTCTGATGTTTTTGGTGAGCCTAACGCACGGCTTCATCGGCGCTGTCGTTGCCTAGAGTCTGCATGGCTCGCCGGGCCATGCAGACTCCCGGGCCGCGTAAAGAATTTTTGACGCGAGCCCGGGCTGGGCTCGGGCCTAGGAGCTTTGAGCTCAGGTCGGACCTCATTCGCACCCTCAATAGGCCCGGGTAGGCCATTTGTGCTGTTTGCTCTTTCTGGCACTACGGGCGGGTTCGCTCAGAATTGGCGTGAACCAAGAAGTGTCACTTCCCGAATTGACGGACAAAGAACTAAAGAAGCTGCGTTTTCTACGCCGTGCAATCCCTATATGTTAAAAGAAAATGAAATCGAGACTAAATTCACTTAAATGACCAAACACGAATGCTTAAATTGCCGAATAAAAGATTGACGCAAATTGAAATGAAGTCGAATAAAGCACTAAAAATTGCTTCTTCTATTTGATATATGATTGCACGTGAGTGTTAGCCTTAGGTGCCACCAATTTAAATCTAACAGAGCTAGGAGAGCTCCTAGCGGCTGTGTGTAATGTAACTGTGATAACCAATTGACAAGTGCACATAAATTTACATTCCCTCCAAGTTTATTGATGCGAGTTCTAGCATTATGCGTTGCAAGGATACCTTGATGTTTAAAAGTGAGATAAAATGACTAGCGGTGGGTACACGAGCAGTCATCTATGCCTTCGTTGTACGGGGATATTATTTTTAAAAATAAAGTTTTCCGGAATGATTAAACATCGCCTGTTGCAGATAACATAATTCTAGACCTCGAGCTGCATTATTCAGAGAGGCGGACATTACTTGCATGAGAAATCGAAACGCATATTCAGCTGATTAAAAAGATGCAATAATTACCTTCTTAATTAATTACTTTACGACACATTGCAATTTACGAATTGTGGCCAGTGCGTTTGCAAGGCGTATCCACTTGGAATGAACTTCCAGAATGACAAGCGTTTGGCAATATGCGCCATCAAACTCGCCGTGAAAAGGCGCTGTTGTTTCACTTACATTTTTAACAAAACGCTCTTTCGTGCACTGAAGCACAAAAGTAACTTGAACGCCCGCGTATTTGGTCCCACACGTTGGGAAACAATGTATCTGTTGGTATACGAACATACAGTTCTATTATGCAGTTTTACGTACATGTGTTTCGCGCATACGCAACAAGTGCAACGACATTTGCTAGGTCCATGGTCTGCCAGCTTTATCAAAGGAGTCGTTCCCATTCAGCCGGCTGACTTTTTCGTACCCCAACTTTTCATCGCCAGAGTTATGCAACATTAATTTGCGAGCATCGTATCGCATAATACTCCTACTTCACCCTCTGTATCACCGTTGGGACGACCTGGATGACCTAATTTATATCTATTCAGGTGATTATCGAACATCGACCTCCAAGTTCACCGGCCGACAAGGCATTCGAGGCGGTTAAGTAATTTGTGAGAGCGGCACACCTATGTGAACACCTTTGATTGCGTGACGCTTAGTGACGTCAAAAACGGGACTAGTTGGTTCCGCGTAATCCAAAACGTAACAACGCCACGTGGGACAAGGGCGTAAACCGAAGAGTGTTTGTCCATGTCTGCTCGTGTTCCAGTTGCATTTAGCATGAATCGTGCCGCGCTGTTCCGAGTGCACGCGTTCCCCGCGCAGTCCTCACTTTCTTTCCCTTCCATCTTCTCGTTCCCCGTCGCCCTCCTCAAGGTCAAAGAATTCAAACTGGAACCCCTTCTGGTTTTCGACTCACGCTTTCCCGCTTTTATTTTATCGCTGCTCGCGGATTTTCGATACGATCACTTTGGGGAATACCTTGTTTTGCGCGACGCTTCACTTGGGAGCGACGGGCAACCTGCCAATGATGCGGAGAAATATGCGACGCGAAAATAACGCTGAATGGAGACGTGCCAGTCCTTTCGTCACATTCGTTTCTGCTGACTTCTTAGCAGGCTCGAATAAAGCCGTCTCAATAAACCGCCGCATACATTAGCAGATGGCCGCTTCGTTTCGCTAATCGTAGCTTGGCGGTTTATCCTTTTACGCAGTAGCGCCCACTGACGGTAGCAGCAGGAGTACAGGACACGGGACGATCCAGTGATGTACGTTGCTCGGTTTGCGAGAATTCTGTCGCCTCTTGTCGAGTGGCCGAAGCCAGATGTCGGCGAAGCCGTTCGCAAGAAGCAGACATATATGCAAGTCGCCACGCTTCCTGGGACGTCACGCTGATGTACTTGGCGTACCGAAGGTGAGTATCGAGTCACACCCCCTTCCTCCATTTAAATGTTGCCTCCACACATCTGACATTACACGCTCTCATGGACTTTATACAGGAAACCTAAATAATACTCCCTCCAATGTAGGTTCTACATGTCACCTGGACTCTTGTGTGCAAGTCGCCGCCATTGATCTAACATGGAGTGCATTATAACGAGTGACTAGATTAACCTGCAGGCCTTTCACCTCTATTCTGAGCTATATATTGAGTTCTGGACTACACATTATGCATTCCCTGCTGTGCGGCACACGCTGTATACAAAACGCTTTTTTAGTGGCCGTCGTACATTCGTCCCACGGGAGCCTCCGATGTCGCTGCATTATGCGCATGCAAACAAGAAGACAAGAATCACGATTCCGCGAATAGTTTCGACACAACCACCGCCCAAGAAGAACGAGGCTACTCGCATTTCGGCGACAAGAAAGCACACGCTTCGTCCCTGCCTTCTTTTCCTATACGTGGCCCGACTCGTCACGTCCACAGATCGAAGAACCCAAGGCTGTACTGCGCAGACTTTGCGTGCAATGGCAAACAAAGGCCGTGTCCGCTTCACGAAGGCAGAGCTAGGCGGCCCGCGGCAGAGCATCGCAGAGGCCACCACGAAGATACTGCATAATCGCGCGTGCACGCAAACAACGGCGACGACGCGTTCTTGTCGTCAAACCCTTGACGGAGCGCCGTTTCTGGCCAGCCAGCCCAATAGCGCGACCGGTCCTCGGACTGGTCCCCTCTTCTTGGGCGAAATAAAGAGTTCACAAATACCACCCAATTCAGCAACACTCCAGTTTTTCTGTACTTTCTCTCTCTCTCTTTTCTCTCACGGAGACTGGCTGAAGCCTTTCCTCCGCATTGCCAACACGCGAAGTCGTGGTATATATGCAACTTGCGGCGTGTGCTCCCGCTGGGTGGACGTTCAACTTTTAAGGAAGGAGTCAAACACGTTAAATAAAAAAAAATCCCATTGTCATCTACAGCACTGCATTTTAAATCATACTATGAGTGCACAGGACATAGGTCGGCAAACTCGCTCATGAGTCTATAGTCACTCGATCACACCGAGACCGACCCGTGAGTCTCAGCCCGGCTGAATAGAACTTTGGTAAGTCTGAGTGCGAGAGAGCCCGGCTGAGTAAAATAATGGTGATTCTGAGTCCGAGTCATCCCTAAGCACAAAATACTTTGTGAGTGAGTCTAAGTGGTTTCGGTTCATGTTGCCGACCTATGGCACAGAATGCATAAAAAAGAAAAAAAGAAGGGGGGGGGGCGGCAGAGAGTGAAGCTTCAAGGAGACGTTGCTGTTGACGACCTCAAGTTGACAAAAGGGCGTCCTCTATACGTATGGCGACGTGGACGCATGGGAACTATCAAGCACTTTGCTGGAGGGTCGCCTATATGCCTGTTCGACCTTTCGCGAGTACACATGTGTTCTGGTATGCGCGCGATGGGAAGCACCAAGGTAACCTCACTGTGTATATAGCTGAGTCATCTTTTGTTCTTTGCAGTCTGCAGACAGCAGCCGGTGGTCGACGCTCTCCAGACACGCTGCATGCCTCGGGTTCTTGGCGCTGCGGCAGTGTACAGAAACAAAGGCCTCGAAGCCCGCATGCCCTCGGACGCTTGTTTGTGATCACCGTTCGCGGAGAAGTTGCAGCGCTGTGAAGAGTGAACGTAGTGTCCTGCTAGCATATAGCACAGACACACTTGCCCGCGAGCCAATGACGTGAAGGGCCACAGAGTCGTCGCGCTATTCGAATAATAAACGAATTCGGATATACCAGCTATACACCGTCGCAGGCGCATTTGAAAAGTAGCCCAACCGTAGGCGCTGTTGGGTTTTGAACACTGAATTTGCAGCTGTTCAAGTGGAATGTTCTTTGGTCCTGGCTCAGAAGAACCTACTGAGAACCACATGAAGAAAATGGTCCACCTTTATATGTTAACTATTCGTTAGCTCAAGGAATGAGCTGCGTCATGTTTTGAAGGAAATAAAGCCAAAAGCCGACTCTAGAAAAAAAAGAAAGAGAAAAGAACGAGCTTTCTTTTTGAACACGCTCTGCAAACGTACAAATGACGACGCACGAACAATGTTTTTTAAACTTGAAATGGACAACAATAGTTCCACACTTCCCAGATGTTGCAACATCCTGTTGAGCGAATGAGTCAAGCGCGATCAACATTGTTTTCAGTTCTATTTCATTCCTGTCTCCGCATACCATTGCCGTTGGTCACGAAGCGGCGAAAAAATGCTGTCACGGCAAAAGGGAATGCGGGGTCGTCCACTTCCGGCTGCGCGCTAGCAAATTTATAGTACCCCCTAACCACGCTGCAAGCAAACGAAACCGAGTGATTCAGCTCCTTAACGAAAAGCATGTCGTATAGTCAGGGCGGAGCGAAATGGGCAATGCGTCAGGCCACTATTAGCGGGAAGCGGGCCATATACTCAGTCGGAACCGCAGCAACACTTGTACTGATGACCTTGACAGACAGACAGACAGACAGACAGACAGACAGACAGACAGACAGACAGACAGACAGACAGACAGACAGACAGACAGACAGACAGACAGACAGACATTAGGAAAGAAAGAAAGCAAGAAAGAATGAAAGATAGAGACAGACGTGTTTCGTACTTTCTGTCGTCTGAAAAGTGGACTGACGGAAAAAAGAAAAAAAGAAAAGAACTCAGCAAAATTAAAAGAAACGAGTAACAGAAAACCAAAACAACAAACGCCAATGAAGAGTACTTTTGAAAGCGAACAAAAGAGCATAATTGGGATGCTTGATTAAGGAGTTATTTTTGCTTATGCTATGCTAGCGAAAGCACTAAAGAACTTTAGACTAACAAAGTATTTTTTAAAACTACACTTCCATTATTTCGCGGCATGAGTTCAGTTGCCAGAAGAGAAAAGGCTGAAATACTACCCTTTTCTAAAAGTTGCGCCAGATCTTCAACGCCGGTACGTCAGTATGACGTCACAGATTCCAAAGTATACTTTCATACTTGAGCCGCTGAGGCACGGTCAAATTTAACGAAACTTGCTAAGGTCAGCCTTTGACTCCTTTAGAACGCGACGTATACGTACAGAAAATCTATGCCAGCAAAAAAAAATTTTGGCCCGAGGAGAAGCCGTGAAAATATCTCACGTCACTGGTACGTGGTGCGGGAACTTTTGAGTGCACTCAAAAGCTCCCGCACCAAGGGGCAGGACTTGGGGCTCCCGCACGACGGGACTTGGGGCGATGCCATGGCGTCGCCCCAACTGCTTCGTTATTTCGTCTTTTCTGGCTTTTTATGAAGCCTACTCCTACGGGTGAGGGTGGCTTTTTGGCATTCTATAGGAAGCCACTCTACTGATACAGCTAAACTCGCCTTTTTTCTCTGTTACGTGTTCCATAAAGCAGACTCTTAAAGTTCGGAAATTAATTAATTTGCTTTAAATTGGCAGTATTTGGGATTCTGGAGTGAAATAGCAGAAAAAGAAAAGAGAATTTGCTTGTCAACTCGACATGAATCCCTCTGGCATTGTTTACATTGAAATACGGAAAGCCTGGGCCAGTAACGGTCTCTAGACACCGGAGTCTGCCCACGCCAGATCACAGCTGGTCGTTGTGACGACGTCAAAAATTCGTCGGGATCTTGTTACTTTTGGTTTCCGTATAACAGCGGTAGAAATACAGAAAGAAGAGAGAGAGATGAAAATAAGAAAAGGTAAGGAGGTTAACGAAAGCAAAAAATGCCGTTTGCGACTTTACATTAATAGGACAGCAGACAGAAAACACGCACTGTATGCAGCGACAGTGCCCTGTGTCTGGACTTTCTTAACAAATTAAAGTATGGGGTTTTACGTGCCAAAACCATTTTCTGATCATGAGGCACGCCGTAGTGGACTCCGGAAATTTCGACCACCTGGGGTTCTTTAACATTCACCTAAATCTAAGTACCACGGGTGTTTTCGCATTTCGCCCCCATCGCAATGCGGCCGCCGTGGCCGGGATTCGAGTGTCAGGACTTTGTAGCGGCTTTAGCACGTATATTCTACAGTTCTGCAGCTTCTGCTTCCACCTACTTTAGTTCTGAAAGCAAAAATATTCTTTGTGTGTTTTTGGGCAACAAGGTGGTTGGCAGGCAGGGCGGCACACGCGCACTTGAGTCCCGCCACCGCTGGACAGCTCTTCTCTCTCCCTCGCTCTCCGTGAGTTTTCTCCCACCTTGGCGGTGAGATAAGCGGCGCCACCGGGTTTCTTGGACGCCTCCTCTCTGGAAACCTTTTCGCGCTTTTCTTCCGTCCTTATCGGCGGCTGTTGAGCTTTGAAACGGGCCTTTCGGCGAAAAGGGAGGAGGCTAAATTTTCCACGCGCAGATTAGGAGCGTGACGTGTCCACTGCCACCGAACGATAAGTGCGAGCTCGACGCGGCGCGAGCGTTCCACTGTCGAGATGCCGCAACGGCCCCGGGGGTGCACCATGCCTTTTGAAGAGCGAGCGGGCTATAGGTGCAATAGATCCTCACCGACCCGTGCTCTTTTGACAACAGGGAGAGAGATAGAAAAAAAGAAATGTGCACGCCAGCAAACAGATACAGAAAAACGGGTGTGCGTACACGTTCGCGCGCGCGCGATACTGCTGTCTGAGGACGGCGATAACGAGCTCTCCTCGCCCTTCGCAGCGACACTCTCAGCGACGCGTGGCAGCCACGCGGTATATACACGGCGAAGGAATGGGCGCGAGGCGCGTATGCGGCCGCTGTCGTCTTCCTTTGCAAAACATAGCTTTAGGAATAGCAGGCTTTAAGTTTTGGGGACGCTATCAGCACTGCGCATAAACTCTCTGAGCTCGCAGAGTTCAAGATAATGCGAGGAGAGTTAGGGCTCCAAATTATGCCTGGAACCTCAACTTTGGTCTCTGATCATGCGCAGCGCCAGTGACACTATTTCTTGGGTAAGCTAAGCCGCCCCTTGAGCCTTCCAACATATAGTTCCAAAACTCAAGCATCGCCTCTCCTTGGCAATGCTCGGCTCACAAGCACAAAGAAAATGCTCGCTGATGCGCATGCAGAGGACGCCACCCAATCTGCACATGAAAATGGCTGTCTTGGTTTCGCTTTCGCGAACAGACGCTGCGGCTGGGCTGCGATTGATGCCCCATGAATGTACTTTGCCCCCTATGGGATTCGAATGTTTTCACCATGTGTCGTTTGCGTTCGTTGACTCCGGATATACGGATGCAGCTACCGAATGGGTTAACACGACGTGAACAGACCATGCTGTACCGTCTGTGGATAGGCGTTGCATTTACAAACTCATATGCTTTCCTTATTGCAATGGCCAACAGCGCCACGTGCGACACATGCAGCAGCGATGAGGCGCTCGCACGCACTATCTGCGTCTGCCCGCGATATAGTGCCCAGAGAGGAGTGATGTGCAGAGTGCTGGACCAATTGGACAATCGTCCACTATCAGAACTTAAAGCTTTAGGTCAGTGCTCCCAAAGAACATCCGCGCTGAAGGCCTTACTAGCGTTACAAAAATTTCTGCGGTCTACGGGGCTTTACGATAGACTTTAAGAACGCCGCCACCTACTGCTCCATTGTGTACGCGGTTTGTGCTCTCTCTCTCTCTCTCCATTAACCCTTCCCCCATGCAGGGTAGCCGACTGGAACTACCTCTGATTAACCTCCCTGCCTTTCTATGCACTCTCTCTCTCTCTTTCTCTCTCTCGCTCGCTCATGCGATAAAACCGCATACGTAAGACGTCATGTGTCTTTCCCTGCACGGAAGCGGAAAACAGGGTAGTCTGGCTTTCATATCGATCTAGTTCGTTGCCAATTAGGCCTCTTCCGACAGTATGCGGCAGCCATGGCGAAGGTGTGTGAAGGTATGCACACGAAGGGATGTACATCATAAAACGCGAACAGAAAAATAGACAAAGCATAATATGTATTCATGTCTTAATGCTAGGAAATACTTATGTGTGCAAATGACGTGATTGATTTTCTCACGTAGAGTTTCGGGACTACATAGTGCCTAGTAGAGAACTACGCAGCAAGTCGCACATTCAACGTGGTCGACATATGCGATGTACTGTTGCATAATAGTATGGTTGTGACTAACGAAAAATTGGACCCCACAGATGTCATTATTGTTCTCGATCATTGCACAGCGAGGGCCTCGACTTTGCCAGCCTTGATGCTATGAGGTATCATACGAGGGTTTATTGGCCAGTTGCCTGCTCCTAAGCTCACGCACTACGTAACGCCTGCAGTTAAAAGGACGTTCCACGCCTGCCGCCTTCTCCGTGAGTGGCGCTGGCTAACACTCCCACCAGGGCTAATCTTGTAGACTTGTACACATGCACACAACCAAGAAAGTGGACTGGAGGGTGACCGCCGCGATAACTTAGTACGTGCAATGCGGAAGATGTGGGTTCGGCTCCCAGCTGCGACAAGTCAGCTTTTCGTCCGACTTCACTTTTCTTCACCTGATTATTTGCACATTTCAATTAAACATAAAATCTACTTTCTTTTTGCTCTCTCTGGCTTCATTGTCTGTTACTTCGTGTGGTTTTGACTAACCAAGAATTGAGCTCCCCAGGTCTCCCTATTCTTCTTAGCCATGCGAATGATGGTGCGCAGAAGATACATGTTCAAGTTAATTTTTACTATCGTCGCCCAGTTTGGCCGCTGTATTGCCGCCTAGTTACGGAATGCGAGTCCATCGCTTGGAATGCAAGGGGGAAAGTACTCCTGTTCTGCTTTGAGAAATTGTTAACAAGATGACGAAAAGCACCTCGTCTCGTTAGTGAAGACAATACTCTGTGCGAAATGTAAAAAAAAAAAAAATATAGAAAGAAAGCAGAACCGGCAGAACTCATCTCACGATGGCTGTCGACGTTAACGCGGCTAGCATTCAAGCAATGTAGCGCACACATCGTATTGCCGCCGCCGAAAGGCGTCGTTTCTGAACCTTGCACTGCAGCTGGGCGCCTCCCCTGCGCTTCCCTATTAGGGTGCCTCGATGTCCCCCTCGCCCGCCGGCGGGTGAGGAGGACATCGAGGCACCCTATTCCCTATTAAAGAGGGACCTTATTCCCTACGGATACACTGCGCCAACTAGCGGCGCACCCGCGCAGTCGCCCTCCTTTTGCGTGGTCTCCGAGATTGCACCGGTGCGTGCTAACGCTGAGGTTAACGCGGGCATTCGTGGTGCAGTGCTAAGGCGTCCGGCTTCTATGCTTTGGGAAACCCGTGTGACGCGGGCGCGATACTGCCCAGCACAGAATAAGCTTTATATTGAATATTGAATAGTGACTTAGAATGGTAGTGGCTTTGGCTAGTTGGTTTTCCATAATGCTCCGTGTCCCTCTGTCCTGCTTCGCGCTGCAACACTTAACGCTATGAATAGTGACACAAAGCGTTAGATAGATAGATAGATAGATAGATAGATAGATAGATAGATAGATAGATAGATAGATAGATAGATAGATAGATAGATAGATAGATAGATAGATAGATAGATAGATAGATAGATAGATAGATAGATAGATAGATAGATAGATAGATAGATAGATAGATAGATAGATAGATAGATAGATAGAAAGTGGCTGAAAGAGGCTACGAATACTAACTGCATTACTACTGTTGAGCAAAGGCGCCTCAGATGGAGGCATAGGCCGGCGAACACATTCTTGAGCTTGCTCACTTAGGATTAATTGACTCAGAGTCTTAGTGAGTGTGAGAGCGCGTCAATTCAGGTGAGTCCGAGTGGGTGTGCATGCAGTTGTAACATCACGCAAGAACGTAGAGAACACGCTTGTTAAAACTATGTAAAAAAAGTGTTATAACGATGGAACTGGTTGCGAAAGAGGTGAAGCCAGTGTACTAATGACCAAAGTTGGAATTTTCGGGATAAAAATATCACTGAAATCTGGACAACAAGCAAAGAACATAAAACGTAGAAACCAGGACATTTTTCGCGACAAAGTGCGAAACTCTGAATGCGACCAAGATTCTTTTATTGGCGTAGAAATTTTCAGCGTGCTCTTTACAACCAAAACGCATGCCCTAATCTCATGCGGTGAGGAAAATGGCTGACAACCTCTCCAGCGTCTGCTCGCTTAGCCTACGCCATTTCTCCATTAACACATGGTTGAAGTCCGAGGACGAGCGCTCCGCTTCTACAAAGGCGATACCCTGAGTATTCGTTTTGTGACTACTGTTGCGGCTCGGGGCAGCGTATAGGCCAGGAATCCTCCAGGCACATTGATGAGTACGTCCGGTAGTAGGAATGAACGAAAAAGGATTCATTTTACATTATTTACACTGGCTCCAGATACGGAAGCCAACTCCATGTTGGAGCGTATTAAACGTCTGAGTTCACATCAGAAACTGCGTGTTCTCACTACACCAAGGTATCCGCTTTTATAACCATCGTCTTCCCTAGGAGACTAGACTAGGAAATCTGATGATTGTATCTCGGCCAATCGCAATCATCGAATCGGCCGCAATATCCCTCCCAGGCTGACGCACCATTCCGCCGATCTCCGCCTCCTATACTGCACCCTCGCCCCCTCATACGAGGCAGCCACGTCACAATTAGGGAAACTCAAGTCGTTGCTTCTGCCACGGTAACTTTTGACGTTGGGCCTTTCACCAATTAATTCAGGTTGTCAGGGTCAGGTTCAGGTACAGTGATCGCGGTAGCTGTCACCTCGAAGTGAGCTCCTTTGTTTGCGGGTCACAGTCTATGTAGGGCCCCGGCGTCGTCTGGGCGCGCTGATGAAAGGACTGCCTCGTGGAAAACGTCTAAGGAATGCTCATCACTGTATTGAGATATAACACTACGTCGTAAGCGCTTGCCATTCTGGGCGAACGCACCCTTTCACCGTCTGGGTTTTTTCAAAGCACCTTGCAAAGCTCGTCTATAGCAGGACCGTCCAACTTCTCTGCTACATAATACGATATTTCAAGCTGCGTATATACTTGGATCGCGACTGTTTCCACATTTGCAATCGCGCTCGGAATGAACCCGCACTTCTCAATATTGTGCGGCCCACAGGCAAGAGCGTCGCTGGTTACGCTTTCCTGTAGTGCCTTCACTTGTTACAGCTTCAGTTTCACCACGAAGTCGGCCACTTTGCCATTGTTTCCCGCGCATTACATCGCTGTTTTCAGTAACACGTCTCCGACATTCTCAGGAGGCAAGATAAGCCTTGTAAGAGCGAACGCTGCTTCACAGATTTTGGCAGAACACCTTTATTTTTTTTATGTGGGACACAAACGTCTTCCCTGCAGAGTACATATCACGAACCTGCTCTGGTACAGTTCAAGTCTCGACATCGTTGACTGTATCCCGCGCTCGCTCGCTTCGTATACATCGTAAAAGAAGCTAAGGCGTGCACACACGGACACAAGAGAACCAGACAAAACAAACAACCTTTGTGTTATCTGGTTCTCTTCTCTTGTGTCCGTGCCTGCAGGCTTTACCTTATTTAACGACAAATCCCTACCAACTAGTTGAACTTTCTGTGGTTCTATATAAACGCTTCGTATAGGCGCCGTCTGCTGCGTCGTCACCGCAGTACCTTGCTACGTACCGGACAGGCGAACCGTTAAAAGTGTGTCCGTACGGAAAAAAGAAAAGAAAAGGAAAAATCTAAATTTTGCGTGTCAGGCTGAGTCGAGCGCGTTAAGATGAAACAGCTGACGTTTCACAGGTGAGCGCTCCAAATTATGAAAACGAAACTATACGTTCAAAGGCAGTTCCTAAAGAAGAAGTCAGCCCGCATTGCACTGGCGACGCTCTTGGAGCTGGTGGCGACAGTTATGACGAAAGAGAAAAAGTGCAGTACTTTCACGGGTGCGGTGGCCTTAAATATGCGCGAAATAGACAGTTGGCAGCGTAAGCGATTTGGACGCTGTTGGGACATCGGCGAAAGTATGCGCCCCTGTCTCGCTCCTTTACAAGGTCAAGATAACAGCAGGCGAAGGGCAAAGGGATACAATAATGTCTGGTAAATAACCGCAAGTATGGAAGTTATGTGCAACCGGAACATACCGTAATTGTTCGGGCCAACCAAAGCGAATTTGTGGCAACAAAGTTGACGCAAACCACGCGACAACGGCTTGGTAGATGCATCTACTGGTATCTGGCGCTATCATCCGTACATCTTTCGAAGTCGGAAATCTCGAGCTCTAGGCTAATGATGTGATAACAGTTCCAAGCGAGTTTCAACAGCCTGAAGATGTGTGACAGCGAGGACGTGTCTTGATGAAGTAAGTCACTTCATTCGAGACATCCGTACGAAGAACCGCGCAATATTGTTTTTACGATTCGATGCTCTGCACTGGCTTGATTGTATACATACACGCCTATGTACGCCGACTGAAGAGAGAGAGAGAGAGAGAGAGAGAGAAATAATAAATGAAAAACAGGGAGGTGAACCAGGACTTCTTCTCTTAAGCTTTCCCTGCCCTTTTCTCTTCCCTCAGTGTAGGGTAGAACCGTCCACTGAAATCATTCATAAAACGTTGGAGTTAGACCTTGTGAAACGTTACTTCGTGGCATCAGGCCCGGTCACAATTACCTTCCGCAAAGGGAACATCGCTGGAGAGTTGGATTGAGAGACAAGAAAGAAAAAAAAATTGAGGTAGACCAACCAGACAACATGGTTAGAGGATGTAGCGAAAAGAGCCTTTCTGTAGGCTAGTGGACCATGTACTGGAACTCCCACTTTCTGTAACTATATACTTACCGCAAGACGTCAGAGCTATGCATTGTCGACTCCTGCTAAGAGGGCCCGGACCATCACCAACCAATTCGCGAAAGTGGGCGCGCTGAATCCTCATCATGCGCTTGTGGTGAACCATACATGAGAACATCTCGCGTACGCTGTTAACTTGCGCGCTTCATTCCCAAAGATGCGAGAGCTGTGCCTCATGCTTATAAAGCAATAGTGAATTACTGCTATATAAGGAACAATCTATGAAATGATAGAGGCGGCGACGCACAAGGCGTTCGTTTATAATAAATACACCAATCAACCCTTCGTCGATGCTTTACGACTCGAAACCACGAGATTATGCACCATTCCACGGAAATATCAGCTACGCAGGTGCTAGTCGCCTTTCAGCGCACCCCGCATGACTAGATCGTAACACGAGCGCCCACAACGAAACGACCCATGCTGTACGTGCTTCGCCATCGCAGCACGCGGCGGAGATTCAGTGCATAGCCTCCGATGCAGAATCATCTTGGCTGGCAATGGCCGAGGCGTAGGAGGCTCGGATTGCGTCGCGATTGGCCTCTATCCGCGAGACTGTAATGTTCTGCACGTGGCAACGGTGGCGCGAAACAAAGCAGTTCTACCGCGAGGTATAGGCAACGGCAGCGGGACGTTCACAACAGCCGTGCTGTCGCGCGTGCTCTTTCCCTCTCTTTTTAGTCATACTGCAGACTCTTTCTCGGGGGTCATCTGCGCCATCCGCAATGAGTTGAGAAACAGCACGCGTAACCGGGGCCCGACCGACACTGTCCTTCTACGAGGCGCGCCCATCTCCGCGGCAGGTTCTGCGAGAGAAGCAAAGAAAATAAACAAGCTAAAGAAAGAGGGAACAGTACCGAAAGAAAGCTTGGCGCGCAGAACAAACACCGCGGGGACGCGGCTCCGCCAAGGCGGCAGCTAATTAAGTAACGGGTGCGCTGGTCGAAGGCTTTGCTTCTTTTTGTCCCGACGCGACTTGAGCGATGAACGGCGACGAGAGCGTGCGCCCTTAACAGCACGCAGGCTCCGGTGCCAGCGTTGCCCTCGCGCGCACATAAGGCAGGTCGACGAAAACGGGCCGCGCACGCGCACGTATACACCTCTGCAGAAGAAGCGCGTAATCCAATCAATGGCCAATCGCGAGACATCACGTCTTCGTTAGCACACGAGCGACTTGACGCACACACTGCAGCGCTTGATAGTGAACAGGACGAGAACGGGAGAGAACAGGGGGAGAAGAGGAAAGCTTGAAACGGGGCGCATGAGAGGCTTCGCTAGCTCACTGTCTCATTCCATTTATTTTGTATGCCAAGGCAAACAAATCCTCGCCACGAGTTCCACGGCGGAGAAAAAATACTTTGCTTGCCTGCGCCGCGGGTATATGCTGCGCTTCCGGGATATGCAATGTGCAATAAGGATCGCGAGAGCTGTTGTTGATGGATGTGCGGTAGTTAGATAGGAAAGTAAGTCACTTGAGAACTTGCTATCCCAGTGGTTCGAAGCTATTAAGCAACCACTGTAAAGAACGAGCCTAAAAACATCAAAGCGACTCGAGTAAAATTATGGAAACCGTGACGGTGCCTTCACGAGAAAAGGACGCGAGTGGCATAACGTCATTGTTGTAAGCGCGAGGAGAATGGATTTTATGGATTCATCTGACTCTGTCAAGAATGTGCGGTATAGAACGCGGTTCCATATCGCGGGTGTTACCACCCTAGCTTGCCTCGCGCGCTTCTTCGGAATTGGCAACCAAACGCAGTCCCTTGGAAGCGAAGTCGAAAACCATTATTCATACACTCTTAACTCCGAGCATTCATATACGTATGTGACACGTGAGGTGAGGTTCCCGTGTTTTAACAGCTTGCTGTGGTTCGACTTGAAAGATGCACTGTAGGAAGTCCAGCCACGAGCTATAAACTTCTGTCTCTAGCTTTTCTTTTTCTTAGTTGATAGAACCGCGCTCTTCGAGCGCACCAGTGGCCGCAGTGCTCCCAAATGCGAAAATAACTACGACGAACACGACCAGTGCATTTGTATAGTACCTCATGTTTTTACGCACGAATGCACTAGTGGACCACCGCGGTCACTGGCCCCGGAGAGTGTGGCAGTGGTGGTACACGAGAACGCGTTTGTAACACGATTAGCGGTGGGGACGCGCGGCACATGCGGCGCATTGCGCGGCCACCGCCGCGGTGCCCTTTTCGGGGGAGAACTGGGTCGCTCCGGGCTTCTCGTGCGCTCGGCCATCGATCGCGCCAAATGACCCCGATCTCGACGGGTGCGAGATGATTCCGGCCGACCACTGGCGAGACGGCCGCTGCCGACGGGGGAGGTGAGGGGGGGGGGGGGGGGGGGGGGGCTTCTCCCTTTGTTTGCGGCTGCGGGCCCGTCGTCGGGCGTTCCCTCGGACTCCGCTCTCGGCACCCGCGCCAAACAAACGCTGACACGAAGCCTTCTGCCTGACGATGACGTGAGAGGCGGACCAGAGAGTTCGTATAAGGGAGGGTCGCTAAGATATGATAAAAAACAAACAAACAAAGGAAGCACAACGCACATCCTGTAATCTAACTTGAAGCTTTAGTAAAGCGATTAAACTTGCAACGGTGATACGTAGGATGTTGTTTACTTTACTCCTACTCAATGTCTAATCTCATGGAATGCTTACGTTCACCCGCACGAAGGTCACAACTTTATGGTCACGAAATTTTAGAGCGCGGCTCTTACGCGTCCGTTCCTGCGTTTCGCGTCGGAGTCGTCCCTCGGCGTTACCGAGCGAAAGAGCACAGCGAAGGATAGGAGAGCGAACACGGAGCGCAGCGGGGATGAAAGACGGCGATGGTGATAGCGAAGAGAACGTGAGGAGGAAAGCGGTGGAGGAGGGTGCAGTGGAACCACGAGGAAGAAAGTGGAGGATGAAGGTATGGCGAAAGCAAAAGGAGAAACGCGTAGTAGCGCGCAAGACGGGCTCTGCTGCGACGACCGCTATGAGATGGCGCCAGAGTAGCGCGCCGTCGTCTGTTCACCGATGCCATGCGGCGAGCACGTCAACCGCTACCATATATGGAAAAAAAGCGCTGCATGAGCGGAGCTCTGTCTGCAGCGGCTGCTGTGAATCGCGCCCACGCGTCACCCAGCACTCGCTGCCTCTCGCGATATCCCGATTAGCGAGACAGATTTGATCGCTCCGTTTGCAATGTGCCACACGAGACAGATTGTCCACACCAGGAAATAGATCGCAAAATGAAACCCCTGTAGAGCTGCGGTCAAATTTCACATTGAGGAGTATCGTAATCGTCGGTGAAGTTTTTTTTGTACACTGCATTATTCACAAGGTATGTCGAAATGCAAACTCTAAGTCAGGTGCATGAACGGTGCAAAGACGTACACGCAGCGATGTCACAAGCAAGAAGGCGATGCATGATGCTCGTCGAGGGAAGAATGCTGATATGACAAGTGTATGGCGCAGAAAAGCACGGAACATTTGGCCTCCTCTCCAAATAACGTCTTCTGATGGCTATCGCAGAAATGGCCACATAAGATTTTAGAAGTAGGCGGAGAGACTGCATGACCGCTGCTGTACATACGCGAAGGCTTGACGCAAACAGCAAGGCATGCTTATTGGCACGTATGCTAATAGACTGCGGAGGCCAAATTAACAAACCTTTTCCTTCGCAAGTACTGTTTGCCATTGGCTAGACGTTTTCGCTAATGATATGCGCAACATCAGGATTGGTTGGAATTTTCTCTCACGAGCAATTCTAGCGGAATAGGTTTTTGTGCAGGTACAGGAACACTGTACTTTAGCCAACCAAGGGAGCAGGCTGGCTTCAAGAAAGGTTAATCTACAATGGATCGCATCCATGTCATTAACCAGGTTATCGAGAAATCCGCAGAGTACAATAAACCTCTCTATAAAGCTTTCATAGATTACGAAAAAGCATTTGATTCAGTGGAGATACCAGCAGTCATGGAAGCATTGGGTAATCAAGGAGTACAGACCGCTTACGTGAATACCCTAGAAAATATCTACAGAGATTCCACAGCCCCCTTAATTCTACACAAGAAAAGTACAAAGATACCTATAAAGAAAGGGATCAGACAAAAAGACACAATCTCTCCAATGCTCTTCACTTCGTACTTAGAAGTATTCAAGCTATTAAACTGGGAAGGCTTAGGAGTAAAGATCGACGGCGAATACCTCAAAGACCTTCGGTTTGCCGATGACATTGTTCTATTCAGCAACAATGCAAACGAGTTAGAACAAATGATTCAGGACTTTAACAGGGAGAGTGTAAGAGTGGGGCTGAAGATTAATATGCAGAAGACAAAGATAATGATAAATTATCTGGCAAAGGAGCAAGAGTTCAAGATCGCAAGTCAACCTCTAGACTCTGTGGAAGAGTACATTTACCTAGGTCAACTAATCACAGGGAACCTTGGCTATGAGAAGGAAATTCACAGAAGAATAAAAATGGGTTGGATCGCATACGGCAGACATTGCCAGCTCCTGACTGGGTGCTTACCGTTATCATTGAAAAGGAAAGTATACAATCAGTGCATTTTACCGGTGCTGACTTACGGCGCAGAGACTTGGAGGCTGACAAAGAAGCTTGAGAACAAGTTAAGTACCGCGCAAAGAGCGATGGAACGAAGAATGCTAGGCATAACTTTGAGAGACAGAAAGATAGTGGTTTGGATCAGAGAGCAAGCGGGTATAGATGATATTCTAATAAACATTAAGAGAGAAAAAATGGCGCTGGGCAGGTCATGTAATGCGCAGACTAGATAACCGTTGGACCATTAGGATGACAGAATGGGTACCAAGAGAAGGGAAGCGCAGTAGAGGACGGCAGAAGACCAGATGGAGTGACGAAATTAGGAAATTTGCGGGTGCTATTTGGAATCGGTTGGCGCAGGACAGGGGTGATTGGAGATCGCAGGGAGAGGCCTTCGTCCTACAGTGGACATGAATATGGATATGATGATGATGATGATGATGTACGCGTGAGCTACGCACGCAACAGCGCCTTGATTTGGGGTGAGTTGGTTCATCTTGACAGCGTTGTTAAACTAGCTCTATGGACGAGGACGAAAAAGTACACAGGCGACAGGACAGGCGCTCAACTTCCGACTAGCGTTTGCTTCAAGTGACCGGCTATTTTATACACACTGCGCATCAGGCACACATCGTCATACAAAAGATTGCACAACTCAACCGATTCACGCGTCCATATACCTGGAAAGAAATGACGCTTCTTTTTCATGCAGCGCCAAAGAAAGGCAGTTCACACACTTAGAACTTGCTTTCTTATATGTAACACGCTTCCACTATTTCGCGTCCTGTCTTAGTTTTCTTTTCCTTTGCTTAAAGAAGAACTGTGTTAGAAGACATGTATATACAAGCACACTTTCAGACGTGTTAGCCCAAGTTGCTTAGTGTGCACCCCAAATTGACAAAAAGGGGCGTAGCCCCCGCATGCCGTCAAGCAACATTGCGAAAGAAATGTGATCAACAGATTGAGCCTAGTGTGTCCAGCCAAGTAGAAAGACAAAATTATGCAGGTTTCCCAGAATCTGTGATCTCGTATGCTTGTGAAACACTTGTAAAACATTATTTCAAAGATTAGAACAGGGATAGAAATGTCAAACAAAAGAATGTGAAAAAAGACATGTGCATGTTATCCCGTACCTCCGTGAGGTACGTATCACACCATCTCAAAAGAGTAGCAAGCCGAAATAATGTAAATGTTACTTTTTCCGCACCTTGCTAGTTGTCAACAGTTTGAAATCTTCAAAAAAACCGAAAAAGCATGCAATGCGAGACTAACCACCCGACCAAATATACCATATGCACGTCTAATTTTGTGTATGAAATGCTTGTCCTGTTTATTCTCATGTTTATTTTTGTCGCAGAGTAATTATGACAGCAAAATAATAGTCGTAGTTCTTGTGTTCTTGTGTGAAGGGCAGGAACTGCACAGAGTTCCCCAGTGCATCTCGAATCATAGCAAAGTATACAATATTCCAATTCCAATGATTCCTGTCTGAACAGGGGAGACCTGCTGAGCAGATCACTCTTCGCTCCAGAAAGCTCACTGGCGAAAACGGCCGACTCGAACAGGACAAGATTGCACAGTTGTTGCCGTTGAAACCCTCTTCAGCTCGCCATCATGTTTGCAAATGCAGTTTCACAGGCGTTGGAAGGAGGGCACGGAATGAAGAAAGAAAACAGAAACAAGGAAGGGGAAGAAAGTCAAAGCATGCTTATTGCACTTTTGCCTCTAAGTCGACATCAAAGGTGCCGTTGGTGGGTGACAGTAGCGACACTACGCGTCCGAGAGAAGATGAAGAAGTAGAACACATTTGTTTGTGGTGATGCTTTGTCTGCATCACCATCCTTTTGTCGGCCCGAGAGAGAACAGCAAAAGAAAATAAGAACGAGGGATGCAACAAGATGCGGCCCTGAGCAGACGAACGCTCCGGTTCTGGAAGGGTCACCGATCGATTGAGGGGGGCCAATAGCCAAAACGTCTTGCCAAAATGTCGCTGCCCAGAGACTCAGGGGCTCACGCAGGCAAGCCAAGCAACAGCAGCCCCGGGAGAGCGCGCAGCAGCCATTGTGCGGCGCGCCCTCCCGCGGCGGCCAGGCAGCCGCCAGCCGCCTGTCAGTCAGGGAGACCCTTCCTGGGGACAAACAGGAGGCGTTCTGCGGTGAAGACAATGGCGGCGGCGCCGAGGGCTCTCACTCGGCCCCGCAGAAACAACTCGTGACGCGCGACACGAGGCCGGCGCCCATTGTTTGCCGCTGCACGCGGAGGGTGGCCGCGCCTCGCAAGAAGCGACTGTACGGGACACGCTCGCCGAGGCCGGTCACGGCGGCCGCGCCTATCCCTAGGTGCCCTCCACCGGTACACCACGCACTCGCCCGCAGCGCGCGCCCCGGGCCCGACCCGATTGGTGCAGACTAGTACAACGCAGACGTGCGCGACGGATGTGCCATCGACGCATGAAACACCTCTCCGTCCGCGAACGCGCGGGGCAGTTGCTCAAATCGAGTTCACTTTGAATCCCTGCTATATGGGCTGTGGTGGCGCTTTGCGCAGTGCAGACACGCTTCGGTTAACGCTTAATGGCCGTAGCCTAATGACTACGGCTTCGTTTCGAGTGGGGCACGTATTGCTGTTGTTCTGTGCTGTGACATTTGGAACTAAAGGTCAGATGTGACAACCGAATTCACGTCGGCCCGCTATGCCTACCTCTCGCGCTGACTAAGCGATCACACAGCGTGTGTCCTGTCGACTTCTCTTTGCTAGTTCCTTCCCCCCCCCCATTTCGCCCCCGCTTTTTTTACATCTAGAATAACGTTTAGTATCGATCGCAGGAACCTTTACGCCTTGAATTCATTCATTGTGCCTTGTCAGCGTGACGCATACATTCGTCACTACATTTTTATTTATTGGCCGTATTAACTGGAAGTACGTATTCCGAATATCTCGAGCGCCCTCCTAAACCTTAATAATTGCCCATTCCGGCTGATTCGGAAATGCGACTTGTCATTTCTCTCTCTTTTCAAGTTAAAGCGCTGTCTGTCGTCTCCCAGTGTTCAGACTATTAAAGAATGCGTGCTCGGCATCCGTGGTGTTTTCGTATCAGTTCGCGTCCGTTCTTGGCTCAACTCAGAAACGTCGACTGTTACATCGAGGACGAGCGCATACAACAAACATCGAGTATTTTGAGCATTGCGTGCCACCGGTCCGCGCGCCAGCGCACGAACTGCGCAAGCGGTTGAAGGTTGCAAAGAACTGACCGGACAAAGGCTGCGCGGCCGTGTCTCGCGAGCGCCACCTGGCGGTGACCTTCGCCGGGGCGGCTGCGGCGACATTCGCTCCTTTTATTGTGAATGACCGCGCACGATGAATGCTGCGCCGTCATCGACGTTGGCGGTCTCAGCGTCGGTGAAAAAGCCATGGCGACGTTGGCTGGCTGGCACGCGTAAAGAGGCACGTGCTTGGATTGAAGCGCAATTCAATAGCCGCAATGCCTTATCATTCTGAATTTTCACTTGTTTAAATCATGAAATAAGACGAGAGCAAATCTGCAACAACGTCTCACAACAATCTGTCAGGTGGCTGAAATTTTTTTTTGCGAAGTTTGCAATTGTAAGCGCACGGACGTTATCGTTTCGAACAGATTCCCAGGAGGAGCGTTTCCTTAAATATGACGAATGCAAAGAAAGTCCGTGTAACGTGCACGGGGTGCACGTCAAAGAACCCCAGGCGGTCAAAATCTCAGTCCTCTTTCCAACCCCTGTACTTCCCCCACCCCAGTACAGGGTAGCAAACCGGAAACTCGCATCTGGTTAACCTCGCCGCCTTTCATCTCTCTTCACAAAAGGCAAATCCCTCCTGACAGCCCTGTTGATTGATGAACACGCAGCTAATGTTAATTGATCACTGATATTGCATACTTCAAGAGCGAGCGAGATGATGCACGCACAGCCATTAGAACAGGCTGCCCTGCAGGTTCATTTTGTTTACATTATAACGATGCATTCAGGTACGAGCTAAAAGTGAACAAGCTTCACAAGAAAGGTTGCCGTCTTTAAAGCGGGGGGCGGGCTTTTTTTGTCCACGTATTAAATATATTTTCATTTTTATGAAGATTCCTAATGTCGTTAAGGTATAAAATAAAAAAGAGCAGCCCCAGAATACGTCCTTGTGTATATCCTGTGTTTATAGCATGAAGTGTTTAGGTTTCGTTTCCTATTTGAACATGCCGCTACTGACGCTATAAATAAGATTCAAAGTGAAGTGAATGCCATATAAGTCTAAGGGCCAGACAATGAAATCTTCCTTACCTCAATAAGGAAGCCTTCATTGCAGTGAGGCTACCTTATGTCACTCTGAAAGGTTCCTTATTGAGGCGCCCTCGGTGAAGGCTTCCTTGGTGCTTCCTTGCTACTTCCTCAGCATAAGAAGCCAAACAATGAAACCTTCCTTACCTCACTAAGGAAGCCTTCATTGGGGTGAGGCTACCTTATGTCACTCTGAAAGCTTCCTTACTGAGGGGCCCTCGGTGAATGCTTCCTTGGTGCTTCCTCAGCATAAGGTAGCTCCAAAGCTACCTTCATGCGTCCTTACGCCGCTCCTGGCCCTGAACGAGCGCTTCACCTCACTGCTTAACCACGTGGCATTCGCTTGCGCATGCGCACTGTCGCCCACCTGCGGAGAAGCGCGAGCACGGTACGTCTTGCCAGGCATGTTCGTTTCAGTCACGCGTGCGGCATGAAAGCATTGCTAGGCGTTGCTAGGCGTTGCAAGACGCCGGCGTGCCAGCGTTGCTGGAGCACATCAAGTTTTGTACTGTAATGCGCAACTTTTTTTTAACTTTAGTAAACGAAACTAGAAGAAAGCGTCCACGCTTCTCTATATTAGCTATTCAATTTAAAGATTGTGCGACGATACAACATTTTTTAATAGAATAATGGTGTTCGCGGAAAGATTTGAAGAGATAATCTCGAACCCAGGCACGCGGCAACCGCTCCTTAGGTGAGGACGAGTGAAGGGAGCTTTCAGAGTACGCTTGCTTCCTCCATCGGTCCTACGCTGTAAGGAGGCCTCACGTAAGGTTAGGAAGCGCTCGAAGGAAAGGAACTAGGGGTGTGCGAATATTCGGAATTTCGAATACGAAACGAATATTTTCCATATTCGAAGCGTATTCGATTCGAGAAATGCATGTTCGGAAATTCACGAATATCCGAGGACGGCCGAATAACGGTGGAAACGGCGAATATTCGGATAGACTGCGAATAATTGAGCAATTAACCAATTGTATGCTTGCTCCGCATTCTCCTAAGAACATGTTTATTAACTGAGAACTTCGCATGATCCGCTCATTATCTGTATGCTCTGTTTCAGTCTATCTGCTTCAGGCATTTTAGACATGATCAGTTTCGGTTTCTTTTTCACCAAGCTTTATAATTCCAATTATTTTTGGAATGCCCCACTGCCTTGAAGGTTGCAAAGGCAACTCAGAGTTTGCTAACATTGATTCAAAATGTATCAAGGCTCTTTGTGCGGAGTGGAAATTTGATGAAGTGGCCAGCCTAGGCATGTTTCTTGATCCGCGCTTTATGGCCACAGTTCATCAGGCATCTGGTCAGATGATCTGGCTGAAAAACCTTGTGACAAGGGAGCTCCAGGAAGCCGTCGTGGAACACCGTGGGGACACTGCCGGGCCAGCGTCGACTTCGTGTCCACTGGTGGCATCGAGTGTATGGAATGCTTTTGACGATCTAGTGATGAACAAAGAGAAGACACATTTGGCATCTGCCCCTGAGGGGGAAGTTACAGACTACGCGCAAAAGCCTCTTCTGGAAAGGGGCATGAATCCTTGTGAGTGGTGGCAGTCCATTGGCCGCTTCAGGTACCCGCTTTTAAGTGCACTCACCCGGAAGTACTTGGCGATCCCTGCCACTTCAGTTCCTAGTGAAAGAGTCTTTTCTACCGGTAGAAATGTGACAGTGCATAGAGAGCGTTTACTTTCTGGCCATATTGAGCAGTTAATTTTCCTTCACGACAATCTGTAACAAGCGTTTTACCTGAGTGAGGGCATTACCTGAGTCCATTATCTATAATTGAGTACCTCTTTAATTTGAAGCAACCTTGTAAAATGCAATGTTATTTTTAAAAGGGTAATAAAGCTATTGTTACCTCTCTTGCAATTTTTTAATACTGCACATGTACTCGATATTCGATTCGATATTCGAAGAGAGTTCTTCGCCTTATTCGTATTCGATTCGTAATCGAAAATTTCAATATTCGCACACACCTAAAAGGAACATTTTATTGTTTGGGCCAAGCTACTTTCATGCGTCCTTACGCTGCTCCTGGCCCTGAACGAGCGCTTCGCCTCACTGCTTAACCACGTGACGTTTGCTTGCGCGTGCGTGCTGTCGCCCACCTTCGGAGAAGCGCGAGCACGGTACGTTTTGCCAGGCACGTTCGTTTCAGTCACGCGTGCGGCATGGAAGCGTTGCTAGGCGTTGCACGACGCCGGCGTGCCAGCGTTGCTGGAGCACATCAAGTTTCGCACTGTAATACGCTACTTCTTTAGGTTTAATAAACAAAACTAGAAAAAAGCGTCCACGCTTCTCTATATTAGCTCATGAACTTAAAGATTGTGTGATGATACAACCTTTTTTATTGAATAGTGGTGTTCTGGTGTTCGCCTAAAGCTTTTAAGAGATAATCTCGAACCCAGGCATGGCGGAAACCGCTCCCCACGTGAGGACGGGTGAAGGGAGCTTTCATAGTATGCTTGCTTCCTCCATCGGTCCTTCGCTGTAAGGAGGCCTCACGTAAGGTTAGGAAGCGCTCGAAGGAAAGGAACGTTTCATTGTTTGGGCCTTACTTTTCGAGATAAATTTGTTGGTTGAGCTGGCGGTCGAAAGCCTTCGAAAAAATTCAGAAACACACCAACGCATACCTATCTTGCCTCAAGGGCATTGTATAAAAATGGAAAACAAATCAACCGCAAGATTGCGGAAGCCTACTTCATGCATGTCAACTCAGGCGCATGCATCAGCCAGACTTCTATCTTTCGACATGATAAAAAAGCGAAGTTTTTGAACGGCAAGATAAGCTGACACCCTTTCGCCACTTGTACGCGTCACTTCATCACATGATCCCATCCTCTGTATATATAGTCACTTATTTGGAAAAATAATGAACGTTGTTAGTCTGCGCTCGTATCGTTCACTTCCTTTTGTCCTTCGTCAGGGTTGCGCAGCCCACCCCTAGGTATATGTTCAATCAACAACTCGCCCAGCTTGCTGCATTAACGATGAATTCATTCTATGCAACTAAAGCTGTTTCATTCGATTTATTCACAAGGAAGTTATATTGCGCTGGATTTGTCAATTTATATTTTGCCCAATACTCTACAAGTCTTTTATGTGTCAGTTGTTCTAATCACTTGGAAAATATCAGTAAAGTAAAAAGAGGTTTATAGTTCACATATCACCCTTGTCGCCATTCTTGAAAAGAACGAACACTTTAGCTATTTTCATTCGCAGTGTAATCCGCCTGCGTATATCCCAAGATTACATACAGGGTGTCCCAGCTTACCTAGCCAAAGCTTAAAAATATGCTGAAGCACTGCAGGAGGATGCAAGAATAAATTGGATATTGATGGCTATTGTACGACGCGCTTCCTTCCCACTCCGTTGCGTGCGCGAGATTTGGCTGCGATCGCCGGCTCACCCTCGCAAGCTTTCACTCGCACATGCAGCTTACGGCGCGCGGCGACGATTTTATCGCCCCTGGACTTTATGCGGAACCTCACGGCGACGGCACAAATGCGCCTGGAGTGTCCATATAATTGCTATCGCAATAAAAAAAAAATAAAAAAATCGCAGTTTCACCCGAAAGGTGAAGCATCGATTGCGAAAGCAACTTAGTCGACAGCTATACGAAGAGTTTACCACTGTTTACCGAAATGTCGCTGTCTGATGTATGGTTTTATAGTAGGTCTCTTTTAGTCTTGCCACTTTGAGACCTCCTTCTGTATGTATATGTCGCATGCAATGTATTACACGCACTTCGATAATAAAAATCTTGAAGGATGGTAGATTTATCGGCCGTATAAACTTGAACATGCGCTTACTAAATTAACAAGCATGGTGTGAGCGCGCACAGGCAAACATGCACACATCACACTCGATGGCCGCGGACACTCGCTGTCAAAACGCTGGCGTGAGGTATCGCGGCAGCAGCAGCGGGCAAAGTGACCTTCGTGCTGTCTATCGCTTCAACGCAAACAGAGCGGTGGGAACGCAGTACGCACAAAGGTATGAGCCACCTGCAAACGCTTTAGTACGCAGTTGCTGCCGGAGAACAACGCCGCCCCCTTCCCCCTTTCCACCCTTCCCTTCCTTCCTTCTTCCCTCCTTCCCTTCCCACGTCGGTGAGCCGCGATTGTCGGCTCACCTCTTCGCGCGCTTTCACTGGCACATGCCGCATACGGCGTGCGCCAACGGTGATATTGCCCGCGGACCTTATACGAAACATCACGGCGACGCCGACGTTGACTGGGAAAGTGCGCGTGGAGTGTCCATGTAATAACTATCGCAATAAAATAAATAGAAACGTGACATGCCCGCTTGCACGTCGCGATTGGAATACTCTGAAACGTGGTGCGTATGAACGAACAGCGCATTTAGCCTGACGCTTAAAACAAGACGGGAGCGGCGCAGGAGTCGGCCGCTCGATTTTCCGCAGTCAGGGCGTTTACATGAACCCGTACAGAAGCGGGGCGAGTCGGCTTATCGGGCTAGCATATGTCTGTAGAGTTCGTGTAAACGCTAGCCGGTCGGACTATATGAGCTTCGAGTCGCGCCTAGTCACCCCGACTGCATGGGGTATGCTGACTCAGCCAGACCCGTTTGCGGCGTACGTGCAAACACGGGCGGGTCGGGCCAGCGGTCGGGCCCGCCAGCGCCGAGACTTGCGCGGGACCACTGTGACGTCGCGATTTGTGCGCCGGCACAGCGAGAATAGTATCAGAACAAGGCCAAGACATGCACTGTGCAGCGCAACCTCATCCTAGAGATAAGACCCGTGAAATAGAGCTGCCTTAGACGGCAGACGCAATTCAAACGCGTTGATGTCACGGCTCGACGCTCTGCGTGCTGTCGTTGTCCAGGCTCGGTCAGAAGCGTGTTCATGTACATTCGGTCACGCCGGCCTCAGTCAGCCCGATTTCTGACTCGACCCGCTCACGTACGGTTCATGTAAACGTAGCCAGTGGTGATGATGATGAGGATAATGAAGCCAGTGATGTGCTTCGAACAGTCGCAGCTATTCACGATAGCGATAAGCAGACGCCTGCGTCCCTCCCTTGTCACTTTTTGAGCGGCAACACACCGGGCGGCACGTTTGAGAGCACTGCAATCGCAGCGCCTAAGTGGGCATGTAAGTGCTTTTTGTTTTCCTGCATATTTAGCCGGCTCTCTTTAGGAAGCAGACAAAATTCTTACGCAGCAAGTAGGACGTTAGAAGCTGTCGAATTAGATGTTTCAGAGAAGGCGCTACAACGTTATCTTTGGAAGATTTGCGCCTAATACTTGCAAAATTGCTTCATCAATGTTGAATAATTATGCAGTTAAGCAGCATACAAAAATAGTGTGATTTCTTCCACGCACACCCAAACACACACACATACTGGTTTTGGCACGTAATACTCCAGAATTTAATTTTTGAAAATAAATAATTCTCGCATTATTACAGCACTTAAAGGGAAGCTGAAGAGTCTGTCGAATTCAATAAGACGCTCATATACAGATCCGGGAACCTTATAAACCATGAAGGCAAAATGTTGGGGGGGATTTTTCACTTAGGAGCGACGCAATCGTCAGTTGAAATTGCGCTGTAGCTCCGCCCCCCGTCGAGCGCCGCGTGCTGCTGCTGACGCTGACGATGCGAGCGGAGACTGGAAACCGCGGCTTAGTGACGTCAACACTGGTGTTCCGCTCCTTCGCAGTCTCCGCGAACGTGCCTGACCGGGCTTATTTCTGCGTGCGTGCCGTTCTAATCTGCTTCGCTCGACCCTACATTCCTTTATTTGTGTGTATATAGGAGTGGAAGTTGACGTGCGCAGCATCAATTGAACTTGTAGGCCGATCATGCCGGCGTTCTGTGCAGCCTACGCTTGCACGAACACCAGCGGCCGCGACGATGTTCCGATGTTCCATTAGTTCCTGCAAGACAAGAAGCTTTCAGCTAAGTGGGAGGCTGCTGTGAAGCGAAACAACTTCAAGCGCTCAAGAACAAGTGTTGTGCTCTAACCACTTCCGTGACGATTACTACCGGAGTTTATCAATATTGCGTGCTTTGGGTTCTCCTAAAAAAAAAAAATTGTTAGCCCGCTGAACGGAAGGTGCATGTTTATCGCCCACCCTTGACGCAGGTTTCATCGCCAAGCGCCGCGAATTTTCTATTCGCACGTGGGTTGTGAAACAGCCTGCATGCAGCTACCATAACGCAGTGCAAGCGTAAAGTTTGCATGTGTTGGAAAGCCTGCTCACGCCAAGACGCTGCACTCCCCCTTCTCTCGCACACATAAGAAACCGACCATCTCACGTAGCCGACGGAATTCGCCGGTTACGAGTAGCGTGCGGATGGCGCGCTGATGAAGGTTCTAAACTACACGTGCTACAACAGCCGGTAAACTTTTCCCGCGTTTAAACCGTCTGTGTAGATTGCCGACAGCTTTGGGGCAGCGCACAAATGCTGAAGATCGCATCACCGCTTACGTTCTACGAGGAGGCATTCAGGAACATAACACTACAGCTGTTTGCCCGGAAACGTACTCACTGGAACGCTGAATGCAGCTTAGCAAAAAATATACTCGCCAAAGAACATTTCCAACGCAAGGAGATACTAACACTTCGCCTTCGTTCACGTGGAAAGCAGTGCTTGCACCAGCATTTTTTGCTTCTTGGAGAAGCCGGCTCTTCGCAATCGGCTCGTACATGTAGTATGTGCAAGTATGTACGTACAGGCGCCCAAATCTTTAACTGGCGTGCGGGAGCGGCGACTTTTCCGGGCGTCAGCGCCGTATGACGGGGCGAGGCTGGAAACAGCCTAGCAGACGATGGGCCCAGCTGAGCGCGCTTTGTTCGCATGCGCTTAGCCTCAGACTGTTTCCAGCCTCGCCCCGTCAAACGGCGCTGACGCACGGAAAAGTCGTCGCTCCCGCACGCCAGTTAAAGATTTGGGCGCCTGTACGTGTAGTATGTACAAGTATAAACCCCTTACAAGTGTCTTGCACGCGACAGCGACAGCGCTGCAAGCGAGGCGATGGCTGTCGCGTTCACTCGTCGTCTGCAAGCCGAACCATTGTTGACGTCACGAGGCACCCGACCAATCACAGGCGGAAACTAGGCGCGCGAGCTAGACCTGTCTGCTGCTGCACTTTTCGTCGAAATAAAATATGTTTGCGCTTTCTTTCACTCAATTTCGATGCGATATACGAATTCAGAGGGTTGAAAACCACGGCGTGCTGCTCTTCACTCATTTTTTTCTGGAAAACCTTTCAGCTTCCCTTTAAGTATGTCGCAATGCACGACTGCCCCGATCCTGCCTTCTAACTGGTTGAAAGTAGCGTGACTCCCGTTATTTCGTTTCATTTGTGTGTGGAAACAAAAATGCAACTCATAAGCTGTATGATACAGCGCACTAGAAATCTAAACACTCTGAAAACTGAAGGTTTAAGAATGATTACAACTTACGAGTTACAACGTTAAAAGGAAGGACGGGGAGACAAAATTCATACCGCGTAATGCGGAGGTAGAGGGTTCGTCTCCCATCAACGACAAGTTTATTCGTCCATTTTCATTTTCTCATTTCCCCTCATTATTTTCTACATTTCAATTTCAACCACAGCTAATTGTCCCATGTGCTTTCCTTGGCTTCAGTGCCTGTTGGCTTTATATGGTCACGATTAACAAGAAAACGACCCCCTCTATTTCGCTTATTCTTGTTCGTTGAAACTGCAATGGCACTGATACCACAGCCTTTACCTGAAGTCAGAGATATCGAATGATGGTCAGCGGCTTCAATTCTTGTCTCGCAGGACGGGCACAGTTCATGGAACAAGCCACGCATCGGTTTGCACCGCGGCGACAATCGAGCAGGTGCTCGCACAATAGACAATGCCATGCAAGCTATGCTGCTCTGCACGGAGTCTTCTTGCAGTGTAGTCGACCATGGCATACCTGAGACCCATCGGGATTGCGGTCAGACTAGAAGACCGAACATAATCTCGAAGCCTTCTCCTCCACCTAGTTGAAAAGCGGGATACGCATGCGGTGGTGAAACACGTGGGTTCCCGTGTTCTGCCAAGGAGAGAATAGGGGACTCGATAAGGCAGCTTACCCAACAGGCTTGCAGCACTGAGCTCGACTGCGCTATATGGATATAGATCGGTGGTCTGCATGCGTGGGCGCGACCATGCACAGGTAGCGTGCGAGAGAAAGCCATCCTCTGACTAGCATCCTTTATTCTGTCCTTATTCCCTACGGCTCAGAACTATGCAGTGAATGATTGTGATGAGTTACCATTGTAGAATGATTCCAGCACGAACATCCTTGGTTTCGACGCAATTATCCATTGTGCGAGTACCGGGTCGTCGCCGCATATATGCAATACGATGCGTGAATCACTAGGAAATATGGAGGCGGCCCCGTTTCGTGCTTCGATTTCGATTGACATTCGAGAGCTTTCTCTTCGCAGCTACGGCTATTGTGTCCGCTACCTTTCCAGTGCGTTGTCTTTGGTGCACTGAAAATGTCCCGCTCTACACCTGACGTCATCATACCTGCACGTGTCTGCGCCGGTTCTCCTCTTCGCACATTCCGAAAGAAGACCCCCCCCCCTCCCCCCCTCTTTTCTTAGCGCCTTCCCCAGCCACCCAGAACGAGCATAACCAGCGCCTACCTCTTCCCCACTCCGCTCTTGAAGTAATCTTGGGTTACGCCTTCGTCCAAAAAACCTCATTTGTGGCATTGCGGTTGGCTCAAACGACACGTGAGAATTATTCGCAAAAAAAAAAAAACCCGCTTGTTAAAGACCGACTTGACTGTATAAATTCTATACTCTACAGAGTGCCCAGCTTCGGTTGGACTGAGATCGATTTGAGACATAATAAAGTACGCAGGGGGCCCCTCGAAATTCTCCGGCAAGTTTATTTCCTGGTAGTAGGTTTCCCAAATTCGACGCTCCAACTATCAAATTTGTTCGAGCATGCTGGCACAGGTGGCCCACTCGACAAAAGCTGCAGCCATAGCTGCCACCGCTGGTAAATGTGCACCAACCGGTCAGCCAGATGTAGTGCACTCGAACGCTTCTCTGCGCCCGGGCGTGTTTTGTTGTTACAGGCGGACATGGCCGATAGACCTCTACGTCTCACATTCCTTTAACTATTTGCATATTGAAATGAATAATGACATGCTCCGAGCACCTGGTGCACTTCATCACGCTGTGGTTCCTGCACGCTCAAGACACCGAGGTGTCTGCAGTGAGGACTACTTTCAACCACTATTCTAAATCTGAAATGATGGGCGACTTCTACTACGAAAAACCTCCCATCATACCGATGCTGCCTTACGCCATACTGGCACCTCAGGCAGACACTACCGAAAGCTTCTCTCTCTAGTGATCATAGTGCTAAACGTTGTACATACTTAAGATCCTAATTGCAGGACGGCCACGCCTTTTGGTAACTAGAAGAAAGTTTAGGAACGCAGATTAAACATTTTACAAGGTCGTTGTACAGCGTTTCCGCCGCGAAATCGAAGAACGCTACCTCGTCATATGTATAGATATCTAAAATCGTCTAGGAACAGCCTGCAAATAGTATCCGATCATTGTGAGGATTTGTAGAGTTGCCCACGTCATTCCGTTTTGAATCATTAAGGTCAACACATTATTATGGAAAAATTACAACGGGTTCTCCGACCAAAGCATCCGAGACACTTGGAACGCGGACAGGGCTGGCAAAACACGATCGAGATTCATGAAAACAGCGCTTCCGGTGTTGAGAATGTTTGCACGAACTGCCACGTAAGAAAGCTGTCTGAGTCGATTCTTCTCGCTCAATGAGATGACGGCGTCGAGGCGCTGAAGCGAAGCGCATATGCGGAAGATAAAAGATCTTCATTTAGTGCTTACCGATCACACGAATGAGTCCCGCACGGGAAAACACATGGAAGGATAACGGGCAAGGCCGTTTTGAAAACAACTCTAAAGCACTTTCCGTCGGCTTTTCAATGAACGCGGAGCGACCCTGATAACGGCGAACGTCGATGATGATCGGTCGTTGCGAGAACAAACAACGATCGGTCGGAGGAGGAAGGAGAAAAGCACTTGCTGTTGATGGCTGCTAGCTCGAGGCATCGCGACGTTATCGACGCAGCGGAAGCGAGATGTGCATCAACCACCGGTCGTGCTTTCCGTTTGCCGTAAGTGAGCAAGTGGCCCTCATGGAGCCCCCAAAGCCTGCTTAATTCAAAGACGTGGCCTCCTGAATCTAAGAAGCGATAAAGATGACGGAACCTACGGGTTTCCGACACCTGGAGAGTCGACAAAATATCCAAGCGTACAACCTATAGGTTAAGAGACACGACGCGTAGGAAAGACGAGGTGGGGTGGTCATGTGTCGTCTTCTTGCCGTCCGTTGCCGCGCGTTGTGCATAGGTGGTGCTTTGCCATGGGCCGAGAATGCGCGGCAGTGCGAAGCTCGGGTCCCGTTGAAGGTTCAATATACACCTTCAAAGACTCTCTCTCTGACGCGTAGCGGCAACATTCGCACAGAACATGTTGCAGGTATTCAGGGCCGTTACATTCAGAGTACGTCGGCGAGTCTGTGAGTTGAATCTTACACCTGAAGTAGGTTGTGTAGGCCACGTTGAGCCTTATGCGGTGAAGGCATGTTTGGTCTTGTCTATTGATTGTGAATAAATAAATTGCGAATAAAGGCACGATCCGGCTGGAGCTTTTCTGGGCATTGTTTCAGTTTCTGCGCAAGATGTGCTAGCGTAGGCGTGCGAGCGTTATGGCGCTTGTAATGATTTGCATGTTTCTTTTTATTTAACAAGCTCCATTAGAAGGAGTAGCTGTCCCGCGAGTCTGCCCTCGTTTAAATAACGGCGAAACACAGACTGCCTCACGGCTTTTACGATCATCGCCTCATCTGTACAGTGGCAGAACAACTCGTTCTCTAAGACAGAGCATTCTCCCGTTCGTGCCACGTGTGTCAACGTAAAACAGTAAGTAAGTAGTAAGACGGAGGCTTCGGTGGCCTATCCGGTTCTTCCTCCAGAGCACAGACGGCCCTCCGCCTATAGGCGGAACTGATGACGCCGCTGTTTGTCCACGGAAAGCAGACAGGGCTACAGGAACGTTGCACGGCACCGGAGCGGCAACGCGATCACGCACGATAGCATACACTATAGTGGGCGTACAAGACGCTGTCCAAGGAGGCTCCTATCCGGATGGAAGCCGTGAGTTTCGTCTTTCAGATAAAAGCCCGGCGCTGCTGCCAAGTTACGGGTTCCGTGCGCGCAAACAACGAGGAAGGCGATGCAGCCTATCTTGAGAGACGTTACTCTATCAGATATTTGTTTTATTAACTTTTTTTAACGGCTACTGAAAGAACGTAAAAGCGAGTTTTATGTTGTGCACCGCTGTAATCTAGTTCTCCGGACGCTGATCGGAAGAAGTCAAGGTCAAGGATTTCCGGAAAGCCAGCCATTATAAGGAAACGTAATAATCAAGTTGCGAGGCTTGTCTTCTTCCTTCAACCTGTTCTGCAGCACTTTCGGCCTGCTCTCTGACGCACGGTTTAATACATTGTACAAGCAGCATTTTCTTTTTGCCCCTGTAGTCTTTTGAACTTCTCATGAAACATTATTTGTTTGCTTGCTTTTTTTTATGCGAATAGCATTCTTGGGCATTGTCAGACCAGTTTTATTACCGGCTTTATAATCTATCTAATCGTTTCCGGAGGCGGATCCCGATGGTAGTGCAGCCTGTAAATGCGGACCGGTCCCGAAAGTAGTGCACTCCCAAGATCTTTATTAAATTGCTCCGGTGCTGGTCACACGCGGTTCCTCAAGACGGCAGCCGGACGGTGTAGCGCGCTCGGCCACGAATGCCCACGGGGGCGGGGGGGATTCATTCCCAGTGTATGCGCACGCACCGGCGCGCCACGCATCGCGGAGACCACTTCGGGACTTCGCGGGCGCGCAGCCGACCTCCTCTCTCGCGCTTCCCGAGGGAGACGCGAGTGAGGAGGCTCGCTACAGTACACGTCTCGTAAATCACGCGTTTCGGCTATTCCTACGCTTGAATAGTCGTCGTAGGTGAGTTCTGCCCGATATGTCATGCCTGCTTGTTTGTTCCTCACGGGGCAAAACAAATGTGTCCGCTGTGGCCACCGCCTCCGAAAATGTGGAAACGGCAATTTTCTTTCTGCGGCGCGCGCGCTCCAGAATTCATCATTCCAGTGCCTTAGGATATTCCGTTATTGGCAAGTGCGAAAGTGGCAGGATGATTAGTGACCGGGCACACGGTACAGGGAAATTAACATTCGAAGCGCTGGCTCGGTCTCAACTAAATTTGAAGGGTACCTTACTTATGTGTCAATGTTTGGAGAAATAATAGAAAGTTATATGCTTGCCTGGCAGAGCCATCGTACAGAAAATAAAGGACCACTCACGACACTTATGCGTTATATTGCCTCAAGAGGACCCGGTTGATGTGACTGTCATATGTTGATTTTGACAAATGAAGCAATCTTTCAAACGTATATTTTCCTGTGGGATACTTCACGCACTTATCGGTGTTGTCTACCGACATGTCTATGGCTCTAACCGTTTTCCCACCAATTTGGGTCACTGGGTGGTCCGCGAGAACAGTATTCGCCAATGGGGTAGGTTCAGCTTCATCTTAACGGCCATGGTTAATATGTTAGAGCCGATTGATGAAACTAAATAAAATGGCCCGGGTGGCATTTCACCCTGATTTCTAAGGCGCTGTTCCTAAGCAGTGGCGCATTACCTTTAGGTAACATTACGAAAGAAGAAGAAAGCTAGATAAGGACATGCTTCCCGACTGCCGGAGGGTGACTAACTTAGGGCCAGTTTTAAATTGCGGCTCACAATGTGTTCCAATTACAGGCCTATAATCAGCTACACTTGTTTGTCGCAAATTACTCGAGCATGTTGTATATTCTGCCTTAATGTATCAACTTAGTTCAGTTGAACTTTTTTGACGCTCAACAACAAACATTTCGAAGAGTATTTTCATGTACAACGCAATTAGTCGAATTCTACCATAACTTAGCACTGACTTTGGATAACAGGCGACAACCTGATTGTATTTAGACTTTTTAAGAAGCCGTTTGGCCCAGTACCAAATTGAGTTCTAATACTGAAGTTGTGGAGCCTAAACATCGTCGAAACTGTTTGCAAATGGATTATGTACTTATTTAGATAGAGAAAAAAGACGGTGATCTTAAAGGCATCACGCTCGTGCATGTTTATTTGTTTGTATTTTTTGCTCATCTGACGTACCCCTGGTTAGGTCTGTAATGAGCCCATTGGCGGATGGGCCCGACCTCCCACCCCCATCCTCGAGACATGCCGGCACTTCAGCGCTGACAAAATTGCACGCACAGTAAACACTCTGTACACCCTCCTACCGCACACATGCGGTATTTTACACTGCATCTTTTAATCGTCGGTGCGCTTTGCAGGGCAACGACGAAGCCACTGCGCCATCACGGCGGGTAACCTATATCACTATATTCTAAATAGCCAACTTAGCAAAGAACGCAAAAGTATTGGGGCGTAATATATTGCGGGGATCAGGCACGGACAGCATAAGGAAACGAACTCTTTAATAGGGCAGAAAAAGCTCTTGGCGTTTTACAGCGAAACCTTAAGCACTAAGCAAAACCTTAAGGACTAGGCAGGTTACGGAGGCCGCGTACCCAGCGTATGTCAGGCCTAAACTAGAATATATACGTTCCCAGTATTGGACTCTTTCATGCGGTACATGTTGTTGATGAAATGGGAGGTGTATTCAGTGAGGTATATTCATTTCACAGAAGCAAGATTTGTTCTGGAGAGGTATATGGGAGCCAGTTTGTCCGAACCAGTGACATACAGAGAGACCTTCAATGACGCTTGCTGGGAGAACGAGCACATAATATCGGACATTGAAGGTTTCGTTCTTTTTTAATTATTATCCCGAGTTTAAACAAACTGGAATTGATGCCTGAAATCGTCTCCAGCCAGTGCACTTCCTGTCTTCGCATATCGACTGCAAACTTAAGGTTCAGCCATTCACCTCCGGAAAAGACCTTTCTAAGTATTCGTATTCCCGAGTACCACTCATGAGTGAAATATGTTCCGAGGAGATGAGGTTGGATGTAAGGGTGCAGATTAAATTTGTGATGCTTTGTGCCGGAAGCGATAATTCCAACACTGATTATTAAGAGTGGAGGTTTGGGTTAGTTGGTTATTCATAATTAAAACCACGTACAGTGCTACCCAGGTAGCACAAAAGAGATACGTAACGTTTTCGTAGCGTTTATCCAAGACGATAAAAACGGGTTAAAGAAGACACGAATGAGAGAACTTCGGCGGGAAAACGTCGTATATCTCTGCTAATGTCCGGCTTAATTACTTTCTTGAGACGATCTAGAACAGGTCTGCAAGACGTATTCGAAAAGCTGGTCTAGAAATAGGATTGGGAAAGACACAAGTAATCCCTTTGCCAAAACTATTCGTAACCAATTTCTAAACGTTTTTAGGAGGTTATCAAAAAGCTGGTCTAGAAGTGGTCTTGAAAGGTTTACAATCATCTGAAGCTAATTTTCGCGAGTGACGGGTGCGATCAGACATCGTTGTTCAAAACACGCGTTTAGTTTCGCCTCACGCGAATGGCCTATTCCGCGCAGACGTCGTCAGCCGCACCCGTCGGCACGGCCTAGGCCAATCGCGTGAGGTGAAACTGATCGGGCGTTTCGAACAACGATCTCCAATCGCGCCCCAGATGAGTAGAAGCGTCGTGTTGACTGTAAGAGCCATGGCGCAGTGCCAAGCACTGTTCCCCGCATGGCCGGCGTATCCTCTACCAAGTCCCACGAAAATAAGCCTGTTAGGAATAATGAATCCTTAATACCACCTTTAGTAAGCTACGATGCTTACAACCAAAATGGGAATGACATCCTGCAAAGAACAAATGGTTACGACTTGGCAGGCGGCAAGACCAAGCCCTTCATGCCAAAAGTGAATGAAATGAGAACATTGTGACCAAGCAAAAACACTTTATTAAAATGTAATGCTTATGCAAGCTTCGAACAAACTGTGTGAGAAATGCAAATAGAAGTAAAAGTACATCAACAATGACAAAAGTCGCAGAAATTTAAGGATTCGTAATGAACTCGAAAGTGAACATTCACTAACACATAAACAAAATTCCAAGTACACATACAAAAATGAATAGAAGAACCTGGAGTGTACTAAAGTTTCTCATTTATCATAGTAAAGAGCACGTGCTATTAGATGGACTAGAGTTATGCAGAAGTGACATTCGGAGCGAATGGAAGTAGACTGAAAAATGCAAGAGTATGAGTCGGATGGTAACTGCCTCCAAGCAATGTTACCAATCAGCTAGAAGCTTGAAAAGAGCACAAAAAGAAATACCACCGCATACCATCATAAAACAATCCTGTGACAGAAATAAAAAAAATGGGAACAATGCAAAATTGGAAATATCGCCTTTAGGATATATCAAAGAAGGTAATGGCGAGAAAAATAACCATACAACAAAAAAGCAATAAAGTGAAATTAGTACAGAATACTTAAACGGGGGATTCAGTGTAACAAGTGAACACTACTGCAGTACAGCGAACGATGAGACAGTAATGCTGCATCTTGCCACTCCAGAACGTGAGAAATGAATATGCAAGCCTCATATTAGTAACTTACATAAACATGGAAATAAACTGGAATGCACTGGAAGCTGCATTTGTGTAACAAAGGAAGCAATGCTCGTAATAAATAGTAAGTGTTTTATCTAAAAAACCCTGTACAAGAGGCAATGTTGTACCTCTCTGGCAAAGACAAAGTTGCAACGAATAATTTGCAAACCAGCAAATACATTAATTAGCACACTGACATGTCACACTTTGCGCACATCTTCAGTCTCCTAAAGTAAAAAAAAAAGCAATCTGAATGAGAAAAACGTTTAACACATGTAGCCCAGAGCAAATTCTTTGCCAGTTCACCCACACTTTCACATCCAAAAACATTTGCCACAAAGTCCAGGCATAGTTCCACTGATGTTTACCAATTCACCCCCACTTTCACGTCCAAAAATATTTGGCACACAGTCGAGGCAGAGCTTCATAGATAAACAGCTTGAGCGCACCCTACTGATTATTCTGCAGTCCCGCTGGAAATAGAACTGCCGCACAAGCTGGTAGTGATTCAAATGTAGACACACTTGCTGCCCTGGACAGGTATGCTCAGATATCTGCACTGGTGCTCCGTTTTGTGAAGTAGACACATTGATGCACTACGCTGGTAGTTGAAATGTTTTTAATGCACAAGTATTGGCTTCACCAGAAAGACTTGCCCACATACCACCACTGGCATATATATGCACTTGCTCTTCACTCAGTAGCATTGAACTTAAAGTGTTCCCTATGTGGGAGCCATGTGTAAAACCGGTGTCACACGACCACTCTCGATCGCCATCACGCCCGATCCGGATCGAAATTATCGATGCGACTGGCTCACTGTCGTAGCTTGCGCAAAAGAGCCAATCACGACCGAGAAATTCGATTTGTAACGGATTGGATAGCGGTTAAAAGAGCCCCGTGTGAAACCGGTATCAAATAATGCACAAGCGTACGCTAGGAAAATGTGTTGCACAAGGACAAAGAACTGCGGCATGCCCTGCTGTGCGAAGCGCGCGAACAGAACACATACAAAAAAAAAAACCGCGCGAGCGCTTCGCTAACTCCACGCGCACACATTGCACCCGCACGAACTCGGCAGGCCGCCGACTAATTAAAGCGCGAAGGGCGCACAGCGTACATTCCGACACATGTCCCAAACGGCAAACAATGGTACTACCTGAAGCATACTCGACTCACGTGCGCAGTATCCACAAGCGAGTTATGCAGCGTACATGCTGTATCCATTCGCCAAGTAGTAAAATTGATAACAAGCACAAAGCTACAAGGGACTCAATACATTAATACCATTTGAGGCGTCAAATAAAATAGGGTTGGGCCGTTTCATATATTGGACACAATATATGGACACACGTGGTACCCCGTAAGACCATGAAATACCGCTCACGTGGGTAAAGGGGGCGAAAACACAATCGAGAACTTGAAGCGTAAACGATAAAAGCACGGTATATATGGTGCACGCAAAATTCTGTCAGTGCGCTGTAGCGCGAGGGAAGAAAATAGGGCGAGCACTTGACCTCACCTTTTGGGATACCGTGCTAGTACTGAATCATAAAAAAAAAAGCCTGTTTGAACCAGTTATCTTGTCTGCAACACTCTTGCTAAACGGGAGACTAAAATACCACGATGACGGCTCTATTGCGGAGATTGGCAAGGTGCGCACAGACAGCAATTTTGCCATCTTTCTTCGCATTCTGCAAAATGCTTTCTTGTTAGGATCACGCATAGCGGCCGATCCCGACGCTAGGGACACACAGGCACAATTTATTCCCTCTAACTTTCGTCCTTATACTGCCCTTAACGCCTGAATTACAGCGTCAGTGAAAAGGCGCCTCAAATAACATGACAATGAACTTGAAGAGCTGATTAGTGCCCTCCACTCGGCGCCCTGCAATTGAAAACACTACTGAATTCGAAATTAAAACTACGCAAACAGATCGCACAACCCAAACTAATCACAGAATGTCGTTTTCTTGACGGCAAAACACTGCAACACTTACATGACAAAGGGCAGCGGCAGCACATTCAGAACAGCCGCAAACATACCACAGCGCAATGCAAGTGCGATAACGCAACTATGCCAGGCTTCACGAATAACGTGGCCGCCATGGTCCGATAACAATTGAAAACACTACTGATTTCCGAATTAAAACCACACAAACAATTTCGCACAACCCAAACTAATCACAGAATATCGTTTTCTTGACAGCAAAACACTGCAACACTTACATAGCAAAGGGCAGCGGCAGCACACTCAGAACAGCCTCAAACACACCACAGCGCAATGCGAATGCGGGGACGCGACGACGCCATGAAGACGCGACTATGCCCGGCTCGCCCGGCTGCCCGGCATCACGAATCACGTGGCCACCTTGGTCACATGATAACTAAAGAGATAGAGCGAGTCATATGAAGTCGTTTTCAAAACGTATTCACCCCTCGTTTTTAAGCTGCCTGGCTTCCAACGTTATCCAAACGTATTCACCCCTCGTTTTTAAGCTATCTTGTTTGGAACGTCTTTGATGCGTCGATTTTGGTCAAAAATCCATTTCAGACGTTGAATCCCTTAATACGACGTTTTCAAGACTTTGTGTGCTACCTGGGTAAGGACGAGGACTAAGTGCCTCGAGCGGCCAGTCGCGCGGCAATTTTTCTTGAATTCGCAGGCTTCTTTCATGCTTGGAAGAACACTTTCATGTAGCACATATTGAGCAACGGAAAGCTGTATTGGGAGTTTTTCATGCTGCTCTACAATTTTCTCATTGACACTTCATGTAATCATAATATTTGAGAGCTTCATTAATTAATTAAGGCTAATTTTATAGTTAGGCGGAATGCAAAAAAATAATCTGATTATCTCCAAGCGACGGCAAACAACGTTACCTTGGTTCTGCCCAGCTGCGTGGCATTTGCATATTTTTAAAGTCTGGCTCAAGTTACGTATAGCACACCCAGCATACGCCTATACCCGTACGGCGCTTACTTATGGGTATCCGGATAGGATCCGCCTGTTATGTGACAACACTAGTAGACTATAACGTTAGCATAGTACAGTGGGTGTCGTGATTGCAAGTTACGGACTTACCTGTCGAAAGTTCGACACTTCTGCACCTTACTGAAGGTGGTTACCTGGTTTTTGACCTTCTTCGGACCGGAATGGTCATTCAGCATACACCAAACACATTCAACCCCACACAGACATAAAGCAGGGTTCGAAGCCGCTATTTTTTGTGAAATACGTTTGCATGCCGTTCGGCAGAAAGTGAAGTTTATTGGTTAACTGATGTTTATAGCTTCTAGCTGCCTTGCGAAGGCAGAGGCACACGAACACTCCGTAGCTGAGCTTTGAGCAAGCGAATTCCAAGATTCCAAATCAGATTTTCAGAAAAATCAAATCAAATCAGAATCAGGAACGTGTCACAGGTGTCACAGAACGTGACACCTTTTGCGGGTTACTCGACAGTGTATGCGTGTTTAACAACTCCAGAGCTTGGACACTGGAATGCTATTCACAGCATCCGCACTGGTCATGTTTTGCCTTGAATTACAAATAAGTTACGCTGATATAGTTGGTTCTGCGCAGAAGACTTGTTGTTTGCACTCTCTCGCCAAAAATGTTAACATCATGCAATCATGATGACATTTACGATTTACAATGGAATCATGCACATAACTATACTGATGAATAAACGACCAAGTTCGAATCGGCAATTGTATCTGTGTAGTTTTACCTCAATCCGGCGCGGTGGCTGAGTGGCTATATGGCGTGTAAGTCGTGCCAGCTTTGTCTTGCTTAGCGTACAGCTCCTTGTCGGATAATGCAGAACGTGTCATCAACTTTCGTCATTGAAATACAAAAAAATATAACTGTTGAGTTGAGCATTCAATCACCTTTTTACGGCAGAAAAAAAAAATGCCGGGCAATTATCCATTGAGAGCAATGGACTTTGATAATATATCCTTCAATGATAGTCACGTTGTGTCTGAGTAACGAAAATATTTCTTTAATGCGAATAGTATTCTTTGCCTTCTTCAGCCGTTTTCAGCCTGTCTATCCATCAGCTAGCTCCTTACGCCAACCCAGGGGCCCAAGTTGCCTACCTGCTTAGGCTGCTAGGTACGTGATCCTGATCGTGAAGCTGTCGTGGTCGTTTCATAGTCGGCATTCCAGCTTCGTGATCTGACTATCGTCATACGTCGTCGTGAACCCTTGTACGCCGACACAGTGGGCCACTATCATGGGCGTAGCAGGGGGCGGGGGGGGGCTTATGGGGCTCCAGCCTTCCCCCCCCCCCTGTAATTTGTTTCGTGCTGCCCATGCACCGGCGACCAAAGCAACCGCCGGCGCCGGACATCACTCTGGATTTTGTCTACAAAGTCTTTTTCACGCTGGAAAAGACATTTCACTGCGAACATTGCGAACTCGGGCTGGATTTCGCGGCAACGCCCATGCACCGGGAGTCACATAACGCAAGGAACCCCCCCCCCCCCTCCGAGCAGAAAGTTTCAAGGGCGTTTTGATGGTGAACGGGCTCCCCGCGGCATCTGGCGGAGGCCGCGGAATATACGGAACGCATGGATGTCAATTCCGAAACTTTATGAGTATAAATTTCTCATAAACTTTTGATGTGAAAGGTGCATTGGCATTTCCAAAGTTGTGCTTTAGGTTTTCAATTGACGAACTTTGTGGTTTTAATGTTATAAACATATGACGTCAAAGCTGCATTGATTTTTCTGAAGTCTTACATCGGACCATACAACGAGACAAGCCAAATCAATGCACTATCAGACAAGTTGACAAAGCACGCAGCGATGTCCGATGAGACGAGGGCGAGGCGTTGTAGTGGTTCATTTGTGCCGTCATGTGACACAAAAAAATATCAACATTTTTCTTCACCTCTGCCAAAGCATCCATGTCAAGACACTAAAGCCAGCCAAGGTAACTACATTCTCATTTATTTTTTCTGCTTCGACTTTTATTCGTGAGGACTGATTGAGCCTCTTCAATTTCCCGTAGGCTGTCGGAGCCAGCCAGCGCATGCGTTTTTCTCGTGTTGCCCCGATCACCGCGTGGCGCACTTCGGTGCGCGTTCGTTTTTCTCTGTCAGAGTGGATTTTTGCCTGGCAGAGTTCTGGACGCTTTTTGGCTAGCAGACGAGAAAACGAAACAATGGTAGCTCGCCTCCATCACTGTGGGGACTGGACGGATTGCACCGCGTTTGCTTGAGCGCAACCTCTCCGGAAAGTCTTGTCCCGCCGCTGTAGGATGCCGAGCAGTATGCGTGTGGTTCTCAGTGGACCAAGTGTCTCACGTTTTCTTCGATATTCCTTCGGTAGCCACATCAGGTGCCCAAAGTAGGGATCCGACTGAGGCGAACATACTTTCCTTTTCGCTTTTTCATTTCGGTGCCCGCGCCCCGCAGAAGGAAAAAAAAAAAAAACATTGTTGCGGCGTAGCGAATTGTCGCATGTTGATAGTTCGATTTTGTAGCTTCTTCTTTTGCGGAAAGTAATGGGACACGGGTCGCTTCAGTTGCCAGATACTCTTCTTATATTATTGTGATAGCAATTATATGGACACTCCAGGCGCATTCTTGCCGTCACCGTCGCCGTCATGTTCGGTATAAAGTCCAAGGGCGGTAAGATCGTGACCGCGGGCCGCATGCTGTATGTGCGAGTGAAGCGTAGTGGGGGGCGGGGGTGGAATGGGTGAGCGACGATGGTGGCTCAGTCTTGTGTGCGCAAGGAGAAAAGTGGGAAGCAAGCGCGCCGCCTTCCGTCGCGCGCAATACATCGGGGGGAGTGGATGGAATGGGGGCGGGATCTAGGATTCTGTGAATCTATGATCGCGCAAGATGTTTATTTGCCTTGTTTGACGCATTATATACACTGACTTTTTCTTAGATACGTAGATTTGTTGGATACTTATGCATATTTGAATTTTTTTTTGCGAGGTTCTGTGCATACGTGCAGTGAAGTTTTTTTCCAGTGACACTTTTTTGCCCTTTATCAAGCTGTATCTTCGCATTTTTATATTCTCTTGTATCTTCGCACTTCTAATGTACGAGGGCAAGTCAAATAAAAGTGAACCTACCCACTCCGTGCAATAATGGTTCTGTTCATTATCTGCGAGGCATGCGCGTAGTACACAGGCATCTCTCATTTACAAAAATGACACGCGGGTGTGAGGATAAATGTTCTTTAATGCTCTCATACACTGCGTTGAACGTGGTTGCGTGACATAGTGGACTCTCCAAAAGTTGAACAGCGTGGTCTATGAGCGTGGTGTCGTGAGGTTTTTTGACAGCTGAAGGTGTTTCCCAAAAAGGAATTAGTCGCCGTATAGCTGCTGTGTACGCTGAACATTGCATTTCGCTGATCACTGTGAAGCGTTTGAGCAAACGGTTTAAAGAAGGACGCGAAAGTTGCAAAGACGATCCAAGACCGGGCCAAAGCCACCGCGCAATCACCTCCAACACAATTACAAAGCTTGATGAGCTGATTAGACAAGAACGGAGGATACGTATTAATGAACTGGCAGAGCGTGTGAATATCAGTCACGGTTCAGTTCACACCATAATTCATGAACATCTCTGTTATCGGCTCTTGTGTGCGCAGTGGATGTCCAACATTTTGAACCACCGCCAGAAGACGGAGAAGTTCGGCGCTGCCTTGACTCATCGGATCCGGTATCACAATGAGGGTGACGACTTCTTGTCTGCAATTGTGATCGGGGACGAACCATGGTACCCTACTACGAGCCTGAAACACGACGGAAAGCTTACAGTGGAAACATTCGAATTCACCACCCCCAAAGAAAGCAAAGGCCGTCATTTCCGCCGGAAAGGTGTTGTTGACTTCTTTTTCGATCATTAGGGGCCATAACTGATAGAATTTGCTCAATCTTGAGAGACTATCAATTGTTTCCGATATTGTGAAATGTCAGATCGGCTGCGCGTCGCAATCAAGAACAAAGAAAGTGGAAAATTGGCGAATAGGGTCATCTTGTTTCATGAAAATGCGCGTCCCCACATCGCTGATGTGGTTAGCACAAAAGTGGCAAAGTTCAAGTGGGATAAGCTGCAGCATCCTCCATACAGTCCAGACCTGTCCCCTTGCGACTTCCACATTTTGGGGCAATTGAAGAAAGAGCTCAAGGGGACCAGATTCGTGTAGGCGATGGCTTGAAAGAATCAGCTGCAGACTTTTTGAAACAGCAACCCAAGGAGTTTTATGAGACGGGAATCACGCGACTCGTTATTCAGTAGGACAAACGTCTAAATGCTCATGGAGACTACATTGAAAGAAAATGCTCCGTTTGTCACATAATCGCAATGGCTCATTTTCATTTGACTCGCCCTCGTATATTTTGCAAAGCTCTTGCTTTTTATGTGTGCTCTCCATTGAGACTACAATTTCGGTGCAATTACTCAGAATACACGACCGGGGAAAGCTTTTTCTGCGCAATACATAGGAAAAAAGGACAGCGTCATTGAGAGTTTTCCCTGGCCATTGCATATGTAAAAAAATGTACAAAGTTTCATTAAAATATTTGTCCTCAACTAACTCATTTCACGGCCTCTACATTTTTCATATCGACGGCATACACTGCTTTGCTGGTTTCGAACTGATATATAGTTCTAAAGTTCGTGTGATATTTTCTTCACTTATTAAATAGAGAAAAACATGGAAGCATTGATATCAGTCATTTCGGGCACAATTTTTGGGGAGATACGAGTATAATCTTTTATGAAAAAAAATACATATCTTACTTGTTTTGACAGTGCGTACCGTTCAAGAATTCGTTTGCAGCAACTTTGGCAATGACAATGCAGTTATTATTCATGTATTTGATCCCTCGAGAAATTGTTTAAGAGGAAGCTTTAGCTCGAGTCCAACTCCGATGCGGCCTATTCAAATACATGTAAGACGCAGAAACGCTTTTGTGAGATAACCCCTTTATCGCTTTTAATGCAATTCGTTGCATTTGAGAGAGAAAGTTAAATTCTAGTGTCTGTTGGAAGCGAAATTTCGATTTATGGCCTGAATTCTGTTTAAAATATTTTGAAAAATTCGAAAGTTCGAAGAAAATAGAAGCACGACGTTTACAAACTAATAGCTCTGCATCAAGAACAGATATCGTGGTTATGCAAAAGGCATCTATCATAACAGTCAAAGGGGGCAAATTTGGTCTGTCAATTTGTATCTTACGTGAATTGGTTACGTCGCGTACAAGGGTTCTCCAAAAGCCGTATTTCCGTAATACTAATTCTTTTTTTGAGATTCATGTGTGACCTATCAATTTTGTCCGCTGTAGATGTACTATTAGATGCAGTTCACAGAATTCTGATATCATTTTTCATTGTTGAGTTACAGAGTTGTAAACTTGACAGCTTCGTATTCTGAAAGTTTGCGATTTTGGCCAATTTTTAATAAATAATTGACAACATAAATGAAAAATTCGAAATCAGCAGTCACTATAATGTAAGTTTTTCTTTTAAATGCCACAAACCTCATCAAATTTGGTGCAGTGGTTACCTAGAAAAACGAATTCTCCTTCTTCATGTATTTAGATACGAGCACTCGAGCTAAAGCTTCCTCTTAAGGAGGAGGCCGAGCTCCCGTCTCCTGTTATCCGGCTTCGCCGCGTGGCTTTACTGCGGCGGTCGGTATGCTTGCAGGGTAGTACGAGAGATGGCGCGAGTGTTGCTCTGCTAACGCCGCCTGACGGCGGGGTTACTTGGGCACAAAAAGGAGAAGGCTCTTCCTCTTTGGCTCTGGATCGGCTAGCGGCGCGGACATTCTGCGTGTTCGACGATCCATCCTTCTGCGAGACCGTCTCGCGAGGCCTACCCCGGCATGGACGAACACGAGGTCTGTCCGCGGAACCAACGTGGGTGACGGGTGTCACTGCTCCTGCAAGGGGCGATGGCAAGCGGCTACAAGTAAGGCTCAAGGTGACGTTCCCTTTAGTGTTGTCGCCGCTGACACTGGTGGCGCGATTTCCTCACGACGAAGGGCCGCTCTCGTCGTTGGTGGAACGAAGGCGTGAAAAGAAAAGCGTAGTGCAACGCAATACGGGCTGTGCGGCGACGATGGCTACGATATGGCGCCAGGGTAGCGCGCGTCGTCTGTATGTAAACGAAGTGCTGCATGAGCGGAGGTGTATGTCTGCGGCGGCTGCTGTTAATCGCGCCCACGCTTAACCAACGCGTTACCAACGCGCCGCCTCTCACGATCCCCCGAATAACAAGGCAGTCGCGTCACACTTCGCTCCGTTTGCAATGTGCCGTAAAGAGACAGGTTGTCCGCGCCAGCTACGCTACTCACAGCGTTCTCTTCCTAATATAAACCGTGTACCTATATAATCATAATGCAAAATATTCAGACACGAAATAAAAAGACGTATAGAGATATGTTCAAATTTCGTATTAGGGAGTATTGTAATCGTCCGTGAATTTTTTGCAACCGGTTGTCATCATACCGTGGTCGTCTCGCGTTCGTCGTTATACCATCGTCATAATTTGTGAATCGACATCTCATTGTTGTCACGACGTCGTTGTTATACGCTTTTGTCGTTCCATCGGCGTCATTCCTTCTTCGCCATTCCGCAGTCACTGCGTCAGCGTCATAGAGTCGCCGTCACGCCTTCATGCTCGTGGGCGCGAGTGCAAGCGAGTGCCATAGTATAAGGTGGGATGATATCGGACTATGTGGCATATAGCCGAAGCAACGAAAGTCTCAGAATTACCACTACACGTGGTAAATAAATGCGAATATATGGTCTGCCGCTACATTGCTCGATTGCTATTCGCATTGCCAGTGACAGTCATCGTGAGACGAGTTCTGCGGTAATTTTCTTGCGTTACTCGTTTTATGCTCATAGTTTGCTTTTTGATCCTCACGACTCGAGATTTTTATTCGCCCCGTTTGATTTTAATGCCGCAGCGTATTCGATTTCATGTTTTATACTCAGCTCTTCTCTCGGCGATGTAATCGCTGAATTTTTATCTTTGTGCCTCTAAGCAGAAACCCCACGAAACGCGCCGCCTTTTTGTTTTGGTTTGATTCATACTCTGTTTTTCTTCCTTTGTTTCACGCTAATGAGCAGCACCACGTGTTCTAAAGAGCTTTACTGCTACGGCGAGTACATCGCACCCCGTGTCATCCATCCATACTTCATTAAGGGGGTATGGTAGGGTGCATGAACTATCTTGGTTTCAGCTTTATATCTCAACAACTGTTCTATATATTAGCGTGAAATTCTGCACGCTCAATAGCAATAGTGTTGGCCTTAATTGGTGTAATTTTTTACTGCAGGCCTTTTTTTATTTTTTGTGTATTTGAGAACCAAACTTTAAGCTATGATGTAAAATAAAATGTACCTTTCCTCAGAAACAAAAAACAGCATGACCGTGAAATTTCGCACAATAATTCTGTATAATAGTGGGTTTAACTGGAACCTTTAAAAAATGCTTTGCTACATTTACGTCACAAGAAAAAAAAATATTGCCGTCACACGTCTCGTACCGTGGAGGGTCCTTCTAATAATCTTTTCTTTTTTTTTTTAGTGATACCTGAGTGATTTTTTCACACATTTAGGTTCAGATTACTTGCAAGGGATGCGAGTATATTCTGGGAAAATTTCAGCGTAATGGGCTGTATAGTTTTCCAGAAAAGGTACATCAAGTTCCGAAAATTTTGAAAAAAGTGGTTTTGAGAAAAACGCATTTTTATGTTTGCACCTTCACTACAACCGCTCAACATGCACCAGCAGAGTACAGAAACATTCTGGCTTTTTTGGTGTCTTCCCCAAAGCCTTTCTTCATGTTTACGTTTACGTAAACATGAAGTAAACATAATTACGTAAACACTGAAAAAATGACGGAAAACAACATGTAAAGAAACCCTCGCGTCTGTCACGTTTAAATACCAGGTGGCGCGCTTTTGGCGCCATTTTTAAATGGCTTAGAGCGCTCCTACGCGCTCGCCGCTGCACTGTTTTGCTCCCCACAGTGTGTATTATTTTTTATTGATGAAATCAAAAAATCAGTTTTTTGGTCGATTTGCCCTACTATACCCCCTTAAGTGTCTTGGTGTTGCGCGGAGAGGCCGCCCACATGCTGTAGTATCCAACATTTTCAATTACATCCAAATCGACCAAGCAATGACGCGTTTATTACAACTTGAGTTTCTTTTTTACGAACTTTTCCTCGGTTTCTCTCTGCGCACTTCTCGTCGCGCCTTCTACGTTCGTGCTTTAGCGCGGCCGGGAAATGGCCTTGCCAGCGACGGAAACAACATCGCGCCGGGCCATCTCGACATTCGCAGCCACTTGCCCCGGGCTCATGCAGGTAAAGTTGGCGCACACGTAAGCGCGAACGTGTGATGCGCAAATGCGAATGAACGTTTGCTGGAACGTCATAAAGGCACCGGAAAGCGTGACAGTCTGAAAGCCTCCGTCGCGACCCTGAAATAACTCGCACCCTAACTGTGCCCCAAGGAGCACCGTTCACTCTCACAGGCAGCGAGCGCCATTAACTTCTTGCCCGCGAGCATGCAGGAGAGACAGCGGCAGACGCTGGCCAACGAGCCTGCATGCGCGCAAGAGGCGATATGGCCTCCCAAGACAAAAGCCCAACCCGACACTCCTCTGCACCTCTTCCTTCATGTTCTCTCTTGTACGCCGCTTTTCGCAGCCCACCCGCGACCGCGGTTTTCCTGCGAGTCTTCTCCAATCGATTTCTTTTCCTTCTTTCGTGTTTTTTCTCATCCCGTCGCACGCCCAAGCTCGCCGGGAATCAGAAAGGGGCCACAAGGGGGTGCTCTTTTCTGTACGAGGGACCCGGGCGTCATTAATGGCGTCATTAATGGCGTCGCGAGAGCCCCGTTCGTCCTCTTCCCTTCTCCGTGCACCACACCAACATTCTCGGCCCCTCTGAAATCGTCCACGTCACCGGCCCGCGCAATCTGATGACACGTTGAACGCGACATGGCGTGGCGGCCTTACTTCGAAGAGGGGGGTGAGGGAGGGTCATTCGTCTTGAAAACTCCGCCCCTATGCACGGATATGGCTGTTTCGGAATTCTGCGCGCGGCCTCGTTTTATCGCGTCAAGCGCGGCGGCAACCACTTTCATTTGGAGGTCCCCTAAGCAAGCACCATCCGCCGCCTGCGGCCCAACAGACGCGCGTACGCGTGCCTTCGACCTTTCCGAGTATAATTGGCCGGGTCTCTCTTCGCAGTATGTACTATAGTCGGGTCCAATTGCATGGTGAGTGCCCAAGTTAACCGACGATTATCAAAGTAAATGTTCTGTAGTATAACCTATCTTGCAACCTGGAATAAGCTTGCTGGTCTTTCACAGAAGGTTAACAGCTCCTCGCCGTAGTTTGTTGGTAGCTTTTAAGTGTCGTGTACGCAGACCAAACAGGCCGCGCGTGGTGGGTCAACGACCGCTTCACGGAACACGGTTACTCCCTGAAAGCTAGCGTCTGTACTCATTTCGCGATCCTTCGATACATCGCGATGCCTAAAAAAAAACTTGTAGCAGTGACGTCACGCTTAGCGGCTGAAGTATACTGACAAGAGGCGGGAGAATTATCACGCCTTTATATTGCGCTTTTTTCCAAGGAATTAACTTCGGCCCACTGGCGTGACGTCACGGTCGAGCTTCCAGGCAAGACGCAGTCCATGGTTGACTTTCCTGTTTTCTCTCTTATTTTTTCTTGTCTGTCACGAGGCCGCAGGAGCCTTCGGTTGCACACGGTTCAGCGGAGCTGAAGCTGCGACGCTTCGCGCTTTCAGCCACTGGCGAAGGCTGCATGCTGTCGCCGACAGCAAAACCTGCTCCACGCGCGGGACCGCGTGTGCATTCGTAAGAGCGCTAATCTCTCTAATGTTGTGATCGAATGCTTCTTTCTACGCTCTCGACGCAAAAGAATGTCGCAATTAGCGGCACGACCCACGGTAGTCGGAGTCTGCATGTGCCAACGTCGATGTGCAAATCCGACAGATTGGAAGATCGATTGGAGAACGTCCTCGGATCCCGCAGACGATCAAGCAGAAAACCGCGTTTATCTTGTTTCCACTCACGAAGTTTGCGCCCAAATGATGTACCGCGTCACGTGTTCATTTCGGACGCTGTCTCACTTGCTTTCGCGCGCAGTTTTATTTACACCAAAAGACAGAAGAAAAAGAAATACCGAAGAGCGACCGCGAGCTTTTCGGCCTCGTCGTTACGCGACCGCAGTCTCATGGCACATGGATCCGAATATCCGGCGCACGTCGCATCGAACTCGTCATCCACCGATGCGAGGCTGAGACCTCACCAACTGAGCTCATACTTGAACGAACGTCCGTTAGTGAGCCCTACAAAAAAAAAAAGGCTAAGTCGAAGTAGAACCAGCGAAGACCCACAACCATCCAAAAGGTAAAAAAGTTAGCGAATTGTCGTTTGAGACCAAGAAATATGGGGCTATAGGGGGTGCACATTTCAGCGAGTTGTATCTTTGACCGTCTCATTGTATCCTGGACCTATAGCATGCGTACAAGCAGCGAAGTTTCAACTCGACATCCACGCTGTACTGCCTGCGAGGATTATTTCTATGAATACATTTTCGAACATAGCCACAGCTGACGTCCAGCGTTGGGATGTCCACCGAAGGTTATGTTCAACCAAGTGAGGCCGCGGTGTTTCCAGAGTTGCTTGCGATTTCGTTAATAATAGACGCTTCAAAATTTTATCAGACACACTTTAAAAGACTCACTATAAGATTACACAGGCTCACTATCTGCAGTGTTTTATCCCGCTACCTTTATTCATATGCCTGTACGGATTCCATCAGAATCGCCCATGCACGTTGACAATCTCTCACGTGTGAACGTGCCAGGAGCTCACGAAGAAGAAGAAGTAGAAGAAGAACGGTTGCTGGATCGGTTGCTCGTCCAGCCAACCGTTGCCTATGTAGCTCCTGCATAGAAGCAAGTCGACTGCTGCAGGACACCAGTGCCGCAGCCCTGTGGCATCCAAAACGGCGCCGAACCGAAAGAGGCGCGTTCCAACGAGGCTACGCGCGCCTTCGGCCCCCAAGCATCGACGACTGTCGGGGGCTGGACAGTTGAACGCAGCAGTGCGCGTGCGCCCGCTGCAGACGCCGTCAGCGTTGGTCGCCTTGTGGACGACCGTTGCCTCGTGTTCGACACCAAAGCCGAGGCAGAGCCATTCTACTTTCAGGGACAGCAAGCTCACGGAGGCGTCGTCATGTCGAACAAGGACCAAAGCCTCCTGTTCGACACCAAGGCCGAGGCAGAGCCTTTCTACTTTCAGGGACAGCAAGCTCACGGAGGCGTCGTCATGTCGAACAAGGACCAAAGTCTCCTGTTCGACACCAAGGCCGAGGCAGAGCCTTTCTACTTTCAGGGACAGCAAGCTCACGGAGGCGTCGTCATGTCCAACAAGGACCAAAGCCTCCTGTTCGACACCAAGGCCGAGGCAGAGCCCTTCTACATCCAGGGACAGCAAGCTCACGGAGGCGTCGTCATGTCGAACAAATACCAAAGCCTCCTGTTCGACACCAAGGCCGAGGCAGAGCCCTTCTACATCCAGGGACAGCAAGCTCACGGAGGCGTCGTCATGTCCAACAAGGACCAAAGCTTCGCGTTCATCCAGGTATTTGACGAAACAAATGGCGACATACACGTGTTTGAGCACACCACCAAGGACATGCTGACGACGCAGTTCAAAGGTTGCAGCTACTTCGGGGCAGCGGCCGGTGCCGGCAAAACATTCACCATGGAGGGCTTGAAGGATCGGCCCAGAGTGGTCTCCCTCACGATCAGGGCACTGTGCCAGCGCTTTAAGATGCTTCTGTCCACGGGCCAGACATGCAAGGTCGCGGTCATCTACCTCCAAGTCCGCAACGATGCGGTCCGGGACCCACTCTTCCCATCTTACGGGCCATCAGTTCTCGTGAGGGACAATCCGGCTGAGTGCATCACCATCTCCAGCCTCACTACCCACAAAGTAAAAAAAGTAGGCGCCCTGCTGCACTTCCTTCTGAAAGGCATCAAAAGCCGGGCACAGCGCGTCACCAATACGAACTCTGAGTCCTTACGATCGCACGCCATCTTCCAGGTTTACGTCACTCACACTGGGACCGTGACGGGCAAGCCAAAAGGCGTACGAGTGCCAAAGATAAGTTTTGTCGACTTGCCCGATTCGGAGCGCACGGCCGCTGTCAGTAGAAATATCAAGGACCGCGTCTATGATGCCAACAAGATCAACTTCTTGCTCCCGGCTTTGCGAAACTGCATCGACGTCCTCCCAAACGACGGATCACTTACGAACTCGGAAGACCTGCCCCGCACAGAGAATCCCGTATCGCAACTCCAAGCTGGCGCACACCGTGAAAGGTTCCCTGGGAGGTTCATGCCTCACACTCGCGACAACAGGGAAATCTCAGCTACATCAGCGTGTGCAACACACTCAAGTATGCTGAACTGGCTGTGAAGATCAAACTACAGTTCAACGAGACTGTACTTACCTTTAATTTTCATATGCTTATGTCAATGCACTGAGTGATGAGTACAAGAGAGCTTCTACAAGGAAAGAGAGTGTGCAAGAACCAAGATGGCTAGACTTTCGGGGCGCTACACAGAGATGCACTGAAGACTCGCCCAACCACTGGGAGAATTTCGGTGGTTCCCTGCAGTCCGAAGGAGCCCAGCATGTCGCCACAAAAAAAAAAAAAAAGGCTCGGGACTCTGCATAACAAGCGACACAAAAACTTTCAGCGTGGCCCGGAGCTTCATTCAGAGGCCTCTCCGGCTGGCTGCGTGGTGTAGGTAGAAACTGGGATAACCGCGCTGGAGCCGGCGGCAGAGCAGCAGTTGTTCGCCCAGCTCTCTGAGCTTCTGTGCCAGAAGCATGCAATCAGTGGCAGGCGCTCAACGCTGTCATGGTGTCGCACTTGCGCAGCCTCTATACTTTATAGTGCAACACCTGGCCGGTTCCAGAAAGGCTCCCCTCGTCTATCATGTCGCAGTCGCCAGTGGGCATCGCTTTCACTGCTCGTTCTTTTCCAGAGCTCGCAGTAGTGGTTTGTTTTATTAAAGAATAAGCCGTGGAAAATAACTGCAGTGCAGCATGTGCTACATCATTCAACTTCAATGTTCACGCTGCCACGTTCGTGTTTAGTTCTTTTGTAACACATTGGGCTACTGACGTATTTATTTTCTTGTAGTTCATCGTTTTCACGATGATTGTTGTGCGTGTGTGTGGTGAAATGACATGTAAGGATTGTATTGATGCGTATCTTTGCACATGTTGTGTATAGGCGTGTGAAGTTATTCGCGCCCGAGAGAGAGTGAAATTTCTTCTAGGAAATATTTAGCAACTCCGATTGCATGATTGAGCTAAGCAGCTCCACTGCAATGTTCCCCTTCAGATGATCTGGCAGCCCCAGTCATACAACCGGACTAACGTTGTCATAATCAGTGCTCAAGATTGTACTTCACTTAACACCACTGTGCAATCGTTTTATTTTTGATTTTCTAAGCGTGACGACACGTTTCATAACGTGCCCCTTTGAAACTTCTGTGCTTCACCTTATACGGTGTCGAACCGAAACTCTCTCTGGTTCGCTTCAAGTTAGGGTTCAAACATTTCGGTTCGGGTTCAGCTGCAGAATAAGCAAGAAATTGTCACTTTATGCCTCCTTGCTAGCGGGCAAATTCATCCGAAGACGCTGTTAGAGTTGTCGGTGAAATGGTGAAAATTGTGGTTCTCTCAGGCCCGTCAAACGCACGAGTCCGGCACAACTCTCACATGTGCATCTCAACAATGGAACGCACAGGATGGATTACGGTCGAGGGTTCTTCTGCGGGTGTCGCCCCACAAGAACGTATATATGCGTACCTGCTTATGCGCTAGCACGTTACCAGAAGCACAGACACGAAACACTGACAGACGGCTGATGCGCGTCAACCGTTCGTTAGTGTTTCGTGCCGGTGCTTTCAGTAATGTGCTATAGCGCGTAAGCAAGTGCGAAGAGTATAATCAATTAGCCCCTTTCAAGTTACCCGAGAACCCATAAACTGCGGAGTTTAACGTTTCGCAAGTGCACACTGGGTTGTGGTGGAGAGATCCATATTAATTTTGCCCACCTGTTAAGCGTGCGCCGAAAGGACGCGACACGAGCGTTTTTTTGCGTTCCGTTCTAATTGCGATGTGGCCACACGGGCTACGAATAGAACCCGCGGCCTCGTGTGTTTATACCAGCAGATCATAGCCACGCGTAGTCACCGCGGCAGATCGCCATGTGCGTTCAGAGAACGAGGCAAGCGCTGCCTGCAAACGAACACATACCCACACTTGTCTCGTCTACACGCAATCTCCCCAGACAGATATACGTCCCGCACACGTCCCTGGTGTAGCAACCACACAGCGACACTCGCGCACATAGCACACGAAAGCACCGACCGTCCGGGCGACGCAATTTCGCCACGAGTCACAACACACACACTAGTGCACTACGTGGTCTTGGGAGGCGAGACTCTCCGAACTGGACCTGGGAAGCCAACTGGCGACCCTCGACCAGGCCCGGCGAGCCGCGATCGCCACTGGAGCCCTGTCAGAGGGAACCACCCGGCAATAAACCGCGCAACGATTTCTGTAATAATAAAGTTCCTCCTCCTCCTCCACCTTTTCCTCCTCAGGCGGAAGAGGCTCACAGCTGGTACAACGGTACAACCTGAAGCAAAACTCTCGTTGTTGTTTAAGAATAAGGAGTGCGAGGAAACACCGGAGAAAGCGCTGCCGAGGCGTGCAGACCGGAGCGTGGGAACGGGGAAGCGACTTTGGCGCTCGGTTTCATTAATGCGCGGGAAAAAGAAAACAGGGAAAAGACTTCGACCATCTCCGCTATTACGCATTAGCGATCTCGCAAGCTGGCTAGCTTCCAAGACCAATGGTACACTTTTACGTCGCACTTAGTTTGTCGAGAATGCGGGAACGCAATATTCGGTGGGTGATCAATGTTTGGTCGCGCGTTGGAGAGGTTCGCCGGCGCCGAAAAAACGGCGGCTCCCCGGCAAAATCGTCGTACTCGCTTGAATCACCGCACTGTCCTTCAGTGCTCTTGAATCGCTTGTATTTGGCCGGCTATTGCTGTTGCCACTGAATTCGTTAACCAGTGACACGACACCATGCACGAAACTGACGCTATCCTGCGACTTCCGAAAGTGTAAGGCGCGCGATGGTGACAGTCTTCGTCGAGCATGCATGCAGTGGTCGATAACCGTCACTCTATACAAGTACACTAATTGTTCTCACGAGTTCACTTCTGGTCCGATAGCCTTTGGAGGAAATGGTTACCGGGACAAGTGAACGAAGGAGCTTCTACTTTAACATGGCGGACGCGGAGGATGGTGCCAATACTTTCAAGAAGCCGTAGATGGATGAGAGCTCCGCGAAACGAGGCGAAACGCGCGATCCTGTTGAGGTATCGGGACACTCACGCTTCAAGTACATACATCCGGGCCGTGAGAGAAAAGGCGTTTCTTTCATTCGTGTTTCTGCGCGCTTGTTTCGTCACCAGTGCGAGTCTTTGTTTCGTGCAGCGGTGGCGTGTCCGATAACAATATACGCAACGTACAGGGCGTTGCCTCGACAGGGGAACCGCGCGAAAAGACGAAGGACAAGAAGGGGAACACACCCCAGCGCGCTGTCCGCCACCTTTTCGCGCTGTTCCCCTGTCCAGTATGCATCGAATAGCCCAAGCCGCCACGGCGTTGCCTCCTGCGGCAGGCCGTGATTCCGGTCCTCGCGACGAGGAGTTGCACACCGCGTAGCCGCATCGAGTACGCGCAGCCGGCACGTTAATACTCGCGCCTTGAGCACGCGAGCTCGTGCGTGTGTGCTTTATCGTGCGCGCGCATAGCGGCAAAGATATACAGCCCGCGGCGTTAGCGTGAGCGGCTCGACCGACCCGGGAGCCATTCACTTATCTAATCGCCGAGTTCCAGCGCGATGCGCCAAAGGGAGCGAGGAATGCTCGCCCGTGGGTGTTCCAGGATTTCACGGCTTTTCGCGAGAGAACGCCATGCTGCACCGGCGCAAGAACGCGTCCGACACGGCTGTGAGGCAATCGCGACGGTCGCCGCCACGGTGGAGTCGCACGCGAACGCGTCACGTCGCCGCCGCCGTTGCGCATGCGCGCCGCTTCCGCGGCTTGCCGCGCTGCATCCCAAGGAGCGCCCGGCCTATCCCCACCGTGGGCCTGAAAGCCAGTGTTGATAACTTAGCCAGGAAGGCGCTAAAGTTAGCGAGCTTTTAGTACGCTCAACGACAACCTTGCCTTTTTGGGGCTCTTATGGCATTCAGCAGCGTAGCTTTTTGGGCTTGTTGGTGCATGACTTGAATAGCAATGAATAGCCCGCAGAGGACGGGGCAGTAAGACCGAACAGCGTGTTCGTCGACGTAAAGACCCACACGAATAGCGCTCGTACTGTTCGTGTGTGCGTGAATTTTAGTGTCCCGTCCTCTGCGCGCTATTCATTGCTATTCTTGCGGCACATTGGGAAGGTCGTTTCTGAGCGCTTCTGGCAGCGCTATACAATGTTCACTAAACGATCAACTGAGCGCAACTGCTAGCAAAAGCGGGCTCAGCTGATTATTAGGAAGCTGGATCATCACTTATTTACCCGGTTATTCGCGTGATACGGCTTTAATTCTGTTTTTATTTATCACGTTCGTAGCACGGCAGAGCACTCTCAAACGACCACACGAATATGCGTTAGCAATTTTAGCGTGACGTAAATATCGAATAAGCTGTTCTGGTAAAATGTTTTAAGGAGTTTAGCTGGCTAATTTCAATGCCTCACCTTTATTAAGACGAAAGCCTTAGGCTCGTTGCAACGGGTCATACCTGAAAAAGAAAAGCGGCGCCTAGTCCAGTGATGCAAAAAATATCATCATCAGGAGTGGCTCATACCCGCCTAGGCAAGCAAAAATGCAGTGGCTGAGTAGGAATGAAGAAACGAAAAAAAAAAGAAGAACGAACGAAAGACAGAAAGACGGAAAGAAAGAGAGAACGAAAGAACCCTTAGGTAGTCCAGGTGCTCGCATGTGTCGTTGAGGAGGTCGACCTACAGCGCGGTATACGTTTACTTCACGCTGCGGCTCGTTATGTCTTGCAAGAGGACTGACCCCCTCTGGTCGTATAACCTAATGTATTATACCGCGTGTGCAGCAGGCTTTCGCCTTCACATGTTACAGGAGTGTAACATGCCGCCGAACCTTTTTATGCCGAGGGAGACATGCGCCTTTAGCAGCCATCGTCACCTTCCTCGGCTGCCTTATGTACATGGCGCGCTCCGGTGCGGGTGTCTCGTGCCTCGTGCTGCGAGCTGCGAAGATTAGAATGAGGAAGAAGAATGAAAGAAAAAAAAAAGAGCTTCTTCGCCTCCTGCCAATCGGTCCGAATGGTTCTCAGATCTTTCGCTCGCTGACTCACACATTGTTATAGTGGACCTAACCTCAGTCCTTATAATTATCACACGTTTGCTGGTGACCCCCGCTGCTGGTATTGCGTTGCGCACAAGAGAGAGAGAGAGAGAGAGAGTTAGAGAGATATCAACTACGCCGCGCTCATTATTATTATTATTATTATTATTATTATTATTATTATTATTATTATTATTATTATTTATTTATTTATTTATTTATTTATTTATTTATTTATTTATTTATTTATTTATTTATTTATTACCTATAAACAGTGCTAAACGCTCTAAACTTCCCCACTGGTTTTCTGTTGAACTGAAAACAACTTTGAAGCTAAAAGACCGTGCTCACAGGAAGGCACAGCGTACAAATCAAGAACACTGACATAGGGATTTTAACATGCACGGGGAACTCTCTGAACGTCTTTACAAGCGTGAACATTCCATCTATATAGCACATGCGGAAGCTAGTACTTCTAAAAATTCAAAGTCGTTCTGGAGACACGTTCGTGAACAGTCATCCAACAACACGAAACAAGATATTTGTCTATGTATCTATTAGTGGCGACGGCCAACCTGTCCCAGATGCCGCGAGCGCCTTCGCCCTACACTTCGGGTCTGTGTACGGTGAAGGGTACAGTGACGGAGTTAGCGAGCTTTCCAATCACCCTTCCCTGGATTCAAGTTTATCGGTCTCAGAGGAACTTGTCGTTAAGAGCATCAAACGCTTAAAACCGTCTCTTTCGTGTGGTCCTAATGACATTCCGACTGCTTTGATTAAGGCGTACGGGCCCTTGCTCGTTCCGGTGCTTACGTGTATTTTTAATTCTGCTTTAAAGATGAACACATTCCCAAAGGCTTGGAAAACAGCGCGGGTCGTTCCCGTTTTTAAGTCAGGAGTAAATACTGCTGCGAGTAACTACAGGCCTATTTCTCTCCTATGCGCAGCATCTAAATTATTTGGGTCAACTCTGCCCTCAATGATTTCATCCTCCATTATATATACTATCATTCCTCAGCAGCATGGATTCATACCTCCACAACTACCAACCTGGTTAGGTTCATGATGCCTCTGAAGCAGTGTTAAGAAAGGACAGCTAGATGAAATTTGTTGTGACCTCAGTGAGGCGTTTGATGTCGCATGCCACAAAATATTCCTTCAAAAGTTGACCTAACTTGATCTGCACCACTCACTCATAGCGCTGATAAGAAGCTACCTACGCGACCGGTACTGCTAAGTTAGCGTAAATGGTCAGTCATCAGAACTTTATGCGGTTACATGTGGAGTTCCTCAAAGATCTGTCCATGGACCCTCTTCTTTTCTCGCTGTTTATTAACGACGTTTCGGCAGTCATTCAAAACTCGACAATTTTGTTATATTCTGATGGCGCGAAACTTTTCAAAGCGGTAAAAAAATTTTAATGATTGCGCCGCTCTTCAGAAGGACATTGCAAATGTTGCGTCATGGTGCGCTGAAAACAAGCTGGTCATAAATGCATCAAAAACGAAAGTTGTATGCTTCACGCGGTAGACTAACAGGACTTTATTTATAGCGTTAAAGATGTTCTCCTGCCAAGAGCTCAGGGAACGAAGGACTCTAGAGTGTACTTCGATAGCTCACAGATTTTCTCGTCCCACGCTCACGCTGTGAGCAGCGTGGACTTCGAATGCTCGGCACAGTATTTCGGGTGACGAGAGACTACAAACTACCTGGGCCATTTGTAATTTTATATAAGAGCGTATGCCTTCCAGTTCTTGAGTTCGCCTCCGCGGTTTGGGGCGGTCAAATTGTGAACTTCTCGAAAATGTGCAAAAAAGAAGGTCACATCTATGTTTAAACATCGATTCTGTCAAAAGCCTTCCATCTCCATATAGCTAACATAGACACTCACGTTACCCACCCTCACCTGCGGACGCAATAAATCGGATGTTCTTTTTCTTCACAAATTAATACGTAATAAAATCTGCTGCTCGCACATGCTTTCTAATGTGCGATTTTACATTCCGCAGAAAGACACAAGGAAACAGCGCGCTTTTCAGCCTTCAGATTTTTGTGACCCTCTATCTAGAGTGCAGGCGACATGTAATGCCCATTAAGAATGCTTGGATATCTTCATGCCTAATTTTGATATTTTCCTGAAAGGAGTTGCAGAAGTATTTCAATAACTGAACAAGAACTCTCTCATATCTGTTGTGTGTTCCGTCATTATGTAATCATTTCTTCTGTTTATCCACTTTGGCTTCGTGTACACATTTTATGCTCTGTTAAAATCTGTACTCGCGAAATTATTATTCTTTTTTTTATGTGTGCGCGCATGTTTCTATGTCGCGAAACATGCGCGCACACATAAAAAAAAGAATAATAATTTCGCGAGTACAGATTTTAACAGAGCATAAAATGTGTACACGAAGCCAAAGTGGATAAACAGAAGAAATGATTACATAATGACGGAACACACAACAGATATGAGAGAGTTCTTGTTCAGTTATTGAAATACTTCTGCAACTCCTTTCAGGAAAATATCAAAATTAGGCAATTCGGCTACCAAGTCCGAACTCTTACTCTACAAACCCACAAGGAGAGGTCGTAAAACCCTGCGCGAACAGGAACGGGAATATTCCAAAATACGCATTACATTGGCAGATGGTACTACCGTACCGCACGTAGAGAAAATTAGAATCCTAGGGTTACACCTGCAGGCAAACGGCCATAACGGAGAGACGGTGCGAATACTTCGTCGTTCGGTAGATGACACCATCCGACTCTTGCGTCGCATCACGAACAGACGCAATGGTATGCGTGAAGAGTGCGCGATCCGTCTCGTGCAGGCGTACGCGATAAGCCGCATAACGTATGTTGCCCCCTACCTGAGGTGGATCGGGTCCGAAAAAAACAAAGTCGAATGCATGATCCGAAAGGCTTTCAAGAGGGCGGTCGGCGTTCCACTCAACGCGAGCACCGACAAGTTTCTAGAGCTCGGAGTTCACAACTCTCTCAACGAGTTAATCGAGGCGCACGACATTGCGCAATACGAACGATTATCCAGGTCAAAGGCAGGTCGATGCATCCTCGAGTCGCTCAGCATCGCGTACCACACTCAGCATGGAGAAAAGATGGCGGTTCCCGCCTCTGTTCGCGACCGCCTGATCATCCCGCCGCTTCCCAAGAACATGCACCCGACGCACCACGCCGGGAGACGCAACAAACGAGCAAGCGACCTTGAGAAGAAGTTTGGTAACAGCAACGAGGCGGTGTACGTAGACGCGGCGCGATATGGAGGAGGGAGAAGCGCGCACGCGATAGCGGTTGTAGACCGCTCGGGTAGGTGCCTCGCGAGCGCCACGGTGACCACGGGACACACGGAAGCGGCCGAAGAAGCCTCGATAGCCCTAGCGCTCGTCGCGGTGCCGAACGCTGCGATCGTGATCAGCGACTCGCAGGCGGCAATCCGCGGCTTCGCGCGCGGTCGTGTCTCGCGGGAAGCGGCCCGCATACTCCAAATTTCTGACGACGGCGACTCGTCATCGCCCTCACAACCCCAAAATTCTACGGTCTTCCTCCTCTGGACCCCGGCACACACCGATGTTCCGCTAGCGGGAAACGAGGCGGCCCACGCCACGGCTCGAGGTCTCACACGCCGAGCCGCCGCTGATTATGTGGCCGCCTCCGCCCCCGAGAGCGGGGCATCGGATCTGCCGGATCGGGACACTACAATAGAAACACAGCAACAAGAAACACACTGGGCGTGGGGCGATCGCCTAACCACGTTCAGAGACCTCACCCAACACTACAGACTCGAAAGACGCAGATTCCCGCCACCACACGATAAACTGAACAGGAACGAGGCCGTGACGTTACGCTTGCTCCAGACACACACCTACCCTAGCCCCGCTATCTTACACCACTGCTATCCGCGTTTGTACCCAACAGACGCGTGTAAAACATGCGGACGCAGAGCAACACTGCGACACATGCTCTGGGAGTGTACCGGCAACAACGGTAATCAAAGCAGCTCCGTTGGCGACGCGTCCATAATCGCGGCTGTTGCCAGAGTAGAAGGCTCGAGCTCCGTTCTTCCCGACGCCGCCCCGGATGCGGGAGCCGCCGGGGACCTTCTCCGTAGGCGTCGCCGCCGCTGGGAGGCGGCTATCAGAAGTTCAGAGCTGGCAGACCAGCTCTGGGCCGTCCGGCAAGCCGAAGATGCCGCTCGAGTCCAAGAACTTCGAGCCGTCACCTGAGGCCACCACATCAAGACCTGCCGGACTATTCTTTACTAAAGTTTCTTCTTCTTCTATGTGTGCGCGTGTGCCTATGTGTGTGTGAGCTTGCATTGTTCTTTCTGTGCATGGTTTTGCCGCGTGCGCCAGCACCAAGACTCTCGAGGTTGTTCCTGGGCGCTTTAATAAACACCTTTGATTATTATTATTTTTTTAAACATTTGAAGCAGGCGTGCATTTCGCTTCACTGCGGTATCTATTTGGATGGGCTCTTGCATCGCTTGTATATCTGTCAGGATTCGTTACCGCTGTCGTCGTTGTTCGCCGTAACACGTTCGTCTGCACGTAGTATAAACAGCATAGTGCCTCTACTGGTAAAATACTACAGTTCGGGCACAGCATGCCTTCAAGAGGAGCTTACGCGTCAATAACAAAGTAATAACCCCGCAATATGTAGAGCGTACGCTTAACGCTTGCGTGCTTCAGCGTGTGGTGTCGAACCGAAACTCTTTTAAGTTCGCTGCAGGTCATAGTTCAAACGTTTCGATTCGGGTTCAGCTACACAGCGCCAAAAAAAAAAGACGGTTCGAACTTGGACCTTCCAGTCAATTAACACAACAAATTAATCGCGGTTAATCAGCTGTGGTCACGTGATCGAAATTAGGAAGGCGCTGGCATCGACATCGCAGCGCTTTATTTGCTCAAGAGCATAAAGGGAAACAACATATCGAGCTTCAGTGCTCCTGCCAAGACGGATTAATACTTCTGCAAGTCTCACAGAACAAAAAAAAAAAAAACTACCCAAGGGTGCTGCGCCTCGAGGAAGCGGAGTGAAAATAAATTTATGCTTAGCTCCCATATATAATGCGTCGGCATTGAACAAGACGCTGGTTACACGTCAATAAAATTAGGATTTTTGAAAACAACTATTTTTCCCCCTACAGACAGGTGAAATGAAGCAGCGGGAAAGATTCGACCTTTTCCAGTTAGCCTCAGGCCAACTCTAACGTCCCCTTACGATTGTGTCTGAGTGGGTGCGACAAGCGTGACAGAGGTGCTACTGCATGACGTGAAATTAGAGGCAACTGATGATTTGTGACAGGTCATGTAGGATGTCCCACGTAACATTAGCCAAACATTAAATGTATGTAAATGCCACGTAGCTGGAAAGAAGAAAGATAATGTCTGCCGTCGCTCGGAGATACTCAGAGCACTTTTTTCATTCGCCCAATTACGAGATTAGTCCTAATTAATTAATAAACTGCTCAAATATTATAATTAGCTGAAAAGTGTCAATCAGAAAATTGTAGAGGAACATAGAGGAACAATTGTAGAGCTCCTCATTCAGCTTTCTTTTGCTCAATACGTGCTACATAAAAATGTTTTTTTTTCCGAGCGGGAAAGAAGCCCGCAAATACACGCTAAATTGCAGCGTGACTGGCCGCTCGAGCCACACACACACACACACACACATACACATACACACACATATATATATATATATATATATATATATATATATATATATATATATATATATATATATATATATATATATATATGTATGTATAGTTTGTGTACATACGCTACCGGTTTTTATTTATTTCAGCTCGCGTTGCTTGTACGCAAACCTGCAAATACGATTGATCAATTAGAGTATTTGTGGTTAATCAGGTTAAATTCTTTTATCGATCGCTGACCAGCCTTAGTTGGAACCGGTTCAGTAGGCTTCATAATGATTTAAGAAAAGTCGAGTTCCTTTATTAAAATTTTGCCGTCCGCTGTTTAAATTACGCGCGGTAATGATACAATAAAAAAAACATGCATGTTAATCTACGCAAAATGATAAATTTAATTCACTAGAAAAATCCGAATATTTGTCTCAGTTCTTTTTTTAAGCACATACGTGCGAAGCTCCCCATTCCTCTCTTTAATTGGAACACGTTTTACACCCGCCACAGTGCTTACGAGAATCGGGGCTGGTGCCCTTTCTCTCCATACTGTCATCGCCTCGAATGTAAGTCCGTGAGTCTATGAACAGTGTTAAGCAGGAAATTTTGTGTCGGATTCCATCCCCTTCCATCTTAATTAACATGCCTTGCGAGAAATATTTGAATAAGACAGCAAGAACTTCGCCAGCCTTTCTTTCTTTCTTTCTTTCTTTCTTTCTTTCTTTCTTTCTTTCTTTCTTTCTTTCTTTCTTTCTTTCTTTCTTTCTTTCTTTCTTTCCGTGTAATCAATCCTCTGTGTTGCTCGTAGCTGTAGCTATAACGTGTTACGGTAAACATTCGCGAGAGTGCCAATTTCAAGCGCGTGCACCAAGGACTGAGTACGCTGTGTGCACCAAAAATAAACGAAACAGCGCTTATGTCATCCAAGCGTGACTGAGTATGCGCTAATAGGTAGGATGCGCCAGCGGCGGTATTTATGTACACGCTCATACGCGAGCAGGACAGGTTGCACATCAGCGCACTTTGATCCCAGAACCACGTTCCGTTTACTCTTGGCTCTCGCAGTACATGAGCACGCCGTAAAACTTGCGCCCGCGTCAGTGCGATAAGAAAACTCCTTTGCGACCCTTCAGGCCGCTGGTAAAAGCACTCGCGAAGCACGGCCCCCCCAGGCGCGCCGGCAATTATACGACTATGCAGATGCGCTCGCCAAATCGCCGACGGCGCGCTTCATTCACGGTGCCGCCATATCACTGTCACCTGCCGCCGCCTGGGCTTCTGTTACGCTTGACAACAATTTTTTTTTTCTAATCGCAAGCACAGTTTTCTATTGGCGCACACAAACAAGTCTATAGCGGCTGCAAGTACAGCCCCGGTGGCAGCGCGCACTCCGACGTGACACCAATAACGATCTGCCTTTCGCTTTACGCAGCCCGTATGCGGCCACAACCCGTTAAAAAGCGCCAGTGATTCCTGTTCAATTCCAGCAACTGGAACGACCAGTTGGCTGGCCTGCTTTCTCGGATACCCGGCGACGCGCGTGACGATCGCAAGGAGCGCGAAAGCTGGCCGGCCTGCCGCGTGTCCCGACACGACGGCGGTGAAGTCATCGCACGCCTCTCATCCAGTCGCCTCAACGACAAGCGCTGGTGCTGTGCTGTCACGTGCCTACGCGGGGTCTTCTATTCCCGGCCGAAGCGACCGCGTTGGGCTCTATTCCGCGATGCAAAACGGCTCCCCGCGAAGTGCCCTCGCACGCGCGTTCGAGAATTCGATGTGACGCAAAACGGGCGCAAAGCCTGTCGGTACGCGCAGCGTCCCGACAGTTGCCGCGGTGGCCCACCGTGCCTAGGCATTCTGGTGGTGGTTCAACGGGCAGCCATCTTCCTTTCATTCGACCTCATCGGAATGGCGGCCGGGTCGGCCAGGAATCGATCCCGCGACCTGGTTTTTAACGGTAGAACGACATATGACAGATCGCATTTCGATGGTGGCGGAACGGCACAGGTGTTTCGTGCGAGCAACTTTGTGTACACGTTAAAGAACGCGCGCCAGAAATCAATGCGCAGCTTCCACTACGCGGCGTCCATCACATATACCACTGTACGTCATACCAGTCAAGTCTTAACATGTATCACTTAAAAGCGCGCGACGTTCAGAGTCCGTGCACCGTTCACACATAGCCCGAGTAGCAGTACCTCGCCCATCAGAAATAGCTGTCCTTCTCGTCGGAAACCGTGCGGAAGGTGCCACACACGGAGATAACCCACTTTTCTCTCAAGTGCCAACGCGATGGCAGCGCGCGACCCACATTCCGAACTGATGCCCCTTACCTCGCTTCAACTTTCGGTCGCTCGGGTGACGTAAGCTATACTTGACACAGGGAGATGTCGTGGACTATATTAGATAGCGAGAAAGAGAGAGAGAGAGGTGCCATAGCGCTCAAAACGCCCTCGTTTGCTCATAGGTCTCGCTGGGCGATATTTTCTTTTACTGCCCTGCCCCGTTCTTATGGCCAGCGCGCTATCTCCCAGCCTATTACGCGATGGCTGCTCTCAGCCAAACAATGCGGTGATAAACCCAAGAGCCCGCTATCTGGGCGGCTGTATTTCCTTACAGAGCACAATTTGTAAAACATCCGATGACGTCATTTGCAAAGAGCGTCTACATTATACGCGGCCGAGGGACCCCGAACGGAAAAGAAATATTTCTCGACGATGCCTTTGCATAAAGGAAATGCAAGAACTCAATTGCAAGGTGCATTACAGATTACAGCGTGTGGTTATACGTTACGATCAACCCGTGCGCGTGCCCCTGAAACTATGGTCGCTGTTGTGCTAGTATTGGCTATCATTTATCGAGGCTTACTCAACTGGAACTGCACGCAGTACGTGTTCGCTACATCCCGTGGCGAACGTCTACGTTTTTTTTTTTTTCATTTTTTACCCCTCAGTCACCTACGTGTTTTGCCTATACGCGCAGGTTCAAGACGCCTCCTGTCAGGTCATGGCTGATAAATAAGCAGAGGGGCTGCTGGAAAACGGAGCTGTTGTGAACTTCTGCTTAAAACCAGACGTTCGTTTACAAAACGCTGCAGCTTTATCCCCGAAGCAGCGTCAGAGTTCGTGTCTGCGTTTGTGGCGTTTCTTCGTGGCGCCGAAATGCGGACGCCAGCAAAGTCGCTGCAAGAGGATAGGGAAGACGTAAAGGGAGGAGGCCGCTGAACCCTACTCAGACTACATCGAATGAAGCAGCTTCCAAGGCCTAAGTGTTTTGTACATGCTTCTGCATAGGTTCGTCTATTCTGGCGATCACACCTATGTAAACGCATTGTGAGTGTAACAGGGCAGGGGCGCTATGACGTAAAACTATTCGAAACCTTTTTTTCATTCCAATTCTGCAATCAGCCCTCCGCGATTGGTCAAAAACTTTTTTTTTTGGACCACCCCCACTTGACCTGTCTATCACGCGACGGCACGAAAACTACGATAGCTCCCCATCTGATATGTCGTGTACACACTAATTATGCATGATCTGACTGAATAAAAAAAAGTTATTTTTCATTCAACGGCTTTTCGCCCTTAGCCCTCGGCTATTGGTCAAACGTTTTCGGGTTGCACCCACTTCATCTGCCTGTCACTTGACGTCACAAAACCAGAAAAACTCACGCGTCAAAGTGACGTGTATGCGTTAAAGGTACATTAATACGCCCACAAAACTGAATTTTCTTTTTAATAGCCGCAGGCTGCCCCGTTTCAAAAGGAATAAGAGATGACAGCCGCCGATCGCTTAGGCACTGGATACTCGCAGCTGCCGGAGAGTATGGGTTTATTTCACTTTTCACTTCACTTTTATTTCCTTAAGGACCCCTCAATGTGGGTATTATTTGCGTATAATAAAACTTTTTGCGTGACCCTGTAACGTTTTCGAGCACTTTCGGCACGTTTACGCCCTCGTTCTGCCAACTCTTCTTTGCTGAGGATCCGTTTTAGCGTCATTCTTAACCTTCCGTTGCATGCCGCCGCAATTTTCGACCAGCCACCGTAAGCTAAGTAAGGGAAAGCGGACCAATCGCAAACGCCGGCACCACCCTCTTCATCCGATTATCGATTTTCAGTGCAGTGGCTCGGCCCATCGAATCGCTCTCCACTTGAGCGGGCTCCTCGCCTCTTCTCAGCCAATTAGATAAGACAAGCCACTCGGTGTAGGCAATGTTATTCGTTTTTCAAGCAAACAAAAGTGACTTGCTATGAACGAGGAGAGCATTTGATTGGTCTGTTCAGACAACCCTGCGGGTCACCGACCGATGTTTGCGTCGTCGGTGACGCAAATTTGACGTAAGGAGATTGGAATAACAACATACTGGAATAGTTTTACGTTATTTGGCACCAGGTTATGGACGAGCAACTTGATGAGGTCAGTGCGCAAGCAGCACCAGCCAGTGCTACCGCGACGGGTTTCTGAAGGGACTTAATAATAATAATAATAATAATAATAATAATAATAATAATAATAATAATAGAGCTGACGTCGTGGAAGATTGATTGTCGTAAAACTTGCAACAAAATGTGGCACAATAGTACCGCAATAAACAGCAAGTCAGCATTATCACAAAGTTCTGTACGTGAATTCAGGAACTCATACAAGATGAACATGTATAAAGTTGCACACTTAAACAAAAGTGCTTCGAATTGTTCGAGAACACATAAAGTTAAGTGCAGAGACCGTATGTATACCCGTATATAACATACCACATAAACATTTCACAACCTGACAAGCATACAGTTATATCATGCATCCATCTCTCAGGAGACACTAAAATTTAATGTAGACTCAAGATAGTGGTGTTTTCTAAGAAAACTTTTAAAGCGACAAGCGCTTTTCTCTGAAGCCCCGCTGTTAGCCAGGGGTCAAGTATAATTATCATTTTTTTAGGGTAAGTGGCCATCGATATAGTAGCGTTAAATCTGCGCTCAAATTGCACCTTGCAGTTTCGTACCTAGGGAACTCAAGAAAGGGGTGGTGCACATCTTCGTCTGGGTGGCCGGACTAGGGTCGCGTTTGCCGGACTCGGGAACGCACCAAGTCGCAGACAGTGCAATAGTGTATCAAGTTTTCTGTTTTCTCTGGGAAGACGAAGAAGTGGCTCTTGTGTGGAACCCTGTTTTCTACTGCTCTCATTTTGCGAGTATTTTTGCGTATTTTCGGGAGGCGCCGCTTCCGAGACCTTCGGCGATGGAAGCGGAGTCAGCTAGACGTCCGGAGGAGACCGACGTCACAGCGTCGAGCGCTCCGAGGAAGCGCAATCACCTGATGAGCGACACGGGCAGCGAGGACACCTTGATGTACTACTCTGCTTCAGAAGAAGATCTGTCGGATGACGGCGACTACTTGACCGTTGTGAGGAAAAAAGGAAAGAGGAGAATCGTCACTGCCTCCTCGTCATCAACAAGGACGACGGCGGCAGCAAAGGCCCATGACGCGGCTCATACCATCCTCTTTTTACCCGAGACGCCGACCGACAACCTGAATCGGCTAAACAGGCAAGCCGTATCTGTGACACTAGAGGCTCTTGTTCCAAATGAGATCACGGATATGAGAATTAACACCCGTAAGAACATTCTCGCGGTTGACGTAAAGAACAGAGCAGCATTGGATGTCTTGAATACAGTGAAAATGCTGGGCAAGATAAATGTTCGCACCATAATACCACAGGACAGCAATACTATATCAGGTGTGATTTATGATGTCGACGAGTCAATCGACGACAACGATCTGCCTATTTTGGTCAAGCCCGTCACAGCAGATGTGCCTATTATTGAAATCCGTCGCCTAGGAGATTCACGCTGTGTGAGGATAACTTTCAAGGGAGGTAGCTTGCCGTCCCACGTGAAAGTTGGATTTTTTCGTCATCCAGTGCGACCGTTCGTTCCAAGACCACTTCAATGTCGCAATTGTTTGAAGATCGGGCATGTCAGCGGCATATGCAAAAATGCGACCGTGTGCGCAAGATGCTCTGAGCAGCACAGCGCAGATGCTTGCCGTGCGACTCACTTCAAATGTGCCAATTGCTCCGGTCCCCATGAAGCGTCGTCGAAAGACTGCCCGAGACACAAGACAGAGCGGAAAGTCCTAAAACAAATGGTGAGAGACAACTCAACTCACAGAGAGGCCGCCGCCAAAGTACGACGGCGTAGTGTCCGCCGTCGCCGTAGACGATCTTCGTCTAGAAATACTGATACCGTCGCAAGACAGACGATACTTCCTGATGCTGGTGCTCCCAAGGCGCTCACCCACACTAACAACACGGTGTCTGATGACGCAGTGAATACCTCTACTGCAAACGACTGGCCTGCACTTCCGACATTAAGTCCTCCAGCCCAGCAAAGGTCGACGGTGGACTACCGACGAACCAATGAGGGCTCCGATCACGTGCGCAGTCAAGACAAACAAGTTATCGCCTTAATAAAATCTCTAATGAAAGTAATTCGCGTGTTGATAAACGACATGCAGACGCCATCTGCTCGAGGTGCACTACAAGTGCTGGACGGCCTGGATCCGGTTCTTGCGAGCCTCGAGTAGCAAGCACAATGGCTCTACCGCGTCAGCCGTTCTTCAGACAAGTCAAGGAAGCATCTATTATGCAATGGAATGCCCGTGGCCTGAAATCCCGCAGTGATTTTCGCCATTACGTTTTCACCAATCGATTCCCCATCGTTGTCATCTGTGAACCGAAGCTACAGAAACCCGTCCGGATCTCAGGCTACGAACCTCATGTGTCATCGACTTGTACTGACATTAGCAAAGTGACCATCTACATACTTTGTGAACTGACTTATGTTGTTCGTCCAGTGCGGCCACATGACACTAATCAGTATGTGTGTTTGACCGTGAAAAAACAAAAACTTGCGTTTACTTTAGTGGGCGCTTACCTTTCTCCATCAAGTCGTTTCGATAGGCAGAGACTGAGTGACATTATAGATACGACACCTGGTCCATGGATTGTTGTTGGGGACTTCAACGCGCATCATTCACTTTGGGGAAGCAACAAGATCAATTCCAAAGGAAGAAACCTCGTGTCCTTTGCTTGCGACCATGAACTTTGTTGTCTAAATGATGGCAGTCCCACGTTTCTGCGCGGACGGACATTAGTTGTTCAGACTTAGCGTTTGTTTCGCGGTGCCTCACTCGCTGCGTCCATTGGTTCGCAGATATAGAAACCCACGGCAGCGACCACATTCCTACCTACCTGAAGATAAAAGGCCTCACCAAATCCGTTCCATCAAATTTTATACGAACAATAGATTGGCCCGTGTTTAAATCACTTATGGAAGACGCATGCCACGAAGGCATTTCATCCACACTAGAATTTGAGATCGCCAAGGCTATGCAGGATGCTATGCGCTCATATCGGCCATTAGAGAAATACACAGATTTTGATTCGGAAATACAGAGCCTCCGTGCAATCCGCCGGCGAGCGGAGCGACGGTACAGACGGTCTAAATCATTATACGACCTTAGAGAGGCCAGACGCATTCAAAAGAAAATTCGGCGTCGCCTTGCTGCACTGCAAAATCAACGCTGGAAATCGTTTTGTGAGTCTCTCGACCCGCGTAAACCTCTGTCGGTTGTCTGGAGAACCATCCGTGGACTTCGAAGTGCTCCCCAACAGCGTCGTCCATTTAAGTCTTTAGCCCTACATCAAGGACGCCGAGAAGTCGAGGTAGCCGAAGATTACTGCGCAAGGATCGCGGGTCCGGCGCTCACGCACTCACCTTGCGCACCTATTCCCATAGTGCCCCCTTGCTCCCGAGATCCTCGTATGGACGCTGCTTTCTCCATCGAAGAACTGGAGGCCGCACTTGCTGGGTGCCGGCGATCTTCGTCACCAGGACACGACGGCATCACATACTCTGCGCTTGCAAACCTTGGTCAGGAGGCCAGAGATGCCCTTCTTGGCCTATACAACGCATCATGGCGTGACGGCCTGGTCCCTACAACGTGGAAATCCAGTCGGCTTGTTCCTCTCCTCAAGGCTGGCAAATCCCCGTTGGAATTGTCATCTTACCGTCCAATAGCACTGGCCAGCTGTGTCGGCAAGGTAATGGAGAGAATGATCCTTACACGGTTAGAATGGTACCTGGAATTTTACAACGTCTATCCAGAGGTAATGGCTGGTTTTCGACGTGGCCGCTCGTCAATAGATAGCGTTATCGACCTGGTAACATACGTACAACACCAGAAACACCTGAAACGCATCACTGCGGCCCTATTCCTTGATGTTAAAGGTGCGTACGACAATGTAGATCATCATGCAATTCTGGACGCCTTAGAAGCTGTAGGGATTGGTGGACGCACCTTTTGCTGGATATGCAACTATTTGAATGGAAGATCTTTCTTTATTTTGACTGAAGATGGACCAACGCCATCTAGCTATACCAGTCGTGGTGTACCGCAAGGCGGAGTACTCAGCCCTACCCTTTTCAACCTGGTGCTCGTTGGTCTCGCTGATTCGTTACCGCGAACCGTACAACTCTCCGTATATGCAGACGACATTTGCATATGGGCTTCAGGCGTGACACGTGTACAAGTTCGCGCACGACTTCAGAAAGCCTCAACAGTTGTGTCAAGATACCTAAGAAGACAAGGCCTGGAGCTTTCCGCTGAGAAATGTGCACTGGTTGCTTTTACTCGCAAATCGATGGCCCCGTATGCTTTGCGGATTAATGACCAAATTATTCAATATAGACGAACGCACCGATTTCTTGGCGTCATCATTGATAGAGACTTGTCTTGGAGCCCTCACATCTCGTACATGGCAAAGCGTTTGGCCGCCATTGTGGACCTTCTTGCGTTTCTCGGCGGCAAGTCCTGGGGCGCAACAGTACCATCAATGTTGCAACTATACAAAGCACTGTTTTTGGGCTTCCTGCGGTACAGCTTACCTGTAATAGGAAATACTTGCACCACGAATATTCGCAAACTACAGAGCGTGCAAGCCCAAGCACTCAGGACTTGTCTCGGTCTTCCCAAAACTACGTCATCGATTGCGACAGTGGCCATAGCCAGAGACGCTCCTTTGACAGTATACATTGATACAGATGTCCTGAGAGCGCACATCCGACACCTGACTCGGATTCCCTCACACCATCTTGCTTGCTTGCCAGCAAAGAGGCCACTTTCAACCTTTGCTAAAACTATTCAAAGGCATCAATCGTACTTGCCATCAGGATTTACGCCCGCTGCACGATTGTCAGATCCATTGTGGTTGGTGTCTGCACCGGCCGCAAGTTGAACTGACAATTCCAGGAATCAGAAAGAAAGCTGGAGCGCCATTGCAAGCTTTGAAACAAGCAACTTTGGAGCACATTCACAACGTGCACAGATTCCGCCAACATGTATACACAGACGGTTCAGTAAAACTCAACAGCTCTGCTGCTGCAGTCATATTCCCAGCACAATCTGAGGAAATCAAATTAAGAACTTCATGTGTGACCACATCGACGGGTGCAGAACTCGCGGCGCTCCGTGCTGCACTTGATTTCATTAAGCAGAAGCCACCGCAACAATGGACAGTCTTTAGTGACTCCAAGGCAGCCCTTCAGTGCATACGAAGCCCAATGCGCCACGGACCCAATGAACAACTGGCCTCAGAAATTCGGCACATATATCACCAAAGCTATGACAAGGGACACAACATAATCTTTCAGTGGCTTCCAGGACATTGTAACATCAGCGGGAATGACCATGCCGACGAAGCCGCCCGTTCTGCACATGAAAGTGGTCAACGAGTCTTCATTCCGCTTTCGCGAACAGACGCTGCGGCTCAGCTGCGATTGATGACCCGTGAGTGTACTTTGCCCCTGTGGGACTCGAATGTTTTCACAATGTGTCGGTTGCGTTCGTTGTCTCCGGACATACGGATGCACCTCCCGCCTGGATTACCCCGACGTGACCAGACTATGCTCTACCGTCTGTGCACGTATGGCTAGGCGTTGCCTTTACAAACGCCTATGCTTTCCTCATAGGAATGGCCAACAGCCCCACGTGCGACACATGTAACATCGACGAGACGCTCGCACACATTATCTGTGTCTGCCCGCGATACAGTGCTGAGAGACAAGTGATGTGCAGAGTGCTGGACCAGTTGGACAATCGTCCACTTTCAGAACTAAAAGCTTTAGGCCAATGCTCCGAAAGAACATCCGCGTTGAAGGCCTTACTCGCGCTAGTAAGATTCTTGCGGTCCACGGGGCTTCACGACAGACTCTAAGAATGCCGCCCCCTACCGCTCTGTAGTGTACGCGCTTTGTTCGTGCTTGTCTCCCTTTCTTTCTATCTCCCCCTTCTACTCTGTTTCTCTTTTTATCCCTCTTAACCCTTCCCCCTGCGCAGGGTAGCCAACCGGAACTACCTCTGGTTAACCTCCCTGCCTTTCTCTACATTATTTTCTCTCTCTCTCTGTTATCTCTCACTTATGGCGGAATTGACATTTTCATACACGGGCCTCTAAATAACAACTCACAACTCTTAGATTGCTGGTCAAATCAGGTATCCTTGCTGAGGCGACGGAATCACTCTCTCAGAAGCAAGCGGACTTCACTACGCGAAAGAGGAATACGCCCGATTAGCAGCTGCATAAGCTCCAGTATTTCGAGTAGCATCGCAGTTACCTGATATCCAGTGAGACACTCTAACGCGATTATTTTCACTTAGTTCTTTCGCGAGTTCTTTCAGCGATTCGTACAGTAAATATGTATTCGGCACATTTTCGTCTATGCTTTTTAGTGATGCGAGATCAACTCGAAAATCACTAAAAGTCACCTATTTTTGCGCATTCTCTACTGAAGCCGTGAAGCGCAACGCCGATAGAATAGCGAGAAGTTCAGCGACGGTGAAAGGTGTCACTCTAAGCAACGCTGGAAAAGTTATACAGATACAGTATTCCTTCAAAACTCTGTTTTCATTCACTTGGCGGAGCAGGGTTGTCATACCAGTGCTGAAGACGAAGCGGAAAGCTTTCCTTTCTCCGAATTTAGCGCTGAAACCACACTGCTTGTACGTTAGTGTGATGACCTTAAACGTATCTTCTCGTATTATGGCCGCTTTCCATGGCGTAGCACAAGTTCTCGAAAATTCCTAGGCGAAGTCTTTGGTTCCTTTAGAATGCGATCTAGCCTTTCTTTACCGGCGACGTTACGCCAGACGCTAGCAGACGTCGACAGGAGAGAGAGAGAGAGAGAGAGAGAGTATATAGATAGAGGGGAAGACGGAAGATTTATGGAGCAGGTTCCGGTCGAGCAGCCTGTGCGGAGTTAAGTACATATGAAGGAAACGGGAGGTAAAACGTGAGGAAAAAAGAATCAAAAAGGAAAGAGGAACGTGTGTACGTGAGCCGTAGCAAGTTAGCAGTTGACATCACCTCTCCTGTCATGTACATAAAAGCGCAACAGTGAGTTTTAAGAGCCGTCTGTTAAATTCGAGAGCGTGGGATCGAATCGCAGACGCGACGGCCGAATTTCGATGGGGCCGAAATTAAAAAAAAAAGGCCCCGTGTATCGTGCATTTGGTGCACGTTAAAGAGCCCCAGGTGGCCAAAATTATTTCGCAGTCCTTCATTGCGGCTTACCTCATAATCATATCGCAGTGTTGGTACATAAAACGCAAGAATTTATTGTAATTAAAGCTAGCTGTAGCTGCTTGAAAATTTAGTGTTTGCAAGCATGCTCGCAGACATCGGGAAGACTATTCACATGCAAGTATAACATACATACACGTTTCATATTGGATTTTCAATATTGTCATTCTCAGTTTGAGAGTATATATCAGGTGGGCAATACAAAAGTGCTACAAATTATAACAAAAGTGACAGAGCTAAACAGGCCTTTCGAAGCAAAGATCATGCATTTTTTAAAAATCAAAATTTTTTGAACACGCGCACTTTGCACACACAAAAATACAATGAAGTACAACCACCGAAGCAGGATGGCAAACATTTACAAAGCAATAAACCTGCTCCTAAACAGCTTTCCAAGCAAAGAACATCAACATCGTAAATTAAAAAAAAATTAACATTGAACAATCATGCGCACTGTGCACACACTAGAAAAAAAATAATTATAAAGAAAAAGAAACAAAATAGCAAAGCAAAACCCGGCACAGGGTTGCAATAAATTACAAAATCGGGAAAATAAGTGAACAAACAAACAAGTGAAAGAACAAGAACAAAGTTGTTATTGTTGTTGCCTCAAAACATGTCTCAGAACGAAGTGATGTGCCGTGGCATTAGCAATCTCTTCTTCCTTTGCTTCCCCTCAAGTGAAAGGTAGCCAACCGAGCACGTCATTCGTTAAACTCCATGCCCTTCCTTCTTTGTTTATCTTTCTCTTTCACCAAGGAAACCGATACATATTGGCCGCTCACGACTGCGAAGTATTATAATAAGGAAATTAAATGCAATAAACGCAGGAATGGAAGAAAACAGAAATAGCGTTCAAGTGGGGAAGTGTGCGTGGAATTTGTACCGGTAGGGGTCCTAATTAACTACTCAACGGCGAACGCCTAATAAAGTGGGCTTTTCTCACCGTTGCAACGCTGTGTTAATGTCGTTGCCTGATACATGGTGTCAGATGTGTAACTCGTTGGCTAAATATGAATAGCCTGCCGCTTCCTGAATGACTGGTGCTGTGTAAAGATGCCGCGGGATGCTGGAAACGCTTCCGTCAACGCACTGAACTTTTCTTCAGGGCGACGACCTCGGACAAAGAGCGTTCGTCAGCGCAAAAAGCCACCATCTTCTTGCACGTCGCGGTACCCGACGCCATCGAGGTATTCAACGCCTTTCCACTATCGAAAACACAGCTTGGACTATGACGCTATTGTCAATGCATTCGAGGACTACTGTAGTCCCAAGACGAACGAAATTTACTAACGCTACATGTTTCGCTCCCACCAAGAAAAAGAGGGAGCCCTTTGAGCAGTTTCTGCGGGCTGTGCAACGCAAGTCGAAGAGATGCAACTTTGGTAATTTGCACGAGTCTTTGGTCCGAGACCAGCTGGTATGCGGCATGTGCGAGAAGGAGCTCCGTGCCTGACTCCTGCGCGAGAAGAATCTTACACTTGAAACAACCGAGGTTTACAAAGCCGCAGAGGAGGCAGCGTTGCAAAACCGGACGCTCGAGAACGCTACTAGCAGCGAAGCGAACGTGCACCGGATCTACAGAACACCGGCAATTCCGGAGATAAATGCAAATCGTGGGCGGTGCGGCTACTGCGGAAAGGTTCACGAACCAAGAAGATGCCTAGTGTGGGGCAGCACTTGTGCCTTATGCAAGAGGAAAAATGACTTCGCCTCATGTTGCAAAAACGCCAGGGTTCATAAAGTTGGCACTCCACTCAAGCAGCAAACGAATCGGAGGAAGACTTCGATATGTTAACAGTGTGCATCGGCAGCGTCTCAGGTCGGTGAGACCGGATTGTGAACGGGTTCGTGGCTGGCCTCCCGACGCGGCTCAAGGTGGACACGGGGAGCGCAAGCAAACATCTTACCGTATGCACACTTCCGAAAGCTCCGCTTCGGAAAACCGATCCTTCGCCAATGCAACGCGGTGTTGACGAACTACGACGGCAACATTATACAGCACTTGGGAAAGACGACGCCACCGCTCCGTCTGGAAGGCAGGCAATAAATCGTACCGTTCTTTGCTGTGAAGGGCAGGCGAGCGTTGCTTAGACCCGTCTCGCCAGTGTATGACGTTGGCAGGGCCGACCAGACTGGCAGGAGGAGTTTTCTACGTTGTTTCGAGGTCTGGGGTGCACTTGGCGTCAGTTGAGTGAGGATGCACGGCCCGTCCCTGTGCCTCCTCGGCGAGTTCCCCCCGCACTCAGGGAACCGCTTCGAAAGGAGCTTGCCCGCATGGAAGCTGCAGGAATTGTTGCCAAGATCACTGTGCCCGCAGACTGGGTGAGTCCGCTTGTCATAGTTCGTAAAAAGGAGGTCCCGCTGAGAGTTTGCATGGACCCCGTCAGAATAACCGGGACCTAAAACGTGAACTCCCGCATTTGGAAGACATTGAGGCAGGCTTAGCCGGTGCCACCCAAGTTCAGCAAACTGGACGTTAATTGCGGGTTCCATCAGATCCTTCTCAACGAAAGCTCTTCTAAGGTATGCACGTTCGGCACCCCATTCGGAAGGTACCGGCCCCTACGCTTGCCCTGTGGGATCGCGTCTGCACTCGAAGTGTTCCAAAAACACATGAGCGAAATATTCGAGGGCCTACGTGGAAATCGTGGGCACACTGACAATATCCTCGTCTGGGGAGCGGCGACAGAGGAGTACGAAAAGCGTCTTCGTGTGGCGTTGGAAGCGGCAAGAAGGGCAGTACTAACCCTAAACAAGGACACATGTGTATTTGCCAGGGAGGAGTGAGTGAGTGACACAACTTTAGTCGGTCCACAATAGACGGACAGGGACAGGGAATAGACAGGGAGGAAGTAAAATTCTAGGGTGGCCGCATAAGCAAAGCTGGGATTACGCAGGACCCTGACCTAAGCAGCTGTATTACTAACATGCCCCGTCCTTCCAGTAACATAGAAGTACAAAGGTTTCTGGGGGCGGTAAACTATTTTGGGAAGTTCCTACCAAATCTCTCGAAGAAAACAGAGGCCCAGAGGTACCTGATAAAACAGGAAACTGCGTTCGTATGGCAAGCCCAACATGATCACGAATTGAAAATTTTACTGGATATGCTCACATCAGCGCCTGTTCTAGCGGTTTTTGACCCAGCGAAACTGCCGAAGGTCTCAGCCGATGTGTCAAGTTTTGCTACGGGCGTTGCACTGTTCCAACAGCATGACCAAGGCAGGCGCCCTGTGGCCTGTGCATCGCGAGTGCTATCTACCGCCGAGGCCAAGTATGCACAGATCGAGAAGGAGACACTGGCTGAGACTTTTGCTTGTGAAAGCGTTAGAGACTTTCTAGTAGGTTACGAAGTCCTAGTCGAGGCGGACCACAGGCCGCACCTTGCGATAGCAACGCAAAACTTGTGTGAAATGCCCCCACGTCTGCAGCGATATCTTTTGAGACTGATGCTGTTTGATGTTGTGTTCCAGTACATGCCCGGCAAGCAGTTGGTTTTGGCCCATAACCTGTCGCGGATAACAAGGACAGCCGCCGGTAACCCAAACCCTGACCAAGATAGTATTACTGTCCACGCTGCTCACGTCCTCTCAGTCCTAGTGAGTGACAACATGAAAGCCCGAATGGCCTCGGCAACAGGGGAATATGCTGAGCTGGAGCACGTCATAGAGGCCTTACACAAGCAGAGACCTGTACTGGGGGAACTAGCTGCATTTTCCTCTGAACGTTCGTATATTGATGGAATTACGCTCCGGGGCAGCAGAGTGGTGATGCCCAAAAGTCTACGTCATGAGCTGTTACAGCACCTACATGAGGAACACTTGGGGGTTAACAAGTGCAAAAGGCCCGCGCAAGGCTGTTGATGAACTGGCGAGGAATGAATGCTGACATAGCGACATCGGTTAGTCGATGCGAAACTTGTCAGTTTGCATACCGACAAGAAGCAGAGACTCTGATACTAAGAGAAGCCCCGAAGAAACCATGGCAGCGCATTGGTGCTGACCTTTGTGAGTACGGTGGCAGGACCTTACCGAAATACCATGAAGTCGAGTGCTTGTTCCAGACAACGAGTATGCCTGTAGTCGCCAAATTTTCTATTATGTTTGCCCGCCATGGAATTCTGTTGGAAGTGTGCACAGATGGAGGTTCCCAGTTTGTATCTCGTGACTCACTTCAAGGCGTTCAGAGACAAGTGCGATTTTACCCACACAACTTCCAGCCCACGATTTCCTAGGTCCAATGGCTTGGCTGAAAGAGGAGTTGTGGCAGTGAAGCGATTATTGAAAAAAGAACAGAGAACACGCAAACGAAAATTTCTGGGTGGGACTATTGAATTATCGAACAACCGCACTGAAGAATGGGTGGACACCCTGTGAGCTACTCATGGGAAGACGGCTTTGCGGAAGGTTGCCGGACTTTGCAGCCCCCAATGGAAATCCTGTGCGCAAGCACCCTCAGAACTTAACACGTGGTCGACCTTTCCCAATGCTAAATGTAGGAGATATTGTGAGGATACACCAGGACGGGTGGTGGGGTCCTAAGGCTCAAGTGGACGGCTCTGTGGCTCCAAGGTCCTACAGGGTCCACACGGAAGGAGGCCAACAGTACAGAAGAAATCGACAACACCTTCTAAGAACAAATCAGTCTTTTGAGCCAGAGGATGTCCCGAGAGATGACCTTGTGCTAGATGCAGGGCCTCCAAATGGTTACATCACGTCAAGCGATGACACAAACTCCACAGGGCCCCGAACCTGCAGGGACATCCCAGGAGCCAACTACAGAAGAGCACAACCCCACGTCTGCGGTGTCACCAAATGTGTCACCTACGACTCCACCTCTACGATGCTCTACTCGAGTGCGAAGGCCTCCAGGCTACCTGCGAGCGTATGTGTCTTCCATTCCTTGAGCAGCTTCTCCAGAGAAGGGACGATGTACCGGTAGGGGGCCGGGCACCAACGAAGTCGGGCAACACTGCCCCACCAGGAAACTACTTAACGACGAACGCCTAATAAAGTGGACTCTTCTCACAGTTGCAAAGCCGCGTGTGTCATTGTATGACACAGCATTGATGACGCTACTAAAGGTTAGGTGTAGTCTCCAATTTTGCGGTGAAAGCAGACAATGTGTCGGCGTCCGTGAAACTTGGATTTAACTACATGATTCCATTCGCGCATTCTATGTGGGAAAAAAAAGATTGCCCAAACGTGTTACATAACGTTACACAGAAAGAAACGGTTTCAAATTTGCGTTTCCCGAGGTTTGCCTTCTCCATTTTGCTGTGGGGAAGCCAAGCGAATTGCACAACTTTCGCAATCGATCGTAAGGCGTCAGAAAACACGGGCTTCTTGAGCGCTTGAAGAAAACCTGCACCTCGTTTATTATGAAAGCCGGTGCTCACGAATCAATGTACGCTGCTACGTGACGCAGAGGCCGGTCTTCTCGAAAGGACTTCGATCGACACCCTGCTTGCAGTGCCCAGCACATGCCCCAACAGTGCACTGGATGTCTAAATGATTGTTGGTTGGCCGACGTGGCCCTGCTGCTGCGTGTGGTGCAATCCAACTCCGCCGGATTACACGATTTAGTTGTTGATTACCTTATCTTTTCTTTTTTTGTTTTGTTAGGATGTGTTCACATGCTCTCGAAATCTTTTTATTCGTAGTAGAACTACGAATGGCGATCCGCGCACGCCCGTATGCTTCATTTTTTTTTCTTAAAATAAGCTGTTGTTCATGGCGGTGCTCCAATGCAGACATATATACTCCCATCCTTACATGTTTCCCACCCAACTACAGTTGCCTGCGAAACAGTGTGGCCAAATTCCTCGAAATCCTCAATTGGCCATATCCCTTCGATTTCCAACAAGAGGACTATATGTCAGCTCCAACTTCAACGAAATTGCTTTTATCGATTCGCGTTCGGGAGAACGAACTCCCGCGACTTTCCCGCGTATCATCTGCGATCACGGTCGTTTTATCGCAAAACGCGCACGGGCAGGTTTCGAAACACTGCTCGCCAAGGCCCGTCGCCGGCGCGCACTCGCGACAGGGACGCGCATATGTGCGTGGTCCCGGTCACGTGTCCCATCTCTTCTGGCGAAGGCACTGGCCTCAAAAAGCCGGGCGTCCGTGCACGGCGACTGCGCCGTAAACGGCGCGGCCGCAGCAGTGCAACCCGGGGTCGCACCGCCTGACCTGGATCGAGCCCACCACACGCACCGCCGCCGCAGCGGCCCTGCAGCCAGCGGCGGGGGTCAGGCGCATTGTCGGCGGCTTCCGCGTGCTGTTGTATAGCGGCTCCACTTCGGAGGCGCGGGACCCGCCGGTTCCGCAACTCGTTACACGCGGCGACGTGGGCGCTGCCGCAGTGCGTACGTGCTCGGCCGCACGCGCGCGCGCGCGCCGACGCTCTCGCCCGCCGCAGCCGGGCGACGCGCGCCGCTGAATGATCGGCGACCCGGCAACCGTCGATGGCGGGAATACGCGGGCAATCCCGAGCGCCGCCCCCGTCCCCGCTGCGGCCGTGCAGCCCCGCCAGGTCCCGGGTGCGAGAACGTGGCAAAAGGGCACGCACGCCGCCGCTGTTGACGAACGGGGGTGAGGAGGAGGAGGTGGGATTGAAGCCGTCAAGTGTTAGGACGCCCACACCTCTTTGCCCCTCCACGCCCAATTACGCGAATCTCCTCGCTTCACCTTCCCCGACGTGCTTTCCAGAGGCAGCATGCGGAGAGCCTTGGCCTTAACGCGTACTACAGCTGACGCAAACTATGCTCAGCCTTGTGTAACATATGTATACGTCATGAAATAACATGCACGGCGCATCATTATACTAAAAGAAATACCAGACTCATTAAAAGCCGGTAGTTTCTCGCTTTCTTGACTGAAATCAAAGTTCCATTAGGCGGATTGTTCCGCACGATGACTACACAACAATCAACATTTAAGTTCAAACTTGCACCTTTTAATCGACACAGGTTATATGTTCCCTTTCATATTGGTGGAGTGTGTATACCTCCTCAAAGCGAAGTACTTTTCAAGGATCCTAGATTTTCATTGACAAAAGTCTGCAGCCCACGGGTTTCGCGAAAAAAGAAACTATGTATGGGGTGTTTCAGCGAACACTTTCGAAAGTTCTTAAAGGTTGCCTGTGACATATAGCGCAATTCTAGTTTATGTTCTAGTTCAGGTGGTCTACTCGAAGCGGGAACGCCAATGCATTTATCCGCAATGTTCGGGAATTAACATCTCGAAACTGGTGTCATCCTGAAAATTGGTTCCAAGTGGATCAGCCTTGCGAGTTCCACGGCTAGAATTTATAAATTGTAATATGGGCCATAGAGTAATTAGTTAAAAACTTAATTAGTGAAGTTCACAAGGATGGCTTGGTGGGCTAGTTCGTAAAGCATCACTATTCTTGGAATCTTTTTCAGAATACATGCAACACACATCCTATGGTAGCAAAATAATAATGGCGGGAGTCTTCAACTTGCCTGACATAAGGTGGAATTCAATGACCTAGGGAAATGTTACGCTTGACACCATGTCAGATATCCAGTTAGCATATAACCTGACACAAATTGTCGATTTCACAACCAGGGTTGTCGGTAGCTTAAGTTCACTCTTAGACGTTGTGTTTTTAGCGACCATTTCCTTGAGAATACTGTTCACTTTGAACCTCTTGAAGGATTATCTGACCACAAGATCATATTTTATTCTTTGCAATTCCCAAAGCCTGTACAAACGTTCGGTCCTATAAACCGAGTGCTCTTGTTCAAAGATGCAGACGATGCAACTATCATGACCTACCTTGCCTACAAAGATCAATTTTTTTTTTTACCTCACTTCCGACCAGCAGTCGTCTATTGATGTGGTGTGGACCGAGTTTAAAACCGTTGTGACGCACTATATAAACGCCTTTGTTCCACGAGTTCAAAGAAAAACTGGAGAACGCAGTCCTTGGGTATGTCGAGATATAATCCACTTGAAGTGCAAAATGAAGAGGCTTAGGAAAAGAAGAAAATCGCATATGAGTAAAAAAAAAAACTGACTCGGAAATAACACTGCTAACGACGTCATTAAAAAGCAAAATACGCTGTGCTAAAAACAGTTTCCTCAAATATTCATTATACATCTTTATCAGGAACTCGCCTAAAAAATTTTGGCGCTACGTAAGCGTGAAGCGCTCTAACGTACCCTCCCTGAATGCCCAGGAATGTAAGCAAAAAGCTAACGCATTTAACAAGTACTTTTAATACATTTTCACCGTCGACAATGGTTCCTTGAACCATCTTGTCCCTAGCCACTGCCAAGAAAGCGTTTTGGGCACCCCAAAAATATCACAAACTGACATATTATCTCTCTTCTTGAATTTAGATGAAAAGAAAAGCAATGGTCCAGGTCAAATTCCGAACAGTTTCTTGAAAAGGTACGCAGAACCAGTAAGCAAGTTTCTTCATTTAATTTTCTTAAGGTCACTCCGTGAGAGCTGCCTTCCTCCAGAGTGGAACGTTGCAAAAATAATTCCCATACCAAAATCAGGTGACACATCTTGCCTGTCTAACCACCGGCCAATTTCTTTAACACGCACGTGCTGCAATATACTAGAGCACATAATCTTGAAACACTTGACAGAATGCATGGAATCAAACACTTTAATCCATTCAAACCAGCACGGTTTTCGAAACGGTTTATCAACACTCACCCAACTCGTGGCAACCCTTCACGACTTAACTCAAAACATTATTGAGCAACTACAGGTAGACATAATCTTTATGGATTTCTCTAAAGCGTTCGATCGTTTTTCCCATTTAAATTGCTTCACAAACTTAACCGCCTGCTTGGTAACGGCCCTCTTGTTCGTTGGATAAAGGACTTTCTGTCAAACCGCTCCCAATACGCAGAATACAATGATGACCTTTCTGATGCTGTCCCTGTTTAGTCCGGCGTACGCCAAGGCTCTGTTCTGGCCCCACTTCTGTTCTTATTGTACATAGATGATATAACAAACCAAGTCGACGCCACCATTCGCCTCTTTCAGACGATTGCATTCTTTATCATACTGTGAGTAATCGCGAAGATCAAGCAAAACTGAACAATACCCTAAATAATGTAGTGCGGTGGTGTGCAGACCGGCAAATGGTGATAAATTCCGACAAAACTGTCTGCCTGTCGGTCACAAACAAAAAATCAAGCCTGCAGTTCCCGTACGGTTTCAACGGCACTGTTCTGCAAAGCGTCACCCAGTATAAATACTTAGGTGTTATCATCTCATCCGGCCTCGGCTGGAATGCGCACATACAGTACGTATCTAAAAAAAGGCCTAAACAAACTGTTCTATCTCAAACGCACCTTATCGCATTCCACCAGCCAAACAAAGCAGCTTGCTTACGTCAGCCTTATCAGACCGGCACTCGAATATGCCAACATAGGATGGTTTCCACATACCAAAAACCACATTCATACGCTCGAACGCATACAAAGAAAAGCTGCCCGATTTATCTGTAATCCTTTTAAACGCACAGATTCACCAACCGAACTTATTTCTCGCGCAGGCCTCGTTACCCTCGGAATTCGAGCTAAGGTTCAACGATTAAAGTCCTATACTTAGTATTACGCAATGCGCTGAAGTTGGATCCCGCCGCCTTTGTTAGATCTAAAGGGACAGGGTTAGATTTAAAGGCAGCGTCTCAGGGAGTTCACACTTCGCGTTCAGTTTTGTCTGCGCTGAAGGGCCGACATGTTTCTTGAAAGAGAAGATGGGGGGGGGAGGGGGAGTGGCGCGCCCCCAGGACCCACCTTCTTAGACCACCGGTAAGTACAGTCCCGTGCCATATGGAGGAGGAGGAGGGGGGGAGGAGGAAGTAAAGAGAGAAGGCCGGGATGTTAACCAGAAATGCGCCTGGTTGGCTACCCTACTCTGGGGGATGAGAAAGAGGGAACAGAAAGATAAGATAGATAGAGAGGGAGGGGAGGAAAAGGAAAGCCTCGGTGAGCTCGCGCACGCCCGCGGAGGGCCTGAGCGAGTCAAAGGCGTTCACATAGGCCAGTCGCACTCAAGAAAGACAAAGGTGCTTTCGTAGCTTTGTGGGCCGACGAGCGATGGGGACGGTCTTCAAGTAGCACCTGCACAGACAACGGCCGATCGTCCAGTCGTCGCAATGCGATAGATAATGTTTGTCTTTCCCACTGAAATCGATGAAAATGGCACAATAAATGTTCGATGTTCTCTTCCACGCCGCAGACGTCGCATGCAGCACTCTCGTTCATTCCAATCAAAGTAGTGTACGCATTCGTGAAAGCCACTCCCAACCACAGTCGGTATAGAAGCGATGCATCCCGTCGGTGAAGTCCGGGTGGAGGTCGGAGTTGTAGCGAATGGTTCAGTTCATACAACCTGGTGCGCCTTATATTTGGGATGTTCCACGCTGTTAAAGAGAGCTTGGGTGCCAGGTGACGAAGCTATATGAGCTACAACACGGCGTCCGTGGTCGAAGGAGCCCCAAGACTGCATGAAGGCAACCACACCAGAAATATTGAAGTAAACACCATACCAAGTACTGGTATTTGTTAGACGAAATATTTGTGTATCGGCGCTGCCGTGCACTCGTGAAACCCCTTTCATCATATGCTGCAGCTCATATTGCATGCGACTGTACATTCTCGTGGCACCAATGGTCCGTAATCTTTTTCCCCCCGATTCGCATGTACTTTCTAGTCGCGCTCTTTTTCAATGGCACTCTGGCAGTTAAAGAACGGCTCGCTTCCGGCAATACGCATCGGCATAGGCTGCTCGATGTTGACAGCCATGCTGCAGTGGGTCTTGGGCGCGGTAGCGCATGCCATTGAGCGCACCAACGATTCCGCTATTGATGAGGGCCTTCTACACGCTTTTTTCGCGTTATGATTCCACAGATATCAGGATACGCGAAGGTGGCGTCACAAACCCACACTGTACGTACATACCGAATAGTGGCGCGGGAGCTTTGAACGCAATGGTGTATCCTGGCGGTAGCCGACGAAGTTGGCTGGTAGCAAAAGCCGCTGCTTCACGTATTGAGTTACGCTGTGACCGGGAGGCACGTAGAACATAACTCGCTTGACTTTGCTTGCCCTTCTTCTGTACTTATTTGTGTATTCAGGAAAATGTATTCGAATTCAAGTCAGTAGTGTGTGCCCCAGATTGTAAAAAGGGCGCCCTGTTCTTGGCCCACGTGAAAACCGGCAGCACACAACACTTTCGAGTTTCTGAAACCATCGTTCGTGCAGGCTTTTTTTTTCATTCTTTTTTTATTTATTTATCTTTTACAGCGAAGCTGTATGTGGATAAGGTTCCATGTATTTTTCTTGTCCGTACGTCAACAACTGAAAAAAGATGAGTGTGGGGCGATCTCGGAGATGGTATAAAATGCCGGGCCGACCCGCGGCGGAGGTGAAGCAGGCTGGCTTCAGGCCCTCCGCCCCAAAATAATTATAAAATAATAAATAATAATAATGAAATAATAATAATAATGAAATAAATAAATCAAGATTCATTGTTTCAAGTCGATGGGTATACTGTAATCATTTGTGAACAACACATGGACTCATGAGCAGGAGGCGTTGCCATATATGCAAAGGACAAAATGTATTTACAACCCTGCATACTTGGCTCACAAGATTACAATGCCACCGACTGTGGGGATGTCTGTGCTGTACAAATGAAAGACGGAATTGTGATATCCGCTGTGCATATATCTCCTGGCACACTCTAGTGGCATATCGAGAAGTTCATGACGACGCACTTTGTATGGGTTAGCCGTGATGACACTACCCCTGCGATCATCATTGGAGACTTCAATGTGGTCATTTCAAAACCAGACAAGAAATGGTTCACTCAGTTTGTACTAGAAGAGTTTGGTTTGAAGTACAACACAAACCCAAATCACTCAACTACTTAACTCTTGTATAGATTTAACTGCGGCCAAGATTGAGTAGTTGACTGATTGGTTCGGTTGTAACCCAACCAATCACTGTATATCGCAGTAATCACAAAGTTATCGTCACTACCATTACCAAATGATGAAAATAAATGCATGTACCCTTGTCTAACCCTGTGTGATGTGCTACAGCTTCGCTGGTGATCCATTTTCACAGAGTGGAGTGACTCCTCAACTTTTTAAATATTATTTTTAAATACGCCCCTCTACAGCGACTTCTAGAAGCGGGTTTCTGATGACTGAGAAAGCGGCATAGACCATTACTGGCTTCTTACTGCTTCGTTTTCACTCAACTTCCGCAACAAGATTGTTTTTTTTTTTTGGTTCACATCGTTCAGTAAAGCCCTTAGCTTCTTTGGTTGCCTGGTTCATCTGAAAAAAAAAGACATAGAAAGAACCCACTGCCATTTGAGCACATCGCCGTCGGCGAAGCGAGCTGCTGCCAGAGAATGCGAGAGAGAACACTTTATTATAAAGTAAGGGTGCGATAGTGTCAAAGCCCTATGTCCCTGTGCCTCGCTGACGCAGTTCTTCGGCGCTGTTCCGATGAATGAAAAACTTTATTGCCACAAAGAAGGTATACCGGCGAAGGTGGAGCTCTCAGTCCAGGGCCCCAGTGGCCTTTTCCATCTTGCTAGCTCTGTCGATCAGCTTGAGCTGTTCTTCAGGCTTCGAGCAGGATAGCGCAGCCTCCCACTGCTCCGGTGTTGGTGTTTTGTGTAATGGCGCTACCTTTGGCTTTTGGCAGGCCCATGTAACGTGGTAAAGCGTTGCGTGTTCACCGCATAGCGGGCATTTATTGTCGTATGTTGACGGATAGATTTTGCTGAGCAGACTCAGATTGGGGTATGTATTAGTCTGCAGTTGTCTCCAGGCAACCGACTGCTCTCTACTAAGATCTTTGTGGGGAGGGGGGTAGATCCTCCTGAGGGCTCTTTGGTTTTCTAAAATTGCTCCATAGCGTCTGGTGACTGTGTCCGGTTCCCCGTCGTGGTGCGCCCCCCGGTTGGCGTATGCTCGGGCGTTGGCGTCGGCACGCTGGTTCCCTGTCACAGTCTCATGACCTGGTGTCCACGTAATGAAGCATCTCGAAAAGGTTATTTTTCTCGTCTTGAGTATGCGGATGGCCGCAGTAGATATGCATCCACTGCTGTACCTTCTGCACGCTTCTTGCGAGTCCGTAAGTATTGTTGTAGTGGCCTCTTCGCCCTTGTGGGTGATGGCAAGTACGATTGCCGCTTCCTCAGCCTCCAGGATGTTGTTGCCTTTGATCGAAGCGCAATTGATTTCTCTAAGCTGGTGATCAACAACGCTGACTACCGCCCCGGAGTGCTCATTGTATGTGGCCGCGTCGACGTATAACACGTCTTTTCTCGCCGAGAAATATCTGTTGTGTGCTTCTGATCTTGCCTTTCTTCTGGCCTTGTGTAAGTTAGGGTGCATGTTTCTCGGTATCGGGCTAACCTCAATGATCTCTCGAATCTCTTTAGGTATGCTTTCCGTGCTGTTAATTTCTCTGCAAGCATCTCTCATACCCAGTATCTTCAGCGTGTTCCTGCCCGTTGGAGTCAGCATGAGTCTCATTTTCTGCGCGAGAAGGTGAGCTTCGATGTGTTCTTGCACTGTATTGTTTATGCCCAACTGAAGGAATTTCTCCGTCGAGGTGTTGACCGGTAGTCCGAGAGCGCATTTGTAAGCCTTCCTAAGGATTGCCTCTAATTGTTCTTTTTCCTGCTCGAGCGGTGTTTGGTAGGGGACACTGTATACAATCCTACTGACCACGAGGGCCTGTATTAGCCTACATGTGTCCTCTTCTTTCATACCTCGCCGTCTGTTCCGATGAAGTCAGCCAGGTAACGTTGGTGCACGAGCACGACGGCTTTGGTCAGCCACTCGGCAGCGGGGGTTGGTGAGAGGTATAGTGGTTGCATGTTAGGGGTGGGATAGCGTAGCATTTTTCTTTCTTTATTACAGGTTCCGTTATATGCAGTGCATCTAGTATAAGCAAACACTTGTTAGACCCATATGAATAGGATAGTAGGGTACCTAAACCAAAATTAAACATTGCCAGACTACGGTGTAATGCATTGGGTTACTCTATCAGTATGGACAGTATGGTACTTCTTGGATAGTGACTGTGTTGTCACGCAATTTCCTGAAGTTTCCTTCCATGGAACTTGTAAAGATGCTAGGGCGCCTGTAAGTCGGTGACAAGTGCGGGGGAGATGTTCTATGGTAGGCGCTATCGCGTGTATACTTCTGCCGCAGTCAAGTCATCGTAGCTGGACACCGTGTACGGGGCACAGAGGGTGGTCCCGTACAGCTATCGCCGATCGTGTCTTCCGAGCGGTCGTATCCACGCAGTAGTATAGACGTTTGTCCGATTTCTTCCGATGAAACTATTGGATTATGCCACCAGTTCGGGTTGTTACGATTGGCGTTTAGCATTGTTATACCCGGCATCCTCCCTTCTAGCCGATTAAGGCTTCACCGGCGAGCGTGTAGCTATGAAAGGCTCTTCACGCTGCATCGTCGTTTTCTAATGACCAGGGAGCTGGCGAATAAATCAGCGTCACCAAAGTTGACGGGCGAGACGAGCGTCCGCCTGGACTAGACTGAACCCGACATAGACTATAGAGAGTTTTAGCCCAGCGGGTTTACGGCCAGCGGAGCGGAGCGGTCTCCACCGTTACGCCAGCGGAGCGGCTCGCGAAAAAAGAATTTTAGCCCAGCGGATCACCCGCTCGAGCGGGGTAAAGAGAGGGGCGCTCTGCTGCCCCACCTAGTGGTTCGAATAGGAGTTACTGAGAAATGAAATTGAATTACGCTTGCTTTTATTATGCAAGAAATGTTGAATAAAGATATATTACATGTTCTCAGTGCATTATTTGTAAATAATGTACTGAGTACTAATGTACGGGTCAGCGCGGCAGTCGCCGTCTTCGATGCAGAACTGCCGGCGTTCATGTTCGCGGCTGCCGTCTTGCATTTCCCATACACGCCCGCGCGCCCTTACGCACGCTCGCGCGCTGCGTATACCCTCCGCTGGGGAGTGCTTTCCAGCGGGCGTAAACGCTGCTCCGTAAAACCGCTGGCCGCCTCAGCGTGGTGCGCATGCGCAGTCGCGTCTCCGCTCGCCCGCTCCGCTCCGCTGGCCGTAAACCCGCTGGGCTAAAACTCTCTTATGACACGTACGCAAACAAAGGCGCTCACGTCGAGGCGACAACAGCCGCCGCCCTTGGTGGAAGCAATGACTACCGTGAAGACCACTCTACCGGAACCTGACGCTGACAAGTGGACCGTCACAATGATCCACTAATTCATAAAAGGGGCCAACGTCGAGGACTTCCGTGGAAACGATGTGGACATCGTGTTCCCAGTTTGCCACGTCATTATGCGGGGGCGTTCGTGCAACATTGGAGGAGGAGTTCGGCCGAACGATGCGACCTCATGGGCGGGATTTCGACAACGGTTCAACTATTGTGGTTGGCAGAGAAGAACAGCGAATTTACCCGACGACAGAAACGAGAAAAGGAAGAGCTTAAAAAGTGGATCTTGAGTGTTGTGGAAGTGTATTCCTACTCGTACTCATGCTCGTAACGGTGCTCGTACGCGTGCTCGTACATGTAAACCGTGTAGGGGTTGGGGTACGGGACTCCAGAATAAAAACCTCCCAAGTGCTCGTCCTCGCCCCGGTTGTTCTGCATGGCCGGTGAACTCAATTCGCTGGCCATGAGGAACGCTGAAAGAAGCTGCAGGGTACTGGGGTCGAGCCTCGTTTGACAACCCTCGGGATCCTGGGCCCTGGAGAACATACGTCAAACAAACCAAACAACACAGCGCTGCCACCAGATGTAGGGGTTGGAGGACGGGACTTCGGGATGAAAACCACAACTTGGGAGGGTTTATTCTACATTATTTACAAGGAGGTGAGCGACAAGTAACTGTCGTACAGTCATTACGGGCCGGCAGCAACTCGGACGCTGCGGCCCGCGGCAAGAAGTTCGAGAGAGGTGAATCAGGGAATCAGGGAATATCCCAGAATCCTCAGGTCTCTCTGGAAGGCTTCTTATAAACCCTTCGAGCACTGTAAGTCACGTCATGTTTGACCAATGGGAGAGTCCGCTCCGATGACGCCACTTTCAGCCAATGGTAGGCGCCCGTGTCGCGGTGTCGCACCTGGCGGCTCTCTGCGGTCTTGCCTCGCAGACTGGCAATCCACTTCTTCTAGGCTGGAGAAGGAGGGGGGGCGCTCATGCTTCACTGCACAAGGGCCCACCTGCACCCGGTGGCTCGGCTCCGCAGCGGTAGCAGATGCCTTCTTCAAAGCCGAAGGGGGACGATTGAGCTCCATTGTACGAAGCCCCCTTCTAATCCCGGCGACGCACGAACTTGTTGGCACGTGAACTTGTTGCCTTAAACTTGTTTGCTCGGCCGCTTCTCTGGAATGCACTTTCCTGCTTCTGCATTCCTCAGTTAGCTGTGCTGCAATCCGATGTGGTCTGGGGAACTCGAAGTAATCGCAGGAAACAGCTCCATATCTAACAACCGTCGTCCTGCAAATTAACCATTTTTGTCATTTCTTGGACGTCGCCCCGGGCCTCTCGATCGCCCGCACTCTAAAAACTAGGAAGGGTATCGCAGGAGTGAAGCGGCCGGTTCACTCTTCAAAGCGTCGTTTTACTCTCGCAAAATGTCGAGGAGAGTGAAATGCATTGTTCACTCTCTCACCAAGGAGAGAGTGAAATGTGCTTTTCACTCTCCCCCTTCAGAGAGAGAGAGTAGTTCTACTCTTGCGGCAATAGAGAACAAAACGTAGCGTGATCTTCTGCTTCAACTGTAGGTGGCTGGCCTCGAACATGGCAATGTATCATTCATGCACGCTGAGCAAAGAACACATCGTTTTGCTTCTAAGAGAACAGGCCGCCGCAGTTCAAAGGAATGCGTAGCGAGCGCTCTACTTTTTCACTCGGAGTTCTCCACCGCGCGCGCGCGCGCTCAAGATCGCGGAACAACACAGCACCGGAGAAAGGTGATCTTTTATTGTGTCTGTAGCTCTCAATTTACTCATCACGGCTTTTCTTTGAATGCCTCAACCGTTGAGCTTCCTGCTTCTGCTCCTCCAAGTACATTTGTCGCCGGTTCCATGTGCCTAAAACTGGTATCTGCAGCTCCTTTGTAATTTGAACTTTAAGGATGTCGCTTTCCTTCTATTACCTCCACAGACAATTCTCTGTGACATGCGAAGAATGTCACAGAAGGGGGAAAAAAAAAACACTTGGCAATGTCTGCTATGTCTAGCCAAGTGTACAAATTTAAGGACTTTCCAGTACTTCTAAACATTCCAGGCTTTTCAATGCCTTGAAAATGGCATTTTAGAAATAAAGGGTTTTCAAGGATCGCTACAAACCCTGGTTTCTAGCACCTAAATAATTTTACAAGCTTATTTTGGTATGGAGTTCGGAAATTCATGCTTTTTAGCTAACGCTGCATCATCTCTGTACATTGAAACCACGAGAGCGCAACCATTTTGGAGTAAAGAAAAATACTGAAAGCTTTTAATACCACTCTTTTTCTATGGAGCTTCGTATTGCCTAGTTAGGTTTACGAATGTGCCTGGTTTTGGTGGGCGTTTCTTCGACATTTTCTGTGAGAAGTAGATGACTAACCCCCGTATTCAGAAATGTATATTAATACAAAGCCCATGCTTGACTTTATATAAACAACGCCTGGTGCGAACGTCCCCCAGACGCTCACCGCCTTTCTTTTGGTGCGTTCACGACTTGCGTCATTTAGATCAAGTCAAGCATGGGCTTCAAGTTATGATGCATTTCTGAATATGGGGGTAAGCGTGCGCTATTTCGGGCAACGCATTGTGCCATTGACACTGAGAGGAAACAGGGAAAACAAAGTTAACGCCCTATACTCCTAAACTTTCGCGTACCTGTGGTGTGCGTGTATCGTGGAAGAAGAAACAGCGCTAACACCAGGACGAAAAAAAGCATCGACCACACCAGCGCTTCGTGGTGTTGTCCATGTTTTTGCGTCGTCCTTGTGTTGCGCTGTTTCTTCTAAAATGCTCAACCAACTAGCCCGCAAGTCTATCCTGTGCATATATATTGAACACACGTATGAATGTAGATGGTCTTCGAAGCTTTTAGAACGAGCACTGCCACAGGATACGAGCAGTGCACGCGTAACAAGTGGACACATTACTCATTTAAACATGCGTGCCAATGCATGTGACGCAGCTATCGGCATAAGCAGTCTCCAAATGCTGGAATGCGTGCTCTTCAAAACGCTAACGATCCGCTGCTAATGCAGAACAACAGCTCACAGCGGACTGAACCAAACTCTAAACTAATGCACTTGAAAAGAACGCCTACACGGCAGCGTGAGGCACGTCGAAATGCCTGGTACTGGCATCGCAGTTGACCACATACGAATGGAACTGGCGGAAAAAATAAACAGAAATGCTCACCAGTATACGCGCGAGTTAAATTCACATACGTGGATGGTTGGCACGATACTTTGTATCCGCGTATTTTCGGAGAACATATAATGCATGGACTGGAAAAGCACTCGATCGTGAGCTGAACGGCACATTTGTTATTTTCCTGGGGTGACGACAAGCCGTGAATAGTTCTCACGTCGTCGTCTACGTTGTATTCCTCCGTTAGTCGTAGCAAGGAATGGAAATGATGCAAACGCAAACGTATTCCAGTACACAACAGCACAGCACACTGCAGAGAAACTCCAACCACCGCAGCCGATTCCTCAAATACATTTGTTATGTATATAAGCTCTAAAACAACACGACTGAGCGTGGTGGCTTTGTGGTGTAATGGTTAGGATGTGTGCTTTGAATTGTATAGATGCGAGTGTACGCGGGTTCGAATCCACGTGATGTATAGAGCAATGTGGTTCTCCATAAGTGTGTGATTCCCTCGACTATTGTGTTCCAATTAGATTATGTGTCTCCTGATTGTGAAATATGCGAAGATATTTGCGGATTAAATGTGAATCAGCTTTTTTTTCTCCGCAGTGGCGTTCGGGACACATACGCATAAGCCGATTACGAGCCGTCACGACTCATGGTAGGCAGCAAATAGCCAGGAAAAATGACTTTAAAATCCTGCATAACATTGCTCACGCCTATTCTGAAGGCCGCTTGGAATCGGGCCACTGAGTCTGAGGAGCCGCCTAGAGAACGGTGTATCAGCGACCCTAATTTTATCTGATTTCCTGCCTGCATGCGTGGCCAGGACTTCGCTAAGAGGGTATTGGGAAGAGTAGTTGCACTCTGTTTGGGGGAGTAGAAGTACTCGGTCTGGTGGAGTGCCATTACCCCTACGGTGAGAGTATTACCACTCTGCGGAAGAGTACTAGCACTCCCTGTGGGAAGAGTATTATCACTCTGCAGAAGAGTACTAGCAATCCCTTGCGGCGGAGTAACAAAACTCCGTCAACAGGAGTTGACCTACTCTCTCTCAAAGAGGGTCGATCTACTCTCGAAAAGAGAGTGAAATATGGGACAAGCCGCTACTCCCTCAAAGGGAGTGCCCGGCACTCTCTTAGTTTTTAGAGTGCGGAACTTGCCACATCAGCAGCCACGCAAGCTTAATAGCCGTTCGGACCCCAAAATCGCAACAATTGGCTGACAGCGGTGGGATACACTACCCTGGGTCCCAACAGGGTCCTCGGGTCTTGCGGTATTCGTGATATAAGTGTTGGGGATAAAGGATCTATATTGATGGATATCTCTCAATGACTTTAGGAGAAAGTGGGGTGGTTGCAGCTGAATGCATAAGAGGTGGTTCAATATACGTACCCTGTTCTGTAAGTTGGCGTTAACCCGCCGTGGTGGCTCAGTGGCTGTGGCGGTAACTACTGGGCACGAGGTCGCGGGTTCGATTTCCAGCTGCAGTGGACGCATTTCAGTTATTCGATGGTGGCGAAATGCGAAAGCGCGGTTGTGTTTAGGTTTAGGTGCACGTTAAATAATCCCAGGTCGTCGACATTAACCAGGTGCCCTCACACTATGACGTCTCTCTCTCATAGCATCAGTGTTGCTTTGAGACATTAAACTCTATAAATAAATAAATAAATAAAAGCGGACGCTTCAGTGTCTGTCCTCTGCGGTCTGTTGATATTCACTCTACTATTCTACTGCAATGCCCGATATGCGCTGCGCCCTGTCAGTGATCGATAGCGCCGGCCAGCGCAGTTGCTCGATCAGGGCATCGAGCTTATTAGCATCTCGTGTGCACCGGTTTTTATAGGGGAGGCGATATCTAAGTCTCGATGTGAGAAGAGCGTCTCGGAGACGGAGCACGTCTGTTTACTTGGGGTCGTTGGTACAGTTGGAGACCCGGTGTAACACGTGCAGCACCTGATCGCCTTGTTTTAGACGCTGTACCGCAGTTGCTGGAACCCCGTCCCTTTGGACGTGGAAGGCGGATGACTGGGCTAGTTGGCAATTCATACTTTTGCGCTGTCCACGCTTAGTTTTCATGTGGAGCCATAGAAGTTTACTGCCGTTAGGCTGTGCTATGGCGGCTCTTTCGTTTGTGAGTGTGTCGATCTAATAGCACTCTGGTGAATGCTATAGTAGGTTCACATTCAGTATAAGCTGAAACAGCGCGAGTGAACCAAGGACGCAAACACCTGTCCCGTGGTGCGTGTTTTTCTTTATGTGTCCTTGTTTCAGTCGCGCTGTTCAAGTTTATATTGTAATCGACGTGGGATTACACCTCAGTTTGTGGACCAGCAAGAGCTCAAATCTTTCCGGGTTGCATCACAGCCCTATGCGAAGTGTTGGCTCATGATCTTTGTCCGGTCGCCGATTGCAAGGAATCTTGAATGTGCCCTGAGATGTTCCCTGCTGGTCCAGATGGTTATATCATCTGCGCATATGGCGCGCTTAACATCCGGGATATCCTGCAAAGCGACGCGTAATGTTAGAGGTTAATAAATAATGTCCGTGACGGTATTATCGAGCCCTGTAGGATGTTGTGTTATTGGTACTAGCAGGAGATGTTGCCCTTTATGTTGATGTATGTGAGTTGGCGGAGAAAGTCTGATGTAAGCGTATGTGCTTAGCTCCGTATTGAATCACCTCTAGTTCGTGCCACATGGAGTAATGGGTCACGTTGTCGAAAGCCTTAATTCTTTAAGTCTATGGACAGCATGTGCGGATTTCAGTTGCGCCGAGCTTATCTCTCTTGTGATGCCATTTAAAAAACCCAAACAGTGCTCATTGGGTCGACATATGTTTGCTGTATCGCCAATAGTTGTGTGCTGGTCTCGCTGTCTATGGCAGCTAAAGGCTCGAACATAGAAGGCAAAATACGATGCCAAGTGAATTGCTGAACAACGCGGTCCAAATAATGAAATCTTGATGCGAAAATTGAGCGAAGAAAAAGCAACGGTAAGTGCGTAATCTTACAAAGTTGTTAGAGTATAAAAACGCGGGCCGTGTCCAGATTTGTGGCAAAGAGAACTTTGGACGAGTGCGAGTTTCCCGTTTCACTACCGCATCAGTTCGTGAGCTTTCGTCGCCTTGCTCCTGGAAAGTATTTGAAGAAAACATCCCTAAAATTGCATGCGTGAGACGTCAGCGGATGTCGAGTTCCTCTGAATTGGTGATAAGAGCGGCCGCGTCATCACGCTGGACCGCGTCATCATCATGCCTGCATAATTTACAACACGGAAGAGATTGCGCGTCAGCGAAGGAGGCTAAGAAAAAAAAAAATTCCGCTATGCGTCTTTCCAAACGGGGAGTTTAGACAGGCGCACAACTGCCACATACTTTCCGGGCACCGTAGTCGCGGCCAAGGACTTGAACCTTGAACCAAGGGCAAAGGCGCAGCCAGGGGTCGTGTTTCGTTGTCAGAACAATCTACCCAGTCTGCATTTGCTCGACATCGTATTAATCCGGCCTTCGAGAACAACGGGAAAGAGATTGCGAGCGGGTGAAACGAACCCACAAAATTAAGTCGACTGGACTGTGAGTGGTTACAGAGAATGATGAGAGCTACTCCGCAGCCTTGGGTGATGACTGGAAATTTGAATGCCCACCACCAAAAATCGCAAAAATCCGTGGGTTAGTCGTGTAATTGTCCACATTAAACGACTGAGAACGAAACAAAATATGTCTACAGTTCAAATATGATACAGTTCTATCGCACCATAAGGATCAGCCGACTGGGGAAATAGTGGAAGCTTTTCACATTTACTAGAGAGGAGAGGGTTGTGTGAGTCAACCATCTGTTCTTCTGAGCCATCGCGAGGTTGCCTTTTTGGAAGAACACCAGAAAAAAATTTGTAATGAAGGATTTTGTTAAGGGTGCAACAAATAGGATATGATTGCTCACCATGATAGATATGTTGCCTGTCTTTCACGCCCGAGTATGCGTGGGGAAATGAATTTGAAAATGCTTTTAATCTTGCCTTGACCCGCCGTGGTTGCTCAGTGGCTATGGTGTTGGGCTGCTGAGCACGAGGTCGCGCGATCGAATCCCGGCCACGGCGGCCGCATTTCGATGGAGACGAAATGCGAGAACACCCGTGTGCTTAGATTTAGGTGCACGTTAAAGAACCCCAGGTGGTCAAAATTTCCGGAGTCCTCCACTACGACGTGCCTCATAATCAGAAAGTGGTTTTGGCACGTAAAACCCCACAATTTAATTTAATCTTGCCTTGCTTATCTTTGACGTCTGAGGGTGCGCAGGTATACAAATAAGAAGTGTTCGTTCCGAAATAAGGTAGTTGCTAGTGCAGCGAGTGTCGTGCATTCTTGTGTGTCTTCGCCTTGTCCTTGTCAGTGCGCTGCTTCACCACCAAGGTATGATGATATGGCAAAGCCCTGAGGAGCTGCAGACGTGCTGAAAGCGTTGCAAAAACATGCAGGGCGTTCTAAAATGCGTACAGCGCGGTCACCCCGGTTCCTGTGCCGTGACTAATTGTCAAGCAACCTTGCAAAGCAGCTACCTGCGACCGTTGCCCAACGGCGCCCATGAAGGCGGAATGAAAGAGGCGCGAAAGATCGCGGCGTCGCTCGTTGAGCGGAGCGAGCGCACGCGCCCCGAGTGGTGAGCACGCAGGCTGAGAGCGCAGCGGGCAACGCGCCAGCTGGCACTCGTGGAGCGCGCGGCTTCTCGTGCAAGGAGAGCACTGCACCGCACGGCCGTGTACAGGCTCTCTGCCGCCGCCGGTATACGTGCGTATGGTAGCGGCCCGCGTTGCAGGCACCTCGCCGAGGACCTTCGAACAGCCTCGCGACGCCGGCGTGAGCGACAGAGAGAACCGGCTCGTCTCGTCAAAGAGGGAGGAAAGGAAGCGTGACGAGAAAAGGCATGCGCGAAGAATTTGCACCCACGCAGTTTTACAACCCCCACCCCTCCTTCTTTTTTTTTTTTTTGACTAACCGAGACGTTGATCAAGAGGACTCAGCATTTGCGGGCTGTATGGTACAACTTCCTGTTCTTCATGCCTGACTGAGAGAAGACGTCCTTTGGATGGCCTCAAATCGCAAACCGCTGATGACTCTTCGATGTCGATATATCTCTGCACATTCGGGTACGGCTCGAGTTGCAGTTTCTCTGACAGCGCCGCTAAGCTCGGGGTATCTGACTGCAACGAAAAGGGCGAGTTTCGTGTTACTCTCTCTCCGTACCCTCCCTTTAATTAAAGAAGATAAAATAATGAGTGATAATGAAGTCAGTAAACCTTGCTTGGAGGCTCGGTGCAGTTTTACCTAGCAGAGGTGAGCACGTGTAGAACGAGAGTTCGATAAAGCACGCGAATGACGTGCCGGCCGGCCTCGGATGAGTTCATCATTCAATCGCGCGATATCAGCTCGCACATCGAGAGATGCCTCCTCCCCTTCCTGCCCCTAATCTGCGCATCTGCTTGCGCGGCCTCGTGCAGCGGGGAGAGAAGTCGGGGAAGTGTTGGAGCACGCGACCTTGTCCGGCCGCACGCGGGGCCTCCGACCGCGCCCTTCCGAAAGTGTCCCCAAGGAAAGGGACCGCAGCTGCGCGGGTGCGGTGGCCTTCCTCCGAGAAACGCTTGCGCATGACGCGCACACGCCGTGCGCGCTCCCGAACGTGGATATCGCGCAGCGCCGGCGCACTCGCCAGTGGCTGTCCGCGAGACGTGCGTACTGCACCGCCGCTCTTCAGCGGGGACGAAGGTCGTGCACCGTGTGCACTGCGTTCCTCTTCATGCGCGTCGCGACCGGCAGTTATACGCGCAGTGCCGCACCCTCTCCTCCCCTTCCTCCTCCTGCTCCTCCTCCTCCCAGTCCTAATTAGCGGCCTTGCCCGAGATGCGACGCGATCTGTACACAGCTTTCTGTGATGTAACGTGCATCGTGAAGTTGTTTTCTCGTGCTGTGCGTCGGCTTCGTCGTTCAACAGCTTCGCGGAAAGGGGAAAACAATACCTGAGGGAAAAATGAACCAACAAGGAAAGCGAGCGATCTTGATTCGACAGTACAGGCGCATCCTTTGCCGCGGACATGCTTTCAGTCTAGCGGAGCTGGCGCCGATTCAGCAGCTGCGCGCTGAAGAACAGTCGCAGTGACTTCGCGGCCAGCGAAGAACGGCCCAAAAGCGGCCGCAACGAGTTGACTGGTCCAAGATTTGGGACAGCAACACACATATGGCGCCCGACTTGGGGTCCCTGCTAAGCTCCACCATTAACCCTTCACGTACTACTCGCCCAGATCAGCGTGGTCATAGACTTTGGGGACTTGGCAGTGACTGTCCAGCTTCCCGTACAGAAAGTCTGAGAAGAGACGCAGCTAGAAGACGCCATCGAGTACGTCAATCCGTCGACATATGCTCCGTCTTGCGTGCAGCCTCCAATACACCGTGAGGTTTATGCGAATCCCTTTCCGCTAGCCTGCTAGATCTTTACTTCCATCGGCGTTGCTTTACCATACCACTTACATGTGGCGCAATGTGGGTCACATCATATGCACAATGAACTTACGGGAACTACGCAAATCTTGATCACCACCGACAACGTGAACTGAGCTTTGTAGGCGACCGTTAGCTGTGCGCCTTCGACAAGCGGTGACGCAGCTAAAGTTCACGATCGACAACCGCTACTGCTGCGCTTTTTTCCAGGTTGTGTCCTGCTTGGGCATTTGGTCGGTAAGTAATCCTGTGTGTAGACGAGTTAGTCTTGGCAGGCAGCCACGTCTGAGGGCACCTGCAGGATCTTTGCCTGGTGTAGGCGCAGCTCGTTGCACCAATACTGCGTCTCACGACTGCACCAGCAAGCGAGGCTACAGCAGGTGAGGTGCAGTGGTTCAGAAATAGCTCGCCGAAGGCCAGTGGCGTCATCACAGACAAGGTAGCGCGAGTTCCCATTAAGCCGCAAGCGCGCCGCTTGCGGCTCCGAGGTTAGTCGCAGTCCAACGGCGCGATAGCTGCAGCTAGCTAGCCGGTACTCATACCGCTGCTGTCCGAAAGCATATCGCGGTGTCACTTAGTATGGTCAAAACGGGTACATTATAAACGCTGACGAGTGCATGGAGCAATGTTGTGCTACATTGCATAGGAATTCGGAACCTAAATATGTATTGACTGCGTTTAAAACAGCAGTCACTGCGCTGGTCTCAGACCGAGACGCCAAAGATGTAGCGTGCCACATTTCTGTGTTCTGTTCCCGAAGACAAGCAAATGTTCGCGCGAAGACTATCTCGAGCACGCGCACTTCGCTTGCTTCGTCATCCGAAGGTCACGCGCGACGGCTCGGAAGCTCGTTACGCCCCATCCGCAAAACACTCACTTGCGGCTCCTCCTGAGTCATCCCCGCGGAGTCGTCCCCAAGGCCGCGTTCCTCGCTTTTAAATCCGTGTGACGCAGAGTGCATTGACCCTCCCGTTACGATCGGTATCAGGGCACAGCTCCAGGGTCTATTCCTCCTCTCGACCGAGCCGCCGAGCAAGGCGTAACACGCCATTCAAGATCGCCCGGCACGAAAGTGCAATCAATTAACCCTGCAACGACCGTGGGGCAATACGGGTCGCCAAGACGGATGCGGGAAGTGCATCGGCGAGCGAAACCCAGCCACGGATTCGGGCGTGCGCGCAACACGGTCTGCCGGATTCTGCAACTAGCGCTGGCAGACGGACCTGCTGCGGCCGTGGGGCTCCGCGACGTAAACACGCCGGGAGCCATGAACCGCTGAAACCATTTTAGCCGCTCCCGAGGAGAGGTGTGCCAAGGCACCAGCCCACGCCAGACAGCGCACGGAAGAACGCGGAAACAAACAAACAAACGTTCAAACGAACCAAGCGAACAAGCACGCAAGCAAGAGCCAAGCAAGCAAACCGGGAAGTGCCACGCTATGCGTCCTTGTTTTTTGAGTGATCGCTGCGCCGGAAATGCTATCCGCCGAGAGAGCCAGCGGCGCGGATGTGTCACTGTGACTGTCACGCGAGTACGGCAGGTTGCCAGTAAATAAAGCGCACCCTTCTGTCTTCGAGAGGCGCGGCCCAGGCGCAAGGGCCTGCTGTGGGCACAGTGAATATAGACCGGTAACCTTCGACTACGCGTGCACGAAGGGGGCAAAGTGGATGCGAGGAGCAGACCGCTGCGTCAAGGCACGAACCGAACCTTTCCTTTCTACAGTCGGAACGACAAACAGACCGCGAGAAGAATGGCGAGATGCGTCATTCCAACGGGAATGTTACGCACCTGCGACCGGCTGAATGTTTTTTTTTTAAAACAGCAGCTGTGCGCGGGGCTGCCGGCGCTACGCAGGACGCGCGCATTAATGCGGGCCGACGCTCTACGCTCGTTTGGTTTGAATAGCGTCGACGTTCTATACAGGGTGATCACTTTTAAGTTTTACGGAATTAAAAATAAGTATAGCCTGCTGCAGAGAACATAATGCCAGTCCTTGAGTTGCGTTGTTCAGAGAGGCAGACGTTACTCGCCCGAGAAATCGAAGCACATAGTCTAATAATCAACGAAAATTCACCTCTTAGTTATTTACTTTACGGCACATATTGCCGTTTGCGAATTGTTTGCAAATTTGCCGGCGAGTTTGCAATGCGTATCCTCTTGCAATAAATTTCGAGAATGACGCCAATTTCGAGATATGCGCCATCGAACTCGCCGTAAGAATGCCCCGTCGTTCCACTTACTTTTTCAACAAAACGCTCTTTTGTACACTGACGCACAAAAGCCACTGCAACAGGCGACTTTTAAGAATTCTATAATAATAATTAAAAATAATCACCCTGTATGGCTTCTACCGATCGGGCGTCGTAGGAAAGCTATACTCACCGCGCAAACACCAGGAAACGTGGCCACATGCAGCTGAGACGACATCGAACACGTATAAGCTTGCAACTTTTTCCACAGAGGGATGCTCACAAACCGGATTTCTCATTTAACAAATGGGGATAAGTTTTCCGTACAAGTTACTCCGAAACTCTCAGATGTAGCCCCGGTAAAAACAGAAGAACACGGCGAAATACATGTTCACGTCTGATTTATAAGTATGCGCTACTCCATCCAGTCGACGAGCCAAGAATACAGAAACGGCATAGGTCGCTCGGCGGCACGCTGCTATGCACTACGCCTCAGTGAATGCCAGTTCGGGATTATCTGTAGGTATAATATACTGAAAATCCCCATCCCTAATTTTCATGAAAATATTTTTTTTTTTTACCAGCGACCTCATATACGCGAGCCAGGAGCTTCAATATCTGTCCATGCATGTGTGCGGCGCGTTTTTTCTTTCTTTCTTTTTCCCTTTCCTTCCGTTCGTCGTTACATTGCACGGCGGCTATTATCTTCCCGTTGCCACGGGACATCGTAAATCCCGGCACTTGCCCCGTGCTCTCGACGGCCCACATTGTGACGGCGGGAACAACCGGAAACAGCCGCCTCTGGCTGTTCTTCCGGCCCAGCAGCGCGGCGAAGCACGAGTGGGAGGGGGGGGGGGGGGGGGCAACCATCCCCCGAGCTCGGTCGGAGCTAAGACAAGGGGCAGGCAGCCACGGATGCTCGCTTTATGGCTTCCGGACGGCGGGTTCTGGGAATTGGTTCGGTGGGGACACGCAGCACCCACCCTCGATGAGGAAGCCAGAGAGGAGGCCGCTGGCGCGACTCTGCAGCGGCAGCGAAACGACCGGGAACTTTTGCGCGGCCGTGCTCCGGCCATCCACTGCTCCGAAGAGCAGTTGCGTACTTTTTTTTTTTTCCCCAAATAAACGACGTTTTCTTTCTTTCTTAACGACGACCATCCTCGGAACCCTGAAATGCGACGACTCCCGGAAAGCACGGACCGCGAGCGAGTTTCGTCAGGTTGCGGACCTTCCCTTCGGACGAGCTAAGCTTTGCATAAAGGCAGGGAAGCACATCACTCGGCTGTAAATGCGATCTCCGCCGCTCAACGAAGAATCACGTAAAACATGTAAGAACTAGCGCACACCAATCCAGCATGACTGCTACGAAACGGCAGAAATTGTCACCCACTCGACAAAAGATTTGAAATGTATTAAAAAAAAGAAAAACAGAAAGCCCGTGCATCTGCCGATTGCATAGACCGTGCAACATGGACCGTGCTGTTAACAGCAGAAGTGTACTCTTTATAACTGCGTGCGCACTGCAAGCAACCCCTGTTGCAAGTGGACATTGTGTGGCGACCTTCCTAGAGCTACAGTATGCAATGGATTCAGTAAATAATTTTCGCTTTTAATATGTCGTATTAGATTACTGCAGCCGACCAGACAAATCGATATGGAGGCATACAATATGACGGAATTGATTCCTCAGTGACCTAAAACGGTCATGAAGTGCTGCGCCGCCAAGAGGGATTTTCTGATTTGCGGTTCCACGTTTAAACGGGACTAATGCTGTCAGGTTTGTCAGTGAGGGACAGTGACGTGGGAACTTCAGGGTATACGTGGAAAGCATGGCTAACTGTGTGTGTGTGTGTGTGTGTGTGTGTGTGTGTGTGTGTGTGTGTGTGTGTGTGTGTGTGTGTGTGTGTGTGAGAGAGAGAGAGAGAGAGAGAGAGAGAGAGAGAGAGAGAGAGAGAGAGAGAGGAAAGGCAGGGAGGTTAACCAGTTACGCGAAGTGAACTGGCGAAACTTATACGCGCCCGCCAGTGGGCTCACCAGGTCTTCTGGGACAAGCCTTTCACGTAATGGGAGTGGGATGATATGGGCAACCACACCCGGCACTCTACTCAAACCACTCTACGCACTATTCCATGTTTGTCGCGCTATATTTTGTTGGACGTGCTCTTCTAAAGCGCGAACTGAATAGCTGTGGACACAGCTACGACCAAAACACATGCAATTCCGAGTGCTGCATCTGACTCAATCCTCATGGTCACAAAGCCACCCGTAAGAACGTGAGGGTAGTCGGCTCCCAGTGTTTGTGAATATATAACCAAGGGCAAGAGAGAGAGAGAAAGAGAGAGATAGGCAAAGGAAACACAGGTAGACTAACCAGAGATTATCGCCGGTTGGCAACGCTGTATCGGGGGAGGGGCAAAAGGCCGCAATAAGTCAGTGAGAGAGAGAAATTTCTGTTTATGCAAAGGGCACTGAATGAACTCGTGTGTGAAGTATTCCTCGACGGAGGAAACAACATCAGTCATGTCAGAACTTGGACCTCTTGAAGCTGTGATGTACAATGAGGGTACAAACACTCTGTCTGACAGAGCAACTACCAGCAAAAAAAACCGTTAGGCTAATTGCTACAACACTCGTACGCCCATTCATCCATTCAAAGGAGTAGGAAGCAGGCGAAGCGGTATTCTCTCCATTCACCCAGCCCCTAACTCAACCAAGTAGCAGACGACCACGAGTAAATGTCATATATGAGTGAAGAACGGAAACGCCTCTCGACGTTTCACTGACTTCACCAAACAGCTTAACTTATACAACGTTCGCAGAGATATCCGCGACGTTGGCCTGTAGGCCTCTTGGTTCGGAGCCAAGGCTTTGAAACGACAGCGATGTCATAGGGATGTCTGGGTACGACACGCCGCTCTCATCGTCTGTGATAGTGCCTTCGGGAGGGTCAAATTACCCACAAGACGACCTCAATGGTTACACCATAGTACGCAGCTAGTAGAGTCGGCGCCGTTTTCTGTTCTTTAGTTGTCGTTTTTGCAAGCTTTGCCAGATCTTTCGCGTAAACCGGTAGACGCCAGACTCGTTGCGCCTGCTATCTATTTTCGTTTCACACGAGGACAAACAGCGCGAAGGCCCTGCCCGATTGCACTTTCCCTTACCACGCCCTCTTTCGCCTACACGTAACGTATCGGTGGCCGGACTCGTGCCGCTGCTTGTGCCAAACGCTCCGGCACGGAATTCGCGGAATTCGGCAATCGAAACATTATTGTGTACTAAGAGCTTCTCGATGCTGCTGCTGCTTTTTAGGGGTGGTTTAGAGCGTGCGCATACATGACAGCAGCGAGGCAGAGAGAAAAGGTGACGCGAGAAAGTCGTTTGGATCTTTGCACCGCGTCGAATGTGCACAATGCCCTCTGGAACTCCCTGCACGTGACCCCTCGCAAAAGCATTGCAGAAATTGCAGCGCTTACCTTCCTACTGACGTGCAAACCCAGAGGGAAGCTAGACAGAATGGTAGAGAGCAAGGGGTAGAAGAGGCAGAGAATGTGTAGAACCGACGCAGTCGTGATACAAGTGAATAACAGCCTTGCCAGTTTTCGCTCGCAGTTACCATACAAGAAGGTGGGGTGTCAATCGGGAGAAGGTGACGTGAGAAGGCAAGGAAACGCTACTTCTATGGAAACGACAGTGGTTGAGGGCAAACGGGATAAATTTAAGTTCAGGGTACGGTACGGCACGTTCTTGCTATTTCCGAAAAATAAACATGCCAGTTTGTCAAGTGGACAAATTACGCAGGGCGTACGAAGCAAAGCCGCATTAAAGCGCACCGTAGGGTCTTGGCGACACTACGGAAGCGGTCACACGTCAAATTAACATTTCCGTGCCCGCCGCGGTAGCTTTGCGGCGATGAGATTGTTCTAGGTAGGGGGTTTGATCCCCACCGCGGCAGCCGCATTTCAACGAGGGCGAAAGAAAAAAACGCTGGTACACTTAGATTTAAGGACACGTTAAAGAACACCACGGTGTCAAAATTAATCCGAAGTGCGCCACTACGGCGTGCCTCATGATCCGATTGTAGTTTTGGCACGTACAGCACCATAATTAAATTGAAGTTTAATATTTGTGAGAGAGCGCGTGTATTAATATTTAATATTTTATCATATGTGAGGCAATGCATATGCTCAACCCTCTCAGAGAAGTACGGCGCACAACAACGCCTCAAGCAAACACCTCCCGCTGTGTGTTCTGTGTACAACGCAGACAAACAGCAGTGGTGCACGCAAGGTAACGTTTAACATCAACTCACCACTCTTATATTGGACTAAACGTTGAAGAAATTAAACATTTGCCTTCGTCATCACCGCTAATTATCGTCAATCAAAGCAAACAGCACAGAAAGCTTCGCTTACATCGATACCCACATTGCGCATACGCATGATTTTTTTTTTATGCTGACGTAGTACCTCCATCTTTCGACCACGCGTGGCATCAGGTGAAAATCCTTTTAGAGGAGGTGTAGTAAAATCTTTGCGTCCATCAGCAATCCCTGAGGTAACCTGAACTCACTGCATGCTATGCTCGCTCTTATCGCTATCTTGCGTTTCATGCGTGTGTGTCTAACGATTTTGTGTGAGCCGTAGCGGATTTCCTCGACAGTGTATACGTGGTCATCTCCTTGAATGCGAAACACTTTGTGCTGGGCAATGTAGCGAGCAGGCATATGTCACGACTCTATGAAGTGGTACGAGCCAAGCGTTCGCTTCGCCTCGTCGTGCGTCTCCTGGTACTGTTCTGAACAAGGTATCTGGTGTATATGGAGATCTTTTGGCCGAAGTTTCTGCCCTCTTTCTTGATTTCGTGCATGGTTGAAGCACGCTGCTTTGTTTCATATATTCTCTGACATCAGCCTGCGAGTCTGTGTTCACATGGATCGCTGCGCTCTCTCTCTGCATGGCTGACAGTTTGTCTTGACGTGCCTGACTCAAGGACAGCCCGCAGTTCTTCGAGGCCCATTGTGACAGGAGTTAGCAGTACGCGGTATCTATTTTGAAGTACTACGCAGCTGTAGCTCCGTATAGAATGATGCTTTCTTCTCCGTTGCCTCCATCGTAGACACATCAGTGTATATCTGCATCATAGGTTCGAGTTTCGCGACGTCCGCCGCGTGCTTCCGTGCGTACGATTTGCGTCGTTATGGCTGATCGTGCCCCATGTTGCGAAAAAGTGTGTTTGGGTCGGGACGGTAATGAAGTCGTTTTCCCGAAATGACACGTCCGGCGATGGAATTAGCGTTATTCCCGTCAAGTTCATCTTTCCCTCTAAAAAAGTTTGCGCTCTTTCGGGGGCTTGTCTCCTAACATAATCAACATCTATCTACCGTTCCTTTCCTTTCCTCGAACGCTGCGTACCCAGTACTTCCACTCCACGAACGGCACGAGTCTTATTATCAGCCTGACATAGCATTGTTGAAAGCAAAGCAGCGAGCGCGGATTTTTCAAAAAAGGAAAAGCAAGCAAGACAGATGACGCTTGTGAACCCCAAGCAACCAGCACAGAAAGCTTCGCTTACATCGATTTTTTAAAGTGAAACTTTCTTTGCCACTTCATTCGACTTTCCCACTGCTGCTGCTGCTTCTGTCTGCCACACCGCGTTGGGGTGTGGTTCAGAGCATGTGTATACATGGAAGGAGCGTAGCAGAGAAGAAAATATACACGAGAAACTCGTTTGGACCGCACTGCGTCTAATGTGCACAATGCTCTCTGGGGCTCCCTGGCCGCTGTCACATTAGCCTCTTGACAGCTCTATCTGTGACCCCGCAAGCGCTTACCTTTCTACCAACGTGCAAATCCAGAGGGAAGCTAGGTAGAATGGAAGAGAGGAGGGGGCAGAGGAGGCAGACAATAGGTAGAAGGGACGCAGTCGCGAAATGTGTGAAAAACAGCCTTGCCACTCTTCGCTCGCAGTTGCCATACAGATATAAGGGGAGGGGAGGGGGTGGATAAGGAAAAGGTGACGTGAGAAGGCAAGGAAACGCTGCTGCTATAAACACGACAGCGGTTGCGGAGAAACTGGATAAACTTAAGTTCAAGGTACGGCACGGTGCATTTCTGTTATTTCTGAAAAATAAAACTATGCAAATATATGTCGAGCGGACAAATTACGCAGAGCGTGCAGAAGAAGCCACATTAATGCAAAGCGCACAGCAGGGTCTAGGCGACACAGCGGAAATGGTCGCACGTCAAATCAACACTTCTGTGCCTGCCGCGGTAGCTTTGCGGCTATGGCATTGCTCGAGGTCGCGGATTTGATCCCGACCACGGGAGCCGCATTTCGACGGGGGCTAAATAAAAGACCCTCGCCCACTAGACTTAGCGACCCGTTAAATAGCACCACGGCGTCAAAATTAATCCGGAGTGCGCCACTACGGTGTGCCTCATAATCTGATTGTGGTTTTGGCACGTACAGCCCCATAATTCAATTGAAGTTTACTACTACTGCCACGATGCGTTGGGCCATGGGAGGCAATGTATATGCTCAACCCCCCTCTCAGAGGTTATGAAATATGACACACAACAACACCTCAAGCAAACACATCTACCTTTGTGTTCTGTGCAGTACGCAGAAAAACAGCAGTAGTGCGCGCAAGGCAACGTTTACCATCAATTCACCACTCTCGTGTTGGACTAAATCTTGGAAGAAATTAAACAATCGCTGTCAACAATGCCGCTAATTATCGCAAATCGAAGCAAACAGCACAGAAAGTTTCGCTTAGCTCGATTCCGACAGTGCATGGGATCTGCGTGATTTTTCAGGACGTACGAGTTGGGCAGTGTGGTCTCATTCTGCCTTCCAGCAGAAATCCGGGAATTGGGGGAAGCCCGACGTAACGATAAAGTTCACCTGCCTTGATGTATTTCGGCAGGGCTGCCAATGAAAATAAACAAAATGTCGATGCATTTCTCCGCAAGTTTGGTGAGCGCTGTCTGGACACAGGTGGTAACCTCAGAATTCGGGCTATGTATTCCTCGGGCTAGGTATTCCTCGTGCTAGGTAACCTCGGAATTTGGGCAGAATTCGGGCTTGAGCACTTACCGGCTTGAATTCCGCGATTCGCTTTTCCTGGGCACCCAGCTGGACTCCGACAGTGACGATCGACAGCCGTTAAGAAATAAAGTGTCTTGCCTCTCTCCTTGAAGCAAGCGGAACATACTGCGGTGCTTGTGTCTGCAGCTAGCGTTACGACTCGCGGGGGAGCCTTCTTAGGTTTGATGCTGCCAGCCGAGTTCTCGAGAAATGTCACATAAGTTTATGTTGAAGGGAACTCGCCTCTAAGCATTCGGCCAGACGCAAGTATAGTCGCAGCGGGCGTTAACAGTCGGCATGTTTCTCGCTCAGGGTATAAATGAAACAAACGATCGAAATAAGCGCCGTTACCCACCGAAGATGCTGCCCGAGTCCAAGGACATCGAGCCGCCACCTGTGGCCAACACAACCAAAACTGCCGGACCATTCTTTTTAGTGAAGCTTATTTTGTTCTTCGTCAAGCGTCTATTCATCGATCGATGTTAAGTAAACTGACTCGCTTTCCCAGAGTTTTCAGTCTAGGCCGACCTCGATTCTAAGCCCACTTCCGAAATTCGGAAGGTCGGGAAAAAAATGAATATGTAAATATTTCCTCCAGTGTAAGGCGAACGAAAGAAAGACATTCTACTGCAAAAAAAAAAAAAAGACGTTGCAATTTTGAAGGGTACTGCTTTGGGCTAATTGGTTACAATTCATGATCAATGTTATTTCCGGCCGACTTGGAACGAACAAGTTGAACCAGTCTAACCAGTGGGAAGTTTGCGCATGTGTCTGTCGTTCACCAGTCCTCGTTCCAAGTGGTGCGCATAGCATTGATCAGCAATTTTGAAATAATCGCATTATCATATCGGCCGGAATTGCATCTCCTACCACCACGAACGAGCTCATTATACCTGACTTAGCGAAATAGACAGATGCCTGAAATAGACCGTCTGTACAGAAGCCTCAGCAGCCTGGCTATCGGACTTAACGAGAACACCCTGTATACAGCCTCAACTTCCAACACAACCTCACAGTGGCTCGTTGACGAAAGCTGTTCCCAGTGCTACGCAAGGTCATGGCGTCATTACGGGTCTAACCCGGCATACGCCTAGAGGAACTCTGCGTAGATGTGCAGGTCTGAATGATCTTAGGCCCATAGCCGAAGCCCGGCGCAGAACTCACGAAGCCTGACTGCATCGCACTCCCCAGGGCAGCGTATTACTACAGCTCATGGGACATGATGCCTCCGAACTAGAGGCTCCACCACCACCTGTAGCCCCTTGGGTCAAAAACATCGTACTTCCTGAGCCGCGTCCACTTCCTTTCCGAATGGGTCCAGATCAAATGGAACGGCGCCAGGCCTTCCCTCCACGTCACCATGCAAAACATAGTGGCATACACCGACCCGACAGCTCGCCTGATTGCATATGTGGACGCATCGGTCACACACGTCAGAAGGGCTATAAGCGTCAGCCAGCTTGGACTGATCGACACTCGGAAGCTACCACAATCTCTGACACCCACCAGTGGCGAGAGCGCAGATGTCATTCACGCAGTGGAAAGGTACGCAGCTGAACTGCTCACTACACGTGCAAGCCGACTCGAAAGAAGAGCTCCAGTGCACTGCAACATACCAACACACAAATTCGCCAACAGCTAGCAATGGCATTGCAACAACATACAAAAATCACTGTCCACTGGAGTCACGCGTGAATAGAGGTACGTGACAGGGCCGACACGACTGCGCAGGAGGCAAGTGGTATCCCTGCTGTGTATTGACGCGTCCGACCCAGTCCCAGTAGATTCTCAATGTGACCCAGATGACTTCCTATGCGTTGTGGCCCACGAGTGTAAACGTAAGCCCCGTGGGCTGATACTAAATAGCCCCAACACGATACCTCAAGGTTTTCGGCGTCTCAAAGCTGTAGCTCCGTCGGATCCAAACTGGTGGTGCGTGTACTCGCCAGACGTTGTAGTCAATTGATCGCTCCATTAGGTACGAAGCACCTTACGTAATTCTACGATGTTCGTAAAATTGCCGGCCTAAGCTTCGCCCGACCTCAACTCGAATGCGCTGCATGCGCTGCATCCGCTGCATCTGGTCTCCCAATAAAAGTGTTAGGTGGAAAAAGTGGAATCGGTTGAGAATAAGGCCTCGCGATGTATTTCTCACTATTATGGCAATAACTAACGTATAACCCAAGTTAAGCTCGACCTCTCACTGCAGCCATTAGATGGCACGTCGCGACATTGCTCGAGATCTGTTATCATTCATCATCATCATTCATCATCATCATCATCATCATCATCATCCTGGATACGCCCACTGCAAGGCAAAGGCATCTCCCGTACTTCTCCAACTACCCCGGTCATGTGCTAATTGTGGCCATGTTGTCCCTGCATACTTCTTAATCTCATCCGCCCACCTAACTTTCTGCCACCCCCTGCTACGCTTCCCTTCTCTTGGAATCCAGTCCGTAACCCTAAACAACCATCGGTTATCTTCCCTCCTCATTGATGCCCTGACCATGCCCATTTATTTTTCTTGATTTCAACTACGATGTCATTAACTCGTGTTCGTTCCCTCACTCAATATGCTCTCTTCTTTTCCCCTTAACGTTACACCCATCATTCTTCTTTCCATAGCTCGTTGCGTCGTCCTCAATTTAAGTAGAACCCCTTTTCGTAAGCCTCCAGCTTTCTGCCCCGTAGGCGAGTACTGGTAAGACACAGCTGTTATACACTATTCTCTTGAGGGATAATCCCAACCTGCTGTTCATGATCTGAGAATGCCTGCCAAATGCACCCCAGCCCATTCTTATTCTTCTGATTATTTCAGTCTCATGATCTGAATCCGTGGTCACTACCTGCCCTAAGTAGGTGTATTCCCTTACCATCTCCAGTGCATCGCTAGCTATCGTAAACTGTTGTTCTCTTCCGAGGCTGCTACACATTACTTTAGTTTTCTGCAGATTAATTTTTAGACCCACCCTTCTGCTTTGCCTTGTTGAGTTGAGTGGTTGTAGGCTACTGGTGGGATTAGCCTTGCAGTTGCTGCCGGAAATTGCTCCACCGTAGCGACACTTAAAATAACTAAATCACATAAATGAGACACAGACCTCACAATTACAAATATTAACTCCTAAGGTCACCATGTGGAGGCCAAATCCGTGTCCTGCGGGTAATTTAAAAGAAGGCGAGAAACCTCCTTCCTACACAACTGGTTCCCGCGCGGGAAAACAATCTCCTGAAGAGAACTGTGAGGAATTCCTGTCTTCTTGAGGGACCCGAATAACACACTCCTTTCCGCGTTATACAGAGTACAGCACATAAGGTAATGTTCTATGTCACCGCACACACCACACGTTGAACATAATGTAGACAACGCTAGGCGTTGACCCAGGTACCGACCCAGTAATGGAGACAACTCCAGCGTCAAGACCCAGGTACCCAAGAGTATTAAGGGCCCAATACGCTCGGGACTCAGATCTCTTTCGAAGGCGCTGTAGAAGGGCTCGCCCTCCTACCGTCTGTTTGAGGCGGCCAAATTGCATCAATAACCTTTGTGAAGCGACTAGGCTAAGAGGTCTCGATAAGACTCATAAAGTACTTCATTGTTAGGAGCAGTCTGCGGAACACCAAGAGCTCTCCTTAGGCCCTTTCTGTGCAAAACCTCAAGTCGTTCCAGCTGTGATAGCGAGGGGGAAATTAAAGGGAGCTGGTAGATTATTCGACACGTCACCAGTGCATCGTGCAGCCTGATCATTGAAGAAGGGTGATTTCTCCATTGCTCACTTACAACTCTACGGACCACATTGAGACGCGAAGATAGTGATGCCACAATCGAGTCCACAGCTCGTCGCCACTGTAGACGGTAGTCAATAATGACGCCCAAATAGCGCTTGTGCTTCAATTGACGAAGGCAAGATTGATCAAGGTCTATCTTCAGCCGCGCATACCGTCTTCCTCTACCTGGAAATATGATGAAGCCAGATTTTTCTACAGAGAGAGTCAACCCAACACTTTGAAGGGCTATCTTCTGCGATTCATTTGCTCATTCATCAGTGATCGTAAAATTCAAGTGCGGTTAAAAAGTACCATAAGCATCGAAAAGGCGGTATCGCGAGGTGTACCTCAGGGAAGTGTTCTTTCCCCAACGCTCTTTAATGTTGTAATGTCTGGTCTTCCCGCTGAAGTGCAAAAACATTGAAGGCATGCCCATATGTCGATATATGCGGACGACATTTGTCTATGGTTAACTGGATATCAACAAAAGCGTTTAGCTCTGATAGCTCGACAGGCATTACTTTCAGTTCAAATGCTTTGCCTGTCCAGGTTAGTGAGCATGCATTGCAATTGGTCCCCTGCGTAACTAAGCAAGGCAATATCATCAGCGAATCGCTACTTACTAGGGTATTCTCCATTAACTCTTATCCCCAACATTGGGAAGAATTGGGGATAAGAGTTATTATTTCATACCTATGCCCATAGCACAACGCCATCATTTTCGCGTCTTGAAGTTCTTCATTACAGGTCACAAAGATTGTACAATCAGGTACTCCTCTGCTCTCTCACGAGCCATTCACCTCTGGAACGACCTTCATGACACCATAGCCTCCGAGAGTGACCATGAAAAATTTCAACATGTACTAATCATAAATTTTTATAATGACTCTACATAATTATACGTCCTACCAGTTCTCTTTTCTTTTTTGTCTTCTTTAGCGTTTTTTTAATCAGTTATTCATGTGCTTATTTTAATGTAGTTATACTATGTGTTAGCTACGAATTCTTTCTTGATAGCATAATATTCGTTTTGTTCATTTTTTCTTAATTTTTTCAGAACCCCATGAGGTAAAAATTAATTCGTAGTCCTCCACTACGGCGTGCCTCATAATCAAATCGAAATTTCGGCACGTAGAAGTCCAGAATTTAATTTTTATTATATATATTTTTTTTCTGAGACAAAATTATTTTGCCTTGTGTTCACTGCCGTGTGTTGTTTAATTGTTTTACGAGTGTATGCGTTACGCCCGCGTATTTATGTTTACAGCAAAGCTGTATACCTCTACTCCTCAATGCATCTGTTGTATCCGTAAGCAAAAACTCGACCAATCACAGCGGGAGGCGCGCGCCGCGTGCGCCGCTGGGTTCCATGCAGTACCACCAGATGACACTCGCCTCTGCGCATGCGCGGAAGCATCGACGCTGGCCGTGCGGGGGCAAGAAAAAAAAGAACTAGAAAGCTCATCTTCGGGCACAGCGTTCGCCACAAGCGTTTCCCGGTAAAAATTACAGTTTCATAAGCTGCATTTGCTGCCTGACCAGTCTGAAGACCGCTCGTCATATTTTCTACAATAAACGTTTTCTACTATTACTACTACTACTGACGCCAACGTCGCTAGACCATGGTGGATACTCCTAGAAATTTTTCTGTATCTGAATTAAATTCAGATACAGAGAGCGTGCCTGTATGATCAATATACCCAATGAACTAAGATATACTGAAAGGGGAAGTAAATACCTCTGCATCATATTTAGCAAATATTTATCAACGAGCACGCTTCCTGCAGATTGGAAAATAGCCAAGGTAATCCCCAATCACAAATGCGGAAGCGAATCAGAAGCATGTTACTATCGACCTATCGATTAACAAGCACGGTATGCAAAATGCCTGAGCATGTTAACTCAAACACCTAACTGCTTTTTCTGGAACAACACTGTATCTTGTCTCCAATTCAGCACGGACTTCGCCGAGGTTTGTCAGCTGAAATACAGCTTATCGAATTAATACTCGACATAACCCTGACTATAGACCACCAGAATCAAACAGACCTTATCGTTTTGGAATATTCAATAGCATTTGATCTGGTATCTCACACAGTTTAACTAACCAGAAGAAACGGAACCGTGGAGCTCGATTTTTAATAATCATATCATAAGAAGCCAACAACCAAAGACACCAAGGATGACATAGGGAAAATTACTTGTACTTACTAATGAAATTGCAGAAACGCTAAATTAATGGAAATGAAAGTGGATGAGAAAACAACTAGTCGCAGGTGGAATACGAACCCATGTCTTCGCATTACGCGTACAATGCTCTTACCAAGTGAGCTATAGCAGCGCCGTTCTCCTACCACTTTCTGAAGTATTTATGTTTGTACTACTAGAACTACTTAACCCTGTGAATGTTAGCCAGCGCCCCCACTCACAAACCTTGGCGGCGGATGTGGAACATCCTTTCTGCCGCAGGCGTCACGAGTGCGTGATCTATTTAGGTGACGCAACTGGTCAATAAACCTACACATGCTACCTGAAGGCATCAATGTTGCAGGATTCGAGACGCTCATAATGTAATGAACGAGAAGAAAGGAAACCGATCGAGGCGCTCGATTTTTATTAATCATATCAAAAGAAGCCAACAACCTACTACGGAAGCTTGAATCCATATTAGGCAGAGGCCTCATTAGTGACTGGAATAATAAATATTTATCGGATCAAAAGCAATGTGTAGAAAGAAGTAAGTTATGAAAGCTATAGTACAGTCAAAGTTACTTCCGGTGTACCTCAAGGCAGTGTGCTAGCTACTATATGATTCATAATCTTTATTAATGGCCTACCTAGTAATATCAATATCAACATCAGGGCCGCTATTTTGTAGCGATGCCTTATGCCTTATTCTATGCTATTCTTATCATCCACCACACACGGCCGCCCGATCCCGTTGATAATGTGGGCAGACCGTCGCTCTGACCACTGGCCAAGCGCGAAAAGTCTGAAAAAGAATAGAATCGGAAAAGGCATCGCTGCAAAATACCGGTCCAGGCTTTTTTCTGACGATTGTATCATATTGAAAAATTAGCTCTCCGGAACACCACGAAACTTTAAGCAATGCATTACAACTAGTATCTAAATGGCGTAGCATCTTGCAGATCAGCCAATTAACGCTGATAAATCAGTCCTCATGCATGTAACTAGAAAGCAACACACAGCGAATAGCATCCCACTGAAGACAGGTAATACCTGGGGTTGATAATATCAGATCACCACAGATGGCACTCTCACGTAAATTGCGTGACATATACTGCACTGAAAAGGCTGTTATTTCGCAGGTCACTCCGAGCAGTAGACCAGATGTAAAATTGTTAGCTTATAATACATTCGTTAAACATGTCCTTGAATATGCTAATCTTGTCCGGTTCCCATATACTAAGACATTAACCAACAGACTAGAGGGAATCAAAAGGAAAGCAACAGCGTTCATCTTTAACAAGTACAAAGTTACTGATTCACCATCGGAACTACTTTACTCAGCAGGACTGCTTGAGCTACAAAACAGCGCTAAACTCCCAAGGCAAAAAAGAAAAAAAAACACACATCTACCAGCGATTGAATAACATGTTTGATATAGACAGCACCACGTACTTGAGTAAACCTGAAACTAGACGCACTCGACATAAACATCAAACGCCAAGAGATCATCACTTTAACACTTTCAGGTACTCATTCTTTCCATTCGCCATAAGAGAAGGGAATAAATCGCCTGCATACCTAACTGGCACTTCGTCATTAAATAACTTCTTGCGCTTGTACGAGGAGCTTGTACGAGGAACTTGTACAAGGAGCTTGTACGAGAAACACCTACGAAGATTGAAATAATTTGTTTGTGCTCTGTTAATAATAATGCGAATTACTTTCACTCCTTGTTAGTTCTTTTAGCCTACCCTTATTTGTCCGTGATATTTTTTTTCTTTGTGTATGTATTTTTATGTTCGTAGCTATACTACGTAACTTCAATGATATATTACTTGGTTGACTATGTACTAGCGCGTGTATTGTTCATGTATGTACGCATTGTATGTGTAATCATGTGCGTACGCACGTATCGCTCTTGTATGCGCCCTTCCTGCGACAATTCCTATCGGAATTAGCGGTATATGTGTTGCAAATGTTCAGCTAGCAGATCCTGAAGGGGCTCGCATATGACACAGCCACACCTCAAGGGCTGGCCCGTTTAAGCCAGAACTGCTACAATGGACTCTGCGCGTCCCGCCGCATTCTTCCTCTACTCCAGACCCTATGTTTATTTTTCGAAACCATTTTGCTCTCAATAATGAGCCCCCCCCCCCCCCCCCTCTTCCTTCCTGTATTCTGAACTTGTACACAAAGACGCCCTGAACTTTTGATACCCCCTTCGCCTGTGTAATCTCGGTCGTTATGGACATTCCAACTTTCCTTTATGTGCCGATAAAATCGGCGACAACTTTTTCACCTCTTCGCATCGACCTTTCTGCCATCGACAGTGCCTTGCGGTTGAGGCCGAACCGTATCCTCGAACCTAAGGCGATCCTCGACCTTCGACCATCATTCCAAAAGAAGAAAAAAAAAGGTATCGGTCTACATTCGAGTGAACATGATACTTACTTTGGTCTAACAGTGGTCCACAGTCTTTCAGACGGGTTGTTTCAAGTGCGCAATCATTCAGTCAGCAAAAAGTGTAAGGCCATGAATCTTCATGTTGCCTACGGGCACTCTATAGAGAGCCTAAATGATGTTCGCAGGGAACGTCTTTCTTTCACTGCGTTCCTATAGACGAAAATGCTTTTCCCTCGTTCTTCGTGCCTTAAGTTCGAAAGATTTTTCGCACGGCTTCAACGCACCCTAGGGCGTATACGTGTGTCGCAACTCGTTGGCTAAGCAATGCAATTTGGCATACTGGCCGCCATCGCACCCACCGTGGTTGCTCAGTGGCTATGGTGTTAGGCTGCTGAGCACATTGCAAGGTCGCGGGATCGAATCCCGGCCACGGCGGCCGCATTTCGATGAAGGCGAAAACACCCGTGTTTTTAGAGTAAGGTGCACGTTAAAGAACCCCCCAGGTGGTCGAAATTTCCGGAGTCCTCCATTACGGCGTGCCTCATAATCAGGAAGTGGTTTTAGCACGTAAAACCCCATGATGTGACTTTAATTTTGGCCGCCATCGCGTCGGAAATAAGCGTGTCCAGCTGCGGCCACATTGACAGTCTACGCCCACCTTTGCCGCAATCCGTGCTGCCGGTTTAGTAACAAAGTCACTGCGCCGATTCTGGTGCAATCACTTTGAAGCCCTGCCAGGTTACAGCAAAAGCTTTTGTTCTTTCTTCTCCTTTTTTTTTCCTTTTGGTTCTCGAAAGTTAATATGGGTACAAAGATTCGCATCGAAAGCGTGATCGAGCGAACCGGCAATGAATGAATGAGCCTGTCATCCAGTCGTTAGGGAAAATGGGAAATGTGCAGAGCTGCAGACAGAGACTACAAACAAATAATGGTTACGCCAGTATTCCGCCGAGTCCAGGTGCCAGCATGTATCGTTCTTTAAGTTGTTCTAGAATACAAGTGCTCTCTTTTGACGACTCTCACACCGAGTCAGTTGCCTCGGAGTGCGTAGCGGGGGATGCAAAAAGACGCACACTGCGCAAGGGGGGACTGCTTGAATGCACGGTTAGCACGGCTACACGCTAAGCGCGTAAATTGTACTGTAAGTAAGCTCACGTATAGCTGGGCGACGCGTTATTAGCAAGTGGAATCTGCGAATTGAAACACTGCAGCACAATAGAAGCAAGCAAGCAAGCAAACAAACAAACAAACAAAAATTTTCGCGATGTTATTGAAAAACTCAGCTATATGTCGATAACCGATTTAGTACAGCTCAGTAATGTGTAAAGTTGGGCTAGCTGGTGATTAATCGTCATACCTTGGTGGAGAAGCAGCGCACTTGCAAGGACGAGGCTAAGACACACAAGAATACACGACACTCGCTGCACTCGCAACTACTTTATTCCAGAACAAACGCTTCATATTTATATGCATGTGCACCCTCAGACGTCAAAGATAAGCAAGGCAAGATTAAAATCATTTTAAAATTCATTTTTCATGCCTGCGAGCGGCCTTAACTAAGTCTTGCCCGGAAAAAGTAAAGAAAAGTTTAAGCCAAATAGTTATCAGGCTAAAGAATGCAGGGTACAAAAAAAAAAAAAAAAACATGGGGTGTGTAGATCAGCCTATAAGTTGATTCGTTATGCGCGCAATGGCTATCAAAAAGAGCGCAATAGAAAAGAGAATGACGGCAGAAAATTTTTGTGTCAATAGCATATGCACACAAGATTGCGCATAGCCTAAAAAACGTAGGTAGCAGATATGGTCTACAAATAGTTTTTTTCGGCACTTAACAAACTCGGTAAAATATGTGCCGGACTGGATCGTAGAGTTTCAACAAAAATAAAGGTAAATAAGTATAGGTGCACGGTCAAGCATAGGAAAGGATTTGTCAAGTGCAGGTCGTCCGTTGTAAACTGTTCGCCCATATCTTGTGGAAAAGTACACATCGGCCAAACGGGTCGATGTGTAAACACAAGACTTTTGGAGCACGAAAGGTCACTGGGGGCAAACAGTCATTCCCACATTAAAGGGCACTGCTCACAACATGGGTGCTGGCCGCTTTACAGTTCTATATCACCATAAGGATCAGCTGACCAGGGAAGTAGTCGACGCTTTTCACATTGACAAGAGAGGAGAGGGTTGTATCAGCCAACCATCTGTTACTCTGAGCCATGGTGAGGTTGACTTTTTGGAAGAGCACTAGGAAAAAGAGAGAAAAAAAAGTGTAATATAGGATTTTGTTAGGGGTGCAACAAATAGGATAGGATTGCACACCATGATAGATATGTTACCTATCTTTGACTTCCGAGTATGCTCGGGGAAGTGAATTTGAAAATGCTTTTAGTCATGCCTTGCTTATCTTTGACGTCTGAGGGTGCGCAGGTATATAAATATGAAGTGTTTGTTCTCGAATAAAGTAGTTGCGAGTGCACTAGCGAGTGTCGTGTATTCCTGTGTGTCTTCGCCTTGTCCTTGTCAGTGCGCTGCTTCAACACCAAGGTATGATGATTACTATAGCTGTTGTCTTTAGTGTCAATTTAGCGACATTTTCGCAAGACCGGTCAAGAAAAATCTGAAAAAGCCGGGTGTTTTATTCGAAAACCAAATCTCATGCACAATTTTCAGCCTGGCAGAAGCGGTTAGCCATAACAACGTAAAAGACAATTCATGCTCTTTGGCATTGTGCACGGAGTGTTGTTGGGTCGAAATAAGGGTTCGATTAATGCAGTGAAACAAACGGCACTTGTATTTTTTTTATTATTATTACACGATATTTAGGAGATGGCGCGGGTTAGCGGTGCCGGCTACTCCTTTTAACATAGAACGGATGCACAAAAAAAAAAATGAAAGAGCAAGCCGGTACTGAACAACAGAAAGGTAACAAGAAAGAAAAGGGCAGACTCGCGAAGTCAGGTGACATAAGTGCACTCGGGAAAGCTCGCAACGGAGACGTCATAAAACGCACTGGAACGCAAAGTCAGCTGACTGACATAAACGCGCTAAAGACAGAAAACACGGAGTCTGGTCACGGAAAGGCTCACGAGTACAGGCGCACAAAGGAACGCAAAATAAGCCAAAGAGAAACACATAAAGCTTACACTGGGTGGTACAAACTGCAATGAATATTTTACAACAATATTTCTCCCTTGTATAGAAACCTCTGGAGGGCCATTGACGCTCGCCTTTGTGTTTTCGGGCTTCTGAGTTGCCGAGGATTTACCACTGCGGCGCTCGTTATTAACCTGAAATCTTCACTCAACTCACCGCGTAAGGTCAACACATGGGGCCACAAACGTTTTCATACACAGATTACGAAAATATGGCTGTTATGGGGCTGTTTGTATAGTTTCTTTCGTATGTAGCCCTGCTGTTGCAACTGAAAACGCTCTGGCTGCGAAAGAATTCACTCACGAGCAAAATACAGCAATAATTCAGCGTAGCAAAGGCAGCGAAGCAGCTGACGCATCGTGTTTCGACGCATATAGGTCGTTAAGGAAACAGCGAGCTGTCCACATTTCACTGCACGCAGTGTGTTTATCCAGACACTGTTTTCAGCTCGCCCCGGAATTTTCGCCATAGACACTCGCTAAAGCTAGGAAAAGCTAGTAAGTGAAAATCAGTAACGTGGGCAGCTCTCAACAGAAAGTAATGAAATTAGAAAAACCTGCTTCCCACTGCCACTTATTAGTAACGAGAATCAAGAAGTTGTTTGCCGCAATCACTATAAGCGAATTCAAGTCACTACCGCGCTTGTATGCACGTCGAAAATTACAGCGCTTGTCTTAATCAAAAAGAAAGAAAGAAAGAAAGAAAGAAAGAAAGAAAGAAAGAAAGAAAGAAAGAAAGAAAGAAAGAAAGAAAGAAAGAAAGAAAGAAAGAAAGAAAGAAAAATAGATAAAAAAAATAAACGGGAGCTCATCTCCGATGGCGCCAACCTGAAGCGTCGCTCGTATAGATGATAATTAAGCGAAGTAGAGAGCGTGTAGTGGGTGGACACGTTGCGACGTGGAATGAATGAGTTGATTACGGCGCGATGCCAGCAAAAGCGCACCAAGAACACGATATCTGGCGCCAGAAAAATTCCTGAACAAGCGGAGCACTCTCGAGAGAAATGCTTAGGATCGTAGTAATAAATTTGCCTAACCGTGTAGTTCCAGCCTCCCTCCGTCGCCGGTGTTATCAGCGCGGAGCTTAATATGCATAGCGTGAGGGGCTTTTTTCTTCTTCTGCTGCTGCTGCTGTGTTGGACAACGGCTCTCAGCAAGCGCGATCGTAGTAAACAGGGCGTTCGGGTTTCGTCCTTCTCTATAGTCGCACGCGCGCGACTTGAAAGAAAAAAAATAGGAACAGCGGGCTTCGCGCATCCACACACTGCGCCTATACGCGTTTCGCGCTCTGCTGCAGGCTGCGTTTCGCACATCTTATCCACGCGTTACTGCCCCTCTTACTTTGCTCATTGAAGCGTGAGGCGTTGGAAAACAGTTCGGCCGCCACGCGTTCTCCGCTCTTTCCTATCTTTCCACTTTACGCGATTCTCAACGCAGCTGTTAATGTCCAGAACCGCGCCTCGCGTGCCAAAGCGTTTTCGCTCCCGCAAGAACCGGAATACAAGCAGCGCTCCGGTCGGGGCAAGGTGAAGAGTGCCGGCCTTCTTGAAAGGCGTCCAGTACGCTATTAGAGTGATCATCCCTTCGGGTTTGCCGGTCTGCTTGGCACGGCAGCCGCCGCCATAAAACCGCCGCATCGTGGCAAAAAAGGGCTACGCAGCGGCCCAGAAATCTCACCTTTTCAGATCGCAGCGCTGGCTGTATGCCGCGTCGGCACGTGAGACGCAACATTTTGCATTACTCGCGAGGCCGGCGCTAATCTTGTGACTGCGATAGAATTTCAATGGGGTCGTGAAGCAGCCACTGCAAGAGGAATTACAGCGGTGACTACTGTCCCAATATGTGTAAGCAACTATACAGCGTCTATCGTTACATACATCAGCGCACTCCCTCGAGCCGGTGTTTGTCGGACGTTCGCTGAAAACCACTGCACTGCAAGGCAATAATGCATGCACGTGAAGCTGCATGTTGAGGGCACTGGCTGACTTACGTTCATTACAGCGAATAATTCCTCCGAATGACCTAAGCCGCATTGGAATCTTCCTATATGCAGAAGTAATTACCGCGCAGCTATGTTAATAGGGCTGACGTGCCCTGGAACCCAATTGAAATAGGCACGTTGTGAACAGTGCGCCTACTGTAGATTCGGCACACATCGTCAGAGTGATATGCACCCTAACTATACAATGGTGGAGTACAAAATCTCCCGATGAACCGATTGCTGCCTGTTTGCTTCTCATTTACCATGCAACTAGAGATGGAGGGCTGTACGAGCTAGGCCGCGTACTTCTGTTCTCCAGATGCGCGATTCATTCGTTATTGTGCGTTGACGCATTCGCTCTTTGAGCGTTCGAGCGGTCCCATCGCGAAAAAGTGTAATTTTCGCTGTTTACGCCTCGTAAACAAGAACCAAGGCGCCTCTGACGTTCTCGCTTCTGCGTACGTCACCAATGCGTGGAACGGGGGCCTTGTAAAAGCAGGGCGACCTCCACTTTTGCTCTCATTTCCTCCACTGGCACTTCGCCCGTTCGCCGCTTTTAAAACTGCGAACTATCCGGCCTTACACAACCAGCAACTGTTTACATGGCTGCACCACTAGGCGTTCTCTACGTACACTCCCCCCCTAACCCCTTTTATTTTTGTTCCTATTTGCGCAGGTTCATTTCGTGACATCCCCAGCCACTCACGGTCTTTTCTCTTTCAGCACCCGATCCCAGCCGATACTGCTCGCGCTGCGAGGTGAAACAAACCACGTCGCCAGCCTGTGCGCGATACAAGCATCGGGGGTGCACGCGGCAGCCGAGCAAGGCCGCGTGCCAACGCGCACCACCAAAACTTGGCCCAACTCCCGCTCTTGTGCGGCTTCATACCGCAACCAACTCGTATGCGGCTTCCACGCGCCCTCTGTCGATCGACAGAGCAAAAGCAAAGAGTAGTTGCCCTTCTCTGCACATCTTCACGTGTTACAGACGGCCACGTTCACCCTCGTATATAGAGAGGCAGCCATTAGCAAGAAACAAGCGACGGATTTTCCTTTTTTTTTCTCGAGGGAGCGACAGTTCGGCAGCAGTGAGCGTAGGAGTTGAAAAACTTTTCCGTCGTCATGGCGACCAAGCGCGCAGCGAACCATCGGCGATTCGGCCAGGCACGCGAGGAGCGCGCGGCCGCTGCCGCCCAGCTATCGTAATCTCGCGAGGCGCCCGCGAGGTGCGCTCGCAACGACGTGTGGCTAAAGTCTGTGTGGCAGCGGCTTAGGGGGGGGAGCAGCCCAGATAAGACCGCGGCGGCAAGCGGCCGAGAAAAACACCGCGCAGGGCGCAAAACAAACCGCCGCCACGGGGGCCGCGAGCGCTATCTGCGACGTGTCGGGCCGTTTCGACGACGAGGCGCGCTTTGACAGCGTGCCAGCGGCTGCCACGCTTCGCTCGTTAGAAAAGACTCGGCGTCGTCTCGCGCAGCTGCCCGCGAAACGGCTGACGATGGCGTCGTCGTCGTCGTCCCCCCCGGAGCGCTACGGGCGTCGCGCAGCGCAGCACGCTGTCGCGAGGCCTTGAACGCGTCGCTGCGGCCTGCGCGGTCGGCTTCCGGCCATCCACGGGCGAGACGCGCACCCGGGTTCTGTGGGCTGGAGCTCAGCAGGCAAGCAGCGCGTCTGCCCCGCGGCGTCCTCTCGAGAATGCGCGGCGCGCAAAATAACGCTCCCGGTGCACTATCGTCGGTCGTCGGCGCGTCGGCGACCGCTGAAAACGAGGCCAATGGCGCCAGCGCGGTAAGCATCGCGACAGCTGCGTTCTCGCGCAATCTATCGACGCACGATAACGGCACACGCGCGCGTTCGGATACGGCAAATCGCCGGCACTCGTCGCAAGCCGAGTGCCAGCCCGGCCGAAACGTTCGTGGCGCAGTCGCGGGTGCATGTTGCGCGACCCTGACGGAGACAGAGCTGCCCTCGTCAGCGTTATTAAACGACTCAGTAAATAAAAAAAAAATAAAAAAATAAAGAAGCCATTCCACTCTGAGTCTCTGAAGGTGAATGACTAGCGAAGCTGGCACATCACACTGGGTTAAACAAGGTTAAATTTATTTATATTGCTGCATTATCTTCGTCGTGTAGAAATCCTCTATTGACGCTCCCGACGAACCATAACTTACTTGATGCTGACGTCGACGGTGTCCCTTTGACGGCGTTAATAGATACTGGAGCCCAGGTGTCCATAATGAGTTGTAACCTCCGTCGTCGACTGAGGAATGTTCTCACGCCTCCTACTACTCGAGCCGTATTCATCATTTAGTATAGTGACGATAGCTTTGCGATTACTGTGATATACACTGACTGGTTCTATTACAACCTCAGACAGAATCTTGGCCAAAGTTAAATCTATCCACGACCGTTGTTGAGTAGATTAGTGACTTGAATTGGTGTGGCGCTTCAAACCAAACTTTTCTAGCACAAACTGAGTGAAAAGTTTCTTGTCTGGTTTTGAAATGTCCACATTGAAGTCACCAACGACGACCACAGGGATACTGTGATAACGGCTAAACCATGCAAAGTGCGTTCTCATGAACTCGATATCACACTGTAGGGTGTGCCTGGAGATATGTGCACAGCTGATATTACAATTCCGTCTTTCGTTTGTACGGCACAGACATCTATCGCCACAGCAGCTGGCACTGTCCTCTTGCGAGTCAAGAGAACAAATGTACATATCTACATTTTGTAGCCATGAACTTTACGGGGCTATATGAGCCATTGCATTTTTTTGCTTGCTTCCGGGGGCATGAGCGATTGATGTTGACAGTTTTCGACATGCTATTCTCTATGTTCTATGCGTGATTAGAAAGAATGTAAGCACTGTTAGCTTCACTTTATTAGGTGCTTGTAGCCTCTGCCTTACGGTGCTATGAGCCATTGCGTTGTTTGCTTGCTTGAGGGTGTATGAGCCATGATAATAATAGTTTTGTTGATGCACACGAAGAACACACGGAACCCTAGCCATATACAGCTTCGCAGTAAAAAAGAAAATCATGAAAAACTTCATGTATGCTCGTTCCACGCAGCGCGCGTTTCACGCGTATGGTAGCAAATAGAGGACACACGCCATTTCTTCGGCTCATATCGCGAACTGCCGGCGGTTGCGTGTACATAACCATGAACGCGCAACCTTTTTTTTTTTTCGAAGACGCCCGAGACAGCGTTGTCGCGACGATCACGCGGTGCCTTCGAGAGGCTTGCTGCTTTCTTGCTCTTCCTTTCGCTCCGTCTGGCCTAGCCTTGTTACGGCATTGCGTGCTGCCCGCATTGGTAGGCAGACCGCAGTTTTGTAAGCACGACATTCTGGCTCGAACGCAGGCCTTCGCAGCTACGCTTGAGCGCGCGTGTTTGCTTTTTGTCGTGAGCTACGCGCGTATACTTCGTTCCTGCCGAGCTCTTGGAGCGGGCGGGACGCCGAGCCTTGGCTCGTTTCCTAGCGTGGCTGCGGCGCTCTCACCGCACCTACGACCAGATCAGAACGATGGATCTGATTTCTCTTTGCTCCTTACGGCCGCTTGACGAAGGTAAAATTAAATTGAAAACGCTAAGAGCCTGAGAAGGTCAACCGCTCTCAAGGCATCCTTCTCTGCTATTCTATAATCCCACGATAACGTGCGAAGCAGGCCTCCAAAGGGGGCACGCTGTGGTACTGCAGACGGCTGCTGGCTGTTCCGACAGCAGCAGACTGCGGCTTTCACTGTCGAAAAGCGGCGTCGCTGCTGAAGCGAGAAAGGGGAGGGAGAAATACGGAGAGGAAATAGCCAGTGCCAGCTGCGGTGTTCCTTGCACTGTACAGGAAGGCGGTAAAGGGAAGAAGGAAAAAAGAAAAAAAAGGAAAGGGGATGGAACTGTATTCACACGTACAAGTGCGAACGATCGGACATTATACATACCTGTCGCACGGTATATATATATATATATATATATATATATAGTCATATAATGAGAAGCCAACAAACACTGACACCAAGTACAACATAGGGGAAATTGCATGTGCTTAATAAATGAAATAAAGTAATGATAAATTAATGGAAAATTTATCATTATTACCATTAATTTTACCATTTACCATTAATTTATCATTACTTTATTTCATTTATTAAGCACATGCAATTTCCCCTATGTTGTACTTGGTGTCAGTGTTTGTTGCCTTCTCATTATATGACTAATAAATATCGGGCCCCTCGGTTAACCCCCTTTCTTCTCGTTTATTACATAACGAGGGTCTCGAATCCGGCAACATTGATGCCTTCAGGTAGCATATGTGGGTTTATTGACCAGTTGCCTTCACCCGAAAAGATCACGTTCTCGTGACGCCTGCGGCAAAAAAGACGTTCCACGTCCGCCGCCAAGGTCTGTGAGTGGGGGCGCTGGCTAACAATCCCAGGGTTCTACTAGTACACATAAATACCCAAGAAAGTGGATGGGGAAACGCCGCCGCGGTAGCTCAATTGGTAGAGCATCGCACGCGACATGCGAAGGTTGTGGGTTCGGTTCCCACCTGCGGCAAGTTGTTTTTTCATCCACTTTAATTTTCCATTAATTTATCGTTTCTACGTTTCATTTATTAAGCTCAAGTAATTTCCCCTATGTTGTCCTTGGTGTCAGTGTTTGTTGGCTTCTTATGATATGACTATATATATATATATATATATATATATATATATATATATATATATATATACTGAACTGCCTGTAACGTCAGCATGGAAGGTTTGTGTTCCAAGTGTCCGAGAACCTCTGTTTCGACATTGAACTGCTGACCTAGCGCGATTGAGAACCTCTTTGTTCTCTAACGCTTTGCGGGAGAATGCAACTTATTTTCTTATCGGCGCGAAGAGGCGATTGTGCACACACTATCTGCGGCCGCCTCGACCGGCCACGACTTGACTTCGCCTTCAAGAGATGGCGGAATCAGCGTCTACCGACACGTGGTTAAGATGACCGGTGCCGTGGAGTGCATAGAGGATTTCCTGCCGCTTGTAACACCGAATCGAGGCTGAGAGATCCGTTACACAGCCAGCACGCGACCCTGCGGAGGCAGATATAAAAAGCGCCTCTCACGACGAGATTTCAGGTCGTGCCGTGACCTACTTACGGGGCTATCGGTAGACCCGACGCGCCGTTCATTTCTGGCTGCCGAGGCCAGACAATGCAAGACGGCGTCTCAACGGTGGGGGATGTTGAGCCAGTCCGGAGTCTGACTTCGGCGTGCAACACAGACTCCGCACACGGGACCACCGATACGCGCTGAGTCCATTCGCCTCTGGTTGAAATGAAGCCCGACGGTTTTCGATGAGGATGTCGCCAGCTCTTAGTCGGGTTAAGAGCGCGACTGCTAAAGACATGTCGAAGACACGCAACATTCTTGGGTTTATGCACCGGGCTAGAATTTATAAGGTTACAGGATAAATTAATAGGTTCCATTTTTTTTCTTCAATAAAGGTAAGTACAATTAAGACAATTAAGTAAGGCGCTGTTTAAAGAATCTCGAAAACAACTATAGAGTCGGTTCGAAGAATGTCGAACCGACGCGAAGGCGTGCTGCATTCAAGGGCGAACGAAGACACACACACACACACACACACACACACACACACACACACACACACACACACACACACACACACACACACACACACACACACACACACACACACACACACACACACACACACACACACACACACACACACACACACACACACACACACACACACACACACACACACACACACACACACACGCCAACTACGCGGGAGGGGGGAGGGGCTACGCGGGATGAGGGGGGGGCAGTAGCTTGCCTCCCCCACCCCCCCACCTTCAGCTAACGTGTATTGCAAGAATTTTGTCACCCACATCATTTTGAGGTTTCTTTTGTCTTGTCTCGTCCTCTTCTTTTAAAACATTATTGTGGCTAATAGCTTACCTCATCACAGTCTTTTCATTTCATTTCATTTATTTTACCCTCAAGGTACATAGTACATTTAGAGGGGAGGGGCTAAGAGACTACAAAGTAAACATCGGTAAAAGTAACTCAAACAAAATAAACAACAGCAGCAATAATTCCAAATTTCGAGTTCACATCCGATGATAACAAACAGAGGTACAAAATATACAAATACAAATTTGATGTGCACAATGGTAAAGAGGTTCGAAAAACACATTATGTACATTATATTATAAAATGCATTGTTAACTTTTCGATCATGATGCTGATGAAAACGCTGCAATAGGGAAATGTATATAGACATAGGCAAGACAAATGGTAAGTATATTACAAAAGTTCGTTTTCAAGTGCGTTTCTAAACATAAGTGGATTAATTATACCTGTTAATGAAGGGGATAAGCTGTTCCAGTCTTTGCTAGTCATTGGTAAGAATGAATTCGCGTCCATGATAGTACTGAAATGCGATATGCTAACTTTCTGATTATGATCACGGCGAGAAGAAATGAAAGGTGCTGGCCTGATCCAAAGAGTGTGTAAAAAAGTGCTGTGATAATAGATTTTGTGAAAAAGAGAAATGCGTGAGTGTTTTCGGCGGTCGGATAAGAGAGGCCAATTTAATAAACATTTCATGCGTGTTACGCTTGCTGTCCGATTGAAGCTATTTAAAATTAAACGGGCTGAACGGTTTTGTATAGCTTCCAGCGTATGTATTAGTGTTGTATTGCGCAGACATGCACATATTTTAATTCATACTTTGCTTTTTTAAAATTGAAATGAATATTAGGAGAGGTTCGCGCCTTTATGGTGGCATCGGCTACTCCTTGCCACTTGGCAAAGAAAACAAATTTGCGTATTTCTGCAAATCATGATAATAGGAGAACGAGCACATTAGAAGTACCAGCGGCGGCTGCCTCATCCGTATTTTCTCACTCCAACATTGTTTTAAATCTCCACTGTAAACACCGTGCACATATACAATATGTTTAGATATACACACAGGACAAAGCTTATTATATTTTTAAAGAGAAGGAGGTGCCCAATTAACAATTTTTTAAATGGAAGTTGACTTATTAAAACAGATCTACAAGACATAAACCTAGACAGTAAGGAAGGCGCTCCTTCTTAATTTGCGTGCTGTGAACACGCTGGAAGCGGTACTCAAGGGCGATTACGCATGGCCTCAGAAGAGCAAATGTCACGCTCGCTGTGACCACTGAACTTTCGATACGGACGATACCTTTGCCGGATCAGTGTAGAACAAAACATGCACTCCTATAACTGCCAAATTATGAACAAGCGCAATTGCCGAAAATTTCCCAGGGAAAGGGCACCTTCCACAAACCACTTAGGAAAAATGCCGACAACACCCTTTTCACGATTAATGTCGCCGTTCGCTGCGATTAGCTTTGAAGCAATGTACACCGTCCCCAGGGAAGTGTATGAGGCGTGTACGCAGCCGGTCTTCTCTTTCGCGCTTATCTCGGGACACGCTGCGCCATCTGCCGGCGCCGCCTCGAGGTCCGCGTGTGCAAATATATATTCAGACACGATTGTTCGAATATATACGACACAGGTTGGGTTTCGCCCACAATCGGATATATATATTTTTTATTCCTTTTTCGTCATTGAATAGCGGCACATATCCAGTGACACAGGTTGGTCCGCCGACTGGTTTTGAACCCTGTTCCCTCAGCACAGCAGCCCAATCTTACACCCACTAGACCATGTGCTACCCAGTGACCCAAGCTGGCGGGAAAACGGTTAGAGGCATACACCAAAAGGACAGACTAACTCACAGTAACGCAGAAGCACGTGGACGACGAAAGACATAGACTATAGACATAGACAGATACATAGATAGGCAGATAGACAGATACCGGGAAGTGCGCGAAGTATCCTAAGAATGCGAATAGCGTTAAGATAACAGTGAACACTGCTAAACGCAACCCCTCCCCGTTCTTAGAACATAGCCCGCATCTTTACGCGTGCCTTTAAAGCTAGCTTTCCTGCATCGCAAAGGGTCCCTGCACAGCTGCGGATCATCGCATTCCCGAAGAGCGTAGAACTCTCCTGCACTTCAACGTCAAGTTGCTCCAACGCATGGCATAATCTCCCCATCTGGATGAAGAACGGGCAGTTACGCAAAAACATTCTGCCACGCGGGGGAGCAAGCTTAAGAATCACTTAACAATTACGCTACAACTCGCCCTAGCCTTGTGGATTTTGCGCTCTGCGACCTACTTGGTTTCCGGCACGTGCATGTGACGCTAGAGATTTAGACGTCGTGAAATCTCCCGTCTCTCTCGTGTACATATCAGTCAATCGTTCAATCAATCATAACCTCGAAAGAGACCGGGAATCCGCCGCCTCGTGCCGAGCAACAGAGCACCCTATAAACTTAGCGACAGTGTGCGTATGACAACTAATGCGGCGGATAAAACAGCAACAGCAACAACAACAACAACATATTACTTTGCATAATGATATACTGTCATTCGTGGTACATTACTATAGGACAACGCTGTCATGTAGTGATCGCGATGTCGAAGCCATTTCTGACGAAGCCCATGGATAGCCTCACTTTCATTATTTCGCAATCCCCTTTCTGCAAGCTTATCGCTGCTTAAACGCGAATAATTAGATGTTGATTAGATTATCTGCACAATGCAGGCGCACTAATGCGCATATAATGGCAACAATACTCCACCAAAGACAAGGGTGGATCATATAATTAAATTATGGGGTTTTACGTGCCAAAACCACTTTCTGATTATGAGGCACGCCGTAGTGGAGGACTCCGGAAATTTTGTCCACCTGGGGTTCTTTAACGTGCACCTAAATCTAAGTACACGGGTGTTTTCGCATTTCGCCTCCATCGAAATGCGGCCGCCGCGGCCGGGATTCGATCCCGCGACCTCGTGCTCAGCAGCCCAACACCATAGCCACTGAGCAACCACGGCGGGTGGATCATATAATCAACAAAGGAATAAAAAATTAATGCCGTCTGCTAAATGAGTTAAGAGTGACACCCCATGCAGTCTAGACGGGCGAACTTATAGTGTCACTTTGAGCCAATGCACTTCGCCGTCGCTGTCCTTGCCGGGCTGTCACACCCGGGCTGTTTAGTGTCCCGGGTACTGCCCCGGGCTGTTTTAGTGACACTCACCACAGCGAGTGCGTTCGTCGAATTCACTCTGTTGCGTCGAAGTATGTGGCCTAGAAAGCAGCGCTTCAAAAATAAACAAAATAATACTCAATGGAGCGTTGCTTGTGGTTTCAAAAGTTGTAAGCGTCTCCGCTTACGGAAACCACCACTCTTCCTCTGTCAACAAAAGCCGCCTCGTTATTCTTCCTTTCTTTCTTCCATTTTATTTGTTTGTTTTATGTTTTCATTTCAAGGCGAACCCGTCGTGATGGCGTAGTGCCTATGGGGTTGCAGGTCCAATCCCGGTCCAATCCAGGTCCAATCCCGGATTGCAGGTTGCAATCCCGGTCGCGGCGGCCGCATATCGATGGGGGTGAAATGCAAAAACACCCGTGGTCCCGTGCATTGGGTGCACGTTAAAGAACCCCAGGCGGCCAAAATTAATCCGGAATCCCCCACTACGGCCTGCCTCATATTCACATCGTGGTTTCGGCACGGAAAACCTCGGATGAATGGATAGAAAACTTTATTTGGTCCTGCAAGTAATGATAATTAAACACTAAGCGGGCCGCTCCCACGTCGGGACCGGAGTTAATTTTTGAAGCGCCGAAGTTTCGCCACTATCATCACTTCCAAATGCGAAGCATCGATTGCAACATCAAATTAGTGGCCAGCTATAGAAGTCAGGATGTTAGTTTTATCGGCCCTATAAACTTGTAAACATAGGCATACTAACTAAATTGACAAGCGTGGTGTACGTTACACGCGCACAAGCAAACATGAACACATCTTACTCGGTGACCGCAGAAACTCACTGGCAAAACGCTGGAGTGGGGAAGCGCGGCGGCAGCAGCCAGCGAATTTATCTTCGTGCTGCGTCTCGCATCAACGCGAACTAAGCCGCGAAAACACAGCGCACGGGCGGACCACAGAACGGCGGACTGTGTCCTCATCCCAGATGGCTTTCAAGATACAGCGGCCCGGGAGGGCGAACGCCGCCGCAGCCCAAGCCGCCCGGAGTAGAACGCCCTCCCCCGGGAGGCTAACGCGCGACGGAAGACGTCGCGCTTCCTCCCTGCTTTTCTCGCTTGCGTGCGCGAGATCGCCGGCTCACCCTCGCACGTTTTCACTCGAGCATACAGCATACGGCGCGCGGTTCCTCACGGCGACGCCGTGTGCGACTGCATACATGTCCCTGAACTGTGCATATAATTACTATCGCAATAATATTGCCTAACTTAGCAAATAATGACGTGCTGTCTCAGTTTCCATGATAGAGTGTATAAGCGCGACTGAACGAGGACGTAGCAAGAAACAGATACACAGAGACAGCGCGTATGGCAGCATGCATATGGCAGCATGCTCTCCCAAGCCTGAGATAGGGATTACAGAAGAAGCCTTCAGCATCAACGAGCCAGGTACACATCGTCGGTGACGTAGAAGCGCTGTCTCCGTGTATCTGTTTCTTGCTACGTCCTCGTTCAGTCACGCTTATACACTCTCATTTATTCTAACCAACTAGCCCGCCAACGTGTTTTACCTGTCTCAGTTTACCCTGTTATGATTGGGGGTTCAATCCCATCGCTCGTGATCCGTTGTCAAGATTGGAGACGGGCATGAATTAGAAGGTAGCTGGCCCATGCCGTCGTCCAACTTATCCACGCTGGGGACGTTGATGAAGGGAAGGAGTGCTTCTCATCGAGAACGAAGAATATGGGTTTATTGACAGTATTTATATCAGTCTAACATGACTGCTTGAGAAAGTACATCAGTCTAACATGGCTGCTTGAGAGAGAGTCGGCTGAGCAGCCGCACAACAGCGGTTCTTAAACACTCGGTCCTCCCCCGATAGCCAGGCGACGGAAACGGCCGTCCAAGCACCGTAGGCGAGTTGACCAGGCACCGTGGGGAAGACGAAGCACCGTAGGGGAGACGAGGCACCGTAGGGGAGACGAGGCACCGTAGGGGAGACGACCCGGCACCATAAGGGCATGTATTCCCCGAGCTGCAGCGCGCCCGCCGGCTGCCCATTGTTTGGCGTCTTGGTCGGCGCGTGGGAAGGGGTCCCAGTAGACGTTCCCGCAGGCTCAGTAGCAATAGTTGGTCCGCCGAGCCCGTTTAGTCACAATGGCGACTTCGTCAAACTCGGCTCCAGCGACAGAGAGTCGAGGACGCATGTATTGTTCACACACAGTCGACTTAGTCCCACCGTGGCTAGAGGTGTGCGGCGACGCTCCAGGAAGGTTGCCGCCACAGTCGCAACTGGCCGGCGAAACTTGCACTGCGGCTGGCCGTTCTTAACAACCCATCGAGACTTCCACGAAATACAAATGGCCTTTTTCTTTCCTGTACATGGCAGCGCCTCGTCAACGTTACATTCGCTGCGGTGAAGTGTCACTCGCTCAACATTTCACTAAATTTGCCCGTCAAGCTCGCATCTTTTCCTTGAGACTGGGAACATGGAACTAAGCGCACATTCCACAAGTAAAACGCAGGAAATCAGTCAACGCACCATGAAAATAACAGCCGCGGCAACCGGGGGAGATTTCGAATGCCGCCTTGTATATAAAAGACAATCGTAAACAAAATTTTCTCCGAGGCTATTATTAGAAAGACAGGAAATTTAGCTCGCCGCGCATTATCTCACCTACCCGCTCCACCGGCAGAGGGAAAGCGCGTAACTACCGGGAAAAGAGGGAATACATACATGATAAGCGAGCAACTGGGAGAGGAAGGGGCGCAAGGAGGATATAAAACGCAACATGATACTTCGTGCAATACATTTCGTGTTATAAATTGCCCCGATCTTTTCTTTGTGCTTTTCGTTTGCGAAACGTTTCAACAGCCCGTTAAGACAGACAGACAAGTGTGCCAGACATAGCGGTGCTGAGGATAGTGGAACGCTTCTCCACAAACACCGTTCGCCGAGCGTCGTAAAACTCACCGCCACCCCCTTCGGACTAATTATTGTCAGTCCAGACGAGTCACAATAACCGGCGAACGCGGCGCCAACTTGGCGCGACAGACGCATGCAGCAGCAGTCTCCCCCATTTCGCGAGCGAATTGCCGAGTGTTGCTTAGCGTCGGCCTGGGCAGCACGAAAACAAGCCAACGGCACGGCACGAAGTTTGCACGAAAAGAAGGAACAAAGGAAACAGTCGGCAACGTCTTCCGAGGCAAATGGAAGAAAAAGAAACACTACGTCGAAACGACTGCAATGTCGCGCCGTCTGCGTTGCGTAAGGAAAGGCAGAAAAAAAAAGTACTACAAGGCGGCGAAATCCATCGTCAGTGCGTACGGGCATCGCCTCCTCCTCCTCCTTTTTTTTTTTTTTTTGAGGCGGTGGTAAGGGTGAAAGCTGCCGCCGCTGCGAAAGAAAGGACATGCACTTGACCGCACTTGACAGTGGGAACTCGTCTCGCGCTGGCGTTTCTTGCCACATTTCTCGTCGGCTGTGTAACTCTGCTTTGTTTACAAAGGTCACCGCGATTGCGCGGACAGCACGGGAGTTTATGCCGCGGTAGAAGGCGGCGCTTAATACCCCTGTTACACGGACGGCCTTAGCCGTGGTTAAGCTAACTATGCGCTATAGAAACTATGGAAACTGACTCTGGCAATGTTTAACACCCGAACTCTCTCGAGTGAAGCTAGCTTACCAGTACTATTTGAGGAACTATCAGGCATTATTTGGGATATCATTGGCCTTAGTGAGGTTTAGGTTTAGCACGGAAGCAGGTACATCCATTGACAATTTTTTAGAATTACTTAGGTTTTATTTGTCATCTACGTTTATCGAGAACAAAGGTACCCTGTATCTGCAGAAACAAGGAGTGTGTATAGGTTCTTGCCTAGCACCAGTGCTAAGTAATCTCTTTTTAGCGAAACTTGACAGAGTCCTGTCACAGCGCCTTCACGAATCTAAGGTTGTAAAAGTTTTTAGATATGTTGACGACTTTTTAGTTTTAATTGACTGTTCATCTGCTTGTTTTACTAATGAATGTGCTCCTGTTTTTACCACTATTCGTGACTGTCTAAATCCCCTAGAAGTGACCTTTGAAATGCCATGTGACGGGAGGATTAGATTCCTTGACATTAAGTTTGTGCTCACCGATAACGAAACCTGCTGGTGTTACGAACCTAGGGCAAGTAAGCCACTTTTACCATTTCATTCCGCGCATACAAAGCTTGTGAAGAGGGGAATCGCGAAGATGTGTTTCAGCGAAGCACTGAAAAAATCATGCCAACACCTAATGTACGATAGCTTCGAACGGCAAGCCTCGCGTTTAAGCTGCGCTCGTTACCCGAGCCACGTGCTTGTGTCAGTCGCAGAAGGGCTGCTTAAGAAGGCGCAGCAAAGCAGTTCGGAGCAGGTGCACGTGTCGAGCACTGACATGAACAAAGGAAAGGTTGCCGTCATCCCCTACATACACGGATTCTCCCATAGAATAAAGAAGATTGCTGGAAGGAGCGGCATTAACGTTCCATAGAATAAAGAAGATTGCTGGAAGGAGCGGCATTAACGTTGTGTTTTCGGCACCTAATAAATTGGTCAGCCTCTGTAAAACCACAAGGCCGGAAAGAATCCCACGTAGCGCATGTGAAAAAGAACATAAAAACAAATTCGTTGATTGCATCGCCGGCGTGGTATACCGTATTCCTCTCAGCTGTGGACAATCCTACATCGGTCAAACAGGTAGATGCATAAATGACAGGCTACGTGAACATGTAAACAACGTGGCCGCTGACGGCTTTCTTGCCATCCATTGCCAGAGATGCAAGTGCAAACCAAGATTTAAAGAAACAGTGATCATGAGTAGAAGCAGGTGTGAAATGACGCGCTTGATAATAGAAGCCAGACACATAGCAACATTCGGCGATGCATGCGTCAGTAAAACTTCCATTTCATTATCATCAAAAGAGCTGAATTATCTTTGTTCGCGTTGAACGTGTGCATGTCTTTGAATATGTGAATCAAGAAACTGCCTACGTGTGGTTCCCAGTTTATATCTTTTGGTTATTTTTCCAAAAATGTTACACGTGGTGTATGACGGGTCGAGGGTGTATATATAGCGACGAGAAAGAGAAATAAACCTGTTGTTGAAAGTAGCGCTGTGTGTGTCAGATGTGCCTTCTTTTGTCCTTGTCAAGCTTGCGCTATAACAAAATAAGATATGCCGTACCAACAAGCCCCTATTGCTATCCGCATGGTGCTTACAGTGGAAATTTAAAATAATGTTGAAGTGAGAAAATATCGATTAGGCAGCGGCCGCCATTGCTTCCAATGCACTTGTCCTATTGTCCGGATTTGCAGAAATAAAGCAAAAGTATGTATTAAAAACCGTACAAGTTCGCGCCAACAATGATGCAGTAAGCTATTAGCCCTAATAAAATTCCAAGTGAAAAAATCGAGGAAAGTCAAAAGAAACCTCAAATGATGTGGGTGACATAGCTCTGGTGATGACAGTTTAGGTGTGTGGAGGGGGGGGGGGGAAGGGCTCCGGAACCCCTCTGTAGTCGGCGCCTATGCTAGAAGCAGCTAGATCTATGTCAAGGTATAGTTAAGATTTCTTTAGAAGCGTATGACTTCATGCCATACGCTTTTAGCCATTGTGAAGACAATTAGAAAAATAGTTGAAATTTCGGAGGCATTGCCAGGGAGGATCCCAGGAAGCCTCAACGAATTGGGAGGAGAGGGCGGGGGGGGGGGGGGGGGTCAATTTTCTAAGTTTGGAAGTTGCCGGCATGCTTCGTAAAAGATCAGGGAATAGTTTCGTTTATAGGGCATATGAAACCCCTTGCAGTGTAATCAGCACCACAAATGGAGCGCGCGGAAACCAATTCTTCGCAGATTTCCTACGCGCGTTCGCAGGTTCAAATCTGGCGCCACATTGATAACATGCAGCGACTGCAACCCGCAAAGGGGGCGCACAATTTAAAATGAGCATCAAGAGCGAGCAAAATAATAAATGTATCCTGTTCGAAAACATTAAAGTTGTTTTAAAGTGAAAATATGTAAGCATGAGAGAAGGTTAGACAGCTTTACTCAAGCGCAGCGCCATTAGCGAAGGTGGTGCCACCACAGAACACCTAACCTATACAAACTGGTGCCCACGGAGTGCTGGTGCCACACGCAACGGTGCCGCTTCGCGCCAGGGTTGCTAGATTGTGCTATTGTTAGCCAAATTGGACTACTTTTTATCCGAGTTGGCGTGGCAAATTCCGAGTTGACTAGATGGCTATATTTGGGCTGTTTTTGTCTTAAGGACTTTCCTAGTCCCGATGACCACGTCAACACTGACAAAATTCGAGAACACCGGTTTATGAAAACCGAAAGATCATTGCTGCTACAAAGATATGCAGGCAATCTCGAAAGCTGTCTTTTTAGGCAAAGTTGGCGCTGGGAGGATGACGTCATGGGTGCCATGTTTATATGTGATTCCAGCGCTAAGCTCTCTTCTTTTTGCTTTGGGTTCGGCGCCATCTGCTGCCGGTTTACACGTGATTCAGTAAGAAAAACAGTGGGGCTGACAGCTGTCGACTACGTGTTCCGAACAGCTCAAGCACGGAGGAAGGAAACTCAGGAGAGGCCCTGACGTCACCCTTTGTGAAGCGAAAGTGAAGCCGGAAGTTGGCGTTGCTAATGGCGTTGCTCCGCCTATCGGGCCAGCTCTCCTCTCCCTTTCACATTTCTCGCGAAACCACGCCGCGCTGCGCGCAACCGTGCTGCACGGACCCGCGCGCTCCGCAGCAATACTAAACAATCGTTAGCACGTTAGCATGATTCCGCCAAAGAGGGCAAAATTTCCCGCGGATATTCCTTCGTCCGTTGCCATTGCCGTGGCGCGGTACATTGCGCACAGCGTTGCATGCGCACTCATTTCACGAACTTAAGTTCCTCCTGTCCTACCTGGCCATAGCAACATCCGGTAGAGCACGGTCCAGATAACGCAGCGCAACAAAACACGGACACCAACGCAAACCTGCCCGCACGCGTCACCTTTGTCACGGTACGAAACCTACGGAGCAACACGTGTGAGTGCACAGAACAATAACAAAGCCGCCATTGTGGCCCGAAAGGCGGGGCCACTACGGCAAAGAAATAAAAAAAACAGCAAAAGAAAGGAGAACCAACTACGTCATTTCTTCCACAATTTTCTCCCAGCGCGCGGAGGGGGTAGGGCCTCTCCTCAGTTTCCGGGTCCGCAAGGCTATCTCACAGCTCCTTGCCCGTGGACAGGGCTGTACCACCAGGTGGGCCCTGCAGCTATTTGAAGCTGCAGTCACTTCACGGCTACAGTATGCCCTCCCTCTTGTGGCGCTGCCCCCACCCCGCCTGCGGAAACTGGAGCTACAGCATCGGTCAGCAATACGGCTCTGTCTTGGCGTTCCCCGAACCTCACAAGTGGCCGCCTCTTTGGCTGAGGCAGGTGCCTTGCCCCTGTCATTACTCTTCCTACAACAGGGGCTACGACACATTGATCGCCTACACCATGCCGCAGATGGTCAAGCACTCCTGACCCGCCTACGCTCCCGGCCAGCATCACACATGGGACGGCTGTGTGGCCTCTATAAGGAGGTCATAGGGGACACGCCTGCAAACACTGTACAGCCTCGCCCACCACATCGACCACCAATCCCTATCTCGACGGAGCTGCCAGGTGTCTCGAAGAACCGTTCCCCAACATGTGCCCTACAACAGACGGCAGCCTCTCTCCTTCAAGAGAGACTTGGGGACCACCTTCACATCTTCGTCGATGGATCCGTGATACCGGAGACTGGCTCATCCACAGCAGCCTGCGTTGCACAGGCCCTACGAAAGAGCAAGCTGTGCCGTCTCCAGGGGCACGCAAGTTCTACCGCAGCAGAGTTAGCAGGACTCCACCTTGCTGTGGACCTACTTGCAGAGGAGCTACCAGCGACCCCGGCAGCCATCTTCTGCAACTCCAAGGCGGCGATGTTCTGCCTGCAGAATCCTGACAGGGCTAGCCTTGGGGTAGCGCTACTCTCCTCAAGACTGACGGCCCTTCAGGACGCAGGATGCTCAGTATCTCTGCATTGGCTACCGGCACACGTGGGGATCCCGGACAATGAAGAGGCGGACACTCTGGCAAAAAGTGCCCACCACTCATGCGTCTCCCTCAGCCCTGCTGTAACGGCCGCAGACTTCTCGAGGCACAGGCTGTGCCAGCACATCATCGCCTGCCACCCGGACAAACGGGTATCCCTGGGCCGACCACCACGGCCCAGGGATACAGACCACAGCATGGCCTCCTACGAAGGGATGCCTCGTTGCTGCTCCGACTGCGAGTTGGCTGCTACTGGACGGCAGCCCGCCGGCACCGCCTTGGGAAAGCCACCTCGCCAGCCTGTGCCTCCTGTGGTGAACCAGAAACTCTGGAACACCTCCTGCTGGCCTGCCCTGCTCACCTGCAGCACCGCTGTCAACTTCTGCAAGAGTTCCACCACCTGGGGCTCCCATGTTCACGACAGGAAGATATCCTCTTCCCCTGTCGTAATCAGCTACCAGCCTTCCTAAGTGTCGTCGAGTACTTCGACTCGTCGGGGCTCTCGGCGAGACTATAGGACATTTCTACAAAGACGGATGGCCTAACGGCCATCCCACCACCTCGGGCTTCCTGATCGGCCACTACTTCGCTTCCATCTCTACGACCCCCTACCTTTCTCCCTCCTACCCTCTCTCTCTTTTAACCCCATCCCCTCCACCCTGCTGGCGCTGAGCCGTGCTCCCGCATGCGTTGCAGAAAATAGCGCTAGCCTTTTCTCCTTCCCCTCAAGAACCACTTCTCTTCCTCCATGAGCTCAAGTATACATACGCATGTCCTGGCATGTCATTTTCACTCATGGTCCTTAATGAAAAAATGCAAAAAACAGTGCCGGAAATCCAATGTTCCCCCTGCTCTCTGAGCTCGCTTTGTCCCTACTTGTGCTGCCTGTTTAAAACGGAGCCGCAGAAAGCGTGTTCCTCAGCCAGGTTTCGTTGACAAAGAATGATCTGAGAAACAACATGTCGAATGAGACACTGCGTTAAGTTTGGTCTGGCAGAGAGTGGGGATTGCTGCAAGGATTTTCAGCCAGATGAACAGTTTCTGTCGCGTTTCAAACCTGCAGTTCTATATGGTCCAAGTGACCGTGGGGGTTAACTCAAACAGGGCTAGATTGTGTATTTACCCCATTTGCGTAAATCCCCAGTGTGAGAAGTATCAACTGGGACTCCGCGCTATGTTTCCTTTTTCCGTTCTTTGTTTTAGTCAAGCAGCTTTGTATTACGTGAAAGTTGTGATTGTTTCATGGTACTTTTTGAATGTCGCATATTATTACAATGATAAGCTCTGTAAATATATGAAAAGCAAGTTCGTCCACAGTGAAGATGGCAAGGCAATTGCTCATCAAAGGTCGATGAGTGATTGCCTTGCCAAAGTCAGGATGATAACTCGTAGATTTTCACACCGTACTCCTGCGACATCATTTTTTTTTCATTTATGCTATGTGCGTACGAATAATTGCGATTATGGCATACTTTTTATATGCACGTACTTTATGACCATCATAATTCCTCTTGGTTCGATTTACTATGCATTACACAGTACTTTGCGCATGCGTATTTTCGAGCTGTGATGAAAGAAAAAAAGAAGAAATGCATTTAATATACACAATAGGTGTTTGTGGTACTGTTACGTCCATATTTCATTATTTTGGCCCACATCACAATGGTAGTTGGGCAAATAGCTCTCGCCAGTATGCAAAGGTATATTAGTGTTCTATTAGCAGAGTTCCTATTCTGATGTATAGTGTTTGAATTTGTTAGACAAAGGGGTTTGCGCTGTACTTAACTTCAAGACAGCAGTGCACGACCCATAAAACAAGTTTTGTGCGTTCCTTAGTAGAATTACATTTCTTCCTTTCTTTTTTCAATTTTCTTTCTCTGTCTTCCTTTTCATTTCTCTTTCTTTCCAATTTTCCTCATTAAAAAAGTTTGGCATATAACTTCAGCTTCTAGTCGCATGAAATAATGTATTACAAGTTCTGTTTTGTTGGTTCCCTTTATGGCAACAATCTTTTTTTATTACAAGTGGGGAGTCGGTTTTTGTAGCCTGCAATTCATTTCATCTAGTCATCTATACTTCAAGATGTCTATTTTCATGTGTCGATGTTATTCATTTTTGAAAAATCTATAATTTTTTCATTTTTTTTCAATGTGCTGACACTGTACTTGTACCAACTTCCTTTGTGTCTGTACCCACTCCCTGTATGAGCCTAATAAGGCTTACAGTATGAATTAAAGAAATTCTGTGTTTTTGCCACCAATGACGCATTGCTGCCTGTTGTGTACTAGTACTGAGCAATCAAAGGTCTTTGTTACTGATAAACCTTTCAGCTGTTCCGTGAAAACTTCGAGACATATTTTACTTGGTTGTACCACACCATATCAAAATACGTTTCTGCTAATACGATTAACTTTGGAGCTTTGTTACCCATTCTACATATCTGTTCTGTTGTGTTCGTGAATGGCTGTGTTCATTTTTACAGTGTCGCTGGTACAATATTTATTAAACTGGTGTGTTGCAAGTGTGCTGAATTTCAAAATAAATCACACTTCATCAATATTTGTTCTGCATCTACTTATTACGGTGCAACAGTTTCCTTTCGGTTGAGCAATGGCAACGGTTAGGGAAGTGGCTGCCGAAATGGGCAGTGAAATTGTAATGCGTGACGGGGTTGTGAAAGCGAGTGTGCTCGGCTCTTTCTTTTTTATGTGGTTAAGTCAGCATTTATTCACAACGACGGCTGCACCACCTATCACGATCTGTTTAGGTTTGGTTCATACGTTGACCATCAGTCAAGCTGAGAAATTGCTTCCATACCATAGATTGTAGATCAAGCTAACCTCAAGTGTGAAGAGTAGGAATGGCTCAGTGCTCTTACTTGTTAGCTGCAACGACACGTGTCGGAATTTCGCCACCCCAATCACTGTTTAGTAGCATTGATTTTTTAGTGGCACGAGCATCGAGTGACACTCTTATTTCTTGCACAGCACTTCCAGTTCACCTCGTGAGACAACCGGGAACAAAATTCAATATAAGTTAGAAAAAATTAAAAGAAAAGCACAGCACGAAATTTATAGGTTTCATTATGGATATGATATCAAAGCATAAGTTTAGTTACAAGTTGAGTTACTAAAGTGTCTGGAATAATTAAATTAGAAATCACTGAGACGACCGGGGACGAAATTCAAAGCAAATCACACAAGCAAAAGATAGTACAGTACAAAATTCATAGCTTTCATTACAGATGTGATATCAGAACATAAATTTATTTACAAGTTGAGTTACTGAAATGTCTGGAATAATTAGACATAATTCAATATAACTGGTCACAGCCCATTAAAGCACGGAATTGTAGACTTTAGACCCGCTGCCTGAGCGCGACTTTGGTGAAATTTCGAAAAACCCGGAAGTAGAAAGCAGAAGTAATGTTGTCACACACAAAACGGTGGCATCGTATTTCACGAGCTAATTAACGGAAAACAGTTGCCTGGTGTGTTGACTGAACATGTACATAGCAGAGCGAAAGTGACGTCACTCGCTCCTCTCTCGCTTCTCTCCCAGCGCGCACCTAATCGCTCGCTCGCTACAGGTGCGCGCGCACGCTCCTTGCATGCTCTGACGTCAGCACCGGAGAGGGCGCGTAAGGTGCGCTTCGTGCGTCGCTCACTAGGGGGGCTTCGCCTCTCCACGCGGCGCGCGCTGCACTTCCTCCTCGCCCTCCCTCTATCGTCGCCCCCCATTTCGCCAGGGGAAAGAGGTTCGCTCGCTTAACCTAAAGAACACTAACGCCGAGGTGTGATTGCCACTAAAAGACACCTAAGTGAAATATTAGGGTCACCTACAATTTTTTTTTTCCGTTGCCATTGTAAGAAAAGGTAAAGCTAGGCTACAAGAAAATGTACAAAACACCAAACGTTATTTTTCCTGACGGTTTGAAGACGACTTAAAACGGGTTTCGCCAGCGGTTTCTGTGGCATTCTTTATGTGTTTAGAATCCGTGTTTTAGACGATATTTCTTGCGACGTTTTTTTAAAACCGCAGTTAGGCCGTCTATAAAATGATTTCAAGTTGGACATTAGACTAGATATGCGACGTTTTCTAGTGTATGAGCTATACCGCGTCTTCTTTTGAACGTTTTTATTGTCTCGAATAAACGGGGGGGGGGGGGGGAGACGCACTGTATCCCTTTTGTGCTACCAGGGTCGTTATACCACCGTCATCCATAAGGAATCTTCAAATCACTGCCTTCTTCGTCATACTACCTTCGTCAGCCTGTCCTCATCACTGGATGCGTCATCATCATATAGAGTCATTGCGATGTCACCATGCTTATCGGCGACCTCGGCAGGCGAGTACCATAGTCAAGAGGCACGATAGTTATGTATTTCGCCGAAGCAACGGAAGTATCAGAGTTACCACTACAGCTGACAAATAATCGCGACTTCACAAATGTGGTATGTCGCTAAATAGCTCGAATGCTAATCGCATTAGCGTTGACAGTAATCCTGAGACGAGTTCTGCCGTAATTTTCTTTATATTGTATTTCTTGGAACCTAGTCAGTATATATCTTGCAATATGTAGTTAATATTTTACCTTGTACGCTACAAACCAGTGATGTTTTCATTGCAGCGGAGTGTTAATTTTCTCCTATATATATATATATATATATATATATATATATATATATATATATATATATATATATATATATATATATATATATATATAGAGTCATTTTTCAATTATTTATTTCGCGTTTTTTTTTGAAAGCTAATCATACAGCATTAATTCATTCTTGGAATTAGTGGCCGTTTTACCCGCCGTGTTGGCTCAGTGGCTTTGGCGTTGAGCTGCTAAGTCCGGAGACGCGGGATCAAATCCTAGCCGCAGCGGTCGGTTTTCAACATGAGTTCAATGAGGGCGAAATCCAAAAACGCCCATGTACCGTGCAGCGAGTGGACGTTAAAGAACTCCAGGTGGTAAAAATCCGTCCAGAAGCCCCCCACTACCGCGACCCTCATATTCAAATCGTACTTGGGCACGTAAAACATCCGAATATTTAAATTTGGTGATCTTGAGTTTAACTTATCCAAACTGTCCGTGATATTTCGGTGTATCTTTTTCTCACTAATAACAAAATAAATACGCCTGCAGAGGCTCATCTTGTGTGTTCTAGCTTCGACGGAGGGAAACATTCCCTTCCTTCATGGAGGGAAAATGTATAATCGATAGCTGCTTAATCGTGTGTACCATGTTGATTTACGAAGCCCTAGTGATTGCGCTACAAAGACTTACGAGGGCGCCACATCCATGGAACCCATGGCTAAAAAGCCTGTTGCACCCGAGCGCCACGGTTACACCTGACGGCTCGCCATAGGCTGTCCAAAATTTGGTGTCGAGTACTTCACGAACACCGATGTGCCTTAAAGAAAAAAAAAAGTCATGACGTTTTACGTGCCAAAACCACGATCTGATTATGAGGCACGCCGTAGTGGAGGACTCCAGAAATTTGGACCTCCTGGGGCCGAATCTTATAACGGTTCGCTTGGGGAACCGTTTCTTTGGCCTCACCTGATTGGCCAAAATTTTGATTACGTCACAGGTCGTCAGAGGCAGCGGGGCGGTACCGCAATTTATGACAACCTCAAGCATCTGTCAATCATCTTCAAAGCGAACCGGTCGTAGGAACCGGCGAAGGGGTAGTCCGCTTTGGGTTCCGTTGCTGTGGCTTGGCTTTGGCTTGTGACCCTGGCCGCGCGCGCCGGTCGCGCGACTCCGGAGACACGCGGACGTCGCGCGCGCGTGCGTTGGTTGCTTCGGAGGCTATTACTTGCCTTCGTCGTCTGCTTGGCGTTCCTCTTTCGGTGTCGACCACGGCTGGAAGCGCGATACGCGTTCGAAGAAGTGACGGATAATGAGTTGCACCGCCCTTGCTGGCTTTCTAAGTAAACCTTTTGCAGGCTACGCTATCAAATGTAGGGCACTCAGGTGCAAGCGTACGAGTGGCCATTCCACGCAGAGGAAGAATTATTGCGCGCTGCTGTTCATCGCCACTGGCCTGCAGCTCCCAGAGGTCGGTCGGACGTGAAGCATTCATTGGAATGACCTAGATCTCTGCTGCCGACACCGTCCATAAAGTTGCTCTCGCAATTACTGTGTTGGCCGGTTGAAGGGCTGGGTTAGCTTTCCCGTGACCTCAGCTTCAAAGCCAATGCCAAGGAGATATTTGCATGGTGAGATCGAATTCTCAGTGCTATCGCCAGCGTGAATAGCTTGCAGATCGCCGTTCAGCAGTCAGAAGGGTTCAACCTAGGCTGGTTCAGCACTTCCATCGTTCGGCTGATAAAACTATACAGTCAGGACGGGAAGATATTGTGGAGATCTCTTATTTGGCTGCCTTTTTTTTCTCTGGTTCGGGAGTGCCGCACTTTGTTACTCAATTTTACGGCACAGCGCGCACCGTCAGCACCACACTTGTTCGATTTGACTTCGCGCAGGCAATGCAGGGCCCGTGTATCGTAATGTTCGATTTCAAGTTCTATTGCTTTTATCACGCGACGCGCCGTGGGGCTTATCGCAGGGACAGCGGCAGCGCGGCTGCGAGCGAGTCATGTCCGAGCCGATGACGAATGGCGAAAAAAGATGGAAAATTGATATAGTCGGCTAGTAAAGGTGTCCCTAAGAAACAGTTCATGGTTTTGTCGCGCTCGCTACTTGAGAAGTGCCGGCAGTGCGTTCCTGTTTCGTGCATCCTGCGAGCTCCTGGTAGCAGACGACATAGCGCTGCGCTCTGCCAACTCATTTACGCTTGCGATACCGCCTGTCGGCTGAGAATAAAAAAGAATGACATTAATAAATTACTTCTGCATTGCGTAAACGCCCGGCACCACACGTTTATACTTCAGAACTTGGCGTAAAATATTAAATTTATATTTTACATTTATTTAGCAAGCGGAAACATTCTGCAATTCCTCGATTAGCTCGTCATATAATGACGTACGCTTTAGAGGTGGCACCCTCTCATCTATTGGTCGCGTCCTCCCCTTCTTTCACCGCCGGCTTGGGAGTGGCACATATAGTGACGTAAGCGGCGAAGCGAACGGTTCGTATTCCGAACCGTTATAAGATTCGGCCCCTGGTTTCTTTAACGTGCAGCTAGTACACGGGTGTTTTCGCAGTGCCTCAGGAAAGCTCATTAACTGCACCGACTGCGATAAGGTACTTTAGATTTAGAAACGAAACGCCCATCATGCTTTTTTGAAACGTTTATTTCTTGAAACTCTTCTCGCAGAGATGAAGAAAAAAAAAAGGAACCTGTCGAGGTTGACACCCCTCAGAAGAGCACACACACTAAAAAAATAAAAGATTAAGGTTCACAGGCGAGGCTTTGGGAGAAGTTTTAGCAGAAAATGCTGCTTCACTTCCTTCAAAACTTTGCGGATGGTCTCTGTTATGGTCAAGCGAATCTCTTGCTCCCACTCATCACCGAAGATGAGTGACAACATCCAGGTCAGGTCCAGTCACTGGTGTCGCCTGCCAGTTTTCTGGTACTTTTTGCTGCCCCTCATCACTGATGTCACAGCCGTTGGGACTCATGGTGCAGCATGCACCTCGAGATGATTCAGTTTCAGGTACCACGGGTGTCGCCTGCCAGTTTTCTGGTACTTGCTGCCCCTCATCACTGATGTCACAGCCGTTGGGACTCATGGTGCAGCATGCACCTCTAGATGATTCAGTTTCAGGTACCACGGGTGTCGCCTGCCAGTTTTCTGGTACTTGCTGCCCCTCATCACTGATGTCACAGCCGTTGGGACTCATGGTGCAGCATGCACCTCTAGATGATTCAGTTTCAGGTACCACGGGTGTCGCCTGCCAGTTTTCTGGTACTTGCTGCCCTTCATCACTGATGTCATAGCCGTTGGGACTCATGGTGCAGCATGCACCTCGAGATGATTCAGTTTCAGGTACCACGGGTGTCGCCTGCCAGTTTTCTGGTACTTGCTGCCCCTCATCACTGATGTCACAGCCGTTGGGACTCATGGTGCAGCATGCACCTCGAGATGATTCAGTTTCAGGTACCACGGGTGTCGCCTGCCAGTTTTCTGGTACTTGCTGCCCCTCATCACTGATGTTACAGCCGTTGGGACTCATGGTGCAGCATGCACCTCTAGATGATTCAGTTTCAGGTACCACGGGTGTCGCCTGCCAGTTTTCTGGTACTTGCTGCCCTTCATCACTGATGTCATAGCCGTTGGGACTCGTGGTGCAACATGCACCTCGAGATGATCCACGTTCAGGCGCGGGTGCCGCCTGCCAGTTTTCTGGTGCTGCTCTGCCGTCCTCTGGTGCAGAATCTTGCTTTAGAACACCCGAACTTTGCCCAAGCACTTGCAAAAAGTCCTGCCGCATTGCCTCTAGCTCTGTGACGATTAACTTTCGAATACTTGATCTGAGGCGGTTACCAATTTCTTCAACGATGTCGGGGCATGTGGAAGAATCTTCTCGACTAGACTCTGGCAGAGGACGTGAAGCCTGATCGTTGTCCACGTGTTGTTTTGTCCCCAGGAGATCATGCGGCCTGTGCATACTTTCTCTGACGGTGGTAGCCACGAAGGGCCTTGAATCTTCTCCACTAGACTCCGGCAGAGCACGTGAAGCCTGATCGTTTTCCACGTGTTGCCTTGTCCCCAGGTGATCATGCGACTTCTGCATACTTTCTATGACGGCCGGCGGTAGCCACGAGGCGCCTAGGTATTAATAGAAACGGCAGATGAAAATGGTGCCGGCCTTGCTTACAAGTTGCTTGATGGAACGCGGGGACGTGGCGCTGCTGCAGATGGCGAGCTCGTGCGCTTCTACCACTATGGTTATGCTTGTGCCACGCGCTGGCTTCTGGTTCTAATGATGGCGATGATGATGGCGTTAGTATTTGTGGTGCGTAGCAACGTTAGGGTGCGATCAAATCCATGGTGGAGCGAAGAAAGAAAATTTTAAGGTGTCGTAAATTTTAAACGAATTTAAACAGTGGTTCTCGTACGGCACACGCCGACTATTTCGTCTCATTTTCACCGCGCTGCGATCATCATTCTTTTTTTTTTTTCATCGTGAACATGTAATAACTTTTGTTCCGTTTTCATTTTGCTTTCTTTTCATTCACTCCATCATATTCATTATTGCGTGTTATCCAAGCTCTTCTTCTTTCGATATTATTCAAGCTACACGTGTGTTTCATTTCATTATCACTTAGACATTTCAGCAGAACTGGTCTCACGATGACTGTAGACGTTAATGCGCGATTAGCATTCGAGCAATGTAGCGACACACCGGCCGCATTGCCGCCACCGCAGAAACGCGTCACATATGACTATGAGCCGTGCACTGCAGCCAACTTCCTCTCTCGCTTTTTCGATGATGATGACGTCTGTTGGTATCCCCATCGAAATGGGACGCGATAAATTATTCAGACAAAAGGGCATGGAGATTCCATCTGAATGAAAACTTGCAAAGGTTATGCCGCTGCTTAAAAAAAAAAAGAAAAAAAATCTGACGGGCACTACCTGCTACTTTGAGTGCAAAAAAAGAAAAAAAAATCTCGTTTACATAGTAGCTAAATTAAACTTGCAATTTCAAGGTTAAGAAATATAGTACTGTGTGAGATGTAAACAGCTCATTTGAAAATCGTGGTGAACTTTAAATTACTTTTGCACATATTGGTGAAATGTATATAATTTATGTTTAAAAAATTTTCAAGTAAGATACCTTAACCGTCAGTTCGCCTTTATTATGTTTTTACTGAATGTTTTCTGCACTGCACCATCCCATGTGACTATCAAGACAGCTGTGCCGCTTGCAGTGTTATCACAGAGTAGTGTGCAGTCAATATATATACTCCATATATTTTTCCATTTTTGTTGTTCCGAGCACACAAATCTTTTTTATTTATTTTTTTGGAGCACCTATTATTTCGTTATTCTAATTTAAGTAGTCGTTTGTGCTACCAGCATCAGCTGATCAATGTTTTCTGAATTTCAGAGGCGGCTAGGAACGACCCAACGTGAGCTATTATGCTGTCGTCACAGTCTGTCAAAACAGCTAGTGGCAGACCAGCTGACAAAACTGCTGCTTGAGCGTCATCTGCACCTAAGAAAAAACAACAAATAAAAGTGATGCATTTGACAACCTTTATAGAATTCTTGCTGTGTTTTGTGGCATATATGAAAGTGAACTATGCTTGCATTTATTGCTGGGGAACCTCTAGCTTCTTGATTTAGTTATAAATATAAGTCTCAATTCTAGCTTGCCAAATTGCAACATTTAAGATGTCAGCATCAGGAAAGGGAGTTTAAAGTTGTCCTATTTGTCAATAAGCAAAATTGCCTTTCCCTTTTGAAATTTACAATATACAATGTGAATTTGACATTAAAACAATGATCATGAGGTCGTTTGTCATTGTGATGTCGAGACAGTACTTAGTTTATTTTAGGAGTATACCACAAAATTTGTGTCCTGTCTTTATACCAAGAATGGATAGCTGTCGACTCGCTAATTATGCTATGGAGCCTGAATCGCTTGTTTAATAATGCAGAAATATTCTTAATTAACATATTACCTATTAGTGTCACAGCTCAAAACATGCGCAAAGTGTAGTGTGGCTTTGGACGTGACACAGAAGTCTGTTCATGTCATCAATACTGAATGTGGCGGTCTCATGGTACTACACACAACTGACGTATACACACACACTATATCCATGCTGTGAAAACGGATAATTCAACACTCGACAGCAGGCGCGTGTCCAGAGCTAGGGGGGCCCCTTCCCCCACCCCATCCCCGAAAGTAAGCGGCATACCCTGGCCGACCCACACCACCACTACTCGCACACATTCAAGCGCTGCCAAATCAATCTTGAGACTTGTCAGCTAACCAGTGGTCAAAATTTTGCTGCCTTTTTCACTCCTTTTGGATAGCGGTGGTTATTGCCATCTCCTAGGTTGTGAAGGCCAGTTTTTTCATCGATTTGGTGCCCGCGTGATTAACTCTAGCTGCGTTCAGTTGTCACCATCTATTGCAACGGTCATGCGCATCGCTGTTGCTTTGTTAGTTCAACCATCTTTGTTTAGACTGATCCAGGGACCAGGACAAGGATTCAGTTCCTAGTCAGCTGGTCTGTATGCTCGTGGAACGAGTTGCGGCAGAAGAATACGTCACTTAGGTTTTATTTTTCATTTTGTTTCATTATTTCCTCCAGTGACAGCCGGCTGAGACAATGGCAGATCTCCGGAACCATATACTCGTGATATGTGTTAGGTAAGGTGGAAAATAAAATAATGCTAAACAAAGTCCATCATCGAACCCTGCAATAACCGTTAAACCCATCAGCAATATGAATGTCACTCGTTAACTCGTATGGTTTTTGCCAAATTGTACAGCAATTTTCGTGAGTTTGACAACTGGAAACACGATTCGCAAGGAGTTGACAAGTGAAGCGACCTACTAAGGGAGAGAGCCGAGGCAACAACCAAACAGGAAGGAAAAGTGAAAATTAACAAATTTAACCATTATTTGTGAAAGTATTTATGGATCAACATCTTTTCATTTAAAAAGCAAGTAGAGAAAACGCCACCGGAAGTGGAGAATGATTCCGTGTGTTTTGAATGAAGCTTCCACTGCAGTTATCTGTCGAGCCACCTGACGTAGCCACTTGTCTGCTGTGGTTATGTGGGTGTTTTTCCAACCTTTCATGGTGGGTGCAGTATGTCTAGAACTGTAGCGTCCTGCGCTCTATGGAGTTGTATAGGACTAGCAGCCACACATTGTTACGCAACATCCCAAATAATAATACGAGTTGGTTTTGGCACTTCGTAGAGCAGTAAGCAAGGGATCCAAAAGAACCCTGTGATTGTTCTACAAATATATATTTCTCTATAATTCTTCTAGAGGTAATTCAAAAGAACACTACTAGAAATCTTTATTTTACACTTTCGCTTCTTCATTTGTTCTTGGCAGTGTTCTTCCTGCACTTCTTCCCTGCGTGCGTGAGTCCATTTGATGTGGTTACTTGTTGGTCAAGTAAAGACGAGGTGTACCCCACAGGCGTACATGTGAGATACACCTTACTTCCTTTCTCTTTTGCGGGTTTGCACGTCTTTATGGTGAACAGTGAGCATTATTCACATTTGTACTAGTATTATTGTACCTCCCCCCCCCCCCCCCTTCTGCTTTTGCATAGAAAAGTCACCTTGAGTTGCTCCCTCCACCCCACCCCAGAAAAAGAATCCTGGGTACGTGCCTGCTCGACAGGATAACAGGGGAGAGAGCCCTGCATTTGAAAAAAAAGCGCACAATTGGAAGGGACAATTTGACTGCTTTTAGTGATGACATCATTACACCATTGTCAACTACGGCATTGTGCCCGAGTTGTTTGTGACACTGCATGAATTCCAACCATGGTTTTGGTGATGTGAGTAGTCTCCTGCTTCATGTATACAATAGTGCTGCACTTGGAGTATATTGTAATGTAGCTGCATAAAATGTGATGTAATAATTATTTGTGCTGCTCAAGGAATTGAGGCTCCATGCCATTATTGTGGCGTTGGCCACTATCTAAAAAAGCACAAAAAGTGGACACAAAATGTTTGTGTCAGTACTCCATTAATGAATTTCTCCTAGGTGCATTAATTGATATTAAAAGAGGGTAATTATTAATCTTGATGTACGATTTGTTTTACACTGTTGATGTCTTTACTCGTGCAGGATACTACAAACCATTGAACCTGCCAAACCCTGTGTAAACAGCTGCATCTTTCCCTGAGGTGGTATGAAGAAAGTTCAGTACCTATGATTTCATCAACCAACTTTCTGCAATGAAGTGCCAATTGTCTGTAGACGATCACGACAAAGTATTCCAGGTGAAAATCAAGCCTTTCCGTTTAGCAGAAATAGTAGGCCTCCTAATCAAAACATGGTTCCAGGGTCCACAACAAGCGCTTTATGGTAGGCCAGCCACAGTTTAGTTGTAATTCCAATTGGTAACTTTTGAAAGCACCACAAATAAGCTTTCTGTGTGTGCGTGTGCGCATGCGTGTGTTTCTGTAAATAACGTCAAGAGAGCATTGAGAATGCGCCTTTGCTGCCTTTTAGCTTATAATTCCACCCAAGTGTATTCTCTGCACTGTTCACTTTATTTGAAGATAACGTCTACTACATTTGGTGATGCTCTCAAAAAAGGCTAATTGGTGCCTTTACCCATTTTATAAACATTTGAATTACTATTTTAACTGAGACAGTTTTAGCATTTTTTGTTGCATGGATAATTAAGAATTCCAAGTTCTGTGTAAAAAAGTTTTATTTACTAAGGACCCACACTATTAGTCATATTCATAGCAACCATACTGAATCACATTTGTGTTTATGAAAGTGCGTTTTTTACTTCTGTGTAGAGACAGGAAGCAGCCTTTCTGCATACTGTTTTATGTTCCTTATAACGCACTCTCCACACACTTGCACTCAGTTCTCCTACCATTGGACTGCATGAAACCATTTAGAATGCAGTTTACCTGAGGTGATAGTGGTATTTATTGGCTGTATTCAATCGTGGAAATGGTATGTGTGGTTTTTGCAGATGGATCCATGCATTTTCATAGCAGTGCAAGTCTACTGGCACATGAGATGCACATGCAATGGAACCTACTCATGACTTGTGAAACAAGGGAAATAGGATCACACATTTGTTACACTATTTCAGACAGGCAAGCTCATTAAGTGCACTGGTATAGCTGGCATACTTGGTATATTATGCTAGTACTGATCCCCAAGTATTACAAAACCTGGTCCTTTCTGACGGAACATGCAGAACCATTTAAAGGTATGGTGCTCAAACATTGAGAATGGCTGAACAAAATGAGTGGACTGCAATGCATCGTGTGCACTGAGTGTGTGCTTAGGCTGAATTGCTGCACTTGTTAAAACTGTATCTTAAATTCTTAAAAATAAAGGGGCATAATGAAAAGTCGCTTTTTCTGCTGCACATCTGTAGTGGCAGATTTCATACTTTGTATGAAAACCTCCAATAATGTTTCATTAGCAACTTAGGTACACATTAATGTTGGTTAGTGCTGACGCCATTTGATCACTAGAAATGCTTATACTTGCAGAGCTTAGACAAAGACTGTTGTCTTGCAGTTTACAAGGAGTGGGAGAACAATACATAGAGCACAAATACGTTTCTTTGTGAACGTTGGGATAAATATTTCGGTACTGGTGTTATGTCTTGATAAAAAGTATTTTGTTACACTGTATTTACTACTTCTGTAAATGATTATTAGTTTGGTATTTGTGCAATATTACAGTGGTATGAAATCAAGGGCTTGACAAGAGCTCATCTGGTTGGGAATTGGCACAAGACACTGACCACAGGCAAAGTAAAATTTTACTGTGGTCGTTGCCTTTCTTTTGCTTTTGTGGCGACTTATAAAATAAGAATCCAACCATCCAGTATGGTAAACATGGTAACTAGAGCTAACTATACCATCTGCAAAGGTGAAACACGCCTGGACATTGAATGTCTACACCGCAGCTACAGCAGTGTTTCCCATGTGGTTATACTCGCGGTAATTGTCAGGGTGCATTTCCTGACCTACCAGCAAGCTTGTAGAGGTCTAGGTCTAGCGTACAGTTTACAAAAGACGGCTGCTAGCTGTGGCCTTAGCTAGATAAAACTGGAAGGTAGACGTCCACTAGCTAGGTGCGTGCTTCTTGGAATGGTTCTCTTTCTGTTCAATTTTCCTAATTAAAAAAGTTCGGTGTATACATTTAGCTTCTAGTCACTTGAAAGAATGTATTACAAGTTGTTTTGTTGGTGCTATTTGTGGCGACAATCTTTTATTACAAGTGGGGAGTCGGTTTTTGTAGCCTGCAATTCATTTCATCTAGTCATCTATACTTCAATATGTCTATTTTCATGTGTCGATGTTATTCATTTTTGAAAAATCTATATTTTTTCCATTTTTTTCCAATGTGCTGACACTGTACTTGTACCAACTTCCTTTGTGTCTGTACCCACTCCCTGTATGAGCCTGAGAAGGCTTACAGTATGAATTAAAGAAATTCTGTGTTTTTGCCACCAATGACGCATTACTGCCTGTTGTGTACTAGTACTGAGCAATCAAAGGTCTTTGTTACTGATAAACCTTTCAGCTGTTCTGTGAAAACTCAGAGACATATTTTACTTGGTTGTACCACACCATATCAAAATACGTTTCTGCTAATACGATTAACTTTGGAGCTTTGTTATCCATTCTACATATCTGTTCTGTTGTGTTCGTCATTGGCTATGTTCATTTTTACAGTGTCGCTGGTACAATATTTATTAAACTGGTGTGTTGTAAGTGTGGTGAACTTCAAAATAAATCACACTTCATCATTATTTGTTCTGCATCTACTTATTACGGTGCAAGAGTTTCCTTTCGGTTTAGCAATGGCAACGGTTAGGGAAGTGACTGCCGAAATGGGCAGTGAAATTGTCATGCATGACGGTGTTGTGAAAGCGAGAGTGCTCGGCTCTTTCTTTTTTATGTGGTGAAGTCAGCATTTATTCACAACGACGGCTGCACCACCTATCACGATCTGTTTAGGTTTGGTTCATACGCTGACCATCAGGCAAGCTGAGCAATTGCTTCCATACCATAGATTGTAGATCAAGCTAACCTCAAGTGTGAAGAGTAGGAATGGCTCAGTGCTCTTACTTGTTAGCTGCAACGACACGTGTCGGAATTTCGCCACCCCTATCACTGTTTAGTCGCATTGATTTTTTAGTGGCACGAGCATCGAGTGACACTCTTATTTCTTGCACAGCACTTCCAGTTCACCTCGTGAGACAACCGGGAACAAAATTCAAAATAAGTTAGAAAAAATTAAAAGAAAAGCACAGCACGAAATTTATAGGTTTCATTATGGATATGATATCGAAGCATAAGTTTAGTTACAAGTTGAGTTACTAAAGTGTCTGGAATAATTAAATTAGAAATCACTGAGACGACCGGGGACGAAATTCAAAGCAAATCACACAAGCAAAAGATAGTACAGTACAAAATTCATAGCTTTCATTACAGATGTGATATCAGAACATAAATTTATTTACAAGTTGAGTTACTGAAATGTCTGGAATAATTAGACTTAATTCAAGATAACTGGTCACAGCCCATTAAAGCACGGAATTGTAGACTTTAGACCCACTGCCTGAGCGCGACTTTGGTGAAATTTCGAAAAACCCGGAAGTAGAAAGCAGAAGTAATGTTGTCACACACAAAACGGTGGCATCGTATTTCACTAGCTAATTAATGGAAAACAGTTGCCTGGTGTGTAGACTGAACATGTACATAGCAGAGCGAAAGTGACGTCACTCGCTCCTCTCTCGCTTCTCTCCCAGCGCGCACCTAATCGCTCGCTCGCTACAGGTGCGCGCGCACGCTCCTTGCATGCTCTGACGTCAGCACCGGAGAGGGCGCGTAAGGTGCGCTTCGTGCGTCGCTCACTAGGGGGGCTTCGCCTCTCCACGCGGCGCGCGCTGCACTTCCTCCTCGCCCTCCCTCTATCGTCGCCCCCCATTTCGCCAGGGGAAAGAGGTTCGCTCCCTTAACCTAAAGAACACTAACGCCGAGGTGTGATTGCCACTAAAAGACACCTAAATCAAATATTAGGGTCACCTACAATTTTTTTTTCCGTTGCCATTGTAAGAAAAGGTAAAGCTAGGCTACAAGAAGAAGTACAAAACACCAAACGTTATTTTTCCTGACGGTTTGAAGACGACTTAAAACGGGTTTTGTCAGCGGTTTCTGTGGCATTCTTTATGTATTTAGAATCCGTGTTTTAGACGCTATTTCTTGTGACGTTTTTTTTAAACCGCATTTAGGCCGTCTATAAAATGATTTCAAGCTGGACATTAGACTAGATATGCGACGTTTTCTAGTGTATGAGCTATACCGCGTCTTCTTTTGAACGTTTTTATTGTCTCGAATAAACGGGGGGGGGGGGACGCACCGTATCCCTTTTGTGCTACCAGGGTCGTTATACCACTGTCATCCATAAGGAATTTTCAAATCACTGCCTTCTTCGTCATACTACCTTCGTCAGCCCGTCCATAGAGTTTCCTACAAACTCTATGAGCCCGTCCTCATCACTGGATGCGTCATCATCATATAGAGTCATTGCGATGTCACCAGGCTTATGGGTGACCTCGGCAAGCGAGTACCATAGTCAAGAGGCACGATAGTTATGTATTTCGCCGAAGCAACGGAAGTATCAGAGTTACCACTACAGCTGACAAATAATCGCGACTTCACAAATGTGGTATGTCGCTAAATAGCTCGAATGCTAATCGCATTAGCGTTGACAGTAATCCTGAGACGAGTTCTGCCGTAATTTTCTTTATATTGTATGTCTTGGAACCTGGTCAGTATATATCTTGCAATATGTAATCAATATTTCATCTGTTACGCTACAAACCAGTGATGTTTTCATTGCAACGGAGTGTTTTCTCCTATAGTCATTTTTCAATTATTTATTTCGCGTGTTTTTTTTTTTTTTTGGAAAGCTAATCATACAGCATTCATTCATTCTTGGAATTAGTGGTCGGGTTACCCGCCGTGTTGGCTCAGTGGCTTTGGCGTTGAGCTGCTAAGCCCGGAGACGCGGGATCAAATCCTAGCCGGAGCGGTCGGATTTCAACATGATTTCAATGAGGGCGAAATCCAAAAACGCCCATGTACCGTGCAGCGAGTGGACGTTAAAGAACTCCAGGTGGTAAACATAGGTCCAGAATCCCCCCACTACAGCGACCCTCATATTCAAATCGTACTTGGGCACGTAAAACATCCGAATATTTAAATTTAGTGATCTTGAGTTTAACTTATCCAAACTGTCCGTGATATTTCGGTGTATCTTCTTCTCACTAATAACAAAATAAATACGCCTGCAGAGGCTCATCTTGTGTGTTCTAGCTTCGACGGAGGGAAACATTCCTTCCTGCATGGAGGGAAAATGTATAATCGATAGCTGCTTAATCGTGTGTACCATGTTGATTTACGAAGCCCTGGTGATTGCGCTACAAAGACTTACGAGGGCGACACAACCTTGGAACCCAGCTAAAAAGCCTGTTGCACCCGAGCGCCACGGTTACACCTGACGGCTCGCCTTAGGCTGTCCAAAAATTGGTGTCGAGTACTTCACGAACGCCGATGTGCCTAAAAAAAAAAAAAAAAGTTATGACGTTTTACGTGCCAGAACCACGATCTGATTATGAGGCACGCCGTAGTGGAGGACTCCAGAAATTTGGACCTCCTGGTTTCTTTAACGTGCACCTACTTATAAGTACATGGGTGTTTTCGCAGTGCCTCAGGAAAGCTGATTAACCGCAGCGACTGCGATAAGGTACTTTAGATTTAGAAACGAAACGCCCATCATGATTTTCTGAAACGTTTATTTCTTGAAACTGTTCTCGCAGAGATGAAGAAAAAAAAAAAGGAACCTGTCGAGGTTGACACCTCTCAGAAGAGCACACACACTAAAAAAATAAAAGATTAAGGTTCACAGGCGAGGCTTTGGGAGAAGTTGTACCATAAAATGATGCTTCACTTCCTTCAAAACTTTGCGGATGGTCTCTGTTATGGTCAAGCTAATCTCTTGCTCCCACTCATCACCGAAGATGAGTGACACGTATACATCCAGGTCAGGTTCAGTCACTGGTGTCGCCTGCCAGTTTTCTGGTACTTGATGCCCCTCATCACTGATGTCACAGCCGTTGGGACTCATGGTGCAGCATGCACCTCGAGATGATTCAGTTTCAGGTACCACGGGTGTCGCCTGCCAGTTTTCTGGTACTTGCTGCCCCTCATCACTGATGTCACAGCCGTTGGGACTCATGGTGCAGCATGCACCTCTAGATGATTCAGTTTCAGGTACCACGGGTGTCGCCTGCCAGTTTTCTGGTACTTGCTGCCCTTCATCACTGATGTCATAGCCGTTGGGACTCGTGGTGCAACATGCACCTCGAGATGATCCACGTTCAGGCGCGGGTGCCGCCTGCCAGTTTTCTGGTGCTGCTCTGCCGTCTTCTGGTGCAGAATCTTGCTTTAGAACACCCGAACTTTTCCCAAGCACTTGCAAAAAGTGCTGCCGCACTGCCTCTAGCTCTGTGACGATTATCTGTGGAATACTTGATCTGAGGCAGTTACCAATTTCTTCAACGATGTCGGGGCATGTGAAAGAATCTTCTCCACTAGACTCTGGCAGAGGACGTGAAGCCTGATCGTTGTCCACGTGTTGTTTTGTCCCCAGGAGATCATGCGGCCTCTGCATACTTTCTCTGACGGTGGTAGCCACGAAGGGCGTTGAATCTTCTCCACTAGACTCCGGCAGAGCACGTGAAGCCTGATCGTTTTCCACGTGTTGCCTTGTCCCCAGGTGATCATGCGACTTCTGCATACTTTCTATGACGGCCGGCGGTAGCCACGAGGCGCCTAGGTATTAATAGAAACAGCAGATGAAAATGGTGCCGGCCTTGCTGACAAGTTGCTTCAAGGAACGTGGACGTGGCGCTGCTGCAGATGGCGAGCTCGTGCGCTTCTACCACTATGGTTATGCTTGTGCCACGCGCTGGCTTCTGGTTCTAATGATGGTGATGATGATGGCGTTAGTATTTGTGGTGCGTAGCAACGTTAGGGTGCGATCAAATCCATGGTGGAGCGAAGAAAGAAAATTTTAAGGTGTCGTAAATTTTAAAAGAATTTAAACAGTGGTTCTCGTACGGCACACGCCGAATATTTCGTCTCATTTTCACCGCGCTGCGATCATCATTCTTTTATGCGAAGCATATTACGAGGGCTCAACCCAGCTCCTCAGGCGCGGCGGTGACCATGAAATCACGTGACACCGTGACGGCACGACAGAGGAGAAGTGGCTTTGGCTCAACTCTTGCAAGACGGGCTGGGTGGGAATCGAACCAGGGTCTCCGGAGTGTGGGACGGAGACGCTACCACTGAGCCACGAGTACAACGCTTCAAAGCGGTACAAAAGCGCCTCTAGTGAATGCGGTGTTGCCTTAGAAACACGCTGTTTCTAAGGCGTGCGTCTCTTGCTCAGGCGCACATTTCGTTGCCGCGCCGAACGCTGCTTTGCTCGACGCTCACCGCGTCCAATGCGGGGCGCGTAGTCGCTGCACCGTAGGCCATTGTCTTACACCCCTTGGCGGGTCGACGGGAACGCTATCGCGTTCCACTCTTGAAGGCGAAGAAGTAATGCATGAGTTGTTTCTTCGTCTAGCCGAACCAAATATAGCCAAGCAACAGCAGTTCACCAGGCTAAACAGTGGTTCAACAACTAAAATAAAGGCTAGTATGCTTCGCATCCTGGGCTTAACCTTACCTAAGCCACAGCCATTTTTTTTTTTCGTCGTGAACATGTAATAACTTTTGTTCCGTTTTCATTTTGCTTTCTTTTCATTCACTCCATCATATTCATTATTGCGTGTTATCCAAGCTCTTATTCTTTCGATATTATTCAAGCTACACGTGTGTTTCATTTCATTATCACTTAGACATTTCAGCAGAACTGGTCTCACGATGACTGTAGACGTTAATGCGATTAGCATTCAAGCAATGTAGCGACACACCGGCCGCATTGCCGCCACCGCCGAAACGCGTCACATATGAGCCGTGCACTGCAGCCAACTTCCTCTCTCGCTTTTTCGATGATGATGACGTCTGTTGGTATCCCCATCGAAATGGGACGCGATAAATTATTCAGACAAAAGGGCATGGAGATTCCATCTGAATGAAAAATTGCAAAGGTTATGCCGCTGCTTAAAAAAAAAAGAAAAAAAATCTGACGGGCACTACCTGCTACTTTGAGTGCAAAAAAAGAAAAAAAAATCTCGTTTACATAGTAGCTAAATTAAACTTGCAATTTCAAGGTTAAGAAATATAGTACTGTGTGAGATGTAAACAGCTCATTTGAAAATCGTGGTGAACTTTAAATTACTTTTGCACATATTGGTGAAATGTATATAATTTATGTTTAAAAAATTTTCAAGTAAGATACCTTAACCGTCAGTTCGCCTTTATTATGTTTTTACTGAATGTTTTCTGCACTGCACCATCCCATGTGACTATCAAGACAGCTGTGCCGCTTGCAGTGTTATCACAGAGTAGTGTGCAGTCAATATACTCCATTTATTTTTCCATTTTTGTTGTTCCGTGCACACAAATCTTTTTTATTTATTTTTTTGGAGCACCTATTATTTCGTTATTCTAATTTAAGTAGTCGTTTGTGCTACCAGCATCAGCTGATCAATGTTTTCTGAATTTCAGAGGCGGCTAGGAACGACCCAACGTGAGCTATTATGCTGTCGTCACAGTCTGTCAAAACAGCTAGTGGCAGACCAGCTGACAAAACTGCTGCTTGAGCGTCATCTGCAACTAAGAAAAAACAACAAAAAAAGTGATGCATTTGACAACCTTTATAGAATTCTTGCTGTGTTTTGTGGCATATATGAAAGTGAACTATGCTTGCATTTATTGCTGGGGAACCTCTAGCTTCTTTTCTTGATTTAGTTATATATATAAGTCTCAATTCTAGCTTGCCAAATTGCAACGTTTAAATTATGTCAGCATCAGGAAAGGGAGCTTAAAGTTGTCCTATTTGTCAATAAGCAAAATTGCCTTTCCCTTTTGAAATTTACAATATACAATGTGAATTTGACATCAAAACAATGATCATAAGGTCGTTTGTCATTGTGATGTCAAGACAGTACTTAGTTTATTTTAGGAGTATACCACAAAATTTGTGTCCTGTCTTTATACCAAGAATGGATAGCTGTCGACTCGCTAATTATGCTATGGAGCCTGAATTGCTTGTTTAATAATGCAGAAATATTCTTAATTAACATATTACCTATTAGTGTCACAGCTCAAAACATGCGCAAAGTGTAGTGTGGCTTTGGACGTGAAACAGAAGTCTGTTCATGTCATCAATACTGAATGTGGCGGTCTCATGGTACTACACACAACTGACGTATACACACACACTATAACCATGCTGTGAAAACGGATAATTCAACACTCGACAGCAGGCGCGTGTCCAGAGCTAGGGGGGCCCCTTCCCCCACCCCATCCCCGAAAGTAAGCGGCATACCCTGGCCGACCCACACCACCACTACTCACACACATTCAAGCGCTGCCAAATCAATCTTGAGACTTGTCAGCTAACCAGTGGTCAAAATTTTGCTGCCTTTTTCACTCCTTTTGGATAGCGGTGGTTATCGGCATCTCCTAGGTTGTGAAGGCCAGTTTTTTCATCGATTTGGTGCCCGCGTGATTAACTCTAGCTGCGTTCAGTTGTCACCATCTATTGCAATGGTCATGCGCATCGCTGTTGCTTTGTTAGTTCAACCATCTTTGTTTAGACTGATCCAGGGACCAGGACAAGGATTCAGTTCCTAGTCAGCTGGTCTGTATGCTCGTGGAACGAGTTGCGCCAGAATAATACGTCACTTGGGTTTTATTTTTCATTTTGGTTCATTATTTCCTCCAGTGACAGCTGGCTGAGACAATGGCAGATCTCCGGAACCATATACTCGTGATATGTGTTAGATAAGGTGGAAAATAAAATAATGCTAAACAAAGTCCATCATCAAACCCTGCATTAACCGTTAAACCCATCAGCAATATGAATGTCACTCGTTAACTCGTCTGGTTTTTGCCAAATTGTACAGCAATTTTCGTGAGTTTGACAACTGGAAACAAGATTCGCAAGGAGTTGACAAGTGAAGCGACCTACTAAGGGAGAGAGCCGAGGCAACAACCAAACAGGAAGGAAAAGTGAAAATTAACAAATTTAACCATTATTTGTGAAAGTATTTATGGATCAACATCCTTTCATTTAAAAAGCAAGTAGAGAAAACGCCACCAGAAGTGGAGAATGATTCCGTGTGTTTTGAATGAAGCTTCCACTGCAGTTATCTGTCGAGGCACCTGACGTAGCCACTTGTCTGCTGTGGTTATGTGGGTGTTTTTCCAACCTTTCATGGTGGGTGCAGTATGTCTAGAACTGTAGCGTCCTGCGCTCTATGGAGTTGTATAGGACTAGCAGCCACACATTGTTACGCAACTTCCCAAATAATAATACGAGTTGGTTTTGGCACTTGGTAGAGCAGTAAGCAAGTGATCCAAAAGAACCCTGTGATTGTTCTGCAAATATATATTTCTCTATAATTCTTCTAGAGGTAATTCAAAAGAACACTACTAGCAATCTTTATTTTACACTTTCGCTTCTTTATTTGTTCTGGGCAGTGTTCTTCCTGCACTTCTTCCCTGCGTGCGTGAGTCCATTTGATGTGGTTCCTTGTTGGTCAAGTAAAGACGAGGTGTACCCCACAGGCATACATGTGAGATACACCTTACTTCCTTTTTCTTGTGCGGGTTTGCGCGTCCTTATAGTGAACAGTGGGCATTATTCACATTTGTACTATTATTATTGTACCCCCCCCCCCCCTTCTGCTTTTGCATAGAAAAGTTACCTTGAGTTGCTCCCTCCACCCCACCCCAGAAAAAGAATCCTGGGTACGTGCCTGCTCGACAGGACAACAGGGGAGAGAGCCCTGCATTTGAAAAAAAAGCGCACAATTGGAAGGGCCAATTTGACAGCTTTTAGTGATGACATCATTACACCATTGTCAGCTACTGCATTGTGCCCGAGTTATTTGTGACACTGCATGAATTCCAACTATGGTTTTGGTGATGCGAGTAGTCTCCTGCTTCACGTATACAATAGTGCTGCACTTGGAGTATATTGTAATGTAGCTGCATAAAATGTGATGTAATCATTATTTGTGCTGCTCAAGGAATTGAGGCTCCATGTCATTATTGTGGCATTGGCCACTATCTAAAAAAAGCACAAAAAGTGGACACAAAATGTTTGTGTCAGTACTCCATTAATGAATTTCTCCTAGGTGCATTAATTGATATTAAAAGAGGGTAATTATTAATCTTGATGTACAATTTGTTTTACACTGTTGATGTCTTTACTCGTGCAGGATACTACAAACCATTGAACCTGCCAAACCCTGCGTAAACAGCTGCATCTTTCCCTGAGGTGGTATGACGAAAGTTCAGTACCTATGATTTCATCAACCAACTTTCTGCAATGAAGTTCCAATTGTCTGTAGACGATCACGACAAAGTATTCCAGGTGAAAATCAAGCCTTTCCGTTTAGCAGAAATAGTAGGCCTCCTAATCAAAACATGGTTCCAGGGTCCACAACAAGCGCGTTATGGTAGGCCAGCCACAGTTTAGTTGTAATTCCAATTGGTAACTTTTGAAAGCACCACAAATAAGCTTTCTGTCTGTGCGTGTGCGCATGCGTGTGTTTCTGTAAATAACGTCACGAGAGCATTGAGAATGCGCCTTTGCTGCCTTTTAGCTTATAATTCCACCCAAGTGTATTCTCTGCACTGTTCACTTTATTTGAAGATAACGTCTACTACATTTGGTGATGCTCTCAAAAAAAAGCTAATTGGTGTCTTTACCTGTTTTATAAACATTTGAATTACTATTTTAACTGAGACAGTTTTAGCATTTTTTGTGGCATGGATAATTAAGAATTCCAAGTTCTGTGTAAAAAAGCTTTATTTAATAAGGACCCACACTATTAGTCATATTCATAGCAACCATACTGAATCACATTTGTGTTTATGAAAGTGCATTTTTTACTTCTGTGTAGAGACAGGAAGCAGCCTTTCTGCATACTGTTTTATGTTCCTTATAATGCACTCTCCACACACTTGCACTCAGTTCTCCTACCATTGGACTGCATGAAACCATTTAGAATGCAGTTTACCTGAGGTGATAGTGGTATTTATTGGCTGTATTCAATCGTGGAAATGGTATGTGTGGTTTTTGCAGATGGATCCATGCATTTTCATAGCAGTGCAAGTCTACTGGCACATGAGATGCACATGCAATGGAACCTACTCATGACTTGTGAAACAAGGGAAATAGGATCACACATTTGTTACACTATTTCAGACAGGCAAGCTCATTAAGTGCACTGGTATAGCTGGCATACTTGGTATATTATGCTATTACTGATCCCCAAGTATTACAAAACCTGGTCCTTTCTGACAGAACATGTAGAGCCATTTAAAGGTATGGTGCTCAAACATTGAGAATGGCTGAACAAAATGAGTGGACTGCAATGCATCGTGTGCACTGAGTGTGTGCTTAGGCTGAATTGCTGCACTTGTTAAAACTGTATCTTAAATTCTTAGAAATAAAGGGGCATAATGAAAAGTCGCTTTTTCTGCTGCACATCTATAGTGGCAGATTTCATACTTTGTATGAAAACCTCCAATAATGTTTCATTAGCAACTTTGGTACACATTAATGTTGGTTGGTGCTGATGCCATTTGATCACTAGAAATGCTTATACTTGCAGAGCTTAGACAAAGACTGTTGTCTTGCAGTTTACAAGGAGTGGGAGAACAATACATAGAGCAGAAATACGTTTCTTTGTGAACGTTGGGATAACTATTTCGGTACTGGTGTTATGTCTTGATAAAAAGTATTTTGTTACACTGTATTTACTACTTCTGTAAATGATTATTAGTTTGGTATTTGTGCAATATTACAGTGGTATGAAATCAAGGGCTTGACAAGAGCTCATCTGGTTGGGAATTGGCACAAGACACTGACCACAGGCAAAGTAAAATTTTACTGTGGTCGTTGCCTTTCTTTTGCTTTTGTGGCGACTTATAAAATAAGAATCCAACCATCCAGTATGGTAAACATGGTAACTAGAGCTAACTATACCATCTGCAAAGGTGAAACACGCCTGGACATTGAATGTCTACACCGCAGCTACAGCAGTGTTTCCCATGTGGTTATACTCGCGGTAATTGTCAGGGTGCATTTCCTGACCTACCAGCAAGCTTGTAGAGGTCTAGGTCTAGCGTACAGTTTACAAAAGACGGCTGCTAGCTGTGGCCTTAGCTAGATAAAACTGGAAGGTAGACGTCCACTAGCTAGGTGCGTGCTTCTTGGAATGGTTCTCTTTCTGTTCAATTTTCCTAATTAAAAATTCGGTGTATACATTTAGCTTCTAGTCACTTGAAAGAACGTATTACAATTAGTTTTGTTGGTGCTATTTTTGGCAGGAATCTTTTATTACAAGTGGGGAGTTGGTTTTTGTAGCCTGCAATTCATTTCGTCTAGTCATCTATTCATCAATATGTCTGTTTTCATGTGTAAATGTTATTAATTTTTGAAAAACGTATATTTCTGGATTTTTTTTTAATGTGCTGACACTGTACTTGTACCAACTTCCTTTATGTCTGTACCCACACCCTGCATGAGCCTGAGCTAAGTATGAGCTAAGCTGAAAAAAAAAGTAAAAAACACCAAACCTAATTTTTCATGACGGTTTGAAAACGTCTTAGAACGGGTTTTGTCAGTGGTTTCTGTGACATTATTTAGGTATTCAGAAATCCGTTTTTTAGACTGTATTTCTTGCGACGTTTTTAAAACCGCGTTTAGGCCGTCTATAAAATGAATTCAAGCCGAACATTAGACTAGATATACGACATTCTTTAGAGCATGATCTATTCCGCGTCTTTTTTTGGCTGCTTTTACTGTCTCGGATAAATAGGGGAAAAAAGCACTGTATCCATTTTGTGCTACCTGGGTCGCTATACCACCGTCATCCATAAGGAATCTTCGTATCATTGTTTTCGTCATCATACTACCTTCGTCATCTCATCCGTGGATGCGTCGTCATCATTGAGTCATTGCGATTTCACCATGCTTATGGGTGACCTCGGCAGGCGAGTACCATATCCAAGATGGACGATACCTATGTATGTCGCAGACATCCGAAGCAACAGAAGTATCAGAATAACCACTACAGCTGAGAAATAATCGCGACTTCAGAAATATGGTATGTCGCTAAATAGCCCTAATGCTAATCGCATTAACGTTGACAGTCATCGTGAGATGAGTTCTGCCATAATTTTCATTGTTTTTTATTTCTTGCAACCTGGTTAGTATATATATTGCAATATGTAGTCAATGTTTTATCTTTTACGCTACAAAACAGTGATGCATTAATTGCAATGGACACTTTTCTGTGAATCTACAGTGCACAAGTCCTTCGGCAGTGTTTTCTCCTCTGATAATTTTTCAACCATTTATCTCGCGTATTTTTTTTTTGAAAGCTAATTATACAGCAATCATTCATTCTTATAATTAGTGACGGTGTTACCCGCCGTGTTGACACAGTGGCTTTGGCGTTGAGCGGCTAAGCCCGCGGACACGGGATCAAATCTCAGCCGCAGCGGTCGCATATCGATGAGGGCAAAATGCAAAAACACCCATGTACCGTGCAGTGAGTGCATGTTAAAGAACTACAGGTGGTAAAAATAAATCCAGAATCCCCCACTACCGTGTGCCTCATAGTCATATCATGGTTTGGCATGTAAAACATCCGAATATCTTAAATTTAGTGATATTGAGTTTAACTTATCCAAAATGTTTGTGATATTTCGGTGTATCTTTTTCACTAATAACGAAATAAATACGCCTGCAGTAAATATATGCGTCTGCATTTGACTATTCGTATTCAAAAAAGTTAATTATTCGTCCGCTTCTAGGTTTTACTATAATTTGTTTCACGCAATACAACTGACACAAGAGAGACAACAGGACCGTTGTGTCCGTTGTTTTCCGCTAAAACAACTAATTATGGATTCGCACCAACTAGCCCGCCAACGCACTGTGCTGAGAAATCAAGTTTTTACCTCTCGAAATTTTCATAGAGTTTTCAACACTACACAGTAGGCTCCTCTTGTCTGTTTTAGCTTCGACGGAGGGAAACATTCCCTTGCTCCATGGAGGGAAAACTTATAATCGATAGCTACTTAATCGTGTGTACCATGTTAATTTACGAAGCCGCAGTAATTGCGCTACAAAGACTTACGAGGGCAACACATCCTTGGAACCCAGCTAAAACGCCTGTTGCACCCGAGCACCATGGTTATATCTGATGGCTCCCCATAGGGCTGTCCAAAATTAGGTGTTGAGTACTTGACGAAGACCGATGTGCCTAAAAAAAAAAATGATGGGGTTTTACATGCCAAAGCCACGATCTGATTATGAGGCACGCCGTAGTGGGAGACTCCGGAAATTTGGACCTACTGGGGTTCCTTAACGTGCACCTAAGTCTATGCTCACGGGTGTTTTCGCAGAGCCTCACGAAAGCTCATTAACCGCAGCGACTGTGATAAGATACTTTACATTTACAAACGAAACACCCATCGAGCTCTTTTGAAACATTTATTTCTTGAAAATTTTTTTCTTCTCGCAGATATGTAGAAAAAAGAAAGGAACCTATAGAAATTGACACCTAGTGTTCCCAGAAGTACACAAATGAAAAAAATATATATATAACTTTCGTTCATCATTTGTCCTGTTCTATATGGGGAAAAGTGTCTGTTCACAGGCCAGGCTATGGGAAACCCTTATGTCTACTAATAAGTTTTCACATAAAATTCTGCTGCACTTCCTCCAAAACTTTGCGGATGGCCTCTGTTATGTGCAAGTGAAGCATTTGATGCCACTCATTGCTGATGTCACAATCGTTGGGACCCATGGCGCAAGATGGCCCTCCAGATGCTCCAGGTCCAGCCGCTGGTGTCCCCTTGCCAGTTTTCTGGTGCTACTCTGCCATCCTCTGGTGAAGCATCTTGCTTTAGAAAACCAGAACTTTCCACAAGGACTTGCATAAAGTAATGCCGCACTTCCTCAACCTCTTTGATGATTAACTGTCGAACCGTTGGTCTGATGAGGAGACCAATTTCTTCGCTGATGTCTGGGCACGTGGAAGAATCTTCTCCATTAGATTCTGGCGCAGCATGTGAAGCCTGTTTGTTTTCCGCGTGCTGCCTTGTTCCCAGGTGATCATGCGGCCTCTGCATACTTTCTCTGATGGTGGTAGCCACGAGGGGCCTAGGTATTTGTAGAAACAGCAGATGTGCTCATGTTCGAAAACGGTGCCAGCCTTGTTGACGAGTTGCTTGAAGGAATGGGGACGTGACGTTCCTGCAGATGGCGAGCTCGCACACTTCTACCACTATGGTTCTGCTTGTACCACGAGCTGGCTTTTCATTCTAATGATGATGATGATGATGGCGTTAGTATTTTTGGTACGTAGCAACGTTAGGGTGCGATCAAATGTACAATGAAGTGAAGAAAGAAAATTTTACAATGTTGTAAATTTTAATAGAATTTAAACAGTGGTTCTCGTACGTGGAACGTGCCGACTATTTTGTCTCTTCATTTTCACTGCGCTGTGCTCATCATTCTTTTTTTTTTATCGTTGTGAACTTGTAATCACTTTTGTTCCATTTTCATTTTGCTTTCTTTTCATTCACCTCATGATATTCATTCATCCGTGTTATCCAAGCTCTTCTTCTTTGGACACTATCCAAGCTACACGTGTGCTTTATTTCATTATCACTTAGACATTCCAGCACAGCTGATCTCACGATGACAGTAGACGTTAATGCGATTAGCATTCAAGCAATGTAGCAACACATCGGCCATATTGCCTCCACCACCGAAACACGTCTTATATGAGCCCTGCACTGCAGTTGCGCTCCTCTCTCGCTTTCTCGATGATGATGATGTCTGTTGGGATCCCCATCGAAACGGGATGGCAACATATTATTCAGGCAAAAGGGCATGGAGATTCCATCTGAATAAAGAATTGCAAAGGTTATGCTGCTGCTTAAAAAAAGAAAAAAGAAAAGACGGAGGCAGTTATGCTCGATATACCGTTTCAAACATCAGGTGCGATTTTGTGGAATCTATGCAAGAAGTTCGGTGATGAAAATTTATCACTCCCAAGGGTTCTGTGAGTGCATTGCTTTGTGTTCTGTCCACACTTGGCTGCGCGCCAACGTAGTTTGCTCGCGTGAGCACGCACGTGAGGCTGCCGCAATGGGCTGGACAAAAAAAGAAAAATCCGGACAGGAAAACAACAAAAAGCAACTTGATCTAAAGCAACTGATTAGCAGCCGTATGTTACAGTTATCTGTTTCTAAGGATTAGTAAATGCATTTGTTGAATTCAATACTAAGCCTATATAAAGAAGTTTTGCACAAGTGCTGTGAAAAAATATTGAACTACAAGTGTGAACCCAGCCACTGCAAGTCTCTCTAGCCTCCACAGCGTTGCATCTGATGTCTGAAATGGGGTATAGACAACATCAGGCCAATATCCCTAACATAAAATTTTGTAACGCTGATAGAAATATCATGTTCTTGTTATAATATTCATCAAAGAATGCACTTAGTGCCTGTAAAATTGGTGTACACCAGTGTTCAATATGGCAGGGGCATATTGACCTTGAATTTCGTATAGAACTTGCATGATGCCAAGGATGGTAAGCAGCATTAATTACAACCGGATCTGAAAACGTCCTAAAATATATAAAAGCATAGTTTACGGAGTGTTTAGGTGGTAAAAAATTTATTTGCTTTCAGAGCAGCTTTTCATCAGGTACATATAATGGTGAAAAGGAGTGTCCCAAGGGACAGTGCTGTCTCCAGTATTATTCAATATTTTATTGAGCTCCATTCCATGCCCTGAGGATGTACTAGCATTGTCAAATGAAACTTGAACAGCAGGCTGCGTGGCCAAAGCATAAGTGAAAGTATAGTGCATGCCATCCAGTCAATCACTAAAATAATTATGGGGTTTTACATGCCAAAACCACTTTCCGATTATGAGGCACGCCGTAGTGGAGGACTCCTGAAATTTCGACCACTTGGGGTTCTTTAACGTGCACCTAAATCTAAGTACCACAGGTGTTTTTGCATTTTGCCCCCACTGAAATGCGGCCGCCATGGCCGGGATTCGATCGCGCGACCTTGTGCTCAGCAGCCCAACGCCATAGCCACTGAGCAACCACGGCGGGTCCAGTCCATCACCATTAACAGGCGCGCACATCCGATTTGGTCACATGGTGCTTGTTTGGGAGTCAAACAAACGGCAAAACGTGCTCGGCATGCTGGCCATCGCCGTCGCGGCTGTCAGCGATACTGCGCTGCACAAGTTTTCCACCGATTGAAAGAATGAATGTGGCGTACAAGCGGCAAACCACATGAACGAATCTATAATGATGATGGTGCAAACTGCACTATGCGCATGGCTGTTCGCGCCGATGCACTTATGGTTTTGGCGAACAGTGCGACAATACTCGCTGTAAACTGCAAATTTTAGCTTATTTTTATTTTCTCCCTTCCAAATGTATGAGCCAGAACAGAAGCGAAAATCTCTAGCTATATAAGGATCGCCCAGTGCGGCCAAACCGGATGTGCATGCCTGTTAATGGTGATGACTGGACAAGCGCGCACTAGACCTTCACTTATGCTTGGGCCACACGCTCTGCTGTTCACGTTTCATTTGACGCTGATAGTACATAATTACGTGTATAAGGGTACGTGTATCTAAGTCTGCAAGCATATTTATCTGTTCTGCAGAAGACGTCTAATGTCACCATTCATGTCTGTCATCATCATCAGCAGCAGCCTATTTTATGTCCACTGCAGGACTAAGGCCTCTCCCTGCGATCTCCAATTAGCCCTGTCTTGCACCAACCGATTCCAACAAGCACCCGTGAATTTCCTAATTTCACTGCTCCACCCAGTCTTCTGCCATCCTCGAGTATGTTTCCCTTCTCTTGGTATTCATTCTGTAACCCTAATGGTCCAACAGTTGTCTAACCTGCACATTACATGACCTGCCCACCTCCATTTTTTCTCTTAATGTCAATTAGAATATTGGCTATACCTGTTTGCTCTCTAATGCAAACCGCTCTCTTTCTGTCTCTTAACACTATGCCTAGTATTCTTTGTTCTATCACTCTTTGCGCGGTCATTAACTTGTTCTCAAGCTTCTTTGTCAGTCTCCAAGTCTGTGCCCCATATGTGAGCACTGGTAAAATGCACTGATTGTACACCTTCCTTTTCAGTAATAATGGCAAGCTTCCAGTCAGGAGCTGACAATGTCTGCCGTATGCGATCCAACCCATTTTTATTCTGCTATGAATTTCCTTCTCATGGTCAGGGTTCTCTGTGATTAGTTGACCTAGGTAAACGTACTCTTTCATAGACTCTAGAGGCAGACTTGCGATCTTGAGCTCGTGTTCCCTTGTCCGGTTATTTATCATTCTTTGTCTTCTGCATATTAATCTTAAACCCCACTCTTACACTCTCCATATTAAGGTCCTCAATCATTTGTTGGAACTCTTCCGCAGTGTTGCTGAATAGAACAATGTCATTGGCAAACCGAATGTTGCTGAGGTATTCGCTGTCGATCCTTACTCCTAAACCTTCCCAGTTTAATAGCTTGAATACTTCTTCCAAGCACGCAGTGAATAGCATTGGAGAGATTGTGTCTCTTTGTCTGACCCCTTTCTTTATAGGTATCTTCCTACTTTTCTTGTGTAGGATTAAGGTGGCTGTGGAATCTCTCTAGATATTTTCCAAAGTATTTATGTAAGCGGTCTGTACTCCTTGATTACTTGATGCCTCTATGACTGCTGGTATCTCTACTGAATCAAATGCCTTTCAGTGATCTATGAAAGCCATATAGAGAGAGGTTTATTGTACTCTGCAGATTCCTCAATTACCTGATTAATGGCATGGATGTGATTCATTGTAGTATATCCCTTCCTGAAGCCAGCCTGTTCCCTTGGTTGACTGAAGTCCAGTATTGCTCTTATTCTACTCGATATTATTTTGGTGAATATTCTATATAATACTGGGAGTAAGCTAATGGGCGTATAGTTTTTAAATTTATTGTCTCCCTTTTTGTGGATTTTTGTGAATTTTCTGCCAGTTTTCCAAGCATTATGTTTCCTCCGTCTCTGATTAAATCTACTGTTATTCCATCTTCTACTTCCGATTTTCCCCGTTTCATGTCTTGCAATGTACTTCTTACCTCATCACTAGTTATAGGAGGTGTCTCTGCAACGTGTTCATTACTGCTACTAATGGAGGTATCGTGGTTCCTTGGGTACTGTTCAGGTCGGTATGGAATTCTTCCGCTGTTTTTACTATACCTTCGATATTGCTGATGATATTACCCTGCTCATCTTTCACTGCAAACATCTTTGCTTGTCCTATTCAAAGTTTCTTTCTCTCTGATTTCAGGCTGCGTCCATATTTTACGGCTTCTTCAGTCTTTGGGCGCTATAATGTAAAACTATACCAAACTTTTCTATTCCAATTCTGCAATCAGCCCACCGTGATTGGTCAATAACTTTTTTGGGCCACCCCCACTTCCCCTGTCTGTCACCCAACGTCACGAAAACCGTGATAGCTCCCCATCTGATATGACGTGTACAGACTGAGTATGCATAATTTGACCAAACAAACCAAAAATAGTTATTTCTGATTCGACGCATTTTTGCCATTAGCCCTCGGCTATTCGTCAAAAGTTTTCGAGCTGCACCCACTTCATCTGCCTTTCACGCGACGTCACAAAACCGCAAAAACTCGCCGCGTCAAAGTGACGTGTACGCGATAAAGATGCATTAATATGCCGAACAAAACTGAATTTTCGTCTGAATAGCCGCAGGCTACCCCGTTTCAAAGGGAATAAAAGATGGCTGATTCTCTCCGATTTCAGGCTGCGTCCATATTTTACGGCTTCTTCAGTCTTTGGGCGCTACAATGTAAAACTATACCAAACTTTTCTATTCCAATTCTGCAATCAGCCCACCGTGATTGGTCAATAACTTTTTTGGGCCACCCCCACTTCCCCTGTCTGTCACCCAACGTCACGAAAACCGTGATAGCTCCCCATCTGATATGACGTGTACAGACTGAGTATGCATAATTTGACCAAACAAAACAAAAATAGTTATTTCTGATTCGACGCCTTTTTGCCATTAGCCCTCGGCTATTCGTCAAAAGTTTTCGAGCTGCACCCACTTCATCTGCCTTTCACGCGACGTCACAAAACCGCAAAAACTCGCCGCGTCAAAGTGACATGTACGCGATAAAGATGCATTAATATGCCGAACAAAACTGAATTTTCGTCTGAATAGCCGCAGGCTACCCCATTTCAAAGGGAATAAAAGATGGCTGCCGCCGATCGCTCCGGCACTGGCTACTCGCTCCTGCCGGAGAGCATGGGTTTATTTGCCGGTAATAAAACATTTTGCGTGGCTGTGTAACGTTTTCGAGAACTTTCGGCACGTTTATGGCCTCGTTCTTCCAACTCTTCTTTGCTGAGGATCCGATTTAGCATCATTCTTAAGCTTCCGTTGCATTCAGTCGAAACCTCAGCAGTCATGGAGGCATTACGGAATCAGGCTGTAGACGAGTCGTATGTAAAAATACTGAAAGATATCTATAGCGGCTCCACAGCCACCATAGTCCTCCATAAAGAAAGCAACAAAATCCCAATAAAGAAAGGCTTCAGACAGGGAGATACGATCTCTCCAATGCTATTCACAGCGTGTTTACGGGAGGTATTCAGAGCCCTGGAGTGGGAAGAATGGGGAATAAAAGTTGATGGAGAATACCTTAGCAACTTGCGATTCGCTACCAATTGCAATGCATGCTCACTGACCTGGAGAGGCAAATCAGAAGGGTGGGTCTGAAAATTAATCTGCAGAAAACTAAAGTAATGTTTAACAGTCTCGAAAGAGAACAGCAGTTTACGATAGGTAGCGAGGCACTGGAATCAGTATATCAGGTGGTATTGGATTGTTGAACGTCAAGAGCTAGCAAAATTCTTCTTACAGAAACAAGGTGTGTCGTGCACTTTTATGTGAACTTCCATGCCACTGGAAACAACGGTGCGATAGCGAAGCCTCGAAATTCTGCCGAGCAATGTATGAATGGGGAAGCCGAAATCTGCTTGACGTGACGCCATTTTCAACTCTTAACGCATTTTCGCTCGCACTCGTGACTTTCTTACCGAGTTCTCATTGGCTGGCAGCGAGCGATGCAAGCACCAGTTTCGAAGTGATCAGCGCAGCGACTTGCTTTATTGTTCTTTGTTGTTCATTTGTGTTGCGTTCAAGCCTTACAGTATTTCATTAGAGCAGTCATGTGTTTCGCATTCGTAATTAATTAACTTTGATTGCGTAATCTTTAGCGAGTAAATAAATCACGGCACTTTCAAGCTTGCGTGTCTATCATGCAAGTACGTTGCTGTTGTTAACGCTCACCATGCGTATCATTTTTTATACTCTAAGCACTTATCCTTTTGTTTGTATTGTTCTAAAAACCATCGAATGGTAAAAATGAGTATAAATGGGCCTGATCGTTGGCACATAACAAATTTAAAACGAACCCAGATATTATTAACATAAAGATGTCAAAATTCTCTGCAGGACAAATGGACGAAAATTTAGACAAGTCCATGGGTCGCCCATCATCAACAGACCTGATATATACTATCAGATGTAATTGACATAATTGTGATATTAATTTTCATTGCTGAGTTCGAGTTGTAAAGATAGTTTCAGTCTGAAAATTTGCGATTTTCAAAAATTTTTATAAAGGTAAACTGCTTAAATAAAAAATTCGCTTTTAACAGTAACTAGATTTTAACCTTTTCTTTTAAATGCAACAAATCTTATTAAATTTGCTGCAGTGGTTACAGAGAAAAACGATTTCTCCTTTCCCATGTATTTAGATAGGAACTCCAAAACTAAAGCTTCCTTTAATGGCATTCATGGTGCAATACATGGCCACCGAGACTGCGTGAGCCGTGCATTGCAGCCAGGCTCCTTTCTCGCACTTTCTTCTGGACACACTGTGCCATCTGTGAAGTCCTCCTCCTTTAGTGTGACCTCCAAAGTTCATGGTGACATGGTGCAAACTAACACTATGCTAATGCTGAGCATTCCTCGCTGCTCGCAGGCATTCATGGTGCAGCGCGAAAGCATTGGGCTGTGGTGCTTGAGGAACTCGGGTGACGTGGGTTCGTTTCTGCCCAGCACCAGAGAAATTCAAAACTATTTTTTAATTAAACAGCAGCATAAAGAAGGTAGATAGACTGACAGAACCTAAGTGGCTGAAGTAGGCTAAAGCTATTCGCATTAACCCTTTGAGGGTCAATGACGTAAATATACAGCGCCACGAACAAGCCCAAAATGGTCGATGCTATATTTTAAGGCGCCTTGTGTACATTTAAAACAGACGCCGATTTCTCAAGTTTTTCTTTTCTCGCATGTGCTGCCACTATGTGGGAATACAGAAAATTTTTTTCTCTTACCTCCCTTTCTTGGTTTTCGTTGCACAGTGTGTTTTAGAGCTAGTTTGCTACGGCGCGTCTATATATTACTGTTCGCACATTGGCGCATGCGTCGGTGGGCAGCGGTTTGGGTTTTGTTCCGCTGACAGTTTCGGCTTCTTGCGCTCGCAAAACTAATGGCTATCTCGTTACTAATCGCTCAAAGGGCGACCACCTGTTTCTCACTCGTTAAGTGCTCACAGGGGTGCGCACAGGAAGGATGCCGCATGCATGCGTTTCCTTTTCTTTTCTTTTTTGGAGACTAGAAAAACTAATTGCCTCTGGTTGGCGATAAGATGAAGATTAGCGGAAGTTTGTCACACATTTTGCTTTTTTGACGGGCACACAACCAATTTTCTTGAGTATGCTCACCTGTACGCAGTTCGATTACGCTATGGACGTAAATATTAGTGTAAGAGCAAGAACATTTGACACTTGCAAAATATTCTCGTGTGCGCATTTTCTTAGCTTCATAAGTTTATTTCCTTTTCTTTAATTGTTGTTATTCATGAATAAACAGTACATATATACCAACGCAAAATATTTTTTTCTCACTTTACGGTCACCCTAGAAAAATTACGCTAAATCTTTTTCGAAATAGGTCTTTCAGAAGAATTGGAATCTGCAATAAAAAAAAAAAATCGACCCTGGGCCGTCGCATATGGCCAAAAAAATCGACCCTCAAAGGGCTAATAAAACCAATTTCTCATATTTGTGCTGCCTTATTCTTACCGTATTCCGAAGGGTGGGTATGTGCCACAGCCACATAAGGGTCTGCGTAACTTCAGGTAGCTCTTGCTTCCATATTCTATCTCCTGCGATGACAGCTAAGGGAGATGAGCCTACTGCTTATATTTGAAAATTTTAAATGGGAATTTCTAGAGGTGGTGGTGAAAACATACCTACTTACAAGGCTAATTTCTAAAGGTAAAACACAACGTTGGGCATTCTGAGCAGTTGCGCGTTCACACTCGTAACATATGCATACGCAGTTCATTGTATTCTCAGCGAAGAGTGACAGCACTATTTTGTGATCAGCCCAAAGGAATAACTGCAGAAGATGCAGCAGATACATTTGCTACAAGGTCTGATGAACCAAACGGAGTTGTAATGGGGACTGAATGCAAAAAGATGGCAACCATGATAGCACTGTGTGCATTAAATGACTCATGACAGTACTGTGTGCATTCATAAACATGAACATTAATCCCAAACCCATCACCACAGCACTTCTCATAGCTCCTGTGGTACTTGTATCATCTTGCACTACAAAGACATGAACAGACACATATATTGCATGTGTGTACAGACATACAGATACACACACACTGTCATTGGTACTGAAGAATATTTGTTCCAGTTTTACACAATGCCAAAAACATGTTTTGATGTCACTACTGGTCACACCTTCACTATGTAATGGACACTGAAGAAAGGCCTAGTCAATTTGCTATCTGAAAGGTCATCCAGTGCTTCTGGTACAGCTGTTGTTAGCATCAATAATTTAAAGGCATGCATGAGAAAAATATTAAACTAGGATTTTCCTGTTTCCATGGCAAGGTCAGTTTACATTTATATAGTATGTGTGCCACATGTTCCAATTACTGATAAATTTATCTTCAGTGTAGGTATGTGTGATTTTAGTAACATCACTTTCTGTGAAAATTTTGTAGCATATTGTCACGAAAAGACAATGTAAGATGTGCCTGGCGTCGTCGAGGCAGACGGTTATACAAGATGGTGTGCAATAAACTCAAGCCGGCGTCCTCAGGTTCTACTTCTTCTACTCCAGTGCCTGTCTCTTGCTGGCGCGCGTTCCAGTCCCAACTTCTTTTTCAGCGCTGGCTCGTGACACCTAGCGGCATTATTCCCTCGCCAAAAGAAAGGCATCGACCTGATGCTTACTAAACTAGAAAGAGGAAGTGTGGAAGTCTTATGAGATCGGATTGGCGTCGCCTTAACACGAGAAATACGGTTTGAGGCGAATGACATGCACTATCTCCGAGTGGTGCTGTCGACGCCGAGGCGACGCGGCACCATCGGGAATGACCTCACAGTTCACTTCACTAACGCGCCGTATCACTTTGTAGGGCCCAAAGTATCTACTAAGAAGCTTCTCAGACAACCCCTGGCAACGGACTGGAGTCCACACCCAGACTTGGTCACCTGGCTGGTACTCGACTTGCCGATGTCGAAGGTTGTAGCGTCGTGCGTCTCTACTCTGCTTCTTGATGTGCATGCGCGCAAGTTGATGAGCTTCCTCTGCGTGTTGAGTAAGTTGCTCAGCGTCAGCAGTAAGTGATGCGTCGGTGTCGTGCGGGAGCACAGCGTCTAGCGTGGTCTGGACCTCGCACCCGTAGACAAGACGGAACAGTGTAAATCGTGTGGTTTCCTGAATGGCGGTGTTGTACGCGAATGTAACGTACGGCAGGACTTGATCCCATGTTTTATGCTGGACATCCACATACATAGACAGCATGTCAGCAATGGTTTTGTTTAGCCGTTCCGTCAGTCCATTTGGTCTGCGGACGATAGGCAGTCGCCTTGCGATGCTGTGTACAGCTCAGCTTGAATATGTCCTCTATCAGTTGGGCTTACTGTAAAGGCAGTGCCTCTGTCCGTGATGACATGTGATGGGGCACCATGCCTGAGGACTATGTGATCGATAAAGAACTTGGCAACTTCGTAGGCCGTGGCACGCTGTACAGCTTTCGTCTCGGCGTGGCGTGTTAGATAGTCTGTGGCGACTATAATCCACTTGTTTCCGCTGGCTGCCAAGGGAAAGGATCCCAGAAGATCCATGTCGATTTGATCAAACGGCGCGCTAGGTGGTGCGATGGGTTGGAGTAACCCCCCGGGCTTCAAAGACGGCGACTACCTTCGTTGACACTCACGGCAGCTTTGCACGTAACGCTTCACCGTGGTAGAAAGTCTGGGCCAGTAGTACGTTTGGCGTACTCTTGCAAGAGTGCATGAAAATCCCAAATGTCCAGACGTGGGCTCATCATGGCAGGCTAGGAGAATGTCATCACGAAGGGCGGCAGGTACGACCAATAGATACTCTTTGCCGCTGGCACTCGAGTTTTTCTTGTAGAGGACACCATTTCGCAGGCAGAAGGTCGAAAGACTGCGAGAAATTTGTCGTGGGACTGTAGCATTCTTGCCTTCTAGGTGATCGATGACAGGGCGTATTTCAGCATCCTCGCGCTGCCGTACTATCAAATCAGATGCGGTGAGGGCCCCAAGAAATGCGCCGTCTTCGTCCATGTCCTTATCACAAGTTTTGACGGGAGCGCGCGACTTGTCGGCATCTTCGTGTTTGCAGCCCGATTTGTAGACGATGGTAACATTGAACTCCTGCAGACGGAGACTCCATCGAGTAAGTCGCCCGGATGGGTCTCGTAAGTTGGCTAACCAACACAGAGGATGGTGGTCTGTCACCACCTTGAAAGGGCGACCGTAGAGATAAGGCCGAAATTTCGTGATGGCCCACACAACCGCTGGACACTCTTTCTCGGAGGTGGGGTAGTTGATTTCGGCGTGTGAAAGGGTGCGACTGGCATAAGCGATGACTCGCTCGACGCCTTCCTGATGTTGAACGAGTACAGCGCCAAGACCGATGTTGCTTGCATCGGTATGCATCTCGGTGTCAGCGTCCTCGTCAAAGTGAGAAAGCACGGGTGATTCCTGCAGGCGTTGCCGTAACTCGGTGAAAGCTGCGTCCTGCTCATCTGTCCAAACGAAGGGTGTGTCTTCTCGCGTGAGGCATATGAGTGGTTCGGTGATGCGCGAGAAATTAGCGATGAAGCGACGATGTCTGGGTCAGGCTGGACGCCATGGGTGTTCACGACATGCCCAAGAAACTTCAGCTCTTCGTAACCGAAGTGACACTTTTCTGGCTTTAGTGCGAGATTAGCGGAGCGGAGCGCCTCAAGTACCGCCTCTAAACGCTTCAGATGTTCTTCAAAGGTCGCCGCAAACACGACGATGTCATCTAAGTATACTAAACACCTGTGCCACTTCAGACCCGTCAGAACAGTGTCCATCATTCGCTGGAATGTGGCCGGTGCAGAACACAGGCCGAATGGAAGTACTTTAAATTCGTACAGTCCATCCGGGGTAACAAAGGCAGTTATTTTGCGATCTTGTTCGTCAACTTCGATTTGCTAATATCCGCTCTTCAGATCTATGGATGAAAAATACCCGGTTCGCCGCAGTCGATCTAACGAATCATCGATCCGCGGAAGCGGATAAACATCTTTTTTTGTGACGTTATTCAACTTTCTATAGTCAACGCAGAACCTAAGCGTTCCGTCTTTCTTTCTGACGAGTACCACCGGCGATGACCAAGGGCTTTGGGATGGTTGTATGATGTCATTGTCAAGCATTTCTTTCACTTGTGCATTAATCACGCTGCGCTCTTTCGCTGATACACGATGAGGCAGTTGTCGTATGGGACGAGAATTGTCATACGTGATTATTCGGTGTCTCGTGATGGGCATCTGGCGTACCTTAGAAGAAGATGTGAAGCACTCCTTGAACCGAAGGAGCAACTTGCGAAGCACTTTCTGCTTTTCCTCCGAAAGGTCTGAATTGATGTCGTTATTGCTGAGTGTCTAAGCTGGGTTCTCCTTCGTCATAGACGCAAAGCATTCAGCAACGTCAGCTATGGGCTCAGTGAAAGCGATAGTAGTACGACGAAATAGGTGCCGACGTTCCTGGCTGAAATTCGTCACGAGGAGCGCCAAATGTCCACCTTGAAGCATAATGAGGCTGTGGGCTGCACATACACCATGAGTAAGCATAAGATAGGAATTGCCCTCTGCAACAGCTTCGCCGTCACGCAGATCGTCGCATACGACCATTACCAGGACACTTACGCATGGTGGTACAGTTACACTGTCGGCGTAAACTCGAAGCGCGTTACGTCGGCAGTTGTCGCGGTTGTTCGCTGCTCTTTCTGTCGAAAAAGTCACTGTGCGCTCCCGGAGGTCTATAATGGCACCATACTCTCGCAGAAAGTTGACGCCCAAGATGAGGTCCCGAGAACAATTTCGGAGTATAAGGCAGCTGGCTGGAAACGTGGACCCACGAATTTGTACTGTGACAGTGCACATGCCCAACGGTGTTACGATGTGTCCGCCAGCAGTACGAATTTGCGGTCCAGACCAAGGCGTGATGACTTTTCTAAGTTCCGTCGCTAGTTTCCCATACAATATTGAGTAGTCGGCCCCCGTGTCCAATAAAGCACTAACGTGGCGGCCGTCGAGCACAACAGGTATGTCTAGAAAGAGTCTGTGGCTGAGTTCGGCTGCTGTCGTCGTTGAATCGTGCTGAACAGACCGTGCTCGCGTCGATGGGAGGTCTTCGGAAGGGCGATTATTAGCGGCCTCGCCCCCGAAGGTCGCTGTTCATAGTTTTCCCGACGAGGGCTTGGCGATCGTTCCTGCGCTGCCATTGGAGGGCTTCTAGGAGCGGGGGAAGAACGCCTGGGGGACGGTGAGCGCGACTGCCGCCGCGGGAACAGTGGCGTACTCTGCTGGGTCAAGTATTCTTCAATCGCCCTAGGCCTTTCACCATATCTGGGCCTTGGTGAATCTGCGGCAAAACCTTGCAGTCCGAGGCGGCGGTATGGGCACTAGCGGTATACGTGACCGGCTTCTCCACAATGATAGCACAGAGGCCTTCTGTCCGGCGTACGCCAGACGTCCGATTTCCTTTCGAGCGGGCGCCGATCCTCCATACGTTGGGTCGGTTGCACTGATGGGAGCGGCGGGACATATGACGCGGCATAAGACGTGGCGGGGTCGAAATCGGTCGGAGCGGGGACAGGGACTCGTCTCAAAACTTCTGCATACGACGGCCGCTGCAACTGTGCTGTCACAGGCGGCGCATTGCTGCTTGGAACGGGACCTTGGATCGTTTGCTCCACTTCATTCCTCACAAGGGCACAAATGGAACTTAGCGTGGGCTCAGGCACGCAGGTGAGCCATTGAAGCTCATCACGCACCACAGAGCGGATAAGGTCTCGGAGTATGTCCATGTTCCCAAAGGCGATCGCGTCCGTCAGTGAAGCAGCGTTCGCGTGCCTGTCATACGGAGCTGAACGCTGGTCCGAAGGTGAAGTTGCGTTCAATTGCCTTTCATAGAAAGCTGAGCGCTGGTGTAACATCTTTTCCATCATGGTGGCTTCGGCTAAGAATTCAGCCATGGCCTTTGGCGGGCTTCGAACAAGGCCAGCAAATAGCTGTTCCTTAACTCCCCGCATTAGATGGCGCAGCTTTTCCTTGGACGTGGTTGGGTCCACCCGACGGAAGAGGCGCGTCATATCCTCGACGTACGACGTCACGCTCTCGTTTGGCAGATGAATGCAGGATTGGAGCGCTCGTTCGGCTCGTTCGCGGCGATCAGCATTGGTGTAGGTCTCCAGCAAGGCACGACGGAACTCGAGCTACGATTTGATGAGCCCTTCTCGGTTCTCGTACCAAGTGCGGGCACCGTCCTCCAAGCTGAAGTAGACGTTCCTTAACTTCGCCGCGTCGCTCCATTCGTTTATCTCGGCAACGCGCTCAAACTGGACTAACCAGTCTTCTACATCCTCGAAGATATCCTCGTGGAACACTTTCGGCACTCGGAGATTCTGCAGCAGATACTGAGTTGCCGTTGTGGCGGTACCTTGCCTAGTGGTCGGTAGGGACGTCGATGTTCTTTCCATACCGGTGTGTGGGGGCGTCGATGTTGTTGCGGAGAGATGATCAAGCTCCGGAGGCAATCCCCGGATTCTCCTGCTTGCCCGGTGAATAGGGGTGTCCACTAGTATAGGGCTGGTACTCCTGCTACCAGGAGGAGTTTGTGGCATCAGATGAACCGTACCCCGCACCTCCACCATTTTTGTCACGAAAAGACGATGTAAGATGTGCCTGGCGTTGTCGAGGCAGACGGTTATACAAGATGGCGTGCAATAAACTCAAGCCGGCGTCCTCAGCTTCTACTTCTACTCCAGCGCCCGTCTCTTGCTGAGCGCGCGTTCCAATCCCAACTTCTTTTTCAGCGCTGGCTCATGACACCTAGCGGCATTATTCACCTAGCGGCAATATTCTGATGCTATGTGGTTTCACCATTGCAGTGTCATGGTACAAGGGCAATACTCTGTAGGCAGTGCACCCTTCTTGGCCAGGTGGGTTGGAGCTGTCTTATGGTTGTTTGGCTATATTTCTAAACGTGCGCAAGTGCCTCAGCCAAATCTGAACATCCATGGCCTGCAATCGCCTTTTGGATCACCCCCAAAACTCCCTAAATGGTAAAAAGAAGCTTTGCTTTGTTTTAATTCTTTTGCCTTCATTTACTGAAATGGATAAATGGATCCATAGCTAACACATTGAGGCAATTTATTTTTTTTAATTAATTTATTAAATGATGTGCTTGAGCACATTTTCTTGAACTGGGAATTTGGGACCGTGTTGGAAAAGGAATGCTGCAAGCTCAAGCAATGTTCTGCCAGGCGACGAAACCTCAGAATAATTTTTGTAACACTAGCTAGGAAGTACAACCGAAACAACTAAAGGATAGTTTGGGCCAGTTGGCACTTGCCAAGGCTTCTCTATTTAGTGCAAAATGACAAATGTACAATTGGGGACACACATAAACATGAATACACAGGACAGTGCACTACTTAGATCATTAGCTTTATTAAAGAGCAAGTGTAGCTTTATGCATGCACGCATTAACCATTATCACACTGCTGTTGCCATCTATGCATAACCGTGAAAAGAAAGGTGAACGCTTCGTCCAGGAGGTCTATGCCTATGTCCCAATCATTCATGTTAATGCTGTCTCCTGTTTTTGCCATTCTTAGTTAAAAATGTGACTCCCAGCAAAACAAATACACAGCAACTGTACTACAATACTTTCATGTCTATACAGGTAGGAAGCACAAAATCGAAAATAAGACATTGCCTGCACTGTTGTGAGGCTAAAAGAAATCCAATCTGAGGAAAGAGCCTTGCACAAAAGCAGGAATGTTACCTATATATATATATATATATATATATATATATATATATATATATATAGGTTATGGTTATAGGAAGGCTATGCTACCAGACGACATCCTTTTACAATAACACCTTTAGTCCCACGTAATAACTGCTTTAAGTAATTTTTTATTTAGAGAACCATTGTAGAATAGAATAGCCTTGCCAATGATGTTGTAATCCAGGATTCATTGTCTTAATTTGAGAAATATTTACAATAATTCTTTGAGCAGTGTTACTCACGTTTGCGTGTGCCTGCGTGTTTGCGTATTTGGAGTTTGTTAGGCGTGCAGTGTTATCTGGTCTTGTTCTGCCTTTTTGGGTTTGCTGCTTTGTCTCCAAGTCATTTGTATTATTCATCAATTTTTCGCTCTTGACATTTAACAAATTTTTATCTTCATTCACTATTATATACACGCTGTTTTTATTTTACCGGGTTTGTGCATTTCCATCTAAATACCTTTTTATGTATCACACCTACTATGATTTCTCTTCGATATCGCAGTATCCATCCATCCATATATATATATATATATATATATATATATATATATATATATATAAGTATGCTATGATTATAAGCATAATACAATCAAGTGGATTTGCATAGATGTAAGCAAGGTCCTAATTGATTTGTACTAGACTCATTAGTGACACCATACATGCTGTAAACATTCAAATTAAAATGATAATCCACATGAATCTTCATCATAATGGACATTTTGTCACAAAGAAAAACTTGAAATTCCTCAATGCTAAAATTGTACATAGTGGCAACTTCTCTTGCTTTGCAAAAATGCAACAGTACTGTACAATCTTTGAATATTTTTTCAATCTAGACTGAACAAGAAAATAACTTTTTCTTTTTTAGTGGTCACCAATTTTTCGCAATTTTCATGCCCCACAGAAAATTTAAGTGACATAAGAACATTCTGCAAGCTGGTATCACTTTCGTAATTGCGAGCTTTGCCAAATTTGGAGGTTAAAATGCTTCCTCTTGCTTATCAAAATATTTCTTGCTTCCCCCAATGGCCCCAGTGCTTTCCTGATAAGTAACCCTTGCAAGTTGTGGTTCAACTAGCTCAATCATCGAACTGCACTTAAAGAGTGCAGAAACAAAAAGGACTGGTTCTGGCTCATACACAAGCACAGATCCCACCTGTTATCGTGCACTTAGGAATCAGGCAGCAGTACCTGATGTCAGGAGTAGGTGCTTTTGACACGATTGCTATGAAGCTTTAATTAAAATCTGGTCCCAGATTCTCAAGACTTGTCTTACATAGCAGGGTCTCTCTGTGATCAGCATGGCAGCACTCAGTGCCAAAATGGTAATGATAGGATAAATAATATGTTGGAAAACCAGAAACAGCACTTGCATAAGGAAAGTTTTGCTAATTCGGACTGCAGTACAAAGGTAATACAAAGGTACAAAGGCACAGCAAACAATGCACACAATGAAGACTAAATCACCAGATATTTCTTACGTTTATATATTTAGTTTATTTACAAGCAGCTACGGCTGAATGGTTCGTTCTGACTAAAAGGGCACATTGGAATCCTGTTGTTCTTACTAAACCTAACCATTGATTTTCTGACTTGAACCAGCTCCTTTGGCAAAAGCTTGCTTGGTGGGATCGTATGCGTAAGTCTTCACCACTGGACCTATTCCAGCTTTCTTGAATCGTATCTCATCTGCCTTAGACCTTTCTTCAATCTCTCGAGCAATGCGAGTGTTTGTGAAGGCTGTAAGTGAAAAAGAAAAAGCAGCCAGATGTAATGTCAAACCGTGATTAACTTCGTTCTCTAAACTCTGACACAACCACAGTAAGTCAGCCTGTACTTACAGTGGAATTTCTTCTACCATCATAACAAAATGTATTTGATATTTACTAGTAATGCAACACTGATGACAAATTGTCAATGTTTACAATCACTAAGTGTTTGTGCTTATGAGCTTACTCAGGTCCATTAGGGTATAATCAGTCTGCCAGCTTTCCAGAGTGGGTTGAAGGGGCTCTGCAACAACTTCTGGAGATAGAAAATAAATTTGCCTAGTTGCTATATCATATTATTGTGAGAGCAATTATATGGACATTCTAAATGAATTTTTGCCATTACCATGATGTTAGATATCAAAAGCAAGTGTGTGAGGATAAGCCAAGGACAGTGACTTGAAGTGCGTCATCTTACCGTGCACCCAGTGTAGGAGGTCACGTGATCAAGTGCTTGCTAGAAGGGAGCAAGCGCAGCTCCTTCTCTGGAAAACCAGAAAACCTGCGCATGTCTGTCCACACTGCTGAGTGCATGCTCTGCTCGTGTACTCTATCTCAATGGTGGGTGCAAAGATGAAGGTGAGAAGATGGCTGGTGGCTTCGTGCACACCGTCTTCCCGCATGCGTAGCGTTGGACATCACATTAAATCACGTGATCTATGTTTCGAAAATGCAGCGAAGCAAGTGGCAGTTCCAAGCATTCACTCCATGCTGCCGACGCTCTTTTTCATGGCAGTGTTGTGAGAGCGAGTGACCATGGCTATCAAGTGAGATCTGTTCATGTATTCCTGTGTGCACATGACACAATGCTTAATTTAATTAGTAAGCAAATGTTTACTGCAATTGATACAGATGGTAAATCTACAAACCTTCATGTAATTGTCTAATACTTTGCTATTGCTATCAATGCTTCTTTCGGGCAAAATAGAAACATTTTGTCATAGACAGCTTAGCCAGATGTCACACCCCCATGGGGAGCAACAAACCGGCAGTTTCACCAAAATGTAGTTTCTTGTTCTTTATGTCATTTTGAAGTACACTGTCCTTCATGCTACTGGTTGAAGTAAATCAGTGACAGTCAGTCATTGGATGGAATCCTTCAGATGGCATAAATTAGTAGTGTAATGAATAAAGCCAAAACAAAAAAAAAGAGCTTCAATGCTGTTAAGAAAACGAACAGATGACCATTGTGAGCAGTATGTATAAATCAAGCAATAGCTGGTTTAGCTGCACGATAAAAAATAATGCAGCAAAGGTACAGCATGATGACTTGCCAATGAGCAGGGCATTGCTCTTGACGGCAGTAGAGAAATGGCGTTAAGTGGGCTAGGAGCAATAAAGAAAAGAGGAAAGCCTCTAAAGTGGCAAAGGATAATTTCTGCCTCTTTAGAATTGCCATATGCTGATACAAAATATGTGCCTCGAAAAATTTAATGCAGCAGATTTGTGAAGTCATGCTCTATCGAGCCCAGTACATCTTCAAGTTTTGTTGCAGGGCCACTTTATTTGTCAATGCCCGCAATTAATCACAAATACATCATGTTGTGTAGCAGTAAAGGACTTTTTTTTCATAGCAACGACATAGCTTTAGTATTTCAACAGCAAGGACATTCAACAATCAATGAAAATGCAAGTCTGGCACAAAAGTGATTGAAGTAAGAGAAAATGTTAAGATTTCTTTATTTTTTTTTTCTGTGCCACATTACATCTCTACAGACTTCCAAGCTAAAATTTGAAATTGGGCATATATTGTGATTGTGCCATCAGTTACTTCACTTTCTCTTCCAATACCAGAACAAAAAAGACACATTGCACCTTTGTGCTGGTGTTTACATTGTTATAACATTCATCCACTCCCTTTACTTGCTCATTTAGTTCACCTTAACCACATCTTGCAGAGGCTTTATGAAAAATGTCGCAGTTTCACCTGAAAGGTGAAGAAGTGATAATGATAGCAAAGTACTATTATTAAACCACACGAAGGAAGGTTCTTAGTTTTATTGACCGCATAAATTGCAGTAAACATCTGCTTACTAATTAAATTAACAATCTTGGTGTCAGCACACACGAACAAACCTGAACAGATATCACTCGATGACCGAGAACACTTTTTCGTGCTGCCTCTCAGATCAACCAGTCTTCGAAACTTGATATTAAGCGACCTCTAATACTATGCAAAAAAGGTGAGGCGTGCAGACAGGACACAAGAGAAGTGGACAACACGATCGTGTTGTTCACTTCTCTACTCATGCGTCCTGTCTGCACGCTTCACCTTTCTTGCATAATGAATCCTTACCAACTAGCTCAGTTTTCTGTCACTCTAACACTAGGCAAGCGAGAAGATGGTGCACATGAAGTCATCAGCTATCTCGGCTCACCAAGGCTGCAACCACCGCAGATTACCTCCAAGATAGAGGGTACGGGACGAGTATGCACTCCGCAATGCATAAAGCCATGCACTGCTGCGGCCAGGCTAGAGAAGGAGACACGCATTCACCTGCTCCCCTAGCACGCACCTGATCATCTTACCGTGCACGGAAGGACGATGCAAATCAAGCTACCATCCTTCTCGGCTCACCCTCACAGCAGCGGCATAGAGTGTGCAAGGTGCAATAGGATCCTATTGTGCTTGGACCTTATACAGAACTTCACACTGACACTGATAATGTAAGTCAGACCATACTCACTATCGCTGCATATCTAATGCAGTGGTCAAATTCTAGCTTGGAAAAAGCTGTTCTTGAAAAAAATTGGTGAACAAACGAAACAAAATACAGAAACAGTTAACATGGTGAAGGATGCATGCTGGAGCCATCGTAAATCAGAGAATGTACAAAAAGTATGCTCTATGATTTGGCACAGGATTTCGTGCAGCTCAAAGGACTGCCATTATACATAAGGCAACTAAGTGGAAGTGTTACAAAGTGGCATAATCAAGAAACATCTGCACAATAGGAAGCCCTGATTTCAATGTTTTTCTTAGCATGCTTAGACCAACTGCAATGAAATTTCACTTTGGCTAAAACTGGTAATAAATGAGCATTAAATATACTGCTGAAGCAATCTTCTCAGTGCAGCAGGACTGTCTAATTTTCTTATTAGCAGTTTTTAAATGGCACCTCAGCAGACGATGTTTACACCTGGTGGTTAGCAGAGATGATGCGAGTTTCAGCATGTGAATTCCCAGGTTTTGCAGTGCACCGAGGGCAGCACTTATTACTAGAGATCTTGCTAAGGAGCCACATGTTCTAGTTCATGTGTCATTTCCTGTGAGCAGTATTGGCGTCTTTTTTTTTTTCCCCGGGATCAAGAGCGCCTACCTTTGTGAGCCTTTTGTGATGCATCTACTCCTACTTCAAACGTAAAATTTTGCACGTAGGCTGCTCTATATCCACCCTATTTGAAACTAGGCTTTCAGATAGCGTGGATATATTTCACACTACCTGTGTTCCAGCAGCCTAAAATTTCACTGCAGTCGGCCTTTAATGCTTGAAAAATTGTAGCTGGAAGTAAAGCGCTAACATCAACATCTAAATTTTTGCAGTTTCAGTTCTACTACGTGCCTTCTTGAATGCAGAAGTATAGCTCTACACAGCCAGCCACAGCAGTGAGTCATCTCAAACAGTCCAGTTTCTTTTCAATGCAGCCTGTCAAGACGGCAGGAAAAAGTGCTGCCCTCATGTTACTGTAAATATTCTTAGGTGGCAGCTTTAAATATAGTTTAGATATGGCGGTAGCTTGTTATAACAACCAGAGTATAATATTTTCTGAACACTCTGTTATAAGTATTTCTAGCGCTGATCTTTGCTATGAACAAAGACAGCCAATGAATGCACAATTAGCACATATTTCTCAGAACCGCATCAGTTTCGAGCACTTTCAGAGATCATTAAGCAAAAATAAATACAACAGAGTCCACGCACTCTTTTCAAAAAGAGGAAGGAAGCTCATGCTCACTCACATTCTTTGACACCTTCTACAAATCCTTTTTTCGAAAGGGTTAGTTCACTCTTCTTGTGTTTGACCAATGCTGGTATGTTTAAACGCTTCCGCACTGCTTCAATGCGAAGCACACCCACTTGACACAGGGTAAACACGTTGCTAGTGACCCAGTAGCACAGAAGAGCCTGCATTTATTATTAAGAATTGCAATGCAGTAACCAACCTCCTGTGAAGTCATACACAAGAGGAAGCAAAAGGCATTAAATTGATGTAACTACCAAAATGCCTAATGACTTTTTGAAAACACAGCAGTATAGATTGCTAGTTCAATGATGATGCATTACTTGTGTTGGTGCAAACAAGTTGTGTGACAACCACTCAGTAGCCATTTAATTAACAAATTTAGAAGTGAGTACATACTTCTAGTTAAGTGAAGGCACACTACACAGTTATGAAATTGAAGTCCGTCATTGCTCAAGGTATGTACACCAGGCCACAGAAAATTTCAGTTGCACACTGTAAATTGTTACGTGCCTTCTAGGGAGCGCCCTACTGCAAGAATTTTTCAAATTGGTTCATTAATAACCTATGATTTCAGGAGGCGAGCACCACCGCCAGCATAGACACTCTCTCCACTTGCCCCTTCTAGCCTCAGCAAGCAAAATTCCTTCTCTGCATTCTCCCATACTGGAGCTTGAGGATCGTGTGACTCACAGGCCCCACTTTCTTTTTTTCTTCCTCGCTTTTTAGCTGCGCAGCACACTTCCGCTGATGGTGCTGTGCGCGAGCTGTTGCAATTGTTTCATTTCACACAGCGTACAATTTTGCACACTGCACACGAGGACACTTGACTAGCGGTATAAGACAGTGCTACACGAACACTTAGGCAGACACAAGCGGATCACAGAGCATGATAGTGCGCTGGAACATGGTAGAAAATGACATACTTTCATTGTCTACGTGCACGACTGAACAACATGGGAACAAGCAGACAAATCAAGAAGTACATCTCTCTTGCTACGGTGTGAAGCAAAACAAAAACACACAGACATCCAGTTTGTGTGTTTCATTATTTCTCTACTATTATTATTATTATTATTATTATTATTATTATTATTATTATAACTATTACTATTATTACTATTATTATTTCTCTACATTATTTCTCTACTACTATTATTTCATCTACTAAAGCAACAGATTGTGCAAATAACAGATGTTGCCTTGAATAATTATTGAAATCACATGTCACTATGAGCAACGTCACAGCATAGACATGTACAGTACTCACGGAATGAAACGCGTCAATTTAGGGCTAAGTAATGCGCATACTTTCGTTTCAACCGGTTGCAGTTCGTGTCACATCGACGCAATTCTGGAGCGTACACTTACATCCGAGTCCTCGTCACCTTTGGTGGCCAAATTCCTAGCGACATGACATGGTGCTCTCGCGTACTTGACACATAAGTAGGTTTCTGCTAAATGCTCTGTGTCCCATTTCATTCCGTGAGCACTGTACATAGGCGCACATGCGCATATATGTCGCCTCTGCAGCTGGGAGCGTGGTGCCCGTGAGGAGAAGGGCAAAAGACATTTGGTTTGAAATTTCAACTCTTTCCGCGGAGTATAGCGACACAATGCTTAGCGGACATGATCGTTAGCGTGCATTGTATGCACTGCACTTGTCAGCTTAATATGGCCAGACCTGGTGAGGGGGCCCTTTAAGAAATACTCAGACTACTATGAGTTCTAAGATACTAGTCCACAAAATCTGCTACAAACAATACTGGTATTCCACACAGTCTCGCCCAACCCATATGGGCAGGTGCCACACCCATATGTGCAGAGTCCAAGCCATTCTGACCTATTATGGAGGGCTAATGGCCGATTTGGAATAAAAACAGATTGGAATAGTTTTACATTATACCGGCGCTGCAGTCATATTCTATAATGATAAAGTTCATTTTCCATTCATCTGGCCCTTCATCCTTAGTTTAGGCATAGCTCAAAGGCTGCCGCATCACTGTCTTTGCTGGGATCACACCTTCAGCAAGACACAACAAAAGTGGGAAATGAAATGGAATGTTTCAAAACAAATACGGGCCCTAGTTGTGTCAAATATATTTAAAACTTAAAGGGTCCAAAAAACGGTTCGGACAAATTTTGTAGACGCGTAAGGTACAGCTACAGTAAACCATTCGCACCACAGTTTGTGTGAAGTGTCTCTATTATGAGAGTTACAGACAATTAAAAGTTACACTCCTCCATAGACATGCTTTTTCTCTAACTAATTCGCCGAGTGATCGGGGCTAAGCTCCTCCTTCACTGGCTCTGCGTCATGATGGGACGTCGGGTCGCCGACTTCCGGTTGTCTTGGAGCCCATGTGCGAAGCCTTTCCAACCTCTCCGCCAGCCGCCTGGCAGGCAATGACAGGCAAGAGCTATCGAAGCAGCGTGCATTATGGGCATTCTGTCGCAGCGCCGAGCATGTCCAGTATTCCGGTAACCAAAGCTCACAGGGTGTTTTGACAGATGGGGGGAGGCGTAAACTAAAGCTCCTCCATACTACTATATTGCTGTGATGAAGGAGCTTTAGCATAGACGCACGTGAGCGGCCTGATCAGTCTGCATGGTCCTGCAACCTGGTGGCGCAGAGCTTAACCAGCCAAACACAGAGCTTATACTGCTGTAACCAAGTGTAAAAGATTTTAAACATTTAGAAAAACAATGTGTTCAGGATTACGCTCCTGCCAAAAATTTACACCAGCAGCAATGTAGAATACACTTGGTTACTGCTATGTTCTGTCTTTGGTTTGAGCTCTGTGCCACCAGTGTGTACCATGTGGGCTGTTCACGTTTGCACCTCAGCTCATTCCGTAAAACACCCAGGCCCAGTCCACTTACACTTTCGTTTACCTGAACGCCGAACACGCAAAACACTATTCTGGTATATAGTAATCCTTCGGCATGAAGGGATGGCTGCAAATGTGTAGGTGTTGGTGCCAATCGGATACCAACAGCTAGCGATGCAGCCACTCTGCTCGCATGTTTTCCTTGCAGAAAGGCGCGATGTCACAGCTTGACATACTGCCAGTCGCTACGTTTGCTGCCAACAACGTAACAAGGGCAAACCATGGTGCTTGCAAAAAGACACATCAATACCAACACAGACCGCGTAGCTCATGTCAATACGGAGCACATTGTAACATAAGCAGACGACACTTGCTGTGTGCCAGAAGTCTTGAGTGTAGTGATCAATTGTCTTTGTGCATTTTCTTTCAGCTTTCTTTTTTATAGAAACAAAGTTACCAACATTCCAATTATTACGAACAACATTCATTCACCATGTTGGAAAAGTTGTTCACCATGTTCACCAAGTTTGAAAAATTATTGATGACGTGCTCTAGACAGCTAATTGGATAGCTTGCCCTACTGCTGTCATCTGGTCACCTTGCATCACCTGGTCAGGGGAAGCTGAAAACAGGTGAGTGGCATGCTGCGATCGGAAGCGATGTACATATTTAAAATCTTATAACAAATTACACAAATTATGCAGAGCACACAGATGCGTCAATTAATGATCAGAAAGACCTACCCTAGCAACTCAGTACGTTTGTACACGCCCTTTACGCTGGGTGAACTCGTAGCAGCCCTTGCACGAGGCAAAACGAAATCAGCTCCCGGGCACGATGGAGTGACTTGGCAAGAACTTCGTAACCTCAGCAATGAAGCTCAAGAACAGCTCTTAACAATTATCAATGAATCCTGGGAATCCGGACTAGTGCCAGATTCACTAAAACTATCTCGCATCTACCCCATACCGAAGCCGGGCAAAGACCACACGAACCCAGCTAACCTACGCCCCATAGCTCTAACGTCAACTGTCTGCAAATTGATAGAAAGAATGCTACACACACGAATGCAGCACTGCATCGAATATGTACAACCGGGTTTGCATCCTGCGCAGGCAGGTTTTCGGCCGAACATGGGCACACATGACTGCCTCTGGTTGCTCCGCAGAGTGATCAACCGTAAGTCTCGCAAACAGATGCCTGACTATATTCTTGCAGTCGATATGCGTAAAGCATTCGATAACGTGAAACAAGAGGCCATCTTACAGGAACTGGCAACCAGGTACCCTAGCCAACGAACATACAATTGGATACGTAGCTTTCTCCAAAGCAGACCAATTCAGCTCCATGGCAAGGCACCGGGATGGAGTCCGAAGACCTATTACTTGGATAGGGGAGTGCCCCAGGGCTCCATCCTCGGACCTATGCTATTCAATCTGGCCATGACACGTGTGGCAGAAAGTCTTGAGCGAGACACTTCAGCCCGTTTTACTATTTATGCCGACGATATAACAATATGGACGGAAGCGGCGGATTATTCCGACATACAGAGCATGCAAACTGAGCTGCAAGCAGCGATCCTGAGCCTTAGCAACACTTTAGATAACCTCGGACTGCAACTGTCACCAGAGAAGACAGAATTGATCAGCGTAGACGGAAAGAAAGCAACCAATGTAAACAAGCAGATCACTTTACACATCGGCCAAAGCGATATTACGTCGGCCAATGGACAAATTAGGATTCTTGGAGCACAGATTGCTAGCTGCAACAGCCCCCAGCTATGGATTCGCACACTAAAGCAAAAATGGAGACCGCTGTTGCACATGGTTAGACGAATATCGAGCAAGTATGGCGGAGCGCGTCAGAAAGCGTGCCAAACGCTTGCAAAAGCGGTCGCGGTTGGAAGGATTCTTTACGGGGCACCCTTGTACGAATTCTCTGAACGAGACCTCGGCGACATCGAAAAGCTACACAGGGCCACCCTCCGTACGATCACTGGGCTACCAAAGCACACGAGGAACGAGGACCTGCTCAAGCTCGTAGCGATTCCACCCATACGGGACATAATCAGTGAAGCACGAATTCGAATGCGATCCCGGTTGGAAAACACGACCCAAGGAAAACAGATCATGGCATGGGATAAACAAGTCCATGCGAAGCCAGAGCCCGCGGAAGCGACCATAACGCCACCATGGGAAGCACCACTGGGCGTACGGAGGCAACAATGCCCTATCGCCAGACGAAACGCGGAAGCTAGAAAAATATTTGAAAAGAGATTGGGATTAAACACGCCGCAGCACACCACTGACATCTACACGGACGCTGCAATCACAAACGACATAGCAAGCATGGCCTGGGTTAGCACATCTGCACCCCAACACAATGGCTATCACACATGTCAGCTTCCTGGGGGTGCAACCTTGCACGCTGAGCTATTAGCTATATGGGGAGCGGTCAACACCATTCCCATTGACATGGGAGACATTGTAGAGCAGAGTGTGCGGAATAATTATCAGATCCTTACTGATTCGTACGAAGCAGTGGCCGAATTAACGGGGCCTACGACAGATGATGTGGTGGCCAACGACACCAGAAAAAAGCTAAAGAGAATACAGGACAATGGGACAAATGTTGAAATCCTATGGACACCGGGGCACACCGGCACGGATGGGGGAAACGCAGCCGCTCACGCTGCTGCCGCGCAAGCGGGTGGGCTTGATTACACGTACAGCTCCCCACACTCCATTTCCTCGCCAAACCCCGCGGACCAAAACCCATACCTAAACATATTGGCGGCAGGCTCTCCTAGCAGAGCACTGATGCATTACATTCGTACTAAAATAAAAGCAGACAGTAAACGGAGATTATTAGAAGCTACACCAGTACATGTATTTGACGACAAGGGAGGGCTTACCCGCACGTAAGAGGTTTTCTTGAATAAGGTTATGGCAAACGCTGCGTACACACCACACATACTTGAGAAATGGCACCAACCCAGACAAGCTACGATTGCGAAGACTTACACCCGATGTACACATTGCCAGGAGTCATGCAGAGCAGACTTGCAACACCTCATTTGGAGCTGTGCAGCTTTTTCACAAGGGAGATCCAACATTCAGCATCTACTACACGGAGACATTAGAACATTAGGAATTGCCATACAAACTAACCCTGAAACACAGAAAGCCATTGCGACATATGGCAGACAAAGTGGCCTGTTTCGAGTAGTGTAGAAGGGGTCGATCAGCCCACGTGAGAGCGGCGGAACTAAACATGCACCTGAGCCTGCATAAAGCGGAAGATCCCAGACTGAGATGAAGTGTTTCAGCCAACAGTCTGGGTACCCACATTCCCTTCCCTCCTAATCCCCATCAGCGGCCTAGAGCCGTCCCCTTCCTTAAAATAAAGGCTTTATTCATTCATTCATTAAACTTGTAAAAAATGAACTATGCTAGTTTATCCGTGTATTCAACAATAAATAATGCATAAAAGTGCACATATTAAGTAAATTTTGTCACCTTATTGTCACCTAATAATTATTCGCTTACTCTTTCTCGAAATAAATCACTATAAAATTTAAGTTGGCAATTAGAAGGGGACACATTTGAGGGAAAAATGTCACCCCCAAAGGATTAAGGAAGTAATAACAACATCAAGACATTCTCATTTCCCATGTTCAGCAAGATGGTTGCGAACACAGGAAAATACAGAATCAAGAGCAAAAATATCAAAATCGTGAGCATACCGATGGGAAGTTCATGGTGATTGGGAAAATTACTACTGGCAGGCACCGGAAAACATATCGTGTCCACTGCAGATTGTCAGCTCGGACACCACTTTCTGCGCCAAGCTGAAAGACAATGGCACATAAGACCCTGCAATAGCAGTACACACACTGTTTTCTGAGACACTTCAGATATAGTTTGGAGGTACCGTCGGAGGAAAATATTAAACTAGTTTTACGTTTTGGCCAAGAGCAAAAAATCGCGAGTACAAAACAAAGTCAAAACTTACATGCAAAACTTCCTAATTGCGCACGACACCAATATAGTTTTAAGAACTAGCTTAGACATTGCGTACCTCACCCTTTTGGCATTATAAGAATTTTGAATGGTGGCTAAGCAAAAGTGCAGCTCAACAGGGAAATTGCTGAGACATATACATGACTGCCCAATTTGCAAAAAAGTGCTTTTGGGCTAGCTTGTTTGATGTAGTGCCAGTTTCCAGAGTAACACTGGGCCAACCAAATATACCAAATAGTGCTCTGTCTTGCCTTGTCCATTTGGTTGTCCCATTTTTTCCACTGGGGAAATGTGTTTGAGAACCTTCATTTATGTCGTCAAACCTTGCACTGAAATATTTACCCCAGCTTCAAGATCATGCAGTATTAAAGCAGAAGTATGACTGACAGCAAACTACATAATCATTAAACAGGATAAACACCAGCCAAGGTTTTAAAATGTTTACGTCTTGGCCTTAACACAGGAGCCTAGGTTAAAATCAGGTTGAAACAAGACACACCATAAATGAGGCTTTCATGCTAGAGCTGAAACATCAAGTTTATCATTTTTAATCATTTATCGTTTATCATTTAATGACCAGATGAGGTTCATTCACACTACCGACATCACACTGCATACAGACTGTTGCAATATTTCACCCACCTTGCTTGTGAAGTCAAGCATACATATCACAAACCCAACTATCACACGAATTTACAGTCAGACCTCATTATAATGAAATGGCATATAACAAAATAATTAATATGTTGAAGTAAGTAAACTTCCCTTTGAAATCTTCATAGTGGTCCATGTATTTGAAACCTCATTTTAGTGAAGTAAAATTGTTCAGCCAATGAATATAACGAACTAGATTTGTCTCTGAAACAAAATAACTACCTCACCCTTGCATGCCGCACACATTCGGTGCAGAAGTTGAAAACTTTCGCACCCCGGCATTAAATGTGCCAGTAACACTGGTCTTTCTTCAGGGACACAATTTCTCACCACTGTGTGTAGCTGGGCATAAGCAGTGGCTTATATCAACATCGCACGTCTCACAGTGGTGCTATGCAGATTGGCACAGCTGGTTGTGGCCCTCCAGATTGCACTGATGCGTCATCATGTCACTGGCTTCATAAGTTATCGACAAGCCAATTCGAAAGCCGAAACGAAAGGCCATCTCATTGGAACAGAAGGCAGCTATCGTAAAGGCAGTCACATCAGGTGTCAAGTTGTGTGTTGTGCAAGCTGGAGGTTCTTTTTCTGTCTTAATAAAATTTCACTGCAAAGGTGCCTGTGCAGCAGTTCTGTGGACGTAAAGCTGTCTTCTTTTATGCTTGTTTAAAGTTGTGCATGCCATGGGGAATATATTGCAGTAAAGGGCAACAATGGAAACAATGAAGCATTGGATATAACTCCTAGGATATAACAACGTAATTTTGGCTCCCCCTTCAACTTCGTTAAAACAAGGTTTTACTGTATGTATTATATTTAAATGTTCGTAATAAGCAGACTTCCACCAAGAGCTGAAAAATATTTTGGAAAGAAAGTCAGTAACTCAATGTTTTTTTTCTTATCTTTTTCTTTAATGCTAACCTGGAAGCTAGATATTCAGATTGAGTGAACCAGACAGCTGTTCATCTATGAGGGCTCTGCTATAGACCACTCATTATGGAGGCGTTGTACTGCTTGTGGGCAGTTAATGTAATTCAGTGTGCTCAGCTAGACTATTTTAAGTCACAGACATTACTTGTACAGCAAATCCAAATATGCAATTTACTAATTACAAAAACTTCACTAACCCCTCACCAGATGCCAAAGAAAATTTTGGTTATACGCTGGAAGTTGTTACGGTGTCCTCTATGGAGCATTCTGCTGCAAAAATTTTTCAAATTGATTCATTAATAACTGAGACAGAAATATTTCAGTGCCGCGAACCCGTGATTTCAGGAGGCGAGCTCCACTGACATGCTGAGACACTCTCCACTTGCCCAGTCTAGCCTCCGCAAGCGAAATTCCTTCCCTGCATTCTCCCATACCGGATCTCGAGGATAGTGTGCTGCATACGTCACGAGCCCCTTCATTTTTTTTTTTCTCCTCGCTTTTTTGCAGCACGGTGCACTTCCGCTGACGGCGTCGCGTGCGAATTGTTGCGATTGTCTTGTTTTGCGTAGCACATCATTTTGTGCGCTGTGCACGAGGACAACTGACTCGTGGTACAAGTCTGTGCTACACGAATACTGAGGCAGACACAACCGGATCACACAGCATGATCCTGCACTGGAACACGGTAGAAAATGACACAGTTTCGGCTTCTGCGCACGTGACTGCACGACATGGGAACAAGCAGACAAAACAGAAGTACGGTATATGTCTCTTGCTACGGTGTGAAGCAAAACAAAAACATGCAGACATTCAGTTTTTTTGTTTTATTATTTCTCTAAGCTTTAATTTGTCTATTCAAGCAACGTATTATTACGATATCATCGAGCGATGCTCAAGAGACGAGCCGCCGCGAGAACGACGAAGTGGGTCTGTGCCCTTGGCGCGAGCGAGTATCGGCCTGGCTCTCTGGCTCCAGTGTAAATAGCCTGAAAATAGCCTCTTTCGTCTGTGTCTTTCCACACGTAACAATATTACACAAATAACAGATGTTGCCTTGAATAATTCTCGAAGTCACATGCCACCATGAGCGACGTCACAGTGCAAACACGTGTACAGTGCTCACGGATTGAAATAGGACATTCGGAGCGCGTGGCCGTCGCTACATGCAGCGCCCCCCGTGGATGCTCAAGGAACCAAGGTGCTGCATTGTGGTATAGCGCGAGGGGGAGAACATCTACAGAGCAGAATTGCTCCTTCCGGTCGCCAAGGGGCCGGCCTGTGGTTTACCACACTGCCTGCGTGGCGCTGCAAGGCTTGCGCGTTCGTCTGCCGACCGAAATGGTTCGGCGGTGCGCATTGCCCGTTTTGCGGCGGCGTCTGCTTGCGCATCTTGCTTGCGCGTTTTGGGCGATGCGGCACGCATGCTGTGCAATTAAGACACAGGATTCAGCTACGTGATAGCGCCGTACGTGCCTTCGTTGACATGATAAACACTTGCACAAAAGAAAAGAAAGTTTATTTCGTCCGTTTTATAACGACAAAAAAGAAAAGAAGCAGTCACATGCCTGTCTTCGTGCAACATTTAAATGAAGTCTCAGTATTTTGTTGGTTCGCCCCTAGCAGCGAATACGGCGGCCATTTTGCGTGGCAAGCTTTCGTAGAGGCTATCGCCCAAGGAAGAAGGCGCTAGCTTCTCCCATTCTTCTTGAAGAGCCGACCACAGGTTGTCCGAAGAACACCTGTGGAGCGGCCGACGAGACAGGGCCTTCTTTATTTCAGCCCATAATATAAGCTCAATAATATTAATGTCCGCACCTTGCGGAGGCCTGTTCAACACCATCACACACTTGTCTTCCAGCAGGCGAGTCGCGGATGCTGCGGTGTGAACTGGGCTCCGGTCGTGCTTGAAGTAAAACAAGCCGTCCTTAAATGGGCCAACCAGGGCGCACGGCATAAGGATGGTGTCGAGGAGGTCTAAGTGTGCTGCGGCATTAAAGCGGCCATCCAGGCGTACAAGCAGACCCAAGCCTTCTTTGTAAATACACCCCCACATGTTGACGCTAAACCGACCGCTGCTTGCAACACGATGCAGATTTGGGGTGTCGAACCTGGCTGAAGGAAGCGGAAAGAACACAAGACATTATTTTACTTCACTGCGATTGATAACCGCGACGACAGGGGTCTGCCTCTTGAATGTTGGCAGAATGCACTGCCTTTAGTGACCATTTCTACGAACTGCTTGTGTCCAGCCCACGAAACAACGCTGGTGAAAAGTTTTTTGGCGTGTGCTCTCTCCTCGTGGTAGCGGAGTGCACGGAATAGAAAACCTAGTTTTTGATGAAAACGCATACCTAGCCGCTACATACCATCTATCCCATCTATCATGCGCTACGGGAATGCAAAGAAAGATAAACATTGGCGGATTTTTTTTAGTGAAGCTGTGTAACCCCCGATTTGTGAAGGAGTCCACCTGCCTCGTGCTTCGTGTCCTCGACGCTCGCTGCTGCTGGTCCCATTTTGATGTAAACGTGCTCTCCTCCGTAAAAGGACATTCTGCCACACTTCCGCTGTCCAGGACTGATGCTCCTGTGCAAACAGCAGCCTTTTGATCCTGTTTTCTGAAGAGATGAAGGGCTTAATCGCCGCCACACAACTACGAAGGCCACTTGTGTGAAAGTTCTCGCGTACTACTTGTGTGCTGGCTGCTAGCCCCTGGTCGTTTCGTATTTCTTTCGCCGTCATTTTCGGGTTTCGTCTCGCTGCTTCAACTATACGCTCGTCGTCAGAGTCGGTCGTCACCTTTGGTCGGTGTCCTCTGGGCAGATTTGTCAAGCAAGCATCCGTCTTGAAAGCCCGCACAATCCTGCTCACCGACGAGCGGGGGCGTACAGTCATATCGGCGATTTGTTGCTGCGGTAAACCTGCTGCAGACAGTCACAATCTGCATCCGTTCTGAGATGGGTATGCCTGGCATTTCTGGTCGTGTCTGAAACGGAGGCGCGTCTTGTGTTCGCGATATATAGCTACCTGTGGCGCGTCTTCTGCTGACGTTAGTGCGATCAACGATGCCGGGTGTTTTCATTTCGGGGCTGAATAAAGAAGGCAGTTTCGCGTCGGCTACTCCACAGGTGTTCGCACGAAATAAGCTATTCTTTTGTACAGACGTTTATCACATCTACGAACGCACACAAGGCGCAATCGCGCAGCTGAATCCCGTGTCTTGCTTCGCATCGCCAAAGCGCGTGCAATGAAGGCGTCGTCTGCTCGCGCAGGTGTGCACCGTCGAGCCATTTCAGCCGGCACACGAAGGTGCGCAAGCCTTGCAGCGCCACAATGGCAGTGTGTTAAACCACAGGCCGGCTCGTTGGCGACCGGAAGGAGTAATCCTGCTCCGTATATGTTCTCCCCCTCGCGCTATACCACAATGCAGCACTTTGGTTCTATGGGCACCCACGAGCGGCGCTGCATGTAACGACGGCCACGCGCTCCGAATGTCCTATTTCAATCCGTGAGTACTGTACATAGGCGCACTAGCATGTGTACGTCATCCTCCGCCTTGGAGCATGAAGATTGCGAGGAGAAGACAAAACAGCGTTCAGTTCTAAATTTCAGATCTTTCCGTGGTGCGTAGCAATGTAATACTTTGCAGACACCATTGTTATCGCGCAATGCGCTTGGCAGCTCAAAATGGCCAGACCCAATGAAGGGCCTTTTAATAGAGCATGTGTTACTACAGCAGAACAGAACATGCTCAAGGAATGTTCATGCAATAGGGACCTTAGATTATATCAGTTAAGGTGGACTGCAACGAAATATTGGGCCACATAAAAAGCCTAGTTTCATATAAGGTATATCAAGAGTAACCTCCTTGCAAAATATAATGTTTTAAATATGAGTGGACATGTCACAAAAGGCTCGCAAAAGTAGATGGTTTTGATACAGAAACTGAACCGCCATTACTGCTTGCCAGAAGTGACGTACGACTCTGAATGTATGGCTTTTCGGCATGACTTCAGAGATTAGGCGCTGCCCCTGGTTGCCCATGGCATGATGAAAAATCTCAGAGGCGTCCTGGGACTTGTGTGATATTTGCTAACCAACAAGTGCATGCATTGTCTGCTTAGGGGCTACTTAAAGGCTGCTAATTAGAAAATTAGTTACCATCTCATGTGGTTTCATCCCAGTGTGTGAGGAAAGCATGTCGGAAAAATAAAGTGCTAAAGACCAAAATGTTTTCAAGCACATTTCGGAAACATAGATTCTGAAAGTAATGACAGTCTGAGGAGACTCCTAGTAAACCATCATGTGTTAAACAGCATGTTAAAACTGCATCTCTTAAGCACAGGCTGGCTGCAATTCTACAACTACAATTACAAGACTAATTTATGATCAGATTGTTATAATAATAATAAAATTCAAATTCTGATGATGAAAGTAATGTCTGCCACTTCAAACAATCATGCTCAAGAGGCCAGACTGCACCATGTTGAATGGGCAATTTGTAAAGATTGCTTGAATAAGGAAAGAAAAAAATGGGAAAAAGTAAGAAAAAGGCAGGCAGCATAGGTGGTCATGGTTGATGCACTTATGGCCTGTGGCAACAAGATTATTGACACCATGCCAAATCAGGCCTTTATTTTTCTTTCTGTAAAGCTCAGTTCACCTTAAGTAAAGTAATGGCAATGGCTACATTTGTAGGACTCATCACTTTCATTTTTGCAGTTGTTGATAAAGGACCTGGCTTAGAATGTGCTATGTCTGTAAAACATGCATCACACTGTGAACTGAAAGCATTCGGTAATCAAGGAACTCAGCTTAAACTTTAGCTAAAGTGCCATTAGCAGAATGTCTGAAATATGATAACATGGTGCACATAACTATGTGAACTAATTATCATGTGGCTGAATCATTTTTTGGACATGTCTGTGTCCCGTTCTAACTGGTGGGTGAATCCATGAAGACCTGAGGAGGATACTGCAGATACAAAAAAAAGTGCCTTTCTACAAGGCAGGTGGCACCATGCCAAATCAGGCTTTTATTTTTTTTTCTGTAAAGCTCAGTTCACCTAAAGTAAAGTAATGGCAATGGCTACATTTGTAGGACTCATCACTTTCATTTTTGCAGTTGTTGATAAAGGACCTGGCTTAGAATGTGCTATGTCTGTAAAACATGCATCACACTGTGAACTGAAAGCATTCGGTAATCAAGGAACTCAGCTTAAACTTTAGCTAAAGTGCCATTAGCAGAATGTCTGAAATATGATAACATGGTGCACATAACTATGTGAACTAATTATCATGTGGCTGAATCATTTTTTGGACATGTCTGTATCCCGTTCTAACTGGTGGGTGAATCCATGAAGACCTGAGGAGGATACTGCAGATACAAAAAAAAGTGCCTTTCTACAAGGCAGGTGTGGGGGCTAGCACATTCCCTCAAGCTGAGTCAATAGTTCACTTGTTTATTGTATCCAAGACATGATACATACGAATTCTGCCAATCATGTTGTTTTTGCTCATCATAATGGAGGGTAATAATGAATGATGAAGTTTTAAATTCCACGGCTGTAGTGGCATTATGAGCTATGCCATAGAAGAGAACACCAGATTAAGCTTCTTTAGCTGGCATGCTCCTGAATCTCGGTACATGGGCATTTCTGCATCCTGCACCCATCGAGAAGCATCTGCTGTGCCAGCAATCAAACCAATTACCTTATGCTCAGGGTGTAGAACCAAACCTGAACCAAAAATCGCACCCAAACTGGAATTGTAACAGGAACTGAACCTGAGCCCGAATCAATATTCTTAGAATGTGCCTGAACCCGAACCGAACCCGAATAGAAAAAAAAAAAACAAAGAAAAAACAATAACGGCTACTGGTACAGCATGAAATAATTCAAGCACATAGTGTGTAAATGGGTGCTCAATACATAAGCAATTCTTCGAAATACTTTTCAGTCAGCGCACCTCATGAGAACATCATTGCAACTTACAAGTTGCCTTACACGCCAGAATGGGGATGGACGTGATTAGGTATGTGCTGGTAACTAACTATACAGCCACCTTGACAGAGATGCTTACACTTCTGAACTTGGTCATGCCAGTTGTGTTTGCCAGCCAAAACATTGTTTCAGGGGCACTACAGAATCACCGGTTCTGTTAAAGCTCCCATTTCGGCCATAGGCCAGCATGCTACTATTACTAGATAAACTGTAAAATGTACAAGCCAGGACACATGGAGAACAAAAAAGACGGTTTCCTCAAGAAGGGAAAATACTAAAACCAACTAGTTCATCAGCATGGCTTCTTGTAACGACAATGCGGTCGCTGATGAATGCCATCACCTTCTCAACCTGCGCTAACAATGGCGGTAAATAGAATGGAAAATGTGCTCTTTTTTTTCATTTTATGGTTTAGTGCGTGTCTAGCACTTCCAAGCAGCATCCAATGTACTTCAATTTCCACAAATCAATCTGGAGGCACAATGATTTCGACAATTATGGCAGCATAGTCAGCGCAAGACACTGTGCCATGTGCATGTGCCATGTGCATATGCTCAAGGAATATTGTCTAGTTGTTTAACACAAACTGTCCCCATTCATCGTTCAGCAGCATCAATGTCTTCACCTGCCTTTATTGGAAAAAAAAAAGAAAAGAAAAAGAAAAAGAAAAAAAGAAAAAGCCCAGAAACTTCACAAAATGTCATTTGCCGATTTCTTTCTTTTCTAGAGACTAAAAGTTCTGAGTGGCAATTTATGTTATATGATGTGAATACAGGCTGTGTCATGCACTAAAGTTCACTTACTACCAGTTCAGTAATAATTACTTGAAGCAAAAGAAAAATTAACTGCTTATGCAGCTGTCAAAGGCGTGGAAGCTAAGCCCACCTCATGCAGACAAGGACATTCTCATTAATTAACTCAGTCTTTGATATGTACACAAAAAATTATCTGTATATCTGTATTTGTGCAATACATTTGTAAACTGCATATTGTTGAGAAAAAAACGTTACTCTTTCTTATCAAGGTGCAGTGCCTCTGCTACTTTTCGATAGCTCATTTTTGGTAATGCTAGTGCCAGAATCACAGCGATGGTGGCAATACAAAAGCTTTATCCAAGCAGTGCGCTTAATTCTTCGAAGAAGTGTACAGAGGAAAAAGACTCGCATTGTCAACATTTCAATGCTCAGATCTATGCATCATCCTGCAGGTAATTTGAGCTGTGCACTTGATGGTCATGTTGCATGCTTCATGATATAGTGATCTTTACAGTTGATTTGTAGACATTGCGATGCATAGAAAATAAGGTGCCTTGTATGCTGAGAATATATGTAGTTCATGCCATTTTACTTCAAGATTGTGGGTTGTAATCCCTGTGTGTGTTCTATACAAGGATATTAGCCTTAATAATACCCTTTATTCATGTTTATATTTACGACATAGCTTTTTCTCTATTTCTTCTTCTTTTTTCATGTCTGCAATCTTATGTTGTTAAATTGCAATGTTCCATTTACAGGGGAAAAAAATAACCTTACAACAATTCGGCTGTGACCATGAGAATTTGTGCTTACAAATCATGGTATAGCACCTGGTATAGCAGGACTGCAATTGTGCAGACGATTCAGTTCCTGAACAAACACAAGAATGAGGTCACTTATGCACAATAGCTACCGACCGTTAAGTAAGCATGTCTCGTCTAAGGCAGGCTATGAATTTGCTGTTTTGATTTAGACAAATACTTGACCAATCTCGTCATGCTTGGATTACTTCAAAACAATGCCCGGCGCTCTAGTATTGCCCTTTACTCTTTCAACGAGCACTATACAGTCTACTACACCCATTTGGGATGTCCTGTCCCTCTATATTTATTTTTGATGTACTTGTGTACCAGATGTAATCGTACTGTATCATGGTATATATGTATCAAATAATGTAAACAAGCCCTTTCTTGCGAAACAGGTTCTGCAAAATTTTGCGCGAGGCCTGGCGGAAACATTCTGTGTTGAAAATTGGATTGGAAATATTCAACATTCTATTCAATATTGGGCGCTTGGCTTTCCTAGAACATATGATTTGAAAATTTTCCTATTTGAATGCCCCTATAAATTTCTACTTTTTTTCCTGTACTCAGTACGTATGACAGTAAAAGGAAACTACTAAAGCAAAAGTAAAGGAAAGGTACTACAGCTAGAAAAAGAGAGGACGTCTGATGCATTGCACCACATGCTACACACTCTTGCAACGTCACTGCCTAAGATTACAATCTGTATGTGTATGGCTGCTGTAGCTGTACAACTTTAAACTTCATTGATATTTGTGTAAAAACACCAATATCATATCAGGCACGATTTCTGTCTCCCATGTGCTAGGGAGCCCATTTCTTCCACCTTCTGACAAAGCCGATGCATGCGCCATGCAGACAAGTCGACAGCACTGTGCAGCATTTCACCATAGGGCAGGATAAAGATTACTATGCTGAAACGGTTTGTGAACTGTTACCAACCAGAATAAAATTGGAGTGCGCTGAACCCGAACCAAATCGGTATATTTTTTTTTCATTTCGACACCCTGCCTATGCACAGGCGAATTCTGCAGCCACTGAGTTACCACAGCTATTGGTAACTGATGTTTGTATAAGTGAGGCTAATTACAAGTGGACTAAACTGTATTAATACATTAACTGGCATACAATCAATAAATTAGTTAGCAGTCAGTGCTGTGTTTGTATGTCCTCTTATGCTTGTCTTGCACACTGTGCCTACAATGAAATCTCTGTTGACTGTTTCTGCCAGTCATGAACCTCTTTTTCATGGTCTAAAAATCACTCACTACCGACCTGTTCCTCAATGTGCTAACAGAGGTTTATTAATGAATGAGGCAGATTAAATGTGTATTGCAATGGGAGATTTATTACATGCAGAGTCACTCTAAAACCTCATAGCATCAGCCATCAAGGTTGTTTTGATACTAAACCAGAGGTTCATTTATGACACTATCAATAAATTTCACAAATGTAAAAGTCAATAGATTAACCTGCATTGATTAAGTTAATACACACCAAAGCATTTGGACAACTTAAATTATTGATAACAGTTTAACTAAAAGTCCCACAGAAAAGCACTGCCATGTGTTGTGACAACCCAGCCCCTGTTTACTATGGTTTAGCCTGGCCTTGATTGATTTAGGATTATTGCATACATTTCCTGCAGGCAGAATAACTGCTCTGCTGTTAGTACAGCCTTTGCTATGAGAGCCAACTGCCAGTCTGGAAATGAGAGCACTGCAACAAAGGGAAGAGTAATAAGTGCACGGATCAAAATTTTCAAGTGATGCCACATAAATATAAATTTCTACTGAGGAGCACTTGCCATTAGAACGTCAGTGTATTGAAAACATGTTTTTTGCCATGCCTGTAACATACTCCAAAATTTTTTTGTTTTCCTAGTAAAACAACCAGCTCACCTCGAGCGTGCAGAAAAGTGAAACACTGGTGATCAATGGCAAGATGTAGAAAGGATCTGGCACAGTCAGATCAGTAAACCACAACATGCCACCAGTTTTGAAGCTTTCTATAGGCAAGTTGGCCATTCCACGCAAGGCAAAGAAGAAGCTGATGAACACTGGAGCCTGCAACAAAAGTTCACAGAAAAGTGAATTATGGGTTTCTTGATTAAAGGAAGCAATTGCATGCATTGATAATATGTTTGAAAAACATAAAATACCAGGTAATGAAGTGGTAACACATACCTGAGCCAATGGTATGATCATGCTCTTCAAGGGGTTTACATTTTTTTCTTTCATGAAGATCATCAGTTCATTAGCAATACGGGCAGCTAAAAGAAAGAAAGATCATCCATCACAAACATCAACTTGAAAAACAAGTCACAACGGCAAAAAAGGAGAAAGAGAGAGAAACAAGTCATTCCCCGAACTCTGAATTCATAGTTATTGCTATAGCTGCAGGCTCTCTCAGATAATGGTGCTATCTTCTCAAAAGCAACCTTGCAATGCACACAGTGTTGCCTTCATCTACTATTAGCTGTCCGCTATGGCCTCTGAAGTATATGCACAGATGACTCCACTCCTTTAGCCTGCATGGTGCACAAAACCTCACACGACTTGCCAAGCATGAATGTTGTGCAAAAGCTAGAGAGTTTGCACATCCAGCTCCGAACTGTATCGATACAGGGGCACGAGGTTGTTTTTCAATGGTGATGAAGTTTTGTTTTTCATCATCAACTGCAACGTGAGGACGACATCTTAGCACATGGGTTCCCAAAGTGGGCTCCGCAGGCCCCTCCTCAGGCTTCCGCGATCCACTCATAAATTTTCCGTGGCTCCATGCTTGCCAAGTGGCTAAGACCAGTGCTGCCATCTCGGTTAAGAATTCCTCCAAGAAAGGTATTATAATCTGCTAAAATCTGCTAGCTTTCTTCCGTGAACGACCAAGTTTTCCGCTCAAGAGCTAACAGCAGTTGACAGGTATTTTTTCGGACCCTCTGGAAAGGAAAGCACAAATATAAAATAATGAGGGAAGTGCTCAACACAAATGTGATTTTAAAAGGTTTATTCACAATAAATAAAGTGCAAATAAATTAATTGCCAATGAGAAATTTCCACAGCTGCGTTGCCTGTGGGACAAGAATTTAAATGGCATGTAAAGATTTCTTGGCCACATGACAGTGACCATCTGACTACATATTAAACTCTCATAGAAGTACTATTATTGCATAGTCATTTTTATAACAGGAACAATCATTTCTCTAGTAACAATGACACTCTCGACTTTCGCTGCAGGCATAGATATGTAGAAGTCTCGAAATGTAATGTCTAGCTTATCACCATCAGTATCTGCGTCCAAGTATCCCCCTTGGCAGAGCGGCTTTCCTGCCTGGCTTGCTGCAGTGCCTGTCGAAGTCGACGGCTGACTCACTTCATTGTAGACGTCACGAGTTCCAAAGAGGCGGGTAACTTTGTCTAGAAGCTTGCAGTCGAATCACCCATTTTTGTGTTTTTTCAGTCCAGCTCTGATTACCATAATGGCGTTAACTGTTGAGGGCGAGAGCTTGCCTAGGAGCCCGGTTTTCAACAAGTTCATCTGGCTGAATGATTGCCCAACTTCAGCATTCGAGTATGATAATACAAGCATTGAGATAGCAAAGTCTTCCAGTTCTCAGAATGGGTTTTCACCAGGAGTCGCGATAAGTGCTTACTTCACACTAGAAGTTCTGCGTCAATGACATGTCTACCCATGCAACAGTCATGATACTTGTCCACTGGCCTTCTACGACATCAATTCTTGTACGTGGCACACGCATTTCTTCCACAGTGGAGCTCGCAAGGGCTTCAGCCTGCATATCGCCTTTTATACTGATAATTGGGACACTTTCCTAAGGATTTCGATGTTATCAGGCAGCCTTTGGCATCTCTGGTCAATGAGGACAACAAGAAACTTGGTGCATTGTTTCCTTAGCGTCTGCTCTTCATCAGCACCTAAGCCAGTATTCTTCATGTCATCAATGTGTTTCTCAACTGAATAGCCGAAATACAGCTTGGGATCAAGATGGTCTTCCACTTTCGTTGTGTATACATCTACTGGCACAGTCGGAAGCATTACTTTCTTGATCAGTGAGGACAGAAGCTGTACGAGGTTGTCCAGAAGCTTGGTTTGGTCTGCGTCTTGTGCTTGAAAACTCTTTGAACATCCAAGAGTACTGGCCTCAAAAAGAGAAAATAAGCTCTGTTGAAGTCGTCACAATACTTGGAGCACAGCACCTCTGCATTGAAACACTTTTCTGCCAATCTTGCAACTTTGAAGTGAGCTGTTAGCTTGGTCCACTGGTTCAGCATCCATTCAACCCCTGTTGCAATTGACAGCCATCTCATGGAACAAGCTTGAACAATTTTCAAGGGCTCTCCTCGATTGTTTAAGAAGAGCGAAGAGTTTCTTGTATGCTTGCTGCCGAGGATAGGACCTGGCGAACGAATTGTAGGTATCACCAATGAGGTAATTAAGACTTTTTGGGAGCCCTTCTGCCATAGCGGCCGAAGTCACCAGCTGCAGGGAGTGGCAGACACATCTAATCAGGATAAGATGTGGCACATCAGCCCCCTTGAGCTGCTTGCAGACTCCATTATCCACCCGCACCGTAACACTTGCATTGTCAGTCCCAATACCAACTACGTTTTCGAGCTTTAGGCCATATTTTTTTAATGTGCATTTTATACTTTCGACAATGCCATCTGCATTGCAGGCTCTTAGCATGCAAAAAGAGAGGAAAGTTGTTACGATTTCTGACCTCAGAGTGCTGTGATATAACTGACACAGCCAGTACTTTGTAATAGCTATGTCTGTGGACTCATCGACAATTATACTGTATTTACTGTAACCAATGTCAGCTTTGATGCCTTCTTTAAAGTCTAGGCACAATATGTTCTTTATAATTGCTACGCATTTTGTCCTCTTCATTTGATAATCCTTGCTGGCCAGTGTCAGGGAATTATTTCCGGATATATTTCATCAAATGATCGGCCGTGACAATGCTGCCCTGCCTTCTGCTGCGCTAACAGAATTGCTTTCACTTTCGTGAAACCAATTTGCGCTTGCGTCATACAAAGTACTGGCGTCATATGCTAAAGCTTCTTGCTAGCTTTGTGTGCCTTCAAATCACTGTCCTTAAAAGCAAGCTGACACTTGCAGTACTAACGTTCAGTAAACTTCACTCCGTCCAGCTTTCACTTGCAGACAAGCTATGTGCATAGGTCTGGGTCCTTCAGCCATTTCTCTCGCAACTTCTGACAGTAGCGCACTTTCACAGCTTTCGGCATGGCGAGGTTTAGTTGCGGACAACTAGCTGATGTTATGTGCACGTCGTGCACTGTGGAAATCGAAACTTTCCGAACAAGACAGAAGCGCCACCACCCGCGAGTCCACTTTACTAAAATTAGCTGAAAATCCACTATCACACCTGAGCTAAACGTAAACTATCCACTAAAATTTTATTTAAATTCTACTAAATATGCTGCTAACCACTATATGCAAATTTTTTCCACTAAACTTATAAAAAACCGCTAGATCTAGCGGAAAATCCACTAAGATGGCAGCACTGGCTAAGATGGCGAACCATGTACATTTCTGCTGTTTGTAGAGAGGTGCCGCTAACGTGCGCACTGACGCATAGAGTTTCTCACTATAACACCTAGAGGGAAATCTGGCACCACCGTCTATGGGAGTTTCCTCAGGGGTGCTGTGCTATCATGGGAACGACGGTATATCTGTCTGCGAGGCTTTTGGTGGTTGGTGTTGTAAGAGGCTTCATCTAAAACATGGGTATGGCTACGCAAATAACGTGTTCTTCAAGTAAAACCTTCATAAAAGGTTTTCATTCAGCCGTATTGCCTCTTTCAATCAAGTTTGATAACCTACAATGCATAATAAAGTGAAGAAAAGCAAGAACAGGCGACAAACTGTTCCAAAATGAGAGCCAATTTTGTCATCTGTCCTCTAACTTTAGTGGCCCACTGATACTTTTTACGTTTCATATATTTGTACATGCAATAACAAGTTCTCATAATTAAACAAAACATGCTTTTGTGTAATAATAAAGGTAAAACAGCTTTTTACACGCTGTTTTAGTAGAAAATGAATCATTGTGAGAGAGGGAACGGTGCTTGCCAGGCACGTCTTCAAGGCGTCCTGGCTCTCCGAGAACGATACCAATAAGAAGTCGCAATACACCAGCATTCCCATGCATACCACAGTGCAGCAATGCCAGATTTCCCTATACGTAACATAGTGAGAAACTCTATGCGCTGACGTATATGTCGGAGGATTAAAAATTAGCACAACCCAGTTCTAGTATGGTAGCTCAGCGAGAACGGAGGACCGCAAATGTGTGACGCAAAAGAGCAAAAATGGCACTAGTGTCCAGCCGAAATGAAGCAGCAGAGTCCGCATTGCCACAGTTGTCAGCAATCATCTTTGTGCCTAATTGCGCACTTAAGCCTTTATTCTTGCGTTTATCGCCGCGCGTATAACCGTGTTGGTGGCTGGCTGCATGCCTTCATAACTGCTTTATTACAAAGACGGCGCCGAATAAAACAACACACGAAGAAGGGGGACATGAGACAGCACGTAGGCGTGTTGTTAGTGCGCCTACGTACTGTCTTGTGTCCCCCTTCTTCGTGTGTTGTTTTATTCGGTGCCATCTTTGTAATCATGCTTAACCAACTAGCCCACAAACGCATGCTCAGTTACTTCATAACTGCGTAGCCGCCATACATGATCGCGTCGATAACCACTGCGGTTTTTCCCACATTTGTTGCCACAAAAGGTAGTTTCATTGCCACTTGGTGCGTGTGTCGGCCGCCTGCCTTCAGAACCATCACGGTCGCCATCCATGATCACGTCAATAGTGGCTGCGTTTTCGTTTGCAGCAGTTGCGGCTAACTGTAGTTTCACTGCGACTTGGCACAAAGCTGTCAAAGATGAAGAGCGCTGGCTATATGGCGATGGACAGACAATTTATTGGCGACCAGCTCACTGGAGAAAAGATAATCGAGATGTGCGCGTGGTATTGAAAAGCGTGTCTCAGATGCAGACGCATGCCGCGGCCCCGCTGCAAAGGAAGTCGAAGACCTTCGCCGCTGCGAGCGCCAGTTGTAGCTTTTGCAATGCCGTTATGCAAGATAGAAAGAGGACTTGCCGATTCATTCAGTAAATAAAAGCGTGTTGACATAGTAAGCATTGTTTATTGTTTTCTTGATCCCTCGATAATTTGAAATTCAGTTAGTTCAGACATGTTTTTCGGCCCCATAATATCCGAATTAACAATGTTTTACTGTACTCAAAGCAGAGTTGGCACAAATTCTAAGACCTTTTATGATGAAAGTTATTCCCCGTGTGATAAGTAGTGAAAACTGTCATTGATAATTTTTTCCTTCCTGTCATTTTCTCTTGGTATGCCTTGGTTGCAATGCTGTCTTGTCTTGGCTGATAACAATTGCACCCAGTTTGGACCACGTGGGTTGTACATCACCATCAAAGTAACCCATAGCCTCTCTATTAGGGGTGGGAGGAGGGGGGGAGTACGGTTCCTTGGCGCTTCGTAGAGCTTAGCAGGGTTCCTTGGGACCAACATACTTGAGAACCCCTGCCTTAGCAGAAAGGATGGATACAGCAAACTCAGTTTGAAGTTTTTAATTTCTATCCCAGTAAATTTAATACACATGCATGGAAGCACACACATGCACATACAGAACGGTTGGCAGGATTTAAAATTTCCACAGCACACAAGTCAAATTTTGCAGTGTTTAGACTAACTCAGTGCTTAAAGGAGTACAGACATGAGATTTTCAATTTGTCAGCTTTTTTATTACCTTAAACAAAAGTCCAACTTGAAAGCCTAGAAAAAAATTTGTGCAGATCCCATGAACTGTGGGAGTCGGTGAAAGTGATGTTTTCATAAGCCAGCAAGGCACAAAGTGGCGCATTATGAGGAGAGCCTCACTGCAGATTTTAATGACGAAAGCATCCTTCAGCCACCATAGTGGACCTTGCAGAGCAAGTGGAAGATTTGCTCAACATTAAATGGTGTTGAACCACAAGAGAAGACAAGTTCGGCTTTGTAGAAATGTGGAACTGCGACTTCCAGCAACGAACACATCTCGTAACCTCTTATCTTAACTACAAGATGTGCGTGCCCACTTTTCATAATTGTTGCTATGCAACAAGGTAAACATGCCAAGCATTTTGAAGCGCTGGCTTGCACGAGGAACATTCTAAAGGGTGTTGAATATTCCACCTTTTCAGGCATGTGTCCATGGCATAACGACTAGAGCATAGGGCTTTCATGACCAGTTACCCCAGGAACCAGATTTGAAACCAACCATCGAACATGTAATTCTTCATATATATTGTAATGAAAATAGACAGCCGGCCATCTGTCAGAATGCCTGTTTACTTCCAACTTCTTCTTCCATGTTACTCCCATCTTGCTATTTTGTGCACTTTTTTCTTACGGTTGGCCACACTGTGAGAGTCTTGCATGGTTTTTTGCCCTGTCGCTATGCAATCTTGAAGTGCTCGTCAAGTGTAGCAAGTGTTTTTTGGTCTCGAGAGATTTCACAAAAGCTCGGGCATGTCATCTGCTTTGTAGACCAGAACAGCAGATCAGACCAGTGGCAGCTCTTGTCTAAGTGTTGTGCACATGGCACTATCTTTTATGTCTCTCTACTGAAGTAGTGACTGGTTCTTCACTAGGAAGTCAGCATTTTGGTGCACATACCTTTGGCCCACATTGAGGTGCGGTAGCAGATGGTAGTTGGTTAAACACGGCATCGTGTTATCTAGTGCTCGCAGTATGGTTGTTGCTTTCGCAGCTGGCAGACGTGGCAATTGGCCATGTAAGAGCGAATATTGCTCTGCATTATGGGCCATCAAAATTGTTCTTGCACATTGCAGAGCATGGCTCGCTGCCCAATGTGATCTTGGGCAGTATGGATGGTGTGTATTACCTTCGATCGCATAGAGCTTGGGAGTAAGAGGCGATATCACTCCTCTCCGATTCTCCTTCCAGTGCCGGTGGTACAAAATGTCATCTCAAATTACAAATTTCGAGTCTCTGCTTGGCATACTGAGAATGGCAGTGACTGATTTCAAGTATCTGTCATTGCCCAGCACTTTGGACACATTATGCTTGTGGCCAACAACGTTTTGATAATCTGCTTTGATAAACATGATTGTCCTTTGCACTCTGTGAGCTGGCAGTGCCAGCATGACCGGAGATTTCTTCTGTATTGCAGTGGCCGGTCACCAACAACAGAGCATTCATGACCATCCGTTCAGTGTCTGTGTCCACAGCAGCACATAAGCTACCAATTTCGCTGACATGCACTTGAAGCAGTGGTAGCTGGTAGGTCTGGTAGTAAGCCCGGTAGTGGTTCTATTATATTTGTCGGGAGTCTGTGGGGTTGTTCCATTGGTACCTGCCGCAGAATGTTGTAGAACCTTGACTAGATGGAGGATGCGGGTTCTGCAAGGAGCCTATAGCTGGCATAGAAAGAGCCTGATGGCACCGTTTGCTTTCTTGCAGCTTGGTTGCTTTAAGAGAAAAAACTTCTGTAGTGCCTGGAGGGTGGGCCATCAAAATGGAAGCACTCACAGGATCCAGCAGACCATCCAGGACGTATTGCCAAGCCATAGAAGAAAGCCAGGTAAGGCTGCATGTACCAAGCAGCCTTAACTTCTCATAAATGTAGATGATGACTGCTTCAGATTGGCCTTGGCGTCAAGCACGCATCTGCATAAATCGGTCGTTATATGATGAGATGAGGTTCCCAAAAACTGTCTGCTGTGCTTCTGCCTGCACAAGCAATGACTGGCATGTATGAATTTTGTACTTGTTCCAAGCTTCAGCGGTTTCACAAAGCCTTCCCTCAGCATACAAACATTTTGCACCATCAGACCAACCGTGACTGTCCCCCAAGGAGTCGGCAATCTGCAGCCACTGCGCAGCATCGTCTTGGAATGTGTTGGGAGCTCAGTTTAGCGGAGGCAAGGAATACACATTTTGACAGCTTGAGAACGGAGAGTTGACTGGCTATATTCAAAAGTAAAAGTAGGTTTGCCAGGTGGCAGTGGTGGCGGCCCAGTCGGGTAGCCGCTAAGGCCCCTTGATAATTTGAAAGTAGCGACACTCTCCTTCTCGATTCTCCTCGCCCGCCGGCTGCGCACGGCACACTTTTTTGCCTGAGCTCCCGCGGACGGGCCACAGCATTCTATGGAGGCATGTTATTTTGGGCCACTTGCGCGCCCCTGTGGTGTTGAAAATCTTGAGAAATGCTGATAACAGCATTGATAATGCTGAAGGCAATGTTTACAAGGAGGTTGGTTTTTCCTTAAATCCATATGAACGGGGTATACTGATGTATAAGGAGCTTTGAGGCGAGTTCTATACTCCAGGCAATTTTTCCGCCACATGACGAGACGCTTTACTTTGTGCATCTGATGTGGTGTTTATTGTTTGTGGTACATTCCTCTGTGCGTGGCTTATTAAGCGAAAGCCTCAGATCTCTGTTTCAAGGTCGTGTTGTGAGCTACAGAAAATACCACATGATCGAAGGAAGGCTGGAAGTGAACCAAAGCATGTGCAGCCGTGTGTAAGAGATGATTACTGATTAGCAAAGTTAAGTAACGATTGATTAGTGATTGGATTAATATTAATTAAGGTGTATTAAGGAGGATTAAGGACAATTAAGGAGAATTAGGGTGGATTAAAGACAATGAAGGTGGATTAGGGGTGAATGAAGGTGGATTGGACTGGACAAACTTTAATAAAGGTCCTGCAGGACGCACATCAGTGCGCAGTGGGCATCTCCCACGCAGGGACCGACAGGGAGTACCTGGCGGCCATTGCGCGAGCCTGCTGGACAGCCCATTGCTGGTCTTGTAGGAGCGGGCTTCGTAGGGCCTTCTCCCACTTGTTGGAGGTAGAGTCGAGTGGAGCGTTTCTACACTCCCAGAGCATATGTGCGAGTGTTGCCATCACCCCGCACGAGGGGCACGCATCATCAAAGTAGACGTCCGGGTAGATGATGTGTAACGTGGCAGGGTTGCGATAGGTATGTGTTTGTAACAAGCATAGCATTAGCGCCTGCGGCCTGTTTAGTTTGGGGTGCGGGGGTGCAAAAAGACGTCGTCCTAAGTAAAAGTGTTTAGTGATTTCATTGTACGTTACTGGGGCGTCCCTGTTCGCCTCCAACTCATCGAGACGCGGTTGCCCGGGGGTGACGGCGCAGTCGGTAAGCGCGTGCGCAGCGCCACGGGCTGTTTTGTTGAGGTTGGGTGGGGCGCCCGGTATCCAACCCAGGTGGGCGGGAAACCAGATGATGGTGTGGTGTTTGAGGGTGCTCAAATCAGCGCCACGGAGGACACGTAACGCCTGGTTGGAGATGACTCCCCTCTTGAACGCTTTGATGGCCAGCCTCGAGTCACTGAATATTGTCTTTCACTTGTCGTCGAGCATTGCCAGGGCTATGGCCACTTGCTCCACCACCTCGAGGTCGCGTGTGAGTACAGTGGCGGTGTTTAGGGTCCGCTGCGAGGACGAGACCGCTACCACAGCGAAGGCTAGGTTGCATCAGTAGGCGGCAGCGTCCACGAAAGCAACGTCGTCCGCTTTCTTGTTTAAGCGTTTGAGGAATGCGGTCGCCTGGGCTTGGCACCTGCCTTGTTTGTGTTCCGGATGTACGTTTTGCGGAATGGGTGTGATTGTGATCAGGTCGCGGAGCTCGCAGGGAACCGGCGTAAACTCCAGTGGATCCTGGGTTTTCGGTGGCAAGTAGCCGAGCTCGCGCAAGATGTGACGGCCCGTCTTGGTCATCGTCAGTCATATCATCTGCACCCTCTAAGGTGCATTAAGGAGGAGTAGGACGGATTAAGGTGCATTAGGGAGATTTATGGTGGACTAGGGTGGATAGAAGTGCATGAAGAAGGATTAGGTTGGATTAAAGTCTATGAATGTCGATTAAATTGGATGAAGGAGGATTAATGAAGATTAAGGTGCATTAAAGAGGATTAGGGTGGATTAAGGGGGATTATGATGAATTAAGATGGATAAAGGTGCATTAAGGAGGATTAAGGCTGATTAAGGTGGATGAAGGATTAGTATGGATTAAGCTTTATTACAGTAGGCTTTAACACCTTAATCCTTGTTCATGCACCTTAGTCCTGCTCACGGTGTAAGAATAGGATAGGTGGCTGAACGAAGGCCGTCCCGGCGGAAAAAAGTCGTGCATGTATCGCTTTGCCCTCGGCAGATGGCGCCACAGACACAAGGGCCTTGGTTTTGAACCAGAGAAGCAGGACGAGAGTCATTGCGGATGTGAAAAGCGTCAATAAAACGTTCGAATTCGCTTCTTACGGTAAACTAGATGCGTATGTTATTCGAGCTTGAGACGGAAACTTGTTTGCGATGAACGAAGCATACGTTTCACGACATTAAGCGTTCTCCGGGAGCTATGTAGTGCACGCGCTCATCCATGCCGGTATAGGAGCATGGCACAATGAGTCCAGCGCAACGGTAGTTGGCAATACTGATCAGGCTCCTTGACGCTGCAGCGAACTTTGTGAAATATTAGTGGCTACGATACATGACCCAACCACAGACCTTACCATGATGAAATGCCAAAACGTCCGCACGAAAACTAGTTTTACGTGTACTGTAACCTATATAAGCTCGCAGTTAAATTGTAATGGACTGCAAAACAACTTTCCAATGTGGCTATTCGAAGGCCGCATTTTTTAATAACTGAAGTTGAATGTTCTGGTAGAGGTTGTTGTGATGTTAGTGTGCAGGATGGCCTAGCCTTGGTTTGACGGCATTTCCTCCGCGTGAGTCAATCATATGGACGACTGTCATCTAAAAACCACGGACGCAAAAGCAGTAAAGTTTTGAGCAGATTGACATTTATTTGACATGTACAGAGAACATGCCATAAACTGAATTATTCGTACAAGCGTTAATGTTCCATAAACAAACCGGACACTGGCACACATGTCGCGCACACGGGTAAGTTCATGACGCCCATCATTTAATTCAGCACATTAAACGTAGAGTTTTCACCTACTGAAGCTTCGACAGCTTTCGCAGCTCCTTCGACTTATTTTTTGCCTCAGATTTCTGTTGTTTGCAGAACTGCCTCATTCTCATGGCTACATAACTGTGTAGCACGCCAGCCATAACTTCTTCTTTATGGTCGGCACAGGAGAACTGAAACTTGTACTTATCAAGCATGTTTTCCAATGTTAATTCATAGGCATTTCTGAGAGCCGCATGCTTGTGGAATTCCATCTCCGTTGCATGAAGCAACTGAAAAAGACTTCGCTTTGGGTGCAAAAGACCTCCCCTGGTTTTACACAGAACAAGGCTGCTTTCCGGCTGATGATGAAGTGCGCTTTCTTCCAATAACCCTTCACGGCATTTTGCACACGTTGTGCTTTTCAAGTACTTGCGGCATATAAAACCAGCTAAATAATAAATTATGCAATCTGCAGCTGCCGGTGCTTCATGCAAGTTGTCGAACACATGGTCAACTTCCTCTTCAGCAGCAACTAGGCCATCTAGCTTCTCTTTGAGTTGCTTAAGGTGTCCTTCTGACTTGACACTGTCGTCAAAAGCAAGTTTCAAATCTTTGAGCGTGAGTACAGGTGCACCTTGCCGAGATTCATTTTCAACTTGACAGTTTCCGAATTTAGGGGGTTTAATCAAACTGTAAACTGATAACATGTTGTAAAGCTGCAGAAATGTGGGCATAGATGGGTGGTCATTTTGGCCACCAGCCTGTCGGATAATGCCAAAAAAGCGTTCCAACACGTCTTGGTTAAGTTTTCCTGTTAAAACATATCTGAAACCGCACTCCTTTAGCAGGTATCTTGATAGTTCCAGTGCGGACAAAATAGTCACACGAAGGCCCTCAGCGGTTTGCTCGGTTAGGAAACTTGCTCTTGAGATTTTTCCTGATACGACTTCTTTTTCCCATTTATTTAACCAATGCAACGATGAGGCCAGGACCCTCAAATCTCGGCTGCCAACAGTGATGCTTTCCTTTGGATGGTTTCGGTTAAGAGCATCAAAAAGATCATTAAACCTTAGTGTGAATTCTACTGTTGCCTTGACATTTTCGAGCCCTTTTGTGCCTCTCTTCGAGTAGAATTCCAAGCCTTTCGATACACTCAAGCTGAACAATTGAGTGGCCAACTTCACCCGCATTTTTTCGGTCGTTGAAGGGTTGATGTGGGACAGAGTCAATTTGGGGCAAACACGCAAATTTCCCGGCTGTTTAGAATCCTCCATAAACAGCCTGTCAAAATGTGCCCAGTGAACACGATCGCCATTTACGCACAACACTTTCTGTGAAAGCAAACGGTTCCGAACGCATTTCAAAAGATGGGGTGCGTCAGAAAACACATATACGTTGCGTTTTTCATCAACGGGGTGGATGAAGTAGTTCCGGGTATGTTGCAATGCTCCAGTGACGCCGAATTCCTTCCACATCGCACGGTTCGTACTTGCGCCATCACAGACGACTGCCATTGAAACTGACCTGCCCATCACGGTTATGTTTGCCAGCATATCTTCATGAATTTCAACAATTTTAGTGGTTACGAACGAAGATGCGGTGCTCACTGGCGATAGGCCTGCATCTGACAGTAAACGGCTTACAGGTACTTTGGTGCGCTCCAGTTGGGAGAAGACGACGCTTTTTACTTCTCCAAAGTCGAGCAGGTGGTATCCCCATGATTTTGACGGAAGAAACGACCGTGGTAAATCGCCGAACAAGCTTGCGAACGCAGATTCCAGGGATGAGCTAGGTCCAGCAGATTCAGGCATATTATCACATGTCTGCTCTTCAAACGCATCCATGTCGTGCTCCGGTGCACTCGGCAACGCTTGAAACGAGCTCCCATTAACGCCACCACTGTCACTGCTACACGAGGCTTCTTGCTCGTTACAATCTTTTGATGAAGCGCATTTTCTTTTCGACTGCGACCACGGTTGTCTTTCCGCCGGGCGCTTCCTTGTTTTCACTGTTTTAGATAGGTAAGCCGGGCAGTCGGGAAATCTTGTGGGAACAGCATCGCTCGCCAGCGATGCCTTTCGCGGAGCACTCACCAAGACGTGTCCTTTGTAGTGCGCTGTCCAGGTCTTGGACACAAGGTGAGGCTCGAAGTGCTTTTCGCAGACGTGATCATTCGGCTGAAGGACTCGATCCTTCCTTGGGATAGCTCGACGCCAAAGGTTCAAGCGTTCTTCGTCTTTCGGTGGAGAAAAGAGAGACAGTTTCTCCGTACAGCCTTTGTAACCCGTTCTGCAGCGGGGAACAAAACATTTCTTGCCCATCACACTCACATGTGCACGCCTGACACCAGAAAAAGAAATGCCGAGCCGCGTTGGGATAGGAGCGAGCGGCGCTAACATAACCAATGTAGGCCCCTAACAATGTCGCGCCACCTGTCGGAGAGTGAACAAAACATGCACCAGTGTTGGGCACTGCCGCTCCATGTTTAGCGGCCGCCGTTCGCACACCTATCCTATTCTTACACCGTGGTCCTGCTTAATATGCCCTAATCGATCTTAATACTCCTTCATCAACCCTAATTCACCTTAACCCACCTTAATGCTCCTTCATACACCTTAATCCTCTTCCATACATCTTAATCCTTATTCATGCACCCTAATCCACTTTAATAACCCTAATCCACCTTAGTCTACCCTAATCCATCCTAATCGGTCTTAATCCTCCTTTATCAACCTCAATTTACCTTAATATACCCTAATCATCCTTCATCGACCTTAACCTTCCATAATCCTTGTTCATGACCCTAAATGGTCCTAATAGACTTTCATATACCCTATTTCACCTCAATCGCCCTAATCTGCATTAATCCTCCTTCATCCACCTTAATCCTCTTTCATACACCATAATCCTTATTCATGCACCTTAATGCTCCTTAATACACTCTAATCCACTTTAATCCTCCCTAATTTACCTTAATTCAGTCACAAATGAATCATTACTTAACTTGGCTAATCATTCTCTTACACAGGGGTGGACATGCTTTGGGTCTCCTCTGGCCTTCCTTGGGTCACGTGATATTTTCTGTTTACAACGCAACCTTGAAACAGAGATCTAAAGGCTTTCGCCTTAAAACTTAAAAAAAAAACGCTATGTGGACTAGCTAGCGCTCATCACCTGCAATACCACGGTTATACTTGCCACTAATTTTTTCAGGGCTTGCATGACGCACAGATTGACGTAAGCTAGAAATAATAGCTCATCTACAAGCTGCTATTTAAATTTTCAGTAAAACGAACAGATCTTAACAATCGCGAAAAGTGTGATCGAGAGACTATATCCACACATAATTGTTCCCAATGGAAAACAGAATCTATAGTGCTGCGTTTCCAACTGAATGAATAACAGTTGGCGGCCTGCGAGGTGATGGAGCCACCATGGAATATTAAGCATACTGAGGACTACCGTATTTTTATGCAACATACAAATTGCCGCAATAAAAACACTGATGAGCAGGCTGGAAGAATGAAACAAAAAATGCAGCATTACGGGATGCTTTGCTACGAACTATAAGATGCCTCACCTCAGAAACAACACTGTACTTTGTCAGAACAAAGTTCTGACAAAGTACGGTGTTGCGCAAGCAGTTACGCTTTCCTTGTGATAGTGAGCTAAAGAAAGGAAAGACGCTTGATTCTGCAACCCGTGAGGGAGCTTTCCTTGTGGCATCATAAATGCTGCATGACCATCTTCAGGCTTCTTGCTGCAGTTATATGCACAACAGTACGGCATAGCGCTAGCACATAAAGCAGGAAACACAGCGTACAACGTTCGCTATGCCGAGCTAAAGTGCCGAGCCAGCCGAGCTAAGAAGAAAAATGGCGCGAACTAAAAAGAAAAACAAGCAAAATGCATGATCCATGCGTTTCCAAGGGCAACGGCAAGCAGACCAATTGTCATGCAGAAAAACGGGAGCAAAACTGATTGCCGCGGGGGGACGCGCAAGGGGCGAGGAGGAGGCAAGGAGGTCACGCGGTGGCGGCGGAGTTCAAAGAGTGGCAGTACTTTGAAATTATCAAGGGACTTTAGTAGCCGCTTCAGATCGAGCAGGGCACAATGACCCCCACGGCAAGGCAAACTGTATATCCGAAGCAAGAGGCAATGACCCCCAAAGTGGGGACAATGAAGTGACGTACGGTCGCTACAAGGGCTCCTCCCCTAGTATGCTGGAGGCTTAGGTGTGAATGGCGGCAGGAATGAAGGGTTAATGTTCAAGATAGGCTGGTTTCACGCGGTCGCACGACACTGTCTCTTCTTTGTCGCGAACATCCATCTTCAAGGTTTTCTCTGAACATGAAACCACACGAATAGGGTCTTCATAGGCAAGATTCAATGGCGGCTTGATAAAATCATGCCACAGGAAGACGTGCGTGGTTGTGTCCAATATCAGGAAACTAAATGCAGGCTGCCCGCGGGCGACACATGGGGGTGTAGGTCGAAGCTGGTCGAACAAGGAATGTAGCCTTTCTAAGTGCTGCTAAGTGCCGAAAACTGGCTTGGAATGCAGATTGCTGACCCATAGAGCATCTCAGCTAGGCTGACTTTGAGGTCATCCTTGATTGTTGTTTGCAGCCCCTGTAGCACTAGGGGTAGTCTTTCCACACAGTGATGTCTGTCAAGTGTGGCGGTCAATGACACCTTTAGTTGTCGGTGGAAACACTTGACCATGCCGTTGCTTTGTGGGTGGTAAGTTGTGGTGTTATGAAGGTCCGTGCCGAGCTGTCTTGCCAAATCAGAAAAGAGCGAGCTTTAGAATTGTCAGCCTCAGTCAGTAGCTATGTGAAAAGGGAAACCGTATCGTGACACCCACGTAGCAACAAATGCTTCCACTACTGTTCCGGCCGTGATGTCTTGTAGAGGCGCCGCCTCAAGCCACCTTGAGTACCAGTCGATACACACGAGGAGGTACCTGAAACCTTGGCAGGGCAGAAGAGGCCCCACCAAGTCTAAATGCAAGTTATCGAAATGGCTCTCTGGTGGTCGAAACGGCTGCACCGCTGAACACATGCGCCGGGTCAATTTTACGGCTTGACAGGCTGGGCAGCTTCTTGCTCAGCTTTGAACGTCTTTGTTGATCCCTGGCCATACGAAATGGTCTGTGACAAGCCTCTGTGTTGCTCTGATGCCGGGATGGCTTAGCTTGTGCAGCGAATCGAATATTGGCTGCTGAAATTGATGGGGCACGGACGAGCAAGGGCTGCCTGCGATGTGTCGCACATAACATGACCAATGTTGTTGTGTACGGAAGCAGCACCTCCACAAGCTGGAGCGACAAGCCTTTTCCTCAAAATTGGCGCAGCTCAAGGTAGTTTTGCTGGGTAAAGGCTAGAGCTTGGAAATCCGTAGGGCCAGCAGACACAGCGCTGATCTGCGACAGTGCGTCAGCTGGCTCATCTTTAGTCCCAGAAAGATGGCAGATGTAATAGAAAATTCGGAGATAAAGGAAAGTGCCTAAGCTCACGTTTTGAGTACAAGGAACTGTTGTTCTTTAAAATGAAGGTGAACGGCTAGTGGTTGGTCAGAATGTAAAACCTTCAAAAAAAGAAAAAAAAGGGAAAAGCTTGATAGTGCAATAGATCGCCAACATCTCCCTCCCGAAGGTGCTGTACCGAGCTTCTGTAGGTTTGAGGCACTTTGAGAAGCCCAGCAGCCTCCAGTCTGTGTCATTGTGCCGCTGCAGTGCTGCACCCACGGCAGTGGTTGATACGTCTCCCATAAGCAAGTTAGTGCGTCGAGCAACGAATGAATAAGCAACACTGCAGTCGCCAACCATGCTTTGGCTTTCTCGAAGGAGTGTTCGTGCTCTGAGGACCAGTGGAAGATAGGAGCCTTTTCTGGAGTCGTGATGCAGCAGATCAGTAAGCGGCTGAAGAACTTGCACACAGGATGGTATGAAGTGCCTGTGAAAAGTTATGAGCCTCAGAAACTCGCGCAACTTTTGGAAGGAGGTTGGAGAGAGAAGTCCTCGATTGCCCGTACCTGTGATTCCAGTGGCTTGATGCCTTGGGGTGAAACGCAATGACCAAGAAAATCCAGGGCTTTAACTCTGAAAATGCATTTCTGGGGCTCAGGACAAGGCCGCGTTCATTCTGTCGCTCAAATAGAAAGCGAAGGTGCTCTTTGTCTATGCGACTTGCAACGAGAATGTAGTGAAGGTAGATGAAAATGAATCGGAGTCATTGCATAACCTCATCCATGAACCTTTGAAAAGTTTGCGCCACATTCTTCAAACCATAATGCATACGGACAAACTCAATAGGTCAAGTGGAGTAGCGATTTCTGTCTTTGAAGTGTCGCTGGGTTCGACAGAAATTTGGGGGTATACACTCATCAAATCTAGCTTGCTGTACATTTTGGTTCCTGCAAGACGGGCGCCGAAGTCATGTATGTGGGGAAGGGGATATTGATTCGGAGTAATGACAGCATTCAAAGCTCGGTAATCACCACAAGGCTGTCAGTCACAACTGTCCTGCTTTGGAACCAGATGAAGGGGTGAAGATGAATTGCTGGAGGAAGGACAATTAATGCAGAGCTGAAGCATGTGTTCGAGCTCACGGTGGGCGACTTCCAACCTCTGTCTAGCGAGCCTCTATGGCCAGGTGGCAACAGGCGGGCGGTGATGGTGATATGATATGCCACCTTGTGTTTCACGGGCAGCGCATTGTTTCGAAGCTCCATGAGTTCAGGGTACTCAGCAAATATCTTGTCGTACGTTGAGACCGGTTAAAACGTATGGATGCCAGATGAGGTGAGGTTTGACTGCAGGCCAAGTACATCGAGGGATGTGACATTATCCTTTAGGCACCGATAGCGAATGCTCCCATCTAGGTTGAAGTGGCTGAGGAAGTCTTCTCTCAGTATGGCAAAGCTGACGTCGGCGATCACAAACACCCATCTGTGCAAGTACCGGAGTCCGATGTCTAGCATTATTGACTGGAGCCCATACAACGCAATGGTAGCGTTGCTCACTGCGTGGAGTGTGGGGCGTGGACTCGCCGCCTTGGCGATCTGCGGCCGTGGCAGGAATGATAGACAACTTGGCTCCGATGTTGACGAGGAGGTGGGTGCTGGTGATGCGGTCGACTATAAAGAATAAACGGCTTGCGCAAGGGCAAATGTTGCATGCCACTGTTAGCAACTGGCTGGTGGGCTTCCCGTCCACAAACAGTGCTGAGTGCAGCGTCGTGCTTGTTTGCAAAAGCGACGGTGGTAGCAGCACAACTGCCGCCGCGAGTCTCTAGTTGCACTGCGCAACTGTGCGGCCGTATAGTTCTGTTGAAGTTGATCATCAGTGTTGTCGCCAGTTGTCAGCTTCTCCAGTGCACTGGTAAGACGGTCCACTGTTTCCTCCAGGCACGAGAGTCGGTTTCCTGGCTCTGAGACTCTCACAGCAGCGATAGGTAGCTGTGCGAAAGACGAGCAGTCGCATATGCGGTCAGCGAGTGCAGCAAGACGATCGAGACTCATCTGTCGTAACCCACCAGAACCATATGTGCGGTCTGTGGGAGGCATTGCAAGAACAGCTCGTGCAAAATTGGAAGCTGGCTCTCGTTTGCAGAGTGCTCACTCAGTAACTGCTGCAACAGCTGTGACAGTCATTGGTCGCCGAGTTCCTCAGAAAGGAGCTGCTGGAGCCTACTCTGTTGCGATGGCTTGAGGTGCTGCAGGACTATCCTTTCAGGTCATCGTATGCAGTGGCCGAAGGCGTACCCACTAGCAAGTCGTCGATGGCATCGGCGATGTCGGAGGTTAGTGCAGCGATGACGTGCTGGTACTTTGCTGTCTGTGAATTGATGTGCCGGAATTGGAAACAGGTAAACTGGAAATGGAAATGGGAATCTTGCATGAACCAAACTGGGGGTTCTTGGGCCAAAAGCTGGGAAGCTGAAGCTCTGCAGCGATGACAGGAGACTTAATCGTGGCGTCGTCTCTGTCAGCAGGTGTCGGAGCAGCGTTGTCCATGACTAGTGTCAGAAAAAAACATAAATATCCTGAGTCACCTCTTGTTGGGAGCTCAATTTAGCGGAGGCAAGGAATACACGTTTTGACAGCTTGAGAACGAAGAGCCGACTTGCTTTATTCAAAAGTAAAAGCAGGTTTGGCGAGTGGCAGTGGTGGCAACCCAGTTGGGCAGGCACTTGAGTTCGAGCAGGGGGCAAGGCCCCCACAGCGAGGCAAACTGGATTTCCAAAGCAAGGGGCAATTATCCCCCGGCGGGGTCAACAAAGTGACAGATGGTTGCTACAGATGCACGAAACTTGGGAAGTGCCAAGTCAGATACAGAAAGCTGCAGACCACATGCGGCAGTGGAAGTCAGAATCTGGGCGGCATCTTCAAGCCTTCATGACAGTGTTGAGATGGCTCAAGTTATATCAGTCATGCTTCCTGGTGACAAACCGGTCGAGGAACCAGGGGCGGCGTCCGCGAACAGTGCGGCTGTCACGGGGTTCATGACAGCGGGATCCATAACCAAGGCAGCCTGCACGACATGCCTTAGTGGCTTGAAGGCTGAGGTGGTCCCAGGTACAGCATCCACGACAAGGGAAGCATTGATGGTGTACCCTTGCATGAAAGACCCAGTATGGTGATTAAGGCTCAAGTGCCTTAAAGGGGCCCTGAACTGCTTTTTACCAAAGCTTAGAAAATCATTTGAAGCTAGACTATTTCAGAAATAGTTTGCAACAAAAAGTACTTCAATGCATTCAGCAGAAGTGAAGTTATTGGCAATCAAAAGTCACCTATAATCCCATTCGCAGTGCTTCCACTCCTTCTTCAATAGCTTGCACTGCAAAGGCTACGGCGGAGCAGGGCATTATCACAGTGCTCCACCTACTCGATGTCACCGTGGTTTGCAGTTCAAATTTGATTTTGGATATTCATGCAGATGCCACTACTTCCAATTTTGGCACCTATGACTTGCCAAACGCAGTTGTCCTCAGCCAGCCCAATGCGCTCAGCCAGCGGACTCATCACGGCACTCCGTGGTGGCTGCGGTATCTACACTATGTAGCAGATCGCAGCTACATGTAACTGTAGTGCATATACGCAGCATTTGCTTTGTGCATGACAGGGCTTGAGTGCCCGCTCGTGTTCATGTGCTCCAGTCTGGCCGTGCTACATGGTGTGGTTTGGCTTTGTCCTGTACCAGCTTGACCAACATATAGTAGCCCCGTCCAACTTATGCATTTTGAAGTGCTACCAATAGCTCAATATGAAGCGAAGTCTGCCAAGGCGTCTAACCAGGAACAGCCAGGAGTGAGCGTGCGCTGGCAAGAGTGTATGTGGTCTGACCATAAAGCTCACGTTGTTCGAGGCTAGTTTAGTGTTCAAGACAAGTCTAAATTAGTGAGACCTGACGGCTATGACACCAATAAGCAGGGTGGCCAAAGTTTAATGCCTATGCAGGTGGCCACAGCTGAAGGTGGGCAAATAATAGTCTGCTTCTTCAAGAAGTAATTATTCTCAAAATCCGAAAGCAGATTTTAGCATACTTGAGTCAGTTTATTAAACTGCATCAATGAATATACACAGTAACAGTGGGAAGAAGTACACTGATAAAAACACCCTTCTCGATTGGTGTCAGCTATTGGCCAACAGCAGCCGTGTACGGGAGAACTGCTATATCCCGAAATAAAGTGCCCAGAAATGAGTGAGGAGTAGGCTTCCATTGAAAAGAGAGCATTTGAGGAAAAGGTGGCTTTGTGCTCCGCTTGTGAGCTACAAGTGCCACGTACGACTGCAAAATTTGGCTGATATGTTCACAGCAGCGTATGGTATCCGCAAACTATGTTTTTTTACTAAGCCAGCGGGTTCAGGGCCCCTTTAACACTGGACTTTTGCGGACTGCACCATTGTGATGAAAACAGATAGCCAGATAAACTTCTTCCTCGATCGTCCCACTTGCTATTTTATGCACTTTTTTAAAACAAAGCTTTCTTTGCCTCTTCCTTCGACTTTCTCACTGCTGCTGCTGCTGCTGCTGCTCCTGCTACTGTCTGGCACAGCACATCGGGGGGTGGTTAAGAGCACATGTATACATGACAGGAGCGCAGCAGGAAAGAAAGGCGACATGAGAAACTCGTTTGGACCTTTGCACCGCGTCAAATGTGCACAATGCCATCTGGAGCTTCCTGGGCATTGCCATATTAGCCTCTAGACAGCTGTAATTATCTGTGCCCGCCTTCAAAAGGCTTGCAGAAATTGCAGCGCTTACCTATCTATTAATGTGCAAGTCCAGAGGGAAGCTAGATAGAATGGTAGAGAGGAGAGGAAAGAGGAGGCAGCAAATGGGTAGAAACGATGCAGTCGCGAAATGAGTGAACAACAGCCTTGCCACTCTTTGCTCTCAGTTCCCATATAAGGGGGAGGGGGGATAGGGAGACGGTGACATGAGAAGGCAAGGAAACGATAAGACTATAGACACGGCAGCGGTTGCGGGCAATTGGGATAAACTTAGGCAAGTTCAAGGTACAGTACGGTATGTTTCTGCTATATACCATGCAAATTTGTCAAGCAGGCAACTTATGCAGGGAGTGCAGAAGCAAAGTCACATTGAAGCGCACCATAGGGTCTGGGCATTTCAACAGGAGAAGAAGAAGAAGAAGAAGAAGAAAAAAAAAAACATTTGTGCACATAGATTTAGGGACACATTAAAGAACATCATGGTGTCAAAATTAATCTAAAGTCTGCCACTACGACATGCCTCACAATCCAATTGTGATTTTGGCACATACAGCCCCATAATTCAACGAAAGTTTAATACTTCTGTCACGATGCGATGTGCCATGTGAGCCAATGACAATACTCGACCCTCTCAGAGGTTATGAAATATGGTGCCCAACAACGCCTGAAACAAACACCTCCCCTTATGTGTTCTGTGTACTCCGCAGACAAACAGCAGTGGTGCACGCAAGGTAACATTTAACATCAACTCATCACTCTGGTGTTGGACTAATTGTTGAAGAAATTACATTTGCCAATCAAGTTGTCAATCAAAGGAAAGAGCTCAGCAAGCTTTGCTTACATCAATTCATATAGTGCATGGGATTTGCGTACTGTTAGATATGGAGCTGTTTCCTGCGATTACTTCGAGTTCCCCCGGACCACATCGAATCGCAGCACATTCCAGAGGAGCGCTCGAGCAAACAAGTTCACGTGCAAACAAGTTCGTAAGCCGCCGGTAGCTGTTCTCTGCTTGACTCTTCCAGAAAGCGAGGGGATAGCACGGCACTGTTGGAAGTAAAGTGGGTGCCAAACCAAGACGGCGGTAATGCGCCGTGACAGCCGGACGTGCCGGGAAGGCCCAAGCCTACCCCTCTTCGCCTTTGAAGAAGGCATTTGCCACCACTGCGGAGCCGTACCACCGGGAGCAGGTGGGCCCTCGGACAATGGAGCATGAGCGCCCGCACTTCTCCTCCTTTGAAGAAGTGCACTGCAAGTCTGCGAGGCAAGACCGCAGAGAGCCACCGGGTGTGACAACGCGATACGGGCGCCAACCATTGGCTGAAAATGGCGTCATCTGAGCGGACTCTCCCATTGGTCGAACATGACGCGACTTCCAGTCCTCGAAGGGTTTAAAAGAAGCATTCCAGAGAGACCAGAGCATTCCCCGATTCCCTGATTGACCTCTCTCGAACGTCTTGCCGCGGGCCGCAGCGTCCGAGTTGCTGCCGGCCCGTAATGACAGTACGACTGTTGCTTGATTCTCACCTCTCTGTATATAATGTAAAATAAACCTCCCAAGTTTGTTTTTCATCCCGAACTCCGTCCTCAACCCCTACAGTACTTTTTCCTTATTTTTGATATATATATATTCCCTCCTAGGCACGTGAGAAGGTCATATAAACAGCCAGAAGCTGACACACAACATCAAAGTGGGGAGAAATATCCAAAGAAAGCTATCACTTTATTATTGGTAAGCCTCACAGTGCTGTAAATAATTTACTGTAATAATTTTTCTTTGAACCAGTCTTGGTCCACTTTTCCAGGAGGTGCATGTGTTGTGACTGTTGTGACATAGGAGATGGATCGTGAGAGCAGAACGGTGTGACACTTGGCATTCAGTTCAGCTTGCTTTTTTTTACTGAACAGCAGGTTTTTTTGTACCTGAGTACTCTGCATGGCCAGAAATAAAGGTGAGCAAGTTTTCCTAATTTTCCTTGATGTGGAACTGCGTGTGGGCATTACATGGTTATCATTCAATCAAATTGCCAGGCAGCAATAGCAAGCTTTATTTACTAGGTTTTCAACAGTCTCTTGGCTTTCCATTCAGCTGCAAGTAACGTGTTGTGTGAGAGTACCTTTCTGCCCTCATCTGTAGTGCTGCAGCACACATTCCAGGGCATAACATTTTCTTAGATCATGCATTGTTTTTTTGCGGTTCCCTGAGAAAACATATTGAAAATGTATTAACAGCATTCTACTGCAAATTTTATTCTGAATAAAAAGAACATGTTTGAAGAGGTAAGAGTGCGTGCAGAATATAAAAGAACAGCAAGATAGAGTATTTCTTTAACTGACTCATCAATTGGTACGGCTTAATTAGAATTATTTATTTAATCTTTGTCCAAAGTGGTACAGAATGACAGAGGTATTGTTGACACAAATTTGCATATGCAGAATGCTCCCATCAATTGATGTGCAAGTGCATCATCACTTCAGCCAAGAATGATTATGTATGAGGTTTAATGGCGCAAGGGCCAATAATGGCTTACAGTGATTTAATGAGAACAGCTTTAATGACAATAGAAAATCAGACGTATCCGGAATGTTTAGTGGTGTATTATTATTTCAGAAAGTCTTATTCAACTTCAAGGCAGACATGTTTTGTACCCTTAGTAAAAGGTGGCAGTGGCCAGCCTGCCTTCAAGTTTTTTTTTTAATATTCTTTTAGACATCAACAGTCATAACCCTTTCAAGCAGCATGATTAACACTTTACACGCCAATCCATCTCAAAAGCAGAAGTACCAATGAGTATATTCGTGCTTAGAATGTGTTGCATATGTTGCAAGGTACTTCTAATTGGACTTGTGCTGCAATATTGTTATCAACCAAAGTGCATTAGTGAAAGAAGTTGGAAGGTACACATCTTGGTGTTTGTCATCAGTAACAGCTTGTGTTCATGCAGTAGGTTCACAACCTTTCTTGCTTTTATAGTAATGACTTACATGAGGCAAATTTTCAAGGTTGCTATATATTTTACAAGTAATATAACACATTAAATTGATTTCATTCCTATATCTGACATTTTTCAGAGAGTTCAGGCATGGATTTCACATTTCTGGGCTCATTAAGCCCACTGCAAAGTTAAAAATTCACGATCTGTTCTGCTCTTTTAATGATGCTGAAGACACAAGCAATGTGTTAAAACTGAAGAGTAAACATGGTTTGAATACACACTGATTAACATTTTGCCTAATATTTTTTTGCAGAATTGCACAGTCATTTTAGCAGTGGCAAAATGGAAGGAAGTTGCCAAATGTAGTTTGCAGCACATACCTTCAAGCTGGTTGCCCGTGTTTCTAGCCTCAGTCATTTTGGCTTGCAAATGCTGCATCTGGGGAAGGTTGTTGTTCATATGAATAGAGTTTTTTTGGCCTTTGACAATCAAAGGCAGAAGGATCACTTTGACGACCACAGTGCCTATAAAGTTAAAGAAGAAAAAGAAAAAGCACAATGAACCAATGAAATGACACTTCAACAGAAAAAGTCAAGCAAGCACATCAGTTGCCTGGATGGTACTAAATTTTCGCAGACAAGAGTTACAGAATTTCAAAATTCTGCAATGGGTCAGTATAACATTTCTTCAGCATGCACTAGAGAAAGTGATGCAGTAAGATTCATTTACAAGCTGTACATGATGGCTTCATGGCTGATAACATACAGCAATTGAGGGCATGCATTTTGTTCTTTGTTTACTGCAACGTTCACTGGATAAGAAAGGAGTGCAACATATTAAAAAATGAATCAACAGTCGATGAACAAACATTTGTTATGTGTTTACTTGACCTGGCAATAATATTTGGCATGACAAAGTTTAAGTCATGTGCCCTTTATCATTATCAAGAAGTAAGCAACGAGCAGTAAAAAGTAAGGAAACTGTTTTCATTTTCACTGCAAAAAAAAAAAAAAGATTAATTACTCCATATCTACAACACTTGGAAAGAAGCACCAGATGGTACAAGCTGGCTATTTTATACACTAGATGTCCATAAAAACCTGCAATGAACACTGCAGTCTATAGGGGCAAGAGCAACCAACAAGACAACTATATTGTCTTATTTTTTACGGCAATGTGATCAGATCTTGTCTTTTCTTCCTTTTATTTCTATTTAAAAAAAAAATAAAGCAAGGAGCAGTAGAAAGTAAGGCAGCTGCTATTCTATTTTCACTGCTGGCAAATTTGCATTATCACTCATCTACAAAAATTGGAAAGAAAAAAATACCACCAGATTGCCATCAGCATGGATGATTGATTTATTAACCTTCCCAATTAATCAATTATTTCTTTAATTACAATTTTTTTATCACCATTAATCAGTTGAGATCACCTGAGCAAGTGCCAGCACCGATGTCACCGCTTCACTTGCTCGACAGCAACAGAGGGAATAACACACTTTGCTACAATGTACCTATGATGAGGCAGTGCCTGAGTACATCACAGGACAAATGCCACCCATGCATGCTGTACTTTGAGCCATTAGGACAACGGGACGAGTGAATGAATACTCTCACTGTAGGTGGACTTATGATTGTGTCGGAGTGAATTTGATTAAAGATCACAGTGGCCATGCAGCAGCACCATAAACACTCTATTGCCATTGTAAGCACCTCGTTTTGACTTCAAGCAAATGCCATCCTCATGTCAGAGAGAAACAATGGGCAGGATGCACTTACTGGCAGCTATGGTGGCCCACCAGGGCAGTCCAGTACTTGTGTGCAGTAAGTCAAGCAGCTGCTGTACTATGCCTGACGGCGACCACCCTCCTAACCCAACAGACTGCAGAGTAGGCACCACCGTGTCGTCTCCCAGGGATTCTACAAAGCTTTCAACAGGCACTACTGTTGGTGCTGGTGCTGGTGGCACAGCAGGGACGACTGTCTCTGCATTTGTCTGTTCCAAGTGTTGGTCATATATGAATGGTAGACAAAATGTTAAATCAGCAGCTCATCCAGACTAACAACACATGCAAAATATTTTTAGAGACTTTCTCAGTGCATTCACTGATGAGTGATTCCACGAGAGATCAACATGGGTAAAAAAATTCATATTTTAGATTTCATTGAACATTTTATATTTTATGCGCATATGACTCAGTAGCACTAAAGTTAACATGGTTTCTTTGCCAAGTAAATATTTTAGGAAGAAAAAAATAAGGCGATTCTTCAGTGTGGAAGCACCTATTTCATGGACAAGGCATTTTCACAAATTCACAACAATGTGAAATACAATATATTACAGTTACAAAATAGAACAGGTCAAAACTGATCAACAAAGCGAAAATAAGTGATACTATTAGAAATTATAATGTGAGAAAGACGAAAGAAGCCGTAAAAAATGGACGCGGCCTGAAATCAGTCAGAAGGAAACTTGGCATAGGACAAACCAAAATGTATGCACTGATGGATAAGCAGGGTAATATCATCAGCAATCTTGAAGGTATAATAAAAGCAGCAGAAGAATTCTATAGTGACCTGTACAGTACCCAGAGGACTCAGGAGTACTCTATTTGAAACAATAATGAACAGTATACAGAAACTCCTCCTATAACTAGAGATGAGGTCATAAGGGCCTTGCAAGGCATGAAACGGGAAAAAGCGGCAGGAGAGGATGGAATAAGAGTCGATTTAATCAAAGATGGAGGAGATACAATGCTGGCGGCTCTCTACACGAAGTGTATATCGACTGCAAAGGTTCCAGAAAACTGGAAGAATGCAAATATTATACTAATCCACAAAAAGGGAGACGTTAAAGAACTGAAAAATTATCGGCCCATTAGATTACTCCCAGCATTATACAAAATATTTACCAAAATAATCTCCAATAGAGTGAAGGCAACAATGGACTTTAGTCAACCAAGGGAACAGGCTGGCTTCAGGAAGGGATACTGTACAAGGGATCACATCCATGTCATTAAATAGGTTATCGAGAAATCTGCAGAGTACAGTAAGCCTCTCTATATGGTTTTCATACATTACGAAAAAGCATTTGACTCAGTAGAGATACCAGCAGTCATAGAGACATTGCGTAATCAAGGAGTACAGGTCGCTTACGTAAATACCCCGGAAAATACCTAGAGAGATTCCACAGCCACCTTAATCCTACACAAGAAAAGTAGGAAGATACCTATAAAGAAAGGGGTCAGACAAAGAGACACAATCTCTCCAATGCTATTCACTGCGTGCTTGGAAGAAGTATTCAAGCTATTAAACTGGGAAGGTTTAGGAGTAAGGCTCGACAGCGAATACCTCAGCAACATTCGGTTTGCCAATGACATTGTTCTATTCAGCAACACTGCGGACGAGTTCCAACAAATGATTGAGGACCTTAATATGGAGAGTGTAAGAGTGGGGCTCAAGATTAATATGCAGAAGACAAAGAATGATAAATAACCGGACAAGGGAACACGAGTTCAAGATCGCAAGTCAGCCTCTAGAGTCTATGAAGGAGTACGTTTACCTAGGTCAACTAATCGCAGAGAACCCTGACCATGAGAAGGAAATTCACAGAAGAATAAAAATGGGCTGGATCACATACAGCAGACATCGTGAGCTTCTGACTGGGAGCTTACCGTTATCACTGAAAAGGAAAGTATACAATCAGTGCATTTTATCGGTGCTGGCATATGGGGCAGTGACTTGGAGACTGACACAGAAGCTTGAGAACAAGTTAAGCACCGTGCAAAGAAGGATGGAACGTATAATGCTAGGCATAACTTTAAGAAGCAGAAAGAGAGCGGTTTGGATCAGAGAGCAAACGGGTATAGACAATATTCTAATGGACATTAAGAGAAAAAAATGGCGCTGGGCAGGTCATGTAATGCGCAGTTCAGATAACCGTTGGACCAGTAGGGCGATAGAATGGGTACCAAGAGAAGGGAAGTGCAGTAGAGGACGGCAGAAGACTAGATGGTGCAACAAAATTAGGAAATTCATGGGCGCTAGTTGGAATCAGTTGGCGCAGGACAGGGGTAATTGGAGATCGCAGGGAGAGGCCTTCGTCCTGCAGTGGACATAAAATAGGCTGATGATGATGAGCCCTTAACCTATTCAACAATTGTGCCGAATATTCTTGCTGTATGACAAATTACCATTTCTACAATTCGCCTCAAATTGGAAGTTTTGACAAAAATGAACACTATTTAAAAATCGAAACAAGAAAAACCCCCATCGTAAATTTTTCTCAAAATCTCGTGAAGAGCTGTTCACAGGCACGTGAAAAAGAATATTAAAAAACATGTTGCATTATTTTGTTTGTAATGACAATACAGATGGTAGAAATGAGAGCTTTGCCAGAATGGAGCAAGGTGCTAAGAAAAAGGGACATCGGGGTAAGCAGAACGTACATAAGGCTCTGACTTGCCTAAAGTTGACCGTGATTGCGAGATAAAGGCAGTTTTGGTAAACTAGAATTATTATTTCAACCACGTCGTTCTAAGATGTCTAAATTTCCGACATATATTTGTGGAATGATGCCTCTCCTCAGGCATCATTGGCGCCCATATTTAGTTCACACTTTCAGATGCGGCTGCAGTAAAAATTGTCTCTTTAGATTGAGTTGGTAGAGTGTAGCAGAATGGGGAGTGGATCCACGGGAGGTGGTGGCAGACGGATCAAGTGAAGTAAAATATGTTGATATTTTGTGGCAGTGCGGCCGCCGCCTTAACCACAAGAAGCTACGTGCACTCCGGTTGTTTCGTATGTGCTGCCGTCTGCCGTCTACTCAAGAGCTGCCTTCTGCTCGACAACTCCAAGACAAAGCACCGTGCTCCCCGTTTCGGAAGCAATCATTTAGTTTATGGTTTTTCAGGTACAGTTGGTGTCCAAATTATTGCCCCAGCGATGGCGCTCTTTGGGTAGCACAAGCTAATCTCGAACGTCATGCTCTTGCTGATTGCAACCGCCGGAAGCAATTGGAGTGCCGGTAATACGTCATAGACACCATCCTTTAAACACCACCTATAGGTGATGGCAAAGTTATCTTACATATTATAAAAAATTAACCCAATGTGGATTAACTACTGAGTCAATCTAGTACACCTTCATATTTGCCTCCACTTCGTTCAGGTAGAAGCTGTCAGTTTTACATCTGCTTGTATGAGGCGTGAACAACCTTGAAACAGATGACAGGCCAGTTTTGTGCGGACGGTTCAGCACACACCCCACAGTAGTCCTTCGTCATAAACAAGCGCTAACAGTGTTCGCAGTGGTTTTAGTTGTGAGTAGAGCTGCGATGGCTCACTGTTACAGCGGTGATAGGGTTTCTTGTGCAGATTACTTGAAGGTGCACAAAAAGAAAATACCACTTCAAAGAAATTTCCGTAAGGTTGCAGACATGGGCATATCTGCATTGCAGAAGCTCTTGCTGCAAGCTGCTCGCCATGCTTAGGATGGCGACCAGATATGCCAAAATTGCTTCCGGCGACTAAAAGAAATGCTCTATTTTTTTCATGCTTCCCCTGCTGAAACAGCTGATGAATTTGTACTGGAAGAAGACAAACTTGGAGGTAGAAAGCAGTGCTTACACCCACTTGAAACTTTGCTTCACGTGCGTCAGCAGAAGTTGGATTTGCGACTAAGGAACTTTCGCCCGATGCAAACGCAAATTCAACTCGGTGCCAATGCAAGGTCCAAATCTCACTCCGTAGAGTGCAAGTGCCATTTGGACCCCTCAGGTAACAAATGCGGCACGTGCGCCGAATGGTTCACCAGCTTTAAAGAAGCCTATGTCCTGTGCTCATCGTACCAAGAGTGAATGCACTTGTTGACTCTGCAGCCAAGCCAACTGGAGCACCGAAAAGTCCAAGCTCTTATTCCAAATTTGTCAGCCTATACAATACACAAATCCCGACACTGGCGCGAGAAGCATGGAATATGGTCAGCACCAGACGCACCCGAGAAAACATGGCTGAACCCAAGAGACGTCCAGACCGCTATGGAATATTATACTAAAGACGAGCATGGATGTTCTCAGCAGAGTATTAACAAAAAAAATGTAGTATCTGCTTTGATTGAAGGGAACAAAGAGTATGCTGCCAAGATTTTCATGTCCCGCTCAGTACGTGAGACCTATTGTCTCTTTAAGGAAGTCAATCCGGATACATCTATTGGGCTCAAAGTTTTATTCCCTCCGGCCAAAATGGTTTCTTCTTGCTCCACAACAAGAAGTGTGCCTTTACATGTATTGCACCAACGCCACACAGTGTGTTTTCGCGCTAGAAGAGCTCACTGAAGGTGCCTACACAATTAACCAGCTCAAAGAACTATGTCTTTGCACCTTGCCCACGACTGATTGTTTCCTGGGCAATTGCCATTATTGTGCAAAAGAGGATGCTTTAACTACTACAACTATGGGAATCCCTGAAGAGACAGAGGTAAACTATGCAGTGTGGGAAAATGGCGACCTCATCAAAAAGGCAACACAGGCTACTGCCTTTCTGCAGGAGCTTGGTGTATGGCTTGTCAGGTGGATCACCCATGATTATATAAGGGGCATTCAAGCATCAGCGATACACGATGCCAAAGGGAACAAACAACACGGATCCCGTGTCTTCCATTTTGACTTTGCAGAGAATCGGACAGCTGTTGTACCGAACGAGGTACAGTCATACCACTGGCAAAAAACAAGTCTCGCTATTTACGTGTGTTGTCACGAGTAGAGGATCTACTTAATGTTTTGCTGTCATCAGTGATGATGTATGTCATGATGTCGCCCATGCTTGCTTTGTACTGGAAAAATTTATGAGTGCGTGTAGGAAGAACTTCTACTTGACACACGTTACACACGCGTCTGACGGCGCCAGTAGCCATTTTAAAAACAAGCATCAGCTTTATGAGCTGTTAAAGAAGGAGCATGCGTCAGCAAAGTGGCTTCTTTCAGCCACAGGACATGGCAAGAATGCTTGCGATGGTGTTGGTGGCCTTAGTAAAGCACCAAGCCTCGCTCTACAATATCAGAGCAGCCAGCACTACAGTCATTAGGTCAGCCTCTGAGATGGTGGTGCAGATGACCACAACGCTGAAAAACTTAAAACTGCTCAATGCAGATGCGGATGATGTAGAGAATTTTTGTCACCTCAAAAAGAACCAGTGGAAATCTTTGCCACGTGTTCCAGGCATACGGTCTTGGCACATTTGGTTAAGCTAGCCTGATGCCACCAATTTCGATCGCATTGTGTTAGTGTCTCGCACTGCTGCAGGTAATTGGAAAAAGATCAAACCTTTCTGAGCATACACGCGGCTATGCTCGAAGTGCCTTGTTTCCTCTCTCTGCCTCCTTGCTGGAGCACTTCAATGCGGCATATTCGGATCATCAACAAGCGTACACTGACGGGTCAGTAAGTCAACGGGCAAGCAACTGTGCCACAGTGCATTGGATTCCCTTCATTAGAACTGCATGATCTGGCCCTCTGGATCAGTTGGTCTTATAGAAAAATGCGGAAAGAGTCGCCACTGCTGCTGCGCTTCGTAAACTGAGGACGTGTTCTCAGCACGGTATTATCGTTTCGCATTCGTCAGCGGTGCTCAAACAACTATCCCGTGCGTTGTATACCAGTAAGTTTGGCCGAGAGTTCATCTGGCCCTGTCAATACTTCAATGAAGAAAGCAAGGCTCTACTTGAAGCTTTGCACAGAAGGCAATTTCTTCATGAGGGCGTGGAACAGGTAGTGTTTCACAAAAGACCCAAGTTTCTGAGAGAGGAAGCGTCGTGCTTCTTTCCAGCTTTTCTAAGAAACTAACTTTCCAACAAATGGTGACCCTTAGGGACTGTGAACTTTTCATTATATAGTAATCTAACAGTTCCTTGTTTTATTTTTCTTAACAGGTGATAAAATGAGCAATCGCTGGCACTATCTGCCAGCTAACCCTGCCTTAACCAACACCATTGCCACTCCTACCACAGCCTCTTAGGGTATATAACGACGCTTATATAATGATGTATGGCATTTTTAGAGGCATTTACCAGCCATACATTCTGTTACGTGTGCACATTCATAGCGAGTTAACCGTTAATTCTGTAGCACACAAAGAAATATAAACCTACATTAACAGAAGGCACAAATTACCTGTGCTGCTAGGTTCGCGCACTTGCTGTGAAATAAAAGGAGCCATGTAAAGGTTTTGTTGACGCTTTATTCCCATTCAAGCGAATGAGTATAGCACCAAACACACTTTTAGGTATAGGTATTAGCCATAAGGCCAAAACTGCCTTCATCTTGCAATCACAGTCAAGTTTAGGCAAGTCAGAGCTTTATGCACGTTCTGTTTACCCCTATGTCCCTTTTTCTTAGCACCTTGCTGCATTCTGGCAAAGCTCTTATATCTACCACCTGTGTTGCCATTAAAAACAAAATAATGCAACATGTTTTTTAATATTCTTTTTCGCGTGCCTGTGAACAGCTGTTTACGAGATTTTGATAATTTTTTTATTATTTTTACTTTTAATAGCGTTCATTTTTGTCAAAACTTCAAATTTGAGGCGAATTGTAGAAATGGTAATTTGCAATACAGCAAGAATGTTCAGCACAATTGTTGAATAGATTAAGGTCTCGCAGTCCACCAAATTTCAAAAGGCTACAAGGATTGCTTTAGTTGATAAAAAATTGTAAATATAGCAACTTTTGAGGATTGTAGCAAATTAAGGAGTTTTTCTAAAACACTTCCATTTTGCACGGAAGCCTCAAACAGTGCTAGTTGACCCTTCTTTATGTCTACGTTTTACACACAAGAATGTACTCTTTGTAGCTGTAATATATTGTATTTCACATTGTTGTGAATTTGTGGAAATGCCTTGTGCATGAAATAGGTGCCCCCACACTAAAGAATCTAGTTATTTTTTCCTTCTAAAATATTCATTTGGCAATGAAGCCACATTCACTTTAGTGCTACCGAGTGATATGCACATAAAATAAAAAATATCCAATAAAATCTAAAATATGAATTTTTTTACCCGTGTTGGTCTTTCATGGAATCACCCTGATAACAAACATCAGGTACCTCGGCCAACTTTTTGGGGCACCCAGTCATAGCTACTGCTAGAAGGGTGGCTATGACTGCACACCACAACAGCCACTTTTGTCATACCCATCTCTTCACTTTTTGAAATGTTAACTTGGGGCCCTATAACGTAAAACTATTCCAATATGTTTTTATTCCAATCTCGTGACGTCAAATCTGTGTAACCGCCGACGCAAGCATCGAGCGGTGACCCGCAGGGTTGTCTGAACAGACCAATCAAACGCTATCCTCAATTATAGGAGGGCACTTTTGTTTGCTTGAAGAACGAATAACATTGCCTACACTGAGCAGCTTGTTTTATCTAACTGTCTGAAAAGAGGCGAGGAGCACGCTCAAGTAGAGAAGGATTTTATGGGGCCGAGCCACTGTCTGATAGTCGATAACCGGATGAACAAGGTGGTGCCGGCGTCTGCGACTGGTCTGCTTTCCCTTACTTAGCTTGCGGTGGCTCATCGAAAATTGCGGCGGCATGCAACGGGAGCTTAAGAATGACGCTAAAATGGATCCTCAGCAAAGAAGCGTTGGCAGAATGAGGTCGTGAATGTGCCGAAAGTGCTCGAAAACGTTCTCGCCACGCAACAACTTTTATTATACGCAAATAAACCCATGTTCTCAGGCAGGTGCGAGTACCCAGCACCTGAGCAATCTGCGGCAGCCTTACTTTATTCCTTTTGGAACGGGGCAGCCTGCGGCTATTCACAAGAAAATTCAGTTTTGTTCGGCATATTAATGCATCTTTAATGCGTACATGTCACTTTGACGCATGAGTTTTTGCGGTTTTGTGATGTCAAGTGACAGGCAGGTGAAGTGGGTGCAGCCCAAAAACTTTTGACCAATATCCGGGGGTTAATGGCGAAAAGGCGTGCAATCAGAAATAACCAGTTTTCTTTTTTTCGGTCAAATCATGCATAATCAGTGTGTACACGTCATATCAGATGGGGAGCTATAGCGGTTTTCGTGATGTCGCATGACAGGCAGGTGAAGTGGGGGTGGTCCAAAAAAGTTTTTGACCAATCGCGGAGGATTGATTACAGAATTGGAGTAGAAAAGTTTGGAACAGTTTTACGTTATAGCGCCCTTGGTTAAGTTAGTGGATAAATATGCTCCAGCTTGACTATAAAGGTTCCATATAAAACACTTTACTGAGACCAGTGTTTTTATTGTAACAGCTTTAAAAGAAAATTCTGTGCCTACCACTGCTTTTTTACTGAAACTTTGCAGCAAGGCTGAACTTTTTGGTCTGTATAAGGCTCCTGGCATCATTCCCTGCTCCAGTTCATCTTGGAAATAAGAAACACTGCCATAAATGAAACTCATCAGTATAGATGTGAGTTGCTGAAGACACACAGACTGGTTTTCTTGCGTGTTGGTAAGTAAAAGTAAGAATGAAGCAGCCAAAGAATGATGCGAAGTGTTTTAGTGAAGAATTTGAACCAAGAAATGCCAATTGGTTGCAAAACCTGAGTAAAAGGAAATCAGAAGCAAGCACTAAATCTTATTTTTATGTTGTTACAATAAAAAAGCAGGCCACTGCACAAGCACATTGGAACCTAGACTACGATTTCAATCTCTACCACAATAAATTTTGTGGTGGCTCATAGTGAAATCATCCAAGCTCTCGATGGCCACACTTTCTCAGATTGCTGCTACCCAAGGCAATCCGAGAAACTAAACTAGAAAATGCAACCCGAGAAATTTCCAGGTGTACCGTTTTGCAGAAACACACTAGACTTCACACACATTTTGAGAAAATGTCTAGATTACGAAGTGTAGTACTTACTGATTGGTTCATGATGTTAAAAAAAAATTTAATGATGGAGTTTTACATGCTAAAACCATGATTTGGTTATGAGGCACACTGTAGTGGAGGATCCTGGAATAATTTGGACCACCTGGGGTTCTTTAATGCACACCTAAATCTAAGTGAACGGGTGTTTTTGCATTTCGCCCTCATCGAAATGCAGCTGCCATGGCCAGGATTTCATCCCGCGACCTCGTGCTTAGCAGCCTGACACCATAGCCACTATGCAACCACGGCGGGTGGTTCATGGTGTTTAATCCCAAAGTGATTACAGGGCTACGAGAGATGCTGCAGTGGAGGTTTCCGGGTTAAATTTGACCACGTGGGGATGTTTAATGGGAACCTCTATTATGTGCACTTAAATCCAAGTACACAAGTGTTTTTACCACTCGACTCCACTAAAATGCAGCTGTTCTGTGATGTTCTGTGTGTTACATTCAAAATAAACAAGTTCAGTCATTCTCAAGTGTTTACTACAAAGCATGTCCTAAATCTTGTCAAGCGAGGCAATATCTCGGAGATAAGCAAACGAGTTTAAGGGGGCACCAAGTAGAAAAAATAACGAGCTCAAATATAATGTTACCTTTCTACAATACCGAAAAACAAAATAGTGCCATGACAAAAGGCCTTGTAAGCCAAAAAAGATGCAAAAGTAAAAGACAGGTGCCGACGCCACTTCGAAACTCCTGCACCAGCTCACTGTGACACCATACCAATTTTGACGGCCTGTGCTTGGGCCTAGTTAATTTTTATCAGCAAGCATGGAGTACATTGTATCCTAAAAAAGGCAAACACCACATTCAGCAAGCTCCAAGAACCTTTAAGGTGCAACAATGGCCCACTTACAAAAAGATTTTGAAATCAGCGACACACCAATGGGTTGTGGACCGAAATTAGGAAAATTAAACTTTCATTTTCTCTTATAATAATCAATCTTTCACCATAAAATTAACAAAGAGTTTTGAAAGAATATTCCATTAGTCTAAACAGATTTTGCTGTTGCCTAGACAGAGAAGGCATAGGACCTAATGTGCTTTTAAGCGTCAGTGGTGCTCAAATTAAATTTTGTCCATTTGGCTTTTGTAAATTGTAGCTTCATTTCTAGAGGCTAAGCATTCTAACAGGATAGTACCACAGTGGTTACAACAGGGATTTGTAGGTTGTCCAAGTCAGCACAAATAACTCTTTGTAATGGCAGTGTTCAAAGATGACGGGGCAAGTTTACTTGCCACCAGTCTTCACGTGAAACTTGAAGAATGCAGGTTGCAATGGAGCAAACTTGCATACCTTAAAAATTTGAATATTATACAAGACAAGCAAGCGCAGACATGAAAATAATTGAAGAAAGAATGATTCCCTGTGTTGAGCTCCTTCACAAACACCATAAAATTTTCTGCATATGTTGCTTAAACGGAAAGCATACACACCTCAACTGATGCAGCCACAGCCCCCACCTTGCCAGCTTCAGATGAAAACCCTCGTCTTCGAGATACTTGGCAGTGGAAAGATGTGTATTTCATGCTGTTTGACTTCAACAATGGCATCCTCTGGCAACTTCTAGCTGAAAGTAATCGGGCATGCTAAAAGAAAAAAAAAAGCACGTATGACATTCTGAAGAAGAAAGAAACTATCACAGTTTGCTCTGCTTAAAAATTTTTGTTGTTAAGTACACATGCACATACACTTGCCCATGAAAGTTTTCCTCCAGCACTAAAAAGCTCAACTTGTGCTCTACCTATGCATGCTGGCAGAAAGAAAGACAAGTGCTCTGCAGGTCAGTGTGAGTAGTATACAGGGTGATCATTTTTAAGATCTATGAAATTTTTAGAAATCACCTGTTGCAGATAACATAATTCCAATCCTTTAGCTGTACTGTTTAGAGAGGCAGACATTACTTGCATGAAAAATTTAAACACATATTCAACTAATTAAAAATTTTGATGAATTAATGTCTTAATTACTTTATGACACTATCACAATTTACAAATTGTAGCTGGTGAGTTTGCAAGATGAATCCACTTAAATTCAATTTCATAGGATGACACCAGTTTCGAGATATGATTTCCTAAAGTGTGGGACAAAATACCGTATAAGCCCGATTCTAAAGCGCACCTTTTTTTAAAATAAAAAGTGCATTCATATTTGCATGCATGTTACAATCGTAACTAATTCTAAAAATCAAAAATGAAACCAATTCTTACTAGAAATAAAAAGCCCAATGCAAGATAGCTGGTCAAACTGCCACCGAACAGATGTTGTTTGTTTACGATTTATGCATAGAAAAAGGAAAAAAGATAGGAGAAAGCATCGTGCAATGCGACTCAAAGTGTGTCATCCCAACACATGACCAAAGACACAGGCAAAATGTGACCACAGATACAGCAAAAGTAGCCGAGCAGCTGCCAGTCGAGCCTGCACCTGTAGAATGAAGAACCAGCTATCGGGCTCGAAATGTCTTGGCTAATCTTGATTTCTGTGATATCGACGCAAGAGAACACGTGTCGGGCCAACACTGAGCAATGCACTGAGCCCAGGGACTAGCGCCACTGAGTGTTCACTTGCCGAGGCTGCCTGCGGGACGTAATACTCTCTCCTATCCTTTTCCTTCCTCCATGGGTTTATGCCTTTGTATGCAGTCGCCATTTTCCAGTTTGCTGTATGCCTGTAATAGTGCTTCTGCTCAACTGCCTTTTGTCAACGCAGTCCAGTGGCAAAATGGAAAAAAAAAATGTTTGTTTGCCTTTGTATGTTCCATAAAAGTGTTTCAACACGATATGCATTAACTCAGGTTTCGTTATTTGATGTATGCAGCTGAATCAGCACCAAGTTATTTCTTTTTAAATATTTGGGTGGTAATATAATTGCACATTACATTCTGGGGGCGCAGTAGACTCATGCAAATATGGTACATGGGCATTCCAGTTACTCTTTTGCTTTAATGCATAAATGAGCGTTTTGTTAAAAAAAGTAAGAGGACCAACTGTGAATTTTTTGGCGAGCTTGATGGCACATATCTCCAAAATGGTGTCATTCTGGAAATTCATTCCAAGTGAATATGCCTAACAAACTAACTGGCCACAATTTGCTATTGCAATATGTGCCACAAAGTAATTAAGAAGAAATTAGCGCATTCACTCAACAATCCAGCTCAAGGACTGGAATTATGTTATCTGCAACAGGCAATTTTTTAAAATCGAATAAAAATAAAAAATGATCACCTCATATTCAGGTATACTATGTGTGGCGACCTATGCGATGCCACCTTTAGTTCCAGGCCACTGCACTTGGGCCGCAAATAAAGTTTCGCATCCTGGGGACTTCTGTGGGCAGATGTATACATCAACCAATTACATGCGTTTGTTAGGAGGTTAATTGAGTACTAACGTTAGAGCTAAGTGAACACAGCCCACAAGTGTAGGTTTACTATTTATTTGAATGTGCTCACATATGAACAACAGACCTAACAACCTCGGCCAGGCGGCGCAGCAACGCCTTGCTCAGTGTGCCACCTTGGTGAAATCATTCATGTCAGCGCTCTATAGGCAGTTTGTTTACATTGCTCTCTCCGTGCTCTTTCTCTTGCTTGTGGCACACACGCTGTATTTTAAACAGCAGCATGTACACTGGTTGGGAAAGTGCAATGTGAAGTCTTTCAGAGAGGTTTCCAAAAACTGTCTGATGTGGAACACCTTCTCAAGGCAGACACGTCAAGTTGAGTGGCTGCTGTGCTTCTCATTTATGGCTTCCAATAGTATGTGGACAAAGAAGCGGTACGACGTGCCAAGTATGTTTCACTTGTCAGCAGCAATGTCTACAACATCGAGCTTTAGGTATGCACCTAATTCAGTAAAATACACAAGCCACCCTATTTACAAATGTGTGGCTTGTTTCTTTCCTGGTGTACTGAATGCCATTCACTTATTTAGTAGGTACACATAGATACAAACTACAATTAAACCGTAATATTACGAAATCCTCTATATAGCAAAAGTATTTAACTGTTTATAGCTTAAAGTTCTTAGAACGTCGTATTTTTCACCTCAATACAACCAGCCGTATTTATTTGCGATTTCAATATAAAAAATATCACTGCTGCCGCAAAGGAATACCGACGCAATAAATACTGTGAGTGCCATTCCTCACATGGTTCAAATACAAGCGGTTGTTTGCAAACACACCATTCAAGTCACACTCGGTGCAACAGAGCAGCTGCCGAAGCAGAGCAGCATATTTTCCAGCAGCAACATATTTAGCTGGTTACGGCCTCCAAGATGCCCCGCCAGATCTCAGAGGCCATAAGCTGGCAATTGCATGTTGATTAGAGGCACTAGGTTGCACTAGTATTGGGGCATCATATCACACACTCTATGTAGCATAGTTTCATATTCTACATGTGCCACACATCAGTGCCCAATTTGGTGTTTTTGTTTTTGTCATCACCATGTGGCAAGTCAAAAGAATGAGTAGACATAGAGGCAGTAGGGCGGTAGTACTAAATGAAACACTCTCTCACTTGTGGATCAGGCTAGTTAGTATGTTGCAAGCAATTTCAATTGGCAAGAAAAAGGATGTTGCTGCTTTTTTCGGGATACCACAGAACTCACTCTCATGATCTTGGAGTCAAAAGAAGCTATTCACGACTCACTGAAGAAAAGGACAAACTCCCAGATTCCTTTAACTCAAGTAAGTATTTTTGGAGTGTGCAGCACTCCTGCAAGAAGTACTGGTTTTAAGGAGACAATATGGTTGTTCGGAGCTGTCATTACTTACTCGAGGTACCACTGCCTACTCCACAAAACTATGTAGGTGTTCTGTAAGAAAGACTGCTTACAGGACTTCTCTTGAACCATTGCATATAACAATGAACAAAATTTTACGATGCCATACCGGATCTCGCTCAATTTTTTGGACATGATGCATACACGACGTTCCAAAACCGAAAATGGGGCAACTGTGAACAAAGTTATCGTAATTCAGGTTGTCACCTGACTTCTATGTGATTTTAAAGTTAAGTATTTTTTTCACATTCGACGGGTTCTGATGCTGTGTTCTTTGTAGTGTGTGGAGAACAGTAGTTTGGTTCTGTGAACATAGCATTTCGTGTTGTACAACTCTGGCCGACATCAGAGGTTATGTTGGCAAGCTACAGCAGTCAAATTGACACAAAAGTTACCCTTACACTAGTCACCACAGTGCGTTCAACCTGCTTTACTTTCTTTTGGCTTTCGACATGCCGTAGGTCTATTATGAATAGGACTTTCATACGTGAATTGGAAAACATAGAAGTGGTCACTGGCTCTCAAGTTAAAAAAAACAAAAATCTTACGAAATTAGATTTTTCAGGCTACATGACTATTTGGACATTTTTACGGCCCTTTGCATGTAAGTAACAATTGGTCAGTAACTGTACTTTGCATAAAGGGTCTAATTTCAGTATAGCGAAATTTCTACATAACGAAATAAAGTCGTAACTACTTTACCGCCTTTGTTGTACCAAGATTTAACTGTATCAGTTCTTTGTGTGCTCATTTCCCACAAAAACATGAGCACAATGTCTTCTCTAACTACTTTCAAAGGCTTTGCACGTGCTAGCCACACGTCTCATTATGTCCGGGAACTAACAAGAAAATTGCATTAGCAGAATTCCTGCTGCGTGATTTTAACACTGACATATGAACATGTTTATCTTTTATGGGTTAGCGCTTTTCACCGTCTAACAAATGTTATCGTGCAGCGCAGGATGCACCAGCATGTATCGGAAGTTTCTGGAATATTATTGATGGTTCTATCTGCTGTCTGTTATCGCTGAACCTTGTGTAATCTGATTACATGTATGCGCGACGCGAATGGTGTAGAACTTTCTGGAAGACACGCGGGCACCAGCGACCACTATGGAATGTTCAATGGCTCGTGTGTAAAAGCTGACGAGCTTGACCTGCTGATCAGATTTTCGACGATCGCCAGCTGTGTTCGCCACTGTCGCTATTTTTTGAGTGTAGCCTGTTTTTGAGGGCACAAGTTCGCCCAATAAAACACTAGTTTCATCATTCCCAGTTGTGCTGCTTTCTTTACCGTCACTACTACTTGACCTGGTGGAGGTGTTAGTGTGTTCATGTACCGAACTCCCCTGCAAAGCCATGATCCAAGCCCCAAGCCCGAGGACAACACCAACGTCGCCCCAGACCAGCGAGCTAGCCACAGACAGCAAGGACTGCCCCCGGAGCAACGGGCAATGTTGGCAGTCAGGCGCGTCCAGCAATACCTTTCCTGTATCCTCGATAGCGTCCGGGAGAATCCGAGGTGCTCAGCGGTCGGATAGTCATGTAGGGTGTGCAGTACTTCTGGATGCAGTGCTGATAGAACAAGAAGAAGGTAGTTGGCGCGGACTGGTGAAAAGTTTTTCACAAGTAGATTGTTTTGAAGTGTGAACGAAGTCAATCCGCGCTGATCTGATCAGCGGGTCAAGCTCGTCAGTTTTTATACACGAGCCATCGAATGTTCCATAGTAGTCACTGGTGACCAGGAAGATCGTGACCAGCTCAACAACCACAACGGCAGCCCCAGCATCACCCATCGTGCTTCAACAACCCAGAGAGCCCCCTACCTTCCATGAAGCAACGTCGGAGGAGCTCGAAACCTTCGAAAGGATCTTGACCTTCAACAAATGGACCTCTGAGGATAAGCTACGACATGTGTCCTTTGCCTCGGAAGTTGCCGCGAGGACTTGGTTCGGGAACCGGTCAAGTGGGAAACGCTGCAGGCCGACACATGCAGTCACCGCCGGTACTTGCACACTTCAATGAGGACGCCGATACCGAAATCCACACTGACACCAGTAGCCTAGACCTCGGAGCCATCCTAGTCCAGAGGAAAGACCGACTTGAACGAGTGATAGCTTACGCTAGCTGGTCGCTGTCAAAAGCGGAAGGCAATTATTCTACGACTGAAAAGGAATGCCTCACCATGATTTGGGCAACAGAAAAATTTCGCCCTCACCTATATGGCAGGCCACTCAAAGTTCTCAGCAACCATCACGCATTGTGTTGGCAGGCTAACTTAAAGGACACATCAGGACGGCTGGCGTGGTGGAGCCTCAGACTGCAAGAATATGATGCTGTAATCTGCAAGCCCGGATGAAAACACTCTGATGCCGATTGCCTATCACACACCCCCAATGACCCATCGCCACAGGACGATGAGGATGACGATGCCTTCCTTGGAATAATAAGTGTGCAAGACTTCGTTGAACAGCAACAAGCAGACCCGGAGCTAAAAGGCCTCGTCAAGTATTTAGAAGGGAATACCGACGTTGTCCCTAGGTCATTTAAGCACGGATTGACTTCGTTCACGCTTCAAAACAATCTACTCGTGAAGAACTCTTCAACAGTCCGCGCCAACTACCTTCTTGTTCTGTCAGCACTGCGTCCAGAAGTACTGCACACCCTACATGACTATCCGACCGCTGGGCACCTCGGATTCTCCCGGACGCTATCGAGGATACAGGAAAGGTATTGCTGGGCGGGCCTGACTGCCAACGTTGCCTGTTACGACAAGACATGCCGAGACTGTCAGTGATGCAAGACTCCACCGATAAGGCCAGCGGGATTACTACAGCCAATCAAGCCTCCTTGCCGATCGTTTCAGCCGATCGGGATGGATTTGTTGGGGCCCTTTCCAACGTAAACAACCGGAAATAAGTGGATAGTGGTGGCGACGGACTACCTCACCCGCTTCGCTGAAATGAAAGCTCTGCCGAAAGGTAGCGCAGTCGAAGTGTCGAAATTTTTCGTCGAGAACATCCTCCTGCGACATGGTGCCCCAGAAGTCCTTATCACCAACAGAGGAATGGCCTTTACAACTGAGCTAACCCAAGCCATTCTGCAATACAGCCAGACAAGCCACAGGAGGACAACTGCCTACTAGCTGCAAACGAATGGCCTAAACAAGAGTCACTGAGTTTACTTTAAAGTGGCACTAAAGGAAACAAAATGTTGGGTTAATCCGAATCCGCATTGGTAAATTGGTATTTCTGCAATGGCATTAATGAATGAATAAAGTCTTTATTTTAAAGAAGGGGACGGCTCTAGGCCGCTGATGGGGATTAGGAGGGAAGGGAATGTGGGTTCCCAGACTGTTGGCTGAAGCACATCTTCATCTCAGTCTTGGATCTTCTGCTTTATGCAGGCTCAGGTGCATGTTCAGTTCCGCCGCTCTCACATGGGCTGATCGACCCCTTCTACACTACTCGAAACAGGCCACTTTGTCTGCCATATGTCGCAATGGCTTTCTGTGTTTCATGGTTAGTTTGTATTGCAATTCCTAGTGTTCTAATGTCTCTGTGTAGTAAATGCTGAATGTTGGATCTCCCTTGTGAAAAAAGCTGCACAGCTCCAAATGAGGTGTTGCAAGTCTGCTCTGCATGACTCCAGGCAATGTGTGCATCGGGTATAAGTCTTCGAAATCGTAGCTTGTCTGGGTTGGTGCCATTTCTCCAGTATGTGTGGTGTGTATGCAGCGTTGGCCATAACCTTATTCAAAAAAACCTCTTCCGTGCGAGTAAGCCCGCCCTTGTCATCAAACACATGTACTGGTGTAGCTTCTAATAATCTCTGTTTACTGTCTGCTTTTATTTTAATACAAATGTAATGCATCAGTGCTCTGCTAGGAGAGCCTTTGGCCAATATCTTTAGGTATGGATGTTGGTCCGCGGGATTTGGCGAGAAAATGGAGTGTGGGGAGCTGTACGCGTAATCAAGCCCACCCGCTTGCACGGCAGCTGCGTGAGCGGTTGTTTCCCCCATCCGTGCTGGTGTGCCCCGGTGTCCATAGGATTTCAACATTTGTCCCATTGTCCTGTATTCTCTTTAGCTTTTTTCGGGTGTCATTGGCCACCGCATCATCTGTCGACATCGAGCACAAAACGTGGGACGCGGTCCTGCTGTACATAACCTTTGCTTACAACGCGGCGGTGCAAGAAACAACACAGATCACACTGTTCAAGCTGGTTTACGGCAGGAATCCGACGACTACTCCAATTGGCCTGATTTTGCTCTTTTCGACTTCCACTACGGATGATAAGAGGCCATGCAAAAAGCGAGTTGCCCGTAGGCCTGTAGAATTTCACGGACGGGTCTCAGCGTTTCCTGTTCTTGAGGCTTGCCGGATGACGATGTAGCATGTGCCTCTCATAAAAATGAAACCACTAATAGCACACGCGCCAACACAAACGGGCGTGCAATGGCTTCCACGCGACCGAAAAAAAAAAGTTATGGGATTTTAAGTGCCAAAACCACCCATGCGACCGTCTACGTTCGAATCTGTCCGCTAGCGGAGCGATCGGCGCTGCTGGTGTCGCAGGCGAAAACTTGAGCTATAGTGTATTATACTATCTGGTACACTACACTCGAGCTTGCCTCGTCTATGCAACGAATGTAATGGGGGAAAAATGGCGAAGAAATGTAAACCTTCGGCACTTCAGCAGAGTACATAAAACATAATGGCGTCCTCTATATGCAGCACAAAAGTCTCACAGACATTTCTCGTGCAATGCGTGAACTTTTCTCATCTTTCAGTACCCTTTAACCAGGGCAAGGTATACCCAACCAGGCTCAGCCTCCCTCCCTCTCCCTTCCGGACACTTCACTTCCAAGACCTGAGAGCTGCAATGCTGTTTTCGCGAGCGAGAGTATATTAGCAGCGAGAGATGAATCAGAATAACATTCAGGCATTTTAAAAAGGCGCCAATGCCACCATTCTTGACTGATGGTACGGGTGTCACTTGACTTAGTGAGCTCGAAGGTGAGCATGATTATATGTCCAACTATTATTCTCTAAAATCAGAAAGAAACTGCAATTTATAGGAATCACTATCGGTGTTCTGCGAAGAGCCAACACGTGCATGGAATTACGCATCAATACATCGTCAGTAGAAATGAAGTGATAAAAAAAGTTTAAGGTCAGGCAAATAATTAGCGTATCTTTTTTTTTGGGTCTAGTAACACCAAGCCTTAACGAAAATCAAGGACACGTACTAAAAACGACAGTGAATCAATTCTACAACACACGTTTACGCTCTTTGCGCACCTATGATCTGATGTGCAGACGATCGCCGCTACAGGTGACAGCAATTTTACTCACTTGACAACGGAGAGAATTCCAGATGCCTTGTCGGTTAGTCCAGGCAATTTGAACACCGAACTTTAATGGGTAGCTCGTATTCATCACGCTGCTAAGTATTTTCGTCCCAAGAATTCAGTTCCAGCCGCTACCTTCCACAACTACCCGGTTAGCCCGAGCCCGAGAGCCAGCCTTGCGTGAATGCGGAAACGAGTTACGAGTTAGAGCCGCAGTTGTACATGTACACATCTTTGAATATTGGCCGGCCTTGAATCTTCCTTCCTTCAGCAACCATAAAATCAATCAAGATTTATACCTAGACCACATGAAATGCTACTTGTAAGGAGCTATTTTAGCTTAAAATTCATACTGTTTGTATTGCTCATGGTTGTGCAACTCGGCGTTTGCGGCCAAAAACAGCTCCAGCTGGTCAGAGCCAGTCACATGAGAATCCAGAATGCTAGATAAGTACGAGCAGTACGAGTGGTACGAGTTGCTACGGGAGCCCTGCGGAAGCGAACGACGAAAGCATGGATGCGTTCGGGCGCGTGCGTGCAAAGTCATGATAGAAGACGATAAATTACGTGAAATCGCGTTCTTTGAGCGCGTGCGACTGCTCGTGAAATGAGCTTTGACCATTTTGATGTCCAGGTGCGTTCGTGCGAGATCATGCTCGAAAACGACGAAGGACGTGAAGTCGCGCGAAGCGCGTGTTGTGTCTAAAAGCCCGTTCGATCGGACACCGTTGTCATAATGGCTGAGCAAGGTGAGTCGCGGAATTTTTCTATATTCCTAGCTATGTTGCTTTACAGGAGACATGCACGATATTCGAAGCGAATTTCTTGAAGACAGCTTGTCATTTTGCTTCTTCCCTCGACAGCGATGATGACTGCCGTTAGGATTAAACGTAAAGCGGACGAGAATCCTTCAGGTGCGATTGTGCTGGCCACAAAAAGAGCAAGAACAAGCCATGAGAACGAGTCTGGCGAGAATTTCGCCTTTGAGTACGCCGGCACCGTTAACACCCCTGTAAGTAAGCCAATATAGTTATCTGCATCTCTTACCTTACTCGCGCGTTAAGCACGCATTGCTCAAGCGACGCGACGTGTGGACCCTGTCGCGGTGTGGATTTGTGTAAGATATTTAAGACATGTATCAGACATGTAGAACATTCTAGTGCGAGGCAACAGTTTTATTCCAGGGGGGAGACCATATTGAAATCGCTAAAAGTAGTAACAAATTTCCATTGTTACGGTATTAAGTGCCGCTGTACGCCCGCAAAAAAATTAAACTTACCACGAGTGGTATTAGATCCAGTTTTTATCGCCAGTGAGAAAGCGTTATTACTGGGGGTGCGAGTAGAAGTTTTCTAGACCGAATGATATAGCGAATAATGTAGCTGCCTTCTCACCATTAATATCAATCTTCACATCTAGATACATTGGAAAGTTTGTCATTACACTGCACATTATAAAGCATGATTTATTGAATGCACAAAGGGAACTATGCTTAGGGAGAATTAACTAAGCAGTTCGTGAACTCGGGGCTCTTAGGGGTGTATGCGGTCATGTACTATCAGCCCTGCTATATGCAGTGTGCTAGTCCAGATGAGGTGTTTCAATTGGCATAAAAAAAAAGAAGACAGAAAAGCAAGAAAAAGTAGGAATAAGCAAATAAAGAAAGACAGCCTTCTCGGCCATTTAATTCCTGCGTATACCTTTCCAACCCATAGGAAGCGTGCGCCATCTATGGCAATGGTAAAATTAAAAACGGCATTTTTTTCTTTCGTTTGGGTGGTCGCAGCAGAGGGTGCCACTATTGCATAAAATATGTTGCAATGAAGCCTATTAATATTTAATCCAATAATACGACACAGGTGCTGCATCTATAAATCGTACCAAACTGCTGAATAGCTTGTCAAAACATTTTATTGTAAGTGATTGTGTTTAGCGGAAAAGGCTGACTGAGTGACGCAGCATGCTGTCCACTACAGCATCTACTGCGGATGCGATTAAAGTTATTGTATTTTTGCTTTAATTTTATTTTTAATCATGTTGAGTGGATGATGTAAAGCATGTGAAAACTATTTGGATTTTCAAATAGCAACCATTTCATTCGTTGTTGAAAGTTTTGAATATTTGTACACCCCTAGTTATTACAGTGTTAAATGCTGTAGTACCATCTGGTAGTTGGAAATTAAAGCACTTTTGTTGCTTTCGGTGGCACCTGTCGAGACAGAGAGCAAGTAGCTAGAGCTAATTCAGATCTAAGTGTGCGGCCTGGGTGCTGCCAGGTTTTGTCACGTAATTGTGATAACCATTGGAAGCCACATCACTGGTGTGATAACAGCATCAGATCGCCCACCAAAATCTGTCGCTGAAAATAGTTGCACACGGTCTGTAGTGACAGTGATGAGACGGGCCATTGCACAGCTAATTGCGATTGGCTTTCTCGATCACAGTTATCATTTGCACAAGCTGGCGAAAGGAGCCAATCGCAGTCCAGAAATTTGATCCTGATTGGCCTTTATCGCGATTGGAGGTGCCCCGTGGAATGAAGTGTTCAAATTCATTGCACGGTCGCACCTCGAGTGACTAACTAAGGGACGCTAACTGGCTTAATATGTGCTCCCCTACGTCATCGCTCCTTCTCCATGTGTTGCAGTGGAGCACCTCTTCTTGGTCGACACAGCTCTGCATGAAAAAAAGAAAATCTGAGGTTTTACTTGATCTGATTATGAGGCATGCCGTAGTGGGGGACTCCGAATTAATTTGGCTACCTGGGGTTCTTTAACATGCACATAAACCTATGTACACAAGTGCTTTTGCATTTTGCCCCTGTCAGAATGTGGCCGTCATTGCTGTACTTGAACCCGTAGCCTCGAGCTCAGCAGCACATTACCATAGCTACTGGGCTACTGCGGCAGGTGAGCTTAATGTAATTTGCATGCCCACCGCCACTGCAGCTTGAGACAAAATGCAAAAACTGTTGCTGTTTCCGTAGGTTGTGTGCACAGTTGAAAAGTGGTCAAAACGGTTTCACTGTGTCCAGGAAGTGCTAATATAGTGCGTGTAGTTAGTTGGGCTAGGCACAGTGTTTTGGTTGCATGTATGGCCCTACATCCCCAAAATTGTGGGATTTGAGCAAAGGCACAAGAGAGGTCATAACACAACCGCCAGCTGTAGTAACGCACTCACGGGCAAATTGCAGTGGAAGGTGTGGGCCTGCCATAACGAGGTTGTATACTAACTGAAGCAGACGACCAAATGTATCGCACTGACTTTAGCATAGGTGATCTCTGTTGTGTTGCTTGGCTTTTTGCACAGTGACCTGTCCATTGGCACAATGTGACAATGTCGAATGTGTGTTTGTGCAGAGTGATGTGGATGCAGCAATCCAGCAAATTAAAGAAGCAAAGCGTAGGAGGATGAACCCTAAGGTTCATTCGGTGGACATCCACTCCAAACTGAGAGATGAACATCGTTCATCCAGCAAAGAAAATCGCCTGCAGTTGCTTCTGAAACACCGGTCCATTCTTGAAGTCTGCTCTGAAGAGGTCACCGATGAAAACTTGGAGGCTCCGCGTGAGTCGACCCACAGCTTGTTCCAGCTTTATGACGTGTTTGCTGAAGACAGTGAAAAAGACGATGACACAAAAGAAAATGTAAGTTCATAAGGTTGCCTTGCTGTTGACAAGATTAAAAAAGTGTGTTGACAGATTAAAGTGCTGATTAAGTGTGCTGTTGACAGATTAAAAAAACCACTAAAGCAAAACACTAAATCAGTTTAGAGGGATAAAGTGTTCTTTGAAAACTCTCTTGTCGTTAATTTCGAAGTAATCGGTTAGTTATAAGAAAAATAAATGCAGGCCAAAGTTTCAGTTTTTGAAATTGCCCGCGCAAAATCCGCAATGCTGGTACGTCGCTGTGACATCACGGATTTCAAAGTATTCTTTCTTATTTCTTCTGCATTGGCTCGACAAAAGTTACCGAAACTCGCCATGTTCACATGTTGGCTGCTTTAGACACAATGTAGTCTATCTTTACCGCTAAAAAGTGAACTGGGCCCTAGAAGACTCTTTCAACATCCATGACGTCACAGTGAGTTGGTCCAGGAACTTCAAGGTGTTGCTGCCCGTCTTTTGTTATTGTACCTTTTCTGGCTTGCCAAGGGTCTTATAATGGCAATAGTGGTGCTTTTGATATTGTGGAAGGGTAATTTACTCATTTACAAAATACACTATACTGATGGACGACTTCAATGCCAGGGTAGGCAAGAAGCAGGCTGGAGACAAGTCAGTGGGGGAATATGGTATAGGCTCTAGGAATAACAGGGGAGAGTTATTAGTAGAGTTTGCAGAATAGAATAATATGCAGATGATGAATACGTTCTTCCGCAAGCAGGATAGCCGAAAGTGGACGTGGAGGAGCCTGAATGGCGAGACTAGAAATGAAATAGACTTTATACTCTGCGGTAACCCTGGCATCATACAAGATGTAGACGTGCACGGCAAGGTGCGCTGTAGTGACCGTAGGATGGTAAGAACTCGAATTAGCCTAGACTTGGGAGGGAACGGAAGAAACTGGTACGTAGGAAGCCGATCAATGAGTTAGCAGTAAGAGGAAAAATAGAATTCCGGATCGAGGTACAGAACAGGTATTCGGCTTTAACTCAGGAAGAGGACCTTAGTGTTGAAGCAATGAACGACAATCTTATGGGAATCATTAAGGAGTGTGCAATAAAGGTCGGTGGTAACTCCGTTAGACAGGATACCAGTAAACTATCGCAGGAGACGAAAGATCTGATCAAGAAACGCCAATGTATGAAAGCCTCTAACCCTACAGCTAGAATAGAACTGGCAGAACTTTCGAAGTTAATCAACAAGTGTAAGACAGCTGACATAAGGAAGTATAATATGGATAGAATTGAACATGCTCTCAGGAACGAAGGAAGCCTAAAAGCAGTGAAGAAGAAACTAGGAATAGGCAAGAATCAGATGTATGCGTTAAGAGACCAAGCCGGCAATATCATTACTAATATGGATGAGGTAGTTCAAGTGGCTGAGGAGTTTTATAGAGATTTATACAGTACCAGTGGCACCCACGATGATACTAGAAGAGAGAATAGTATAGAGGAATTTGAAATCCCACAAGTAACGTGGAAGAAGTAAAGCCTTGGGAGCTATGCAAAGGGGGAACGTAGCTGGCGAGGATCAGGTAACAGCAGATTTGTTGAAGGATGGTGGGCAGATTGTTCTAGAAAAACTGGCCACCCTGTATATGCAATGCCTCATGACCTCGAGCGTACTGGAATCTTGGAAGAACGCTAACATAATCCTAATCCATAAGAAAGGGGACGCCAAAGACTTGAAAAATTATAGACTGATCAGCTTACTGTCCGTTGCCTACAATGTATTTACTAAGGTAATCGCAAATAGAATCAGGAATACCTTAGACTTCTGTCAACCAAAGGAACAGGCAGGATTCCGTAAATGCTACTCAATAATAGACCATATTCACACTATCAATCAGGTGATAGAGAAATGTGCGGGTGCGTTTGGCAGGCATTCTCAGATCATGAACAGCAGGTTGCCATTGTCCTTCAAGAGAAAAGTGTATAACAGCTGTGTCTTACCAGTACTCACGTACAGGGCAGAAACCTGGAGGCTTACAAGAAGGGTTCTACTTAAATTGAGGACGACGCAACGAGCTATGGAAAGAAGAATGATGGGTGTAACATTAAGGGATAAGAAAAGAGCAGATTGGGTGAGGGAACAAACACGGGTCGATCACATATTAGTTGAAATCAAGAAAAAGAAATGGGCATGGGCAGGACATGTAATGAGGAGGGAAGATAACCGATGGTCATTGAGGGTTACAGACTGGATTCCACGGGAAGGGAAGCGTAGCAAGGGGCGGTAGAAAGTTAGGTGGGCGGATTAGATTAAGAAGTTTGCAGGGACAGCATGGCCACAATTAGTACATGACCGAGGTAGTTGGAGAAGTATGGGAGAGGCCTTTGCCCTGCAGTGGGCGTAACCAGGCTGATGATGATGATGAATTTACTCATACAGAAAAAAAAAATTCTCTTCAATATCCTTCAAACCGAAATGTCTTACAGTAGCGCAATGTTAATGTTTCACATGACATGATTTTCACTCAGCAACATAGTGTTTTTCGTTGCTCTGCTGCTGCTGGTACTACACTCTTCAACAACTGTACAATCTATGGGGTGTATATTTGCCACACAACAGTAGTTGCCATCTGTCTTGCTCGCATTTCCTTTTTTGAAAAGTGCTCGCTCGCTACTTTCCTGTCGAGAACGCTCTGTCATGCTGACAACACTCATGCTGTTTGTGACTTGGAAATACCAGGCTCGCAGCCTTAAGAAATGCAGACAAGACAGATGACAATTGTTGTGTGGCAAGATATGACCCTAAGGCTGTAATTTTAAGAGTGTACAACGAAGTGAATTTTATAAATGCAACGCCAAATTCAATTTGAAATGGGCAGTTGGTACCGCCGCCATGTTTCACGCAAGCTACGCAAATCGTGCAGAGATGGTAACGTTAAATCTGAGAAATAGCAAGCATACGCTATACGCTATGGGTCGTTTAGCGTTTAGTGGCTCTCATGTGCTCGTATCAAAGTATTCAACTCTAAGATATGTAGCACGTAGTTTATTTGTAGTTGAATGTTTGCATGCCCCTAGAGTAAATCCACATGGCATTCCTTTCCACTATTGCTAAGGAGGACTGCTTCTTGTTAATGCTAATGAAAGCCTCGTAAATGGTCTAGAGGAATTAACACATTATTTAAATGGGCTTACATGTTTGGGACTTAACACTGTCTTATATTATCCAAGTCTTATATATCTGAGCTGTTCAATATAAGTATCTACTATAAGTATTTCAATGGCTGCAGACATAAGATCTTGTCATAATGTTTGCTTCAATCACTATTGCAATTTTTTAGGGTTCTTAAAGTGTAATATTTATCTTTGTGGTCTATTATTAGGAAGACCCAGAGAAGAAGAAATCAGAAATTGCATGCAACAATGTTCCTATGGTCCGTGAAGCTGCCAGGGAGGAAGAAGTGGACGAAAGTTATGTTTATGACATCTACTACAATGATGTCCACTGTAACTTCATTGGGGAGGATGAGTTTCGGTGAGTGATATAGGTCTTTTGCATGCAGAATTCTTTGAAGGTATCAAGGCATATGGCTGTTCAATATAATTTGTTTCGCAGTATCAAAGTATCGGCTCTCATTCTTTGCTTCAGCCATTACTTTGGTAGATTGATGCATGCCTTGGTCTGCCTTTTTTAAATGATGTTGGCGGATGCAGATTTGCTGTCATCCATGACGTGTCATAGTCCATAGAAATGCTAAGACTGGCTAAGCTTCAAAACATTAATTTTATGATATAGTGAACAGGCTCTGATGTGGTTAGGTTGCTATGGCTGCCGCAAGTATGACAAATCCTGTGGTAAAGTGTGTCGGCTAAGGTGTTATACTGTCATAGTTTATTAGATACTTGAGCCATGGAAAGCAAGCAGAATTAATGTGTATCCCAGGCTCAACTAGGGATGTTCGCTTAATTTTTTTTATTAGAAATAACAATTAATAAAGAAATATTTATCATTTTAGCCTTTAATCGATTAATTAGGTTCGATGCAGGGTTTTTTATCGATTAAGTGATTAATATAAATTTTTGTAGGAACCTATCTTAAAGGTGAAATCAAGTTTGAAACACAAGTGTATAAATGTTTGATGAAGTATAATCTTTAGCTTGTTAAAGACTAAATATAGTTAACACTAGTAACTTTTGAAAAGATAAACAATGTATTTTATAAAATGTCAATGCCGAATGAAATAAAAAAAATGGCAAAATCCCAATTCGAAGTTCAGCTGAAATGTGCAAGAAATTGCAGCATGCACAGTGGAAAAGAAAATTACTGGTTTAGGATTACAAACCACATGCTCTTTTCTACAGAGCAAAGGAATGTCAATTGGCTGGGATGTTTGGGGGGAAACAAACACCTTCTCTGAATGGTCACACAACATGCATGCTAGAATAGATGCTCAGACGCTATGCATTGGCCGAGATCGAAATGAACTCTATAGCTATATAAAAGATACATGCTCCAAACCAGCGCGCATGCTGTGCCACGTCTTTAGTGGACTGGGAGTAGGACGATGAGCAACATCTGGGTTGCTAACTTGCTATAGTATGCCTTGAATTGTGAAGGTATTTCAAGCCTCCAACTTCGGGCAGCGTGTGCAGTGTGGTGGAAGAGAGGGGAAATGTTCGGCCCAGCAACACTCGGTAAAACAGTCGACACTGGCTCTACTACAGCTGCCGAGTCGCAGCTTTCGCACTGCCATTCCGGTACGATTTCAAAATTTTAGCACTAGTCCTGTTAAACTCTTGAAAACAATCAATCGAACATGCCTTAATCGATTACGTCAATCAAATAAAATGTGGACATCAATGAAAATTAATCGTCTGGCAGGATAAATTTAATCGATTAATCAATTAACCATTCATTAACACTACCAACCCTAGGGTTCACAGCATAGAATTCAGGGTGTGTTTACTAAACTTGTATATGTAACAGTGAAATCTTCTATATTATGGTGCGTGCCTAGGGGACTACACTGAAGTTGAGTTTATTTTTTTGCTCTTTTCTGCCCGGCTTGTATTTCGTAAACTGAGTTGACACTGGTAGCTAGTTGAACTAGCTAGCTGATCAATCGATGCCCCGCTTTCAGGGCACCTATTAATTAAAGAATTAAGAGAACACTGTGGTGGCCCTCTAAATGACCACAAAATGTGGGATTGGAGAAGGTGCTAGCACTGAAGACAAACTGTATTATGTTCTATGCTGTAGTCTGCAGCTATGGTGTTTTCAGTTAAATTTTTTCTGACAAAAACTTCGTAGGCATCCCACTTTTTTTGCTTTATCAGACAGCTGCCGACCCCATTACTACAGTGTCTGGTTCGTTTACAAGTTCTCTGTGCACGTCATGATAATCAGGAGAGTGGTCACAAACTGTAGGGTGTAATAAGCTTAGTCTCCACTGTCGCTGCTGTAAAACATTGTCTCAAGCTTTTGACAAGCCAATCACACTGAGGCTTTGACTACTGCACCCATGCACATATCATTGATGCAGCAGGACCTACCTACTCCCTAACTTTTTGTGAAATACAGAGGTTACCCTTGTAAACAAGCTCAATGCCAGGAAATGTGTCGTGCATTTTGAATTCGTCTCATTAAAAGACGTTATTATTTATTTTTGTTGCACCTTCAAGGAATTGAGCTGTCATACTGCAATTATGGAGTTGGTGGCTAACAGCTAAAAATTCTAAACTGAAATTTTGTGTCAATGCTCTAAGTTTTCTGAATTTTTTGTTCGCTTAATTTGAACTTCACCCTGAGAAGCTGCTGAGAATGATTGTGAACGCAGTACTCAAATCATGTTTTACATTCTTGCATCCCTTATTGCGTGTATCACTAGTTGCATTGGCTGAGCGGCTATGATGTTCTGCCGTTGAGCGTGATGTTGCAGAGTTGATTGCCAGCCATGGTAGCAGCTTTCTGTTGATGAAGGAATGCAAAAACACTCATGGTTATATAAGCATTGGGTGCCCAGTAAAGAAATCCACTTGATCAAAATTAAACTGGAGCCCTCCTCTATCCCTTTCAGTTTCAAATTTGTGTATTCAACTTGTTTGTGCCACTTTTGTCCAGTGATAGGCAAAAAAATATCCACATACGTTGAGTTTTTGGTGAGTTTAATGCTCTGCATACTCATTGTGGCCCCACTTCAGTGTGCTTAGTACTATACTACACACTACCACATTCAAACCGCAGCTCAATTCACTCAAGGTTCAAATTTGCCCCCCTAGGACTCACTTGAGCTCACTCAGATTTATGGGTGGGTCCGAGTGAACTTGCCTTTTGGGCATAGATATGCCAGATTATTGTTATAAAACTTGAGCTGAGTCAGCATTTGTATACTTTCTTGTGTGCTTGTTATTTTATGCTGTTTCAATTTGGGGGTTCTTTACTGTAGTAGCACACTGGCTGCAATGCCATCATTTTTTCACATGTGATCTTGCAGACAAGCTTCAGTACACTTGACGTAACAGCCCCATAGAGACTGTTACCTCTGATTATCAGTCTTCAGTGCACACAAAATCCAAAGCCAAGTGCAGACTTGTACTTGTAAAATAGAGGTGGTATATCTCAGGAAAAGGCTGAGAATTTTGTGACAAAGTAGTTTTAGGTAACAATAACGTAAGCAGTGTATTAAAGATTGTGTGGTGCATTCAGGTAAATTGTGTCAAAGAAGTGTTAGTGTCACTAATGGAGTATAAACATCAATGCCAGTCATTGTAATTTCCCATTTTCAATATCAAATGGCATTCAACGTTTAATGAGTTTGTTCTGAGTAGCATGCTCGACATCCATCACTTGCCATGAGAAATAGGATCTTATCTGTTAGGTACAGGAAGGACAGTCCTGGTAATGCTCTCATTTGTTGAGATTCAGCTAAAGCTGGCTTCAAAAGCTGTTTCAGATGCTCTGCTTTGCCTCGTCATGAACGTTTGGGCGAGCATACCAAGCGGAAGTAGTCCTTGATTTTATGAAGTACAAAAGTTGTTCTGAGATATTGGCAAATCCATACAAATGTTCTTTATTAGCTATGTTCTTTATTAGATGGCGCCATAATTCCATCTCTACATGGCACAAAAGCAGGCCTGTGTTAACTAGAAGAAATCTCACCAGTAGCTGTTTTATGTTACTGGCAAAGGCCTACCAGAAATCTAGAATACTTTTGTGTCATTATCCCTGGACATTTAAGTTGGGCAACCAGTGAGCTTGCTGTAAGAAAGTGATGGCTAAAGGTTTTCAAAGAAATTCAGAGGCAAGGGTTGCTAGAACTTTATGAAAGACTTTCCTTGATAGAATGAGACCGAAAGCAGAGTCACTTAATGAGGCCCTCCACTGTGGCAAGTGAAGTTAAAGACTTATCTCTGCACTTTTGACTTTGTTTGTTTGTTGCACAACAATGTGATGCCCCACAAAATGCGACGCCCCACACTGCTGTATCAGTCCAGAAATATCTGCCTGTACACAATATCCCTGCTCTACCACATGCCCTATATTCACCCAATTTGTCCCCGTGTGATTGATTTGTGTTTCTCGGGGTGAAATTGCCTTTCAAATTTGGGAAGTGTCATAAAATATGGCAGCAATCAAAACTGCTGCAACTAATCTGCTGAAGAGCATACTAGATGAAGCTTTCTCTGCTTGGCCCCAGGACCTCCAGAAGCTAACAGCTGTGCATATGTAGCTGAGGGGACCAGTACTTTAACAATACCTAGAGTGCTTAGCTTGTATAAATTATTTTTTTACAAGCTGTCATAGAACTCTTCTGACAAAGGTTGTATTATAGGATTCAAATATGGTATTTTCAGGTACTGTGTTGTAGATAGTGTCTGAAGGTTTTGTTAACCCTTTGAGGGTCGATTTTTTTCTACATATGCGACTGCCCAGGGTCAATTTTTTTTTTATTGTAGATTTCAATTCTTCTTGGCGACTCATTTCGAAAAAAATTCACCGCAATTTTTTTAGGTTGACCGCAAAGTGAGAGACAAATATTTTGCGTTGGTCACCAACGCAAAATATGTACTCTTCATTCATGAATAACAACAATAAAGAAGGAACTAAACATAAGAATTAAAAATTGGATGCATTTTTATACACATAGTTCAAGGCCTTGAAAATGCGCACACGAGAATATTTCACAGGACTCAAATGTTCCTGCTCTTGCACTAATATCTAACACTAATGCACTAATGGACTAACATCCATAGCATAATCGAACTGCGTAGGTGCACGCACTCAAGAAAACTTTGTGGTTGTGTACCCGTCAGAATAGCAAAATGTGTGACAAACTTCCGCTAATCTTCATCTTATCGCCAACCAGAGGCAATTAGTTATCGCGAGTGTAAAAAAAAAAGCGGAAACGCATGCACAGCGGCATCCTTCCTATGCACATCTCTGTGAGCACTGAACAAGCGAGAAAGAGGCGGTCGCCCCTTGAGCGATTAGTAACGAGATAGCCATCAGTTTTGCAAGCGTAAGAAGCCGAAACCGCCCGTGAAAACAAAACCCGAACCGCCGCCCGCACGCACGCCAGTGCGCGGGCGGTACTATATAGACGCGCGGGAGCGAACTAGCGCTAAAACAAACCATGCAACGAAAACCAAGAGAGGGAGGCGCACGAAAAAAATTCCCTGTATTCCCACATAGTGGCAGCACATGACCGAAAAGAAAAAGTTAAGAAATGGGCGCGCTTTTTAAACGTACAGACGGCACCATATATTTACGTCATTGACCCTTAAAGGGTTAAGTGTTTTAGACCGCAGCTCTTAGGCTCCCGTTGCTGCAGTTGGCGTTGTCCCTCGTAACTTAGCGAGCACACAGCGAAAGATGCAAGTGAATGCGGAGCATAGCAACAGGTGACAAACAACGACAGCGAAGAGAGTGCTAGAAAGAAAGCAGAGGAGGGTCCAGCAGAACCATGAGGCGGACAGCAGAGGAGGAGGGTATGGCGAAAGCATGAGAAGAAAAGCTTAGTGCTGTGCAAGACGGACTTTGTGACGACAATGGGCACGAGATGGCACCAGAGTAGTGCGCATGGTCTGTAGGGAAACAAAGAGCTGTATGAGCGGAAGTCTGTCTGCAGCAGCTGCTGTGAATCACATCCATGCTTCACTCATGTGTCTCCTCTCACAATCTCCCGATCAGTGAGGCGATTGCGCTACACTTCGCTCCATTTGCAACACGCCGCACGAGACAGATTGTCCGTGCCAGCCAATATATTGCAAAATGAAAAGACATAGAACTGTGCTCAAATTTCGCATTAGGGAATATTGTAATTGTTGGTGAATTTTAAAATTTCAAGTGAATCTACAGTGCTCTCTAAATTAGGTCTTTTTGCACTGTTTATCCTGTAGCATTTTTATGTTACTGTGGCTATATATTGATAATACTTATGCAGTGAGTTATAGCCCCAACTTTGCCATTTTACTATGCTTTCACTGTTGTGGCATCTATGCTTACATGGGGGCGAAAGGCAAACACACCCATGTAATGTGCATTCGGTGCATGTTAAAGAATCCCAGATGGTCAAAATTAACCCTGAGTCCCCCACTACAGTGTGCCTCATAATCATATTGTGGTTTTGGTATGTAAAACCCCAAAATGTTTTTTTTTTACATCTGTGTCAGTACACTTATCTCTAAAGCACACTGATTAACAGAATGCAATTCTGTATCATCTCGCAATTGTACCAGTCTGCAGTACTTGGGATGTACAACCTGCTTTGGCAACGCCCAGACCTGCAGTGTCATGTAAATAAATAAAGAAGTAAATTGTAGTGAGAACAAAGCAGTTATGTATAGTAAGGTGCATATATGTATTTTTTCTCCCTCCTACTGCTCTATAATAGACTAACCCTTAGTTACTACTGATCTCTCACTTCCCTTCATTTAGTCTTTTCCGCTGCGGTCCGCCGGACGCATTTGCCCCGGAACATGACTTTGCTTATGACTCTGACCCTGGGTTGGATGCTGGTGATGGAGAGGACACTGACAGCAATGCTGAGGATAACTGGAGGAACGACTACCCAGATGATGAGGACACAGATATCCTAAAACGTGAGTTAAGCAAGGAAAAACTTTGTAGCTTACTCGGTAGTCATGGCTGCCACATTTTGAAGGTGGAAAAACGCAGAAATGCTTGTGTACTTAGATTTAGGTGCACATTAAAGGACCGCAAATGGTCAAAGTCAATCTGCAGCCCTCCACTGTGGCATCCCTCATAACCCACTGCACATTAAACTCAATTTATTTTAATTTTTATCCAACAGGTCACAAAAAGCTCATTGTGTCTCATTGAAGGGGTAAAGAATACTCCGCATAGTAGGTATTATGAGGGACAGAGTTGCGATAACTTAGACTGTTTCGTTAGAATATGCTATTTAATTGATTGAAGCTTAAAAGAAAAGTGAATATATTTAATATGTTGGCTTAGTAAAATGCTTATGTTGAAGTTTGTGTAGTCAGTTGGTTGTCAATTGCAATATATTTCGGTCATTATAGCATGGTCATCATGTTGCCTTCGCTATCTAATTTATAATGTTCACATTATTGATGTTAGGTTATTGTGCATCATACTTGAATGCATTACTGTGCAGCACGTCACCATAAAATAGGAGAAATTATGATCTACTAATCTCATGGAGGTTGTACCTTTAAAAATTAAATTAAATTATGGTGTTTCGTGTGCCCAAACCATTATCTAGTTCTGAGACATGCTATAGTCTCGCAGTGCAACTCCATATGGGGGTGTGCCTTTCTGTCTTAGTTTACATCTGTGCTTGTTAGTGGTAGAAAGAGAGAAAACATTTAACTTGAGATTTAAGTGTACAGTAGTCCACTATGCCACATTGCAGCATCTTTCACACCCTGAAAGTTGAGAGACTAGATTATCGTTGGAGTGAATAAATGTCGAATGAAATTTAATCTCTTGTAGGACCTAATGTTACTGCAGAAGCACATTGGATATACGAATTATTGGATATAGCGAAGTAAATATGAAATGTTTCTCGCTGATAAGTGAATATATGCTTATAACGAATACTAGATATAACGAAGGTATTTTTGTGTCAGGTGTGACCTCGTTATAATGAGGTTCGACTGTACTGTATGCCAGTGAGCTTTAGAGAAGACACCTGCCGTGCTTTTTTTTTTCTTGCACAAACTTTTTTCATGCTAATTGGTGGGAGTATTAATTTGGTTTACCTTCTTTCATAACGTATTAGTTTTTACAAGTGCCACAGTTCTCTTAAAAAAGGGAAGTGGTGGAGCATGCATTCCCCATCACCAATTTTGGTAAGGAATCATGGTGATTTTTTTAGGAGGACCTATAAAGGGTGTGTCCCAGCTAACTTTAGCCAAGGTTTGAAAGTATACCAAAGCACTGTAAGAGAATGCAACCTAATGCATGTTGTTGGCTATTGCATGGAACAAGTCACACTTTGTGTTCTGCTTAATTGCATAATTAATGAAGATTAGTTAAACAACTTTGCAAGTATTAACTCTAGTGCAAAACATCAAATTGTAAAGTTCTAAAGCATTCTGGCAAATATCTAATTCAACGTTTTCTAATTTCCTGCTTATTATGTAATCAATTTTTTTCTGTGTTCTAAGGAAAGCCTAAGAAATACGAAAAAAAGCATGTGACATGGCTGCTTGCATGCCACGATTGCAGGCTCTTAAATGTGCTGCGTGTGAATGAACGGCACATTCATCCTAGTGTGCTGCTTCCTTAAAAAGTGACAATGCAGCGACACAGGCATTCGGTGCACGATTTACGCCAGAGACATGTTTCCCTTACGGCAGTTCAGGATAGCGATAAGGCTACGAGGTTATGGTTCATGATAGCGCACAACCAAGGCTATGAGCTTCAGCACTCCATTCGGGGCTGCACGCTAAAACGTAGTTCCGGTGCCATCATGCACTCTTAGGTTAGACTGGTGTTTTGGAGTACCTTGTTTAACTGAGAGTACAGCCAACTTATTGCACCTTGATACACATTATTGGGTGTTGAACTAGCATAGGCCAACACTTGGTCAGTCTGGAAGAGTCTCCCTTTGTAGCCATTGCTTGTGCTTAGGTGTATGTTAACTCTAACTGTTCCTACATGAAATTTATATTTTAAAAAATATTGTTTTTATAGAGTTTGACATGTATGCTGAGTACTTTGAAGACGTGAGTACCAGCTCCTTGAGGAACCAGCTGAATGGCCTGAGCCTGGTCTTCAGTGATGGTGAGTACCATTAGTGACAAAAAAGGGTCCTTCAAACCTTAGCTGTGTTGGAAGCTTTATTCTAATTTTGTGGGTGGAAGCATTTTATTGCTGTATATTGTGGGGTGATCTGTTGTGCAACGCATGCCACTCATTGTTGATGTGAACCAGGCACATTGCGGTGGATAGGTCCCTGTCTAGTCTTATTTCTGGCCAAGGCCAGAAATGAGGCCAGAACTGCTCGAACCAGAGTCTCCCGACACTGAAGCAAATACCCATGAAGCTACAGATGTATGCTTACTTCTCTCATATCAATGCCGACTAGCATTTGGCGATAATTGGTGGATGCATCATGTTGTGAGAAGTACCTTAAAACAGCGAAAGCACATGCTCATGGTACAGAAAAATAATTATCAGCCTTACCACTGTCTTTCATGTGCATCATGTTACATAGCAACCGTGTTATAAAAGTGAAAGCGCACCAGTGTCCCCCGCATTTAGCGTCTCTAGGATCTGCCCAGGTCGTAACAGAACAGGTGGTAACATTTCTTTGCCAGAGTACAGTAAATCAGTGGTTATGCCATGGCTGTCATACTATTGTTGATGCCTTGCTACTGTCATCAAACACAATTGCTTGACTACACAAACAGGTTAGTCTATCTTGTAATGGTGTTCAGAACCTCAAAGGATGCTGGATAGCCAGCTACCAGCAAAATTCTTTGCATAACACAGACTCCCCCCAGTGCATGGTGTTTGTGTAATTTTTCAAAATCTAAATAATTTTTAAATTGAATGCACAGTGAAGATTCATAAGCTATGACTTGCTTAAAGCATATTTGCATCAATTACAAATATTTTTTATATACTGATTCATGCAGCATGTGTGTTTACTTAGGCAATACCCCTTCACCTAGTTTTTTTTTTCTAATGAAAGAGACAAATCCACTTTAAGCGCAATGGAGAAAAATGCAATTGTTCGCTACTGACAATATCGTCGCGCCTACTCTAAAAATTTTTTGTCAATGTGTTCATGTCATGTCAAATTCTCTAATGAACTTCTTAATTACATTATGGCTATTTATGAATTCTGGCAGGTGAGTTCGCAAGGCGTATTCGTTCAGAATAAATTGCCAAAATGACACCAGTTTGGAGATATGTGCCATCGAACTTGCTGGCGAAATGCACTGTTGTTCACTTTTTCATTTAACAAAATGCTCATCTATGCATGGAAGCACAAAAGTAACTGAAACGCCAATGTATTTCATCCCACACTTAGGGAAATACTAATCTCAAAACTCCTGTAATCCTGAAGATTCATGTGGATACGTCTTTCAAGCTCATTGACTACAATGTGTAAATTGCAATATGTGCTGTAAAGTAACTAACACATTAATTAGTACATTTCCATTAATTGTATGTGTTTCAACTTATCATGCTAGTAATGTCCATATCTTTGAATAATCCAGCTCAAGGATAATAATTATGCTATCAGCCACAGGTGGTAGTTCAATTTCTGTAAAACCTAAACATGATCACCTGATCATATATATGATCATATATATTATGCGTGGCATTATAGGGTCAATAGTTGTCTTTACTTTCACAGGCTGCACTGTTCAAATTTGTTATAACTTTATTCCCTTAAACTGTAGAGCCACTGAAATTAGATTGATCTACTGTTTGCTTTGTGTAGATATGTTAACAAACCGTGAGAAGCTGTGTCATGGCACTTCAGTTGCTCTGGTGCTAAACATAAGATGCTTCTTCATTTCATTGTGACTTCCCAGAAAGAATTGATAATCTAAGTTCATCATCAGCCTGGTTACGCCCACTGCAGGGCAAAGGCCTCTCCCATATTTCTCCAACAACCCCGGTCATGTACTAATTGGGGCCACGCCGTCCCTGCAAACTTCTTAATCTCATCCGCCCACCTAACTTTCTGCCGCCCCCGGCTACGCTTCCCTTCTCTTGGGATCCAGTCCGTAACCCTTAATGACCATCGGTTGTCTTCCCTCCTCATTACATGCCCTGCCCATGCCCATTTCTTTTTCTTGATTTCAACTAAGATGTCATTAACTCGCGTTTGTTCCCTGACCCAATCTGCTCTTTTCTTATCCCTTAACGTTACACCTATCATTCTTCTTTCCATAGCTCGTTGCGTCGTCCTCAATTTGAGTAGAACTCTTTTCGTTAGCCTCCAGGTTTCTGCCCCGTAGGTGAGTACTGGTAAGACACAGCTATTATATACTTTTCTCTTGAGGGATAATGGTAACCTGCTGTTCATGATCTGAGAATGCCTGCCAAACGCACCCCAGCCCATTCTTATCCTCCTGATTATTTCCGTCTCATGCTCCGGATCCGCCGTCACTACCTGCCCCAAGTAGGTGTATTCCCTTACGAATTCCAGTACCTCGCTGCCTATTGTAAATTGCTGTTCTCTTCCGAGACTGTTAAACATTACTTTAGTTTTCTGCAGATTAATTTTTAGACCCACTCTTCTGCTTTGCCTCTCCAGGTCAGTGAGCATGCATTGCAATTGGTCCCCTGAGTTACTAAGCAAGGCAATATCATCAGCGAATCGCAAGTTACTAAGGTACTCTCCATTAACTTTTATCCCCAATTCTTCCCAATCCAGGTCTCTGAATACCTCCTGTAAACATGCTGTGAATAGCATTGGAGAGATCGTATCTCCCTGCCTAACGCCTTTCTTTATTGGGATTTTGTTGCTTGCTTTATGGTGGACTACGAAAGTTCTGCCAGTTCTATTCTAGCTGTAGGGTTAGAGGCTTTCATACATTGGCGTTTCTTGATCAGATCTTTCGTCTCCTGCGATAGTTTGCTGGTATCCTGCCTAATGGAGTTACCACCGATTTCCATTGCACACTCCTTAATGATGCCCACAAGATTGCCGTTCATTGTTTCAACACTAAGGTCCTCTTCCTGAGTTAAAGCTGAATACCTGTTCTGTAGCTTAATCTGGAATTCTTCTATTTTCCCTCTTACCGCTAACTCATTAATCGGCTTCTTATGTACTAGTTTCTTCCGTTCCCTCCTCAGGTCTAGGCTAATTCGAGTTCTTACCATCCTGTGGTCACTGCAGCGCACTTTGCCGAGCACGTCCACATCTTGTATGATGCCAGGGTTAGCGCAGAGTATGAGGTCTATTTCATTTCTAGTCTCGCCGTTCGGGCTCCTCCACGTCCACTTTCGGCTATCCCGCTTGCGGAAGAAGGTATTCATGATCCTCATATTATTATGTTCCGCAAACTCTACTAATAGCTCTCCCCTGCTATTCCTAGCGCCTATGCCATATTCCCCCACTGCCTTGTCTCCAGCCTGCTTCTTGCCTACCTTGGCATTAAAGTCGCCCATTAGTATAGTGTATTTAGTTTTCACTCTACCCATCGCCGATTCCACGTCTTCATAGAAGCTTTCCACTTCCTGGTCATCATGGCTGGATGTAGGGGCGTAGACTTGTACAATCTTCATTTTGTACCTCTTATTAAGTTTCACAACAAGACCTGCCACCCTCTCGTTAATGCTATAGAATTCCTGTATGTTACCAGCTATATTCTTATTAATCAGGAATCCGACTCCTAGTTCTCTTCTCTCCGCTAAGCCCCTGTAGCACAGGACGTGCCCGCTTTTTAGCACTGTATATGCTTCTTTTGGCCTCCTAACTTCACTGAGCCCTATTATATCCCATTTAGTGCCCTCTAATTCCTCCAATAGCACTGCTAGACTCGCCTCACTAGATAACGCTCTAGCGTTAAACGTTGCCAGGTTCATATTCCATTGGCGGCCTGTCCGGAGCCAGTGATTCTTAGCACCCTCTGCTGCGTTGCAGGTCTGACCGCCGCCGTGGTCAGTTGCTTCGCAGCTGCTGGGGACTGAGGGCCGGGGTTTGATTGTTGTGTTCATACAGGAGGTTGTGGCCAATTACTGCACCAGGGTGGCCAATCCTGCTCTGGTGAGGGAGTGCGTTACCGGTTCTGGTCACCGGGATCAGGCCACACTCCAGGCCTGTTTGTGCAATTTTATCAACACGCGGATTTTTTTTTTTAAATCCGGTGGAAAATTGCCGGCACCGGGATTCGAACCACGGACCTCTTGCACGCGAGGCGGGTGTTCTACCTCTACGCCACCGCTGCACCTACGAAAATCTAAGTTGGTCCGAATCAAATGGCGATTCTGTTCCCAAACAATCAAATACAAGAAATAATTTGTTTTCCGACACCATTGATCTTAAACGTCATGCAGCAGCACCAAGAAGCAGTTGGCAGCAGTACACGCTAGCCATTGGTTCACCCCCAAGCTGCACATAGCATACCATAGTCGTAGAGTGTGGGGTGTACAGGGTGGTCCTTTATGAAAGGGAACATGTTAGCGCATGACCTGTGCTCTGTGGAGGTTGCTGAGAGTGCGACCAACAGGCAGCAAGGGGAAGCACATCTGCTTGTAGTCTTATCTATTGGTGGCCAGAATAACCAGACACTGCTGATAGGCAAGCAGCTGCTGGACTGCCTCCCACGCCAGCTGGATGCGCAACTGGTGGGGCCTGCAACGCAGCGTCTGCTGCTAGCACACTGGAAACGTAGAAGTACTAACATATTACCGCTGATTATTACACACTGTCCGAGTATTTTAATGCATAAGCATTCTTTGGCGCATACCGCAGCAAGATTGTCCGCCACGCAAAAAGTTTAATGCCTTGGATCCACATAAAAATGCGTAATGTGCAAAGTTATGACATGTAATCATTATAATAGTGTAAATGGAGATGATTGGTAGCGTTATAAATGATCAGGAACAATTGAAAAAAACATTGTTTAGAGAGAATAACCATAGAGATGCAGAGGGTCCACAGAAAATGCATGGGCAATCCTATAGTAGGGGTAGGCCAACTTGAAATTTGGGTGTAGGCCAACGTAAATTTGGGGGTGGGCAAACTTAAAATTTGGGGGAGCACCACCTAAAATTTATGGGTGGGCCAACTTGAAATTTAGGGGTAGGCTTATGCACACATTGAAAACCCCAGTACTGTTTCTGGGTACCTTATTGCAGTACAAAGCTCTGGCAGCCCACTCCCACCCTAGCGTGAATAGACCTCACCTGATTCGGAGCAGTTTAGCAGAGAAGTGCACTCAGGTGAAACTTTAGCTTAGGTAAATAAACATAATTCTTTCGTTATTTATTCAGGCTTAGTTATTTTTATAATGATGGCATTTGCTTAATTAGCTTTAGTTAGTTATGATGGAGACGCTTGTATCTGTAATGAAACTTTAAGAATACTTAATTAGGTCTAACTAATCTCAAGGTACCCTTAATTAGTATTGATTAGGCTCTGCTGATTTACCCTTAGTAACTCTTGATTAGTCAAAAAATTTAACATAAGTTGATGTTATTTAGCCTGACTATTCCTAATTACCCTCAGTTAATCATCATTATACTTAATTTTATCGTAACTAATCTGTTTAGTCTTTATTAACCTTAATTACACCTATACCTCTCACTATTCACTACTATATGTAGTCATGATCGTAGATCTCATTACTCATACGTAGTCATAAGGCATTCATATTGTGACGCGTTGACTATGTTTTCAGCTTGGTCGGAAGAAGATGACGCTCTGGACTTCGCACGCTATCTACCATCTTGTCAGCTGCTATAATTATTGTAAATATCCTTTAAATATACGTCTGACTGTTTTTAACCCTGTAACAGTTTTGGTGGAGGTTGCGAGATCATTATCAAGACTGATTTTCGCAGCGGGTGCTCCTTGGCTGCATCTACAATGACAGCTCAAGGCGAAGATGCTTCGGGCTCGTCGGCACCCATGCCCACCGTCATTCTAGCGCAAGCCCGCGACCCAGGAACCTTTTCTGTCACCGACGACACTGATGTTGAAGGGTGGCTTCAACTGTATGAGCGGGTGAATGATAGCAACCACTGAGATCAGACCATCATGCTCGCTAATTTGATATTTTACCTCGCGGGCACGGCACGCGTCTGGTTTCAAACCCACGAGGAGGAACTTACCAACTGGGACAATTGTAAACAGAAGCTCAAGGACTTGTTCAGCAAGCCTGTTGGACGTCAGCGCGCCGCCCAAAAAGACCGCTTCGCGTGTCCAGACATGCACTGAATCCTACCTCATGTACATCCAGGACGTGCTTGCTCTGTGCCACAAAGTGGATCCAAAGGTGTCCGAACCTGATGAAGTCGCACATGTCATTAAGGGCATAGCAGATGATGCCTTCCACCTCCTTGTGTTCAAGAATTCTTCCACTGTGCAAGCCATTATTACAGAATGCTGGCGGTTTGAAGAAGCCAAGAGTCTCTGCATTGCCCAGCCATTTCCCCGCCTTCCAACACGGCTGCTACTTCCACCTGCGAAGACCTCCGCAGTCCGCCCTCGGCCAATCGCTCTGATGACATCCTACACATTGTCTGATGTGAAATAGAAGCCACACCTCCTGTCGCAACCCCACCCCATGGCCCCGACAATTGCCAGGCGACTGTCCAGTCCGTCGTGCGCCAAGAATTGGCCAACGTTGGCTTGACCAGCGTCTGCTCAGTTAATCGGCCTGACTACACTCCGTCCAGCACTGTCATACGCACCCACAACCTGAATGCCCCAACGCGGTATCGCAACCCGGCCGAATGGCACACTTCAGGCGACAAGCCTATATGCTTCACTTGTGGCCGTATCGGCCATATTTCACGTGACTGCCGATCTTCGTGGAATTCGACCCCCTGGCCCTTTTTCACATCCCACGGCCCTCATGCTGCTCCTCGATTCCCCCCGCAAACGCAGCCACTAAATTCTGGCGACACTTATTCCTTTCCGCTTCCTTTCCGCTCTAGCTGCTCTCCTTCACCACGTCGCCGCTTCTCCCGATCGCCCCCATCTCGTCGATCACCATCCCCTAGCTCCTTCCGGCGCACCCTTCCGGAAAACTAACGGGTGCAGCACCTGGAGGTTATGCTGCCAAACCGACCCGGCGCAAAAATCCTCTTCTGACCTTGCCTGCACATAGGAACCTCATTAAAGTGAACGTGGATGGTGTACCTGTTACGGCTCTGATTCACACTGGCGCGCACATATCTGTGATGAATGCTCAGCACTGGAATCGTCTCAAGAAAGTCCTCAATCCTGCCCCATCGCCTGTGGTCCGAGTCGCCGACGGTGGAACAGCAGCCGTTAGTGGCATGTGTCCGGCTCGCGTGAGTGTTGCCGGACATCACAATTCTGTTTTATTTTACGTTCTAGAGCCCTGGCCCTTACGACCTCATCCTGGGCCTTGACTTTGTCTGCACATTCCGCTTTGATAGACTGTTCTGATAGCGTTGTGCAACTCGCTCTACCTGCTGCTATTGACCCTCCCGATAGTGCTCCGACATGGCTATGTTTCACAGAGCATATTCGCCTCCCTCACCGTGCCGTTGCCTACATAGCTGTCTTCCCCGTTACACCTGTACCATACGGTGACTACATCATATCCCCTAATCTGGCTGTCCTGCTCTCGCACAACGTCGCTTTTCCTCACACCATCATTACCTTTTTGGACAACACGTCCTGCCTTCCGCTTCTTAACTTAGGAATTTGTACACAAGTACTCCCGCGCGGAATATCGCTGGCGCAAATAACGCCGGCCAGAGACTACCACATTTCGGCTTTAACTTATGACAGCTCCTTGTGTTCAACTCTTGCTTTGCCCCCTGTCCCTTCAGACTTGAATGCCCTAACAAAAATAATTGCTCCCGACCTTCCGCCCCAGCGTGCTCAAGAACTTCATTGCCTCTTTGCCTCATGTTGAGACATATTCGACTTTAGAGAGCGCCCTCTAGCACAAACATCTGTCGTAAAACGTCGAATGAACACTGGTGATGCGAGCCCGATCCATCGGCGACCCTACCGCGTCTCGCCTACTGAGCGACACATCATCCAACATGAAGTTGACAAGATGCTTTCTCGATACATCATCGAACCTTCTTGCAGCTCATGGGCATCTCTTGTTGTACTTGTTAAAAAGAAGCACAACAGTTGGCAATATTGCGTTGATTATCGACACCTCAACAAGGTAACAAAGAGGGACGTCTATCCATTACCACGCATTGACGATGCCCTGGATTACCTGCATGGAGCGCAATATTTTTCATCTATCAACCTTCGCTCCAGCTACTGGCAAATTGCCGTCGATGACATGGACCGCGAGAAGACAGCTTTTATTACTCCTGATGGCCTGTATCAGTTCAAAGTGATGCCGTTCGGTTTATGTAATGCCCCGGCCACATTTGAACGAATGATGGACGCCCTCCTACATAATTTCAAGTGGTCCATCTGCCTCTGTTACCTGGACGGTGTGATCGTTTTTTCTCCGACTTTTGCGACGCACCTCGAACGCCTATTGACGATCCTATCTGTTTTCCATCAGGCGGGGCTACAACTCAATTCATCAAAGTGCCACTTTGGTCGTTTGAAATTTCTGTGCTCGGGCATCTCATCGATTCTTCTGGTATATGCCCTGATCACAATAAAATACGGGCAGTGAAAGACTTTCCCGTGCCAACATGTGCCAAGGATGTCCACAGCTTCTTGGGCCTTTGCTCCTACTTCCGTCGGTTTGTCCGAAATTTTGCGAACGTTGCGCGCCCTCTCACTCAGCTCCTCAAGAAAGACACCGCATTCATTTGGGGCCCTGAGCAAGCTGGTGCTTTCACCGAGCTGATTGGGCTGCTCACGTCCCCGCCCATTCTCACTCACTTTGATGCGTCAGCTCCAACAGAAGTCCGTACTGATGTCAGTGGCCACGGTATTGGTGCTATCTTGGCACAGAAACAACAAGGGCGAGAACGTGTTATTGCCTACGCCAGCCGCCTTCTTTCCTCTGTGGAGAGCAATTATTCTATAACCGAATGCGAGTGTCTGGCTCTCATTTGGGCAGTGGGTAAATTCCGCCCCTATTTGTACGGCCACCAATTCACAGTCATCACTGATCACCACACTCTGTGTTGGCTTTCATCCCTCAAAGATCCTTCAGGGCGCCTAGGCCGCTGGGCTCTGCGCCTTCAAGAATACAACTATTCAGTTGTATACAAGACTGGCCGATTACATCAAGATGCAGACTGCTTGTCGTGCCATCCTGTCGACCCTCCTGACGTTTCTGTGGCCGGCATACCTGTCACCGTTCTCTCTCTGGCTGCTTTTCGCGATATTGGAACCGAACAACATCAGGACAATTCGTTATAAGACCTTATTAAACGGCTCACTGAACATTCCCTTCGCATGTTTGAACTTCAAGATGGTATACTGTATCGCTCTAATATGCGCCCGGACGGCCCTGCCTGACCCTTCGATGTGCCTGAGCATCTGTGTCGGACTGTTCTCGCCCAGATTCATGATGTACCAACTGCCGGTCACCTTGGCGTGTCACGGACTTATGACTGCGTTTGTCGGCGCTTCTTTTTGGCCTGGTCTATACCGTGACGTCTGCCGTTATGCCGCTGCATGTGACGTTTGTCAACGACGCAAAAAGCCGACCACACTCCCTGCTGGTCGCCTTCAACTACTTGACGTACCATCAGAACCATTCTTCCATGTAGGTGTTGATCTTTTAGGCCCTTTTCCTACGTTTGCTTCGGTAAACAAGTGGATTGCTGTAGCAACTGACTACGCGGGCCCTTCCGACAAGCTGTGCAACCGATGTCGCCGACTTCCTCCTAGAGAACGTGATCCTTCACCATGGCGCCCCTCGACAGATCTTCACCGACAGAGGCCGCTACTTTCTTTCTAAAGTTGTCAATGACATTCTACACTCGTGCGCGACTAAACACAAACTTGCTACTGCTTACCATCCACAAACGAACGGTCTAACCGAGCGCCTTAACCGCACCTTTACTGACATGCTGTCTATGTATGTCCCCGATGACCATCGCGACTGGGACGTTGCGCTGCCGTTCGTTACTTTCGCCTATAATTCTTCTCGCCATGATACCGCAAACTTCTCTCCATTCTTCCTCTTGTTTGGCCGCGACCCTACGCTACCTATCGGCACCGTTCTGCCTGCTAGTCTGAATTCCAGATCCGAGTACGCCCGTGAAGCCATACTCAAAGCACAAGAAGCATGCCATATTGCCCGATGTCGACTTGTGGAATCGCAGGACAATCAGCGGCACTTATATGACGCCCGCCATCGTGACGAATATTATACACCGGGCGCCCTGGTTCTCCTTTGGTCGCCGTCACGACGCGTTGGCCTCTCGGAGAAGTTACTTTCACGCTACTCTGGCCCTTACCGTGTCTTGCATCAAGTAACTGATGTCACGTACAAAATTGCCCCTCTTGAGCCAACCGTGGCTCAGCATCGCTCCGACGTGGTCCACATCGCGCGTCTTAAGTTGTATCACTCCTACCGCCTTTTAACCAGCACTGAGCCGGTGCTTCAGCCGCCGGGGGTAATGTGACGCGCTGACGATGATGTCTTCAGCTTGGTCGGAAGACGACACTCTGGACTTCGCGCGCTGTCTACCATCTCGTCAGCTGCTATAATTACTGTAAATATCCTGTAAATATACGTCTGACTGTTTTTAACCCTGTAACAATATATACCTCAGAGGTCCAAGGGAAGTAGCCGCAGAATGCTTACGCATTAATATAGTTACACCAGGAGTACCTAATAACTACCGGGGATATGCTGGCACTTCCACGTTTCCAGTGCGCTTGCGTACCCAACGCGGTTTACTAGCAGTAGACGTTGCACTGCAGGCCCCGCTCCTTGAGCAACAGTCGCGCGGGGTGGGGGTTCCAGCTAATTCTGGAAGGTGCTTGCCTATTGGCCAATCTTGGTTATTCTGGCCGCCAATAGACGACGCCACAAGTGGACGTGCTTCTCTTCGTTGCCCTTTGCTGGTGCTCCAAGCAGCCTCCCCAGAGCACGGGCCATGCGCTCGCGTGGTCCCTTTCATAAAGGACCACCCTGTACATGACATATCCCTGGAGGTATGTTCAAACAAGACAGATGGTACAGGGTAAGATGGAGATTCTTAAATGATCAAGAGGGTCCAAACAAGGGATGTCTCTTAAGCCAGAGACATCTCTTGTTCAACCACTGTCGACCTTGGAGATATGTCATGCATGTAGCTCTTGCAGGCTGCAACAAATACTTGTCTTTGGCAGCACCTTCAGTGCCACAAAGTAGAAGTTGCAAGTGACAAAGCAGCAAGGAATCTGCCACATATATATGAGGAAGACATTGATGGCAGAGTAAGGGCGCAGTAAGTGAGGTCTGTATTTTGGTGGAATAATGAGAACATCACTAGAGGCAACAGCCCGTGGCTCAGTAGTAGTAGTGTTGCCAAGCCGATTGTGTGTGATGACCATGTTCTAATAGATCTACAACTGTGGTCTTGGCTGTTTCTCCTGTAACTGCAATCTGTTACTGACATCTCAGTGCATGCTGTTATGGGCAATAATATTGTGTGACGATGTGTAGGTGGAGACCTACCATTCAAATTAGGACACATTTCGTGTATGTACTTTTGCATGCACTGTAGGTGAACAAGAGTTCCTCATACTGTAGAGGAAAAGAGCTGTCTGCCTGCTGTTACGTATTAACTGTGTAATTGGTGGCTTTATGCAAAAACTCGCCATTTCAGTACGGTCTCTTGTGGCATACCGATTAAGCCACTGGATAGAGCCAAAAGTGAATTCAAAACCATGGGATTGGCATGGGAGTACATTCATATTCGCTAGAGTGAAATAACTAGCGAGCTAGTGTTGGTAAGCAGAAACTACACCAACCTCCTGTGTGTACCTGTAAGAGACTTCACTCAAGGAAAGAGCTATGTCCCCAAGTGTTTCCTACTCCACATACCTTTTGTGTGGTATGAACTAGCAGAGACAACTTAAGTAAACCAGAAGAGGGTTGTAGTGCTGAAAAAGACAACACATAGCAAGCGAGACGGGACAGGCGCATGCTAAAGACAACACATAGCATGCTGTGTGTTGTCTTTTTCGGCGCTACAACCCTCTTCTGGAAACATGCACCAACTAGCCCCCCAACAAGTATTACACAACTCAAGTAAAGCCAAACTTGTAGCATTGACTTCAATTTTGTGAGCACCTATTGGCTTGTAGTAATACATCATCAAAAATTGTCTTATAAGATTGTATAAAACACAATCTGCTTTACTTCAGAATTCTATGCTAGGCTGAATACATTGAATAAGCAGAAATAACTGTGCAAGATGGATGTCATTCTGCATCCTGAAATAGCTTGCTGAATAGCTTTTAATGTGTTGCTGTGCGTTAAGCGCGTTACAAAATTTGGAAGGTGTGTTATGAAGAAATTCAGAGCACCATAGAGTCAAGAAACTAATGTATGATGCTTGGTCATTATTGTAGAAAAATGTTTGATTGCTTATAGAACTGTTTGCATTTCATTTGCAGATGATGAGCCGGCTCAGGAAGACTAAGGGTTTCTAGCATTTCCTCAAGGACCATTTCTTTTTTTTTTTTATTTCCTCAAGAGCCTTTTTTTTATTTGTCACATTTTGTAATAAAGTTGTGTGTTGTGTGACCGTGACAGGTTTATATCAGTTCCTGTCTTTGGAAACACAACTGCTTGATCCAAAAGCCACAAGTGCACTGTCTTTAAAACCTTTATTGTGGTGATTATGACTGGCTGATGATGGTGGGGGTAAATAAATAAGCTTCAGACAGTGTAAGCACACACCTTAAGGTCTGGTAGTATGCACAGTTCAGCCTTCAGTTATTTGATTAACTTTGCAAGGCCTGTGTTAGGTCATTAGGACACGTGCCCACAGTGCCGCTGAAGGATGGAATAAATAAGCTGGCAATGCACTGCTCAGACGTAGCCGCTAGCTTGAAGACTTGCCACAGCAACTTCATATGGAGGTGGTTCCAAATCTGCTGGATTTTTCTTGACAACAGCATCGTAGTTTGGAGGTGGCCCACTTAGTATTACTTGAGTTGCCTGTGGTGCAGGGTTTGTTGATGCCTGCAGGATAGTTGTAGAAGGCTTGCATTAGTGACGATACCATTGTACAGCTTGCTGACGCCTCTTACCTGTGGGTGGTGGATGATCACAGCATTGTCCAAAGTTGCGAATGCGTTTTCTCTCATTTTGCGTTGACAGCAGTAGCACAATAGGAACAACAGGAATGTGCTGCCACCAAACATGGCCCTACATTGAACAAAGTCACAGATTACATCTTTGTAAGAGCTTGCAAAGTCATGTTACATGAAAGTTGGCATATACTGGGGTATAGGGGAAAGAGGTGCAGACCAGGATGAAACCACAAACCGCCCCCCCCCATCTCCCCCCCCCCTATTTCCTCGCAAGTTGTGATATGCGAGTGCACTGGAAATGTAGAAGTGCCAACATGAGCCCTGTAGTTATTGGTTATTGTACTCAAAGCGTATATGAATGCATAAACATTCTAGGGCTACTTTCCTCCGAACTCTGTCCGTCTGCCCGCCTGTCTGTAACGTGCGACGGGATGCATTCCATGCATAGCTATACATGGGGTCCTATGGAGATATATATGGGAATGCCTCATGACTACGTATGACTACTGATATTTATGATTATGACTATATATAGTGAGTGCTGAAGAGGTGTAAGAGTAATTAAGGTTACTGAAAGACTAATTAGATTAATTGCAAATAAATTAGCTAAGTATAGTGGTGATCAATTGGAGATAATTAATAGTGAGGTTAATTAACAATTTTATGTTAAATTATTACACTAATCAAAAGTAACCAATGTTAAATCAAAGCCTAAACAATAATTAAGGGCACTTGAGATCAGTTTGACTTAATAAACCTTAATGAATAATTATACTAACATAGCCATCACATCTTTAATAAGCTTAATCAAGTAATTCAGCAGACAGTTATACAAGTGATTAAGCTTAATTAACAGATTAATAACCACAGCGGAAGATTGACCTGAGTTCATTATCTCTCCTAAACTGCTCCGAATAAGGCGACCTGCGAGCCAGAGCTGCGAGTTGAAAAAAAAAAGGTATGAAACTACACTGGAGTTGTCTAAGATTGCATAAGCATACCTCCAAGTCTCAAGTTGGCTGACCTCAAATTTAAGTTGGCTCATCCCTGCTATTTAGGTTGATGCACCCCCAATTTTAACTTGGCCCAGAGCCACATCTGAAGTTGGCCCACCCCGAAATTTAGGTTGGCCCACCTCCAAATGTCAAGTTAACCCCCCCCCCCTTAAGATTCAGTTGGGTCTACCCCAAAATTTCAGTCGGCTCACCCAAAATTTAAGTTGGTCCATCCCCAAATTTCACGTTACCTATCCTTCCATGCATGTTCTATCGAGCCCTACATATCCCCATGGGTATTCTCTCTAATCAATTTTTTTCAATCAATCAATCAATCTAATCAATAAAGGTATCAGTCATCTACATTTACACTATTATAACGAACAAATGTCTTTGTAAGTTTCGCATTTTCATAGAGATGCAAGGCATTACACTTTTAGTGCGACAGACATATTTTCCTAGGGTACTTGGCAAAGAATGCTTAAGCATTGAAATACGCTGGAAGTACCTATTAACTAGTGGGCATGTGTCAGCACTTACACGTTTCCAGTGTGAGCACAGTTGGCAACCAAGGCACACACGTTTCCAGTGTGAGCACAGTTGGCAACCAAGGCACATGGACTGTGAGGGGTTGTTACTCCGTAAGCCAATCACAGAAGCAAACAAAATCATCGTCATGCAACCATTCCAAAATGGCATCATACTTGATACCTCCGGAGCATCTGCTGTTTTTGAAAAGCTTTTTCATCGGCGGAAGCGATGAGGTGTGCAACAGACATGGACAACGCGTATGGAGTCTGAGCATTTCACTCTTCAAAAGTCCGCGGTACAGTTCATTTCACTGCTGACCCCGTTTTACGCATGAAACTTTGCTGCTAACTCAAGTAAAACTCGACAATGAATAGTTGACGAAACTAGAAGAAACATTGAGGAGAGATTGCCACAAGCATCTTGCCACGTACTTCTCACTGGCTTGCCTGAGAAAAGCCTATGTCCGTCAGCCATGCATGCTTTACGCGAAGCTTGCCAACATGCTTCTCCAAGGCATCCAAGGCAAATACGATGGCATAGAAAAGGTTCACCGCACATACAGGGTAATCACTGTCTATGGCATGATATGGCCTCAAGCGAACGACGTGCATGATGTCTGTGCGAGGTTGAGCCAATGGGGATGAAGGCAATGGATCAGTAAAGCCTAAACAAGAATAATTAAGAAACTTGACAATAAATAGCTTACAGTGAACCAAGCTTTTTCTTTCAGTTCAATAAAGAATTAGGCTTTCACCGTTCCACTATAATAGAGGAGTGAAAACATACAAAATTACACTTTCATAACTTTATTTTTGTGGTTACCCCCTTATTGCTTATTACTTGCTAGCGCTCTAAGCAGGTTCCACATGGGGTGCCTCGATGTTGGAGTAGCGTGAATCGAGGCACCCTACCTCCGCATAGTGTTCCTGTATATAAAGGGGACACTACCTCTGCAAAGCAAAGGCTACATGCTCACGTTTTCCCTGTCATAAAGGACCACCATGTACAAGCTTAATAGATTATTCTCTGCCTCACTTGTGCTTGTGGGTCATGACGCCACTTGAAACGCACAGCAAACAGCTTCCGAGGATTGGCCCTGGGCTAGCCTACCCAGTGCACTTAGTTCTCACCTCTACCATGGCCATGTCTCCTAAATGAATGGATGGGATTCTCATTGCCAAATAATTCGCGCATCAATGACAACCTTGCCAACAAAAATGGCTGAAAGCTACAGGTAGTGCTGCATATCCCCCATAGTATATGACTAAGAGCATGCAATTCGCATCCGCTTCTCACCTAAAATTTACATTTATTCTCCTGCTGCAGTTTTTCATGAGTTGACGTTTAATTCTGGGTTGTTGATATATAGGTTAGCCTGTCCAGTCAAAGTTCATTTGTGGGTCAGTGCCAATGTTTTTCTTTTCCCCTGCATCCTCAGTTTCATTGCGTTGTTTTGCTCAATAGGGTGCACGGTTTAGTTCGCACGGGCACCCTCAAGTTACTTGCAACCGGACGTATTGCTTTCATTAATTTTTATGCAGCATAAATTGTTATAATCTATACTGCACAATGCCTAGCATTGTTTATGTTTTCCTGTATATATTTTGATTGTGTCTGTGTGCCTGGTTTTATTTATCTGTACTACTGCAACACCAACATTTAATTACGCTTTTCAGAGCAAATAAAGGCAAATATAACACATGCCATGTATTGTCCTTCAACAGACACATGAAAATGTCATATGTCGCATCGCTAGTCTCGAGAAAATCTACAGTAAGCCGGGAAAAAGTTGTGTTGCTCAAGTGCACTGATGGGAGGCGATCTTCCTGGTGTCGGGGGCACTCTACCAGTGCTGCTGATCTCCGTACACTAGTCAGAGGACACCAGAGAGCAGTGCATATATGCACCGCGTTGTGGTGCTCTCCGACTATTGTACGGAGCCTATAGTAACAATGGTGCATACGTTGTGCATGTGCACAAAACAAGGGCTAACATTGGGAGGACAGCTATCCTTTCGGGTGGGTACACATCTTAACAAAAGCTCTAAAAGCAGAGTTTTTGTTGTGCTACTTACATGAACATGATGACTGATAACGTGTTGTTTTGCTCCATGATGGTGGCAAAAGATTGACTGGAATAGCAGAGAGGCATACATTATTTGCCACAATACTCCCCTTCAAAACAACTTTTTTTTTTGTAAACAACCACATACTGAATGTTTTCATGCTATGACATTTGTGTTGTGCAGGCTTCTGCTTTTCTTTCTTGCTCTGACACCTTGCCCTTACTACTGCATCTCGCTCGTAGGTAGTGATAAATTCCACCTGCCCACAAGTTCGGAAAAAAAAGTAACTGAAAATGAATACTCCCTGTGGCCCGAGTGCAGAGCCTGGAATTGAAGGTGGCACACTGCAATTTTCACAGACAGGTATTTAGTGTACAGACTTAAACATTAATAACATAATGCCTCTGTGTTATTGTTAGTAGTTTTGAGGAATGTACTGGCTTTATTCTGTTCAGTGACATTGTCATATTTTATAGGAAGCATTGTCCACTAACACAGCCAACAGATTTCGGAAAGCTGCGTACAGAACTCGCATATGTTAATCATAGCACACTTTTGTGTTGCTATTGTTACAGGGAGATGTCAAAAAAAGGGTTTATGTACAATATTTACACAGTGTTAGCGAATGCACCATGACGACAAAGATGCAGGGCTGAGGCAGAGCTCGTCCTCTTTCTTGCATGCTATGCAACGTCTTCATCCGCAGGACAGGCGGCTCATAACATTACCCTCTGGCGGCGAAAGCACCGACATGGTGCAGTCGAAATATGACGGCATGGAAAAGGTTCACTGCACACACAGGGGAATCAGTGCCTGTGGCGTGATATGGCCCCAGGTGGACGACGTGCATATGTCGGTGTGAGGTTGAGCCGATGAAGACGAAGGCAATGGAGCGATTTCGTACGTTACGTCTGTCACTTGGCAGCACACTTGATATGGGCCGGTGTACGGGAACAGCAACTTTTCAGAAAGCCCTACACAGCGTGCTGGGGACCAGAGGAAGACAAGTGACCCAGGGGCAAAGTGGGTAGTCCTGTGATAGCTAGTGTATCGACATTGCTGGTGGATCTGCAACTCGCTGAATCGAGCACGGGCAACATGATGCCCATGATCAGCACGGGCAAAAGCTTTTCGAGCATAATCGGTAGGGGGCACGCGGAAGAAGGCACCAGCGTGTCCATAGGCAACGTAGAATTTCGGCTGAATAAGCAAAAGAAAGGCGAATAACCAGTGGTCTGATGTCTTGATGTGTTCTACGCGAATGTCACAAAAGGCAATTTAGTGTCCCAATCCTGGTGGTTGGCGGACACATACATTGCCTGCATGTCAGTAATTGTTCGGTTCAGTCGCTCCGTCAAGCCATTCATCTGTGGATGGTATGCTATGGTCAGTTTGTGTTGAATCAAGCAGGACTGTAGAATGTCCTCGAAAGAAACTGTCTGCCCCAGTCAGTTAGAAGTTGCCGAGGAGCCTCATGCTGGAGAATGACATCATGGAGTAAGAAGTCAGCAACGTCACTCACGCAGCTGGTCGTAAGAGCAGATGTGATCACGAATCACGTCGCATAGTCTGTAGCGACGGCGACCCATCTATTTCTTGACATAGACGGAGGAAACGGACTGAGTAAGTCGAAGCCGACGCGATGAAATGGCTCATGTGGAACATTGACAGACTGAAGATGGCCAGCAGGCAGGAGTAGCGGCTTTCTCCGGCACTGACAAAGCTTGCAAGAGGCCGCGTAACGACGCACCGAGCAGGACATGCCTGGCCAGTAGAATCGACAGTGTGCGCGATCGTATATGCGCGAAACGCCAAGGTGCCCCACTGTTCATGCATCATGAAGCTGGGTCAGAACAGACGAGCGGAAGTGTGCCGGAGTCACAAGTTAGAGGTCAGGACCATCAGCAAGCAAACTGCGACGATGTCGAGTGTAAAGAGACTGAGAGGCATCGGGAGCCTGGGAGCTGAGACGGTCTATAATCTTGCGTAGGACTGGGTCACGGCGTTGTTCAGCAGCAGTGTTGAAGAGTTCGGAGATGCCAAGCACACAAGGACTGTAGTCGCTCGGTGCAGGTTCCGGTTCGTCGACGGGGTACCAGGAAAGGCAGTTGGCATCCCGATGCAAACAGCCAGGCTTGTAGATGACTGTATTTGAGTATTCTTGAAGCCGTAATGTCCAGCATCCAAGGCGACCCATGGGATACTTCAGCGAAGACATCCAGCATAGAGCGTGATGGTCAGTGATGACAGTAAAAGGTCTGCCATACAGATAAGGGCGAAATTTTGCAATGGCCCATACACGAGCGAGGCACTCTCTCTCTGTAATTGAATAATTCCGCTCGGCAGTGGAAAGGAGGCAGCTGGCATATGCAGTGACACAGTCCTGACCATGTTGACATCAAGCCAGAAAGCGCCGACACTATAGCCACTGGAGTCTACAAACTTCCGTGGGAGCAGAATTTTCAAAGTAAGCCAGCACAGGTGGCGTAGTGAGTAGTGCGACGAGCTGCGAAAAGGCAGACGCTTAAGCAGGACCCTAGGTAAAAGGAATGTTTTTCATGAGCAAGCATGTAAGAAGCAGTGCTATCTCTGCAAAGTCTTTCACGAAGTGACGAAAGTAAGAGCAGTGGCCAAAAAACTAGCAGACGTCTTGCGAATAACGGGGCATTGGAAAGTTGGTAACAGCGCATAGTTGTGTAGTTTGGTCGCGACAGGTCTGATAACAGCTGCATCAACAAGATGACCAAGTACGGTGATCTCTCGGCGTCCAAAACTGCATTTGGAGGAGTTTACTTGAAGCCAGGTGTTGCAAAATACCTGCAAAATAGCCTATAGTCATTGTATATGACTGGAGAACATAGGCAGAAAAACGACGACGACAAGATAACAAAAACAAGTAGACTACTTGAACACGCGAAGGACGGAGGTCATCATTCAATCAAATGCCACTGGGGCATTACACAACCTAAAGGGCATGACTTTGAACTGAGCCCATCGGGTGTAATGAAGGTGCGATCCTGCTCGTCAGTGGAAGTTTGCCAATACTAGCCGGACCGAAGATCTATGGAAGAAAAGTACCTTGTGCCATGGAGAGGGTCGAGTGCATCGTCTATTCGCAGCAAAGGGTCGACATCCTTTTTTGTTATCTTGTTCAGGTGCCGACAGTCGATACAGAACCGTCAGGTGTTGTCTTTTTTTCTGACAAGCACCACATGGGATGCCCAAGGACTCGCAGATGGTTCAATGATGTCCTTAGTCAACATTTTCTCAACTTCTGTTTGAATGACACGGCATCTGTATGCAGACACTCGGTAAGGGCACCTATGGATGGGTCTTGTATCCCTAGTATCGATGCGATGGGTTACAAGTGATGTTTGGCCAGGATGGGGTGAAGAAAGATAAAAGACATTGCAGTAAGAGGCTAACAAGCTGCGAAGATCTTTGGACTAAAGAAGAGGACAGGTCAGCGGCAATTGTGCCATTATGAGGGTCGTCAAGCGTAGCACTGGTGGCCCATAACGGTGTTATGGCTTGCAGGTGACGGCTGTGGAGCATCGACAGTCAGGGCCAGAAGGTCGCATGCATCTACAAGTGATATGTTGCCCAACGTGATGCCGTCGGGAAGAATTTGTGGGGTGCGTCCAAAGTTGAGAATAGGTAAACACATCCAGTTCTCCGCAACAGTCACAACAGAGAGAGAGCGCAACACACCGCGCCAAAGGAGCGTAGAGAGAAGGGGAGGTCACATAGACACTGTCACAAACAGGGGGCTCTGAGGTCAACGTCATATGTCGCGGTAGCTGGTCACAGACGAGCAAACTCGACAACACATAAATGCGGTGGCGACTCGGTGTTGAGGTCGGGTACAGAAGGGAGTTCCAACTGTAGAAGGGTAGATGAGCAGTCAATAAAGGCTGAATAGGCGCTCAGGAAGTCATGGCCGAGAATGACGTTATGGGGACACTGTTGTAGAACTGCGAAAGAACCAAGTTCTGGTGGCCAGAGAAGCTCACGCACGCAGTGCACATGCCAACAACGGAAAGCGTACTGCCATCGGCGACATGGCGAGCATAAGAACATTGCGGAGACGACGAGAAAGGCGAGTGCCCATGACAGATAGTTGCGCCTCAGGGTCTATGATCGTTGAAACAGCTGCGCCGTCCACTTCTACGTCCAAAACGTTTTGTCAGGTAGCCAGGGTCAACAAAATATTTCCGGGTTGATTGGCCAATGCAGCATCACCTCTTGTAACTGCACTGGTCAGTTTTCCAAAGATGGACGACGACGGTATGGCGACGGCGAGCGACGGGGCAGCGGAGAGCAAGAACACCGGTTGCGAGGATGGCGAGCAGTCGTAGCGTGGAGTCTGTGCAGGAACATCAGGGTGTGGTGGGTCATTTAAAGCACGAAACAAAGAGGACCGACTGTCTTCCGGGCGATAAATGCACACAGGACGAGGCGACGACGGCCGGCGATAGCGACAATGGCGAGAAATTTGCCCTATCCCATTGCACTTAAAGCATATTGTCGTCATGCGTGCGCCACTGGTTTGGATCACGGTATCTGGGATATGTTGATCGTGGGTGGGTAAGTCGAAAGAAATTGCTGACCGTAGGGCGACACACAGCACAGATGGGATGCGTATGCCTGAGTTCGCCTACTCTGCATACGACTGCCTGGATCAACGATACCGCAGGGCAGGACTCGTCGTAAGAACGGGCCTGAGGAACAGATGGAAACGTAGCCTCAATCTCACATCACACAAGACGCAGTAAGCTTTTGGTACCAGGCAGCTGGACGCCCTCACACGTTGAGGCAACGGCAGTGTTATGTAGCCGCACGAATTGTTGCGTGAAACGACGGCTCTTCGCTTCCCCCCAGCGTCGGCATTTTTTTATGATGTCATGGATTATCGAGCAGTCCTTATATATCAGTAAGTTAAAGCTGTCATCGGCGATGACTTGAACAAAGTATGTGGCTGACTTCGTCCGCTTGAGGCATTTTGTCGTCAACCTGCCGACACAGAGCTTACATGTCCTGAATGTGCACAACATATGGTTCAGTTGATGTTTGGGTCCGGCACTAAAATTCCTTCTCAGCGGCTCGCTGGCACCCGACTGGTTTCCTGAAGAGCTCCAGTAGATTTTGCTTGCAGGTGTCCAAACTAGTCAGTTCGTCTTCGTGTGTTTGGAACCCATCACAGACCGTACCCTTGAGGTAGTAGATAACGTTAGCCAGCATGATGGTTGGGCGATTGTTCATGCTGGCTTGCTCGTACTCGGTTGAACAGTCTTCGATGTCAATGGAGTCAGTATCGGAGAAGATACCAGGGTCTCGGAGTTTGGCCAGGACAACCAATGTTGTGGTAGCCGAGGCTGACCCAATGGGCCGCTCAGTAGACATGGTCGTATGATCCAAAAGATGTCTGCTGCGACACTCCGTGGTGTCCTTCGGATAGACATACCCCACGTCTCCACCCATGATGTTACGGGCAGATGTCAAAAAGGGTTTACCATATTTATTCGAATCTAGGCCGATGGTTTTTTTCAAATAATCATTTTCCAAACTCTAGGGTCGGCTTAGATTCGAGGATTTAAAAAAAAACGCGCCAGTTTTTCATTGAAACTGCTAAATATGGTGCATAGCTAGCGCCATCTCGAGAAGTCAGTATCGCAGCCGCTACTAGCCGTGCCAGTAGCCAACCGTACACAAGCAACGACACAAGCGAGGTCGCCATTTTGACCTGTGTCCTGCCGGCCGTATCGGTGTGCGGCGTGGTGTTATCGCGATGGCACCAAGCAGGAGATGCCACTACAGTGCCGCAAGCGAAAAGTTGTGATAGCCGCAGAGGCATCGTCGAACCTTCAAGCCGGGCGGAACTTTGGCGTCGACGAGAAAAACGTCCGTCGTTGGAGGGGACAACGACAGCAGCTTTTTGCGTGCGCCGCATCGAGGATGGCATTGGCGTCACCACGAAGTGTAGCGACGATGACGTTGAATGAGCTCTGCACGTTCGCATTCAATAAATGCTGTTTACATTTTGTGAACGCTGTCCTCGCTTTTTTTGTTCGGCCTACATTCGAGGTAATTACTTTTTTTTTGGGGGGGGGGGGGAGGCTTCGGACTTTAGGGGGTCGGCCTGGATTCGAGTAAATACGGTATGTACAATATTTACACAGTGGCAGCGAGTGCCACAACAACAAAGATGGCGAGCCGGGGCACAGTTCGTCCTCTTGTTGCTTGTCACGCGTGTGGCTCCTACCCACGATGGGGGATTGGCGACCTATTTCTCGTCTGCTATGCGACGTCTTCTTCGTCCGCAGCACAGGTGGGTTGCAACACTATAGATAGTTCTGAGCTGCTGTACCTTTCAATTTTCAGCTGCCTGCTCGGGCAATAAAAAATCAACTTTTGGTGGCTTCTGCATTCAAGAAACATTTGGAGCAAATGTCCATGCAACTTATGCATATCCTGCTAGTTGAATACAAATCATGATATCTTGGCCTAATGCCAGCATCGCAATGTCACTATATGCACAATCGTTTACATCAATATGGTTCGCATCAGCAATTCACTGTAGCACGGCGTTGGATTGCTGCGCTAGCCAATCACAGAAGCAAACAAAGTCATCATGCAACGTTTTCAAAATGGCGTCGTACTTGATACCTCCGGTAGGGTGGCTAGAATGGGTAGGCACCCTACTCCAGAGCGTCTGCTGTCCTTGGAGAGTCTTTTCATCGGCGGAAGCGATGATGTGTGCAACAGACATGCACAAAGTGTATGGAATCTGAGCATTTCGCTCTTCATAAGTCCGCGGTACAATTCATTTCACTGCTGAGCCCGTTTTACTCACGAAACTTCGATGCCAACTGAAGTGAAACTTGATAGTGAACAGTTGCAGCGAAGCAAGCATTTTATTTCAGTTCAATAAAGAATTAGGCCTTCACCTTTCCACTGTAATAGACGAGTGAAAGCGTATAAAATTACGTGCTTATAATCTTATTTTTGCGGTTACTGCCTTGTTTAGGAAACAGGGAAAGTTTGAACTACAACCTATTTGCAGCCTCGCGGAGGAACAGTGGCTGGCGGTTATGAGGGCGTGGGCGGGGCTTCACTGCAGGCTTAAGTTGTATCCGACTATAGTAGATTGGAAGTTTCTTGCCATCTGCTAGTCTAGTGGTAAGCTCAGATGACACAGTGACCGCTCCAGAAATGCGTATGTGCTAGGTTGAAGCCCTAGACCAGGATTGATTTTGTTGCAGCTGCTAAGATTCATTTCTAAGCGACCAGTACAGGTTTGATTGCTACTTTTGATTGACTGACGATTTTAGTTTTCATTAAATGAAACTATTGAGACCTTAAAGCCTTACCCACCAACTGAACATGCTTTCAACATGGTTATTCTTTATGTCATGAACACTCATTTAGTTACAGGGACACTGAAGAGGAACAATAAAGTTCAGATAAATTAAGTATTCTTTCAAAACTATTGTTCCATTTAATGAAAAAGGTTGATTATTACTGAAGAAAATTAAGGCTAAACTTTCCTTTCTTCTTCCCTTTTTTTTTAAATTTCGTGGCAAACCGAGTTCTGGTATGTCAATGTGACGTCACAAATTTAGAATTGTTCTCTTGTATTTGGGCTATTGTGGCGCAGGAAAGGTTATCAAAAGTTTCTAGCTTGAACTTAGGCTGCTTTAGAATGCAATTTAGTCCCTCAACGATAAACAATTAACTTGGCCCTAGTAGACGCTTTCAATACACATGATGTCGCGGCGATCCCGTGCGAGAGTTTCAGTGCGATTTTGCCACCAGTCTTTCCCCTTTGCGTCTCAAGCCTTCTCTCATGCCACTTTCAGGGTAAGAGTGGTAGTTTTGCTCTTGCACAACCATAACTTACTATTCCTCTTTGGTGTTCATTTAATGTAGTTAAAATTGTGTTTTTGTTCTTTTTGCATTTTTACAGTGCTGTGTAAAGCCTATGTCGAGATTGTGCCACTTCGTGTCACACAGCCAGAATACGTTTAAACATCCGCTGGTATTGTTTTGTAAACCATAAGACGTTGAAACTTTGGAATTCCTTAATGAAAAGCAGATACCGTGAACAACTATAAGAAGGGCGTTTCCAGGCACTTACTGTGTATTTATGTAACTTTCACCAACACCTTGCTGTAAAGGTTTGTTTAATGAAGCAGCATCACAACTCCTAAACCTCCTTTTTTTTTTTACTTTCTTATGAATTACTATCAAATGCCTAAACGTTTATGGCCATATGGAGAAAAATTTCAAGTAATTACTATTATCTTTGATTATACGTCTGGAAGGCTATTCAAAAAGGCTTCAATTTCACAGCGTGTTCGTGATATTTTTTTGTTTTGTTTATTCATTACAGGAATAGTGCCATAAGCAATTGTGTGCATAAAGGAGCTTTCTCCACCCACAGTAGCAAGTATACTGCAGAGGCGACTTTCTTATGAACCATGGCTGCATTCGGCTCACATCTGAGTGAAATATTATATGAGCGACAAAGAGCGAGTATAGTTCATGTCAGTTGTTATGAAAATGGTACTTGTGATGAAGTCTGGTTATTTGTCACACACATACACCAGAGTGTACACAAGCCAGCCCAATAAGTCTTCCCGGAACATATAGCGAAGGCGTACTTGCCTTAATTGTTTGCTTTTGCATAATGGTACATGCATGCTCGAAAGCAAACAGCACCGCAAAAATAACACTGCGTGCTCAGTGCTATACTACACGCTTTCGTAACTTGCCACTAGCTCACATGTGCGGGAAAGTGAGAAAAGAGAAGTGCCCTTTGCTTTTAGAAGAAACATCGGTAGCAAGATTTCTGGAATATTCTGTACAGTGTATTCTAAAACAAAGTTGTTTACAGTGTATAACTGTCAGCCATGCATAAAAAGGCACCATTACAGGAACTGAACGCAGGCCAGCACTTTTTATTTCGTTTTTTTTTTCAACTATTGAAGTGCAGTACAATTTTTTTTTTTCTGTGGGGATTTTTCGCGCACTATCAAACACTCGCGTGCAGTCTTGTTAAAACATATTTGGTAAAATTATAGCACAACAGAGGTAGAAACCTAAAACTAGCACATCACTGTGACCTGTGGCAGCATGAGGAGTGCTTTCAAAACTCATTTTTATCCAGTGCTGTCACAGTCCTGCTGGCAAAGGTAAATGCAACACTTCACGTCTTCATATCTAAAAAAAAAACATGTCTGCAGGTATGCATCTGCACTGTTAAAGCCATACATTATAACAGGCGAATGCTGCAACTGTAACTAAACCATCTATTCTGTGCATGACCATATCTAGCTAAAATAGCATCTTCAGTTGCTTTATTTTTTTTTTCAAATGACCTAAAGGCTCATACGGGCATTGCATATAGCAGGGCTGCAATGAAATCAAGGATGGTTATAGTTACAGTACACATTCAAACATGTCAACATTTATTTCCTTTTTTCATTTGATGACAGAGATGAATTAATTATAGCACAGGGACAGGATGCACTAGGAACTTCAGCATGTTACTAAAAAAAAAAGCAGAAGAAAAAAAACAAGCACTGCGTTGTCCGCCTGCGTAAACGCGAAGGAAACACGCACGGCCCTCATTGGGCATAAAATAGCTGAACAGCTACAGCGCCACCCTAGCTATCGGCCTGCAGCCGCGCGAGACATGGCACAAGGTGCAGCAACGCGCATTCCAGTCTCGTACGTGGTTCGTTGATTTGTCTCGGAAGAATGCGACCAATAGGGAGTGCTGCACCACTCATTGTCCGTACAGGGCGTATGTATCTCTCTCGCAATACGCAAGTAGAGAAAGAAAAGAGCGCAGTGGGCTGTGCGTTTGAACTAGGGCGCATGGTGGCCGGGTGCGCGCATTATGGGCGCGGTATTCTGTGCACGCGCGCGCGAGCAGCATATACTGCTCGCATTCGGGGAGGAAACGCTGCAAACAAGACGCACGTACTGTGACCAGCTGGCACGGGGTCCCGCCTCCGCAGCGCGTGTCAGCAGCAGCAGCAGCGCTGGCTCGGTGGCTCCGTCCAAATGTCTCCGCGAGCCCGCATCATGCTGCCATGGGACACCAGCGCTCGACCAAGTGCCCGCTCTGCAGATGCGGGATACAGTATCTTCCTTAAGCGGCGACACTCGGCGCAATGACGACAGAAACAGCAGCGCCCGACTGTCGGGCCAATGTGACGCGCCGAGCCATCGTCGCAGTCTTCCAGGCGGAGGGAAGCAAACACCTTTTACAGCTTTTTCGGCACACTTTACGAGCACTTATCATGACCTCCGGGCACGTGAGCATGGGCGACAGAAACGTGAGTCCCGGGAATCGGCGATAAAGAAAGAAAAAAAAAAGCTCTGCACGCCAGCCTAGCCACTCGCGGCAAGTCGCGCCGAAGCATGCTCCTTATTCCGCGCGAGTGCCTCGCCGGCCGTTGAGGGAAGGCCACTGCGAGCCTACTGCAGACTGTACTATAGTTTGCGACGTCCGCCCCAACGTATGTAGATACCGTGTAACTATAAACGTTGGTCCGTCCGGCCTCGCGTCCACTGACGGACGTACAAGTTACCAACTTGCCTTAGCGACGAGTTCACCTGTGCTCCGAGCGCGGTTTCGGTGGTGCGTGAGATGACCCGTGCGCAGCTACCTTATTCCACCTTTATACGTTGCCAGCTCCGTTCGCCCTGTGTGCCTATCGACACTGCAACCGCGGTCGCGTGAATAAGTTTTTGAAGGTCTTCCGATTAGGTGAAAACCGTCGCACTTGAACGGGCCTATAGCTGTGATGCACATATAGCCTCCGACCGGAGTTCCCGGGCCCGCGTTCCCAGTCTCCACCCGAATCGTGTTCAAAAAACGCCGCGCTTCTGACGTACTCACGCGTGCCGTTAACCGAAACGTTCTGCTCGATTTATCTGAATCGCTGTGTCTTCTGTGTAACTCCACGCGGTGCTGCCGCCGCGCGTCTTGGCTTGCCCACGCTGCCAAGCAAGCGTTATTTGCAGAAGACAATCCTTCGCACATTAAACCGAAGTGAACTTCAACACTGCTATAACGTTAGGTGAAGGCAAACACTAGAGATATGCAGGCACTGCAGTAGAACATAACGCATTCGGTGCTGTTTATATAGTTCCTTCTTTTTATGGAAAGGAACGGGGAGTAACGAGGATTCCTGCGGAGAACAAGAGTAAATTCAGAAGGTTTTCCGGTACGGTAAATAATTGTACACATGACCAAAAAAAAAAAGTAAGACAGCACATTTTAAAGAAAGAAACGTGTGCGTGCGCTTTTTTTCAGACACATGGAAAGTTAAGCAGCACGAATTAGCAAACCCCGATAAAACGCGTCAGCCGGTCGCTATTTCGACATACTTCGAAGTCACCCCCACTATAGACGAGGAAACCTAAAGTTTGCCCGCGCGGAACCAGCGCCGAATGCTCCCCTAGCGGACCGATGGAAGTTTCGAGGGTCGTCGCCGCGCTGGCGCGCGCCCGTGTTCTGTACGGCGGGAGCGCTCGTGCGCGTGGTTTTTGCGATGCCGAGTGCGACCTCATCAGCCAGGAAAGGTGGCACGCAATACTAATGTGTTGTCGATTGCCACAGCAGCCTCGAAAACACGAAAAGTCCTACGCCGCCCGTGATGTTCTACAGATTTCCTGGGAAGTGGTACGAGAAGGACAGACGACAAGCATGGATAACTGCAGTGCGCGGCCGAGTCAAGTAAGTCTCATACTTTCGCATTCGCGTGTAATATCTTGAAAGCGGAATAGTCATATGCCTGTTTTTAGCGCACGGCCGTTTGTTTAGTCGTGTCGCGTTGTTGAATTGTGGTGGCATCCGCCGTTTGTTAGCGGTAAATGCATGCGTGTTGCGCCGCTAAGTTCTACGACGCGTGCTCGATTCCCAGCCACGGCGGCCGCATTTCGATAGGGTCAAAATGCAAGAACATCCTTGTTACCGTGTGCTTTGATTTTTGTGCACGTTAAAGAACCCGCAGAGGTTAAAATTATTCCTGAGACTCCCCATTACAGCGGGCCTCATAATGATTTCGTGGTTTTGGCATGGTTTTGGCACTTAGAACCCCCGAATTTATTTGATTGCACTGCGGCTTCCCTCGCGATCGGCATGGACGAGCTCAAGAGAATTATTTCCCTTTTCCAAACGCTGCAACTTAAATTACTAGTTGTGCAGGTAACGAAAGGGGCCGCGCGCTACTTTTGAGTGGTAGCAGACCGTATTTAATGCAAGCCGCGGTCGTCGCGTGCGTCGGGAAGCGGCAGATCGGAAAGCACCCGCTCGAGACGTGCGCGTTATGTTTGTTGTTTGTCCATGCTTTCTAAGTATCTAAGTGTGCCCGTATCATAACTTGTAGTGGAACCACTCTTGTAGAATAATATATGCACACAATCACAGGAACGTTACCTTTGCAAACATATTATTGGAATTTAATCCCCACAACAAATAGGCACACATACTGTTTCATTTATATGCGGGCTGCATTTCGATGGGGGCGAAATGCGAAAACACCCGTGTGCTTAGATTTAGGTGCATGTTAAAGAACCCCTGCTGGTCGAAATTTCCGGAGTCCTCCACTACGGCGTTCCTCATAATCAGAAAGTGGTTTTGGCACGTAAAACCCCATAATTTAATTTAAATTTAATTTATATGCGATGCAGATGGAAGCGGCGCCAAACAGACCAATGGCAATCACAACAGTCTTCTCAGCAGTCAGCACCACCGGGACATGTGCTTTCGTACTGCAGCGACACAGCTCTTGAGCAGCAGCAAGACACGTGTGAAACAGACTCCAGAACATGCCTTTGTGAAGTGACGGAACCGTCAAGAAGCAGCCCAATGGATCTGCAGTCATCGAGTAGTATGACAACAGAAGTTCCTGCTGCCAGTGTGACTTATGTTGTAATTGAAATAAAAGTGGCTAAATTTCTGAACATGGTGCGTACCTCTAACTCGACGTCATATACGATTTTGTCGGACACCTGTGACACGCACTTGGCTTTCACTCTCACATCACCGTCCACAATTTGTTCAACGCCGTACACGTTCGGAAGCAGACGCTCCCCTATCGTGAGGTTGCCGCCACGAAAAAAAGCTGTCGACGTCGGCAACCTTCTTGAAACCGCACGGCAATCTTTGCTTCGCTGTGGCGCAAGCAGGCGATCTGCCGCCGTCGAAAACGGAGCGCCGTGAGAACGAGCAGCGAAGAAAAGCGCGGACGGCACAATGCAAACAAAGCGGAGACTACGCCATGACGCGACCGCGCTGCTTGGCGTTTCCACATTGGGGGAGGCGCAGTAGCGCCGCCTGGCCATGGTTTTCTCGTCTATAATTACCTTAGACAAGGCGAGCGCGCGCACGCATACGAATCTTGGAAAACGAAACTTTGTTCTGGCGAATTTGCGCACGCTAAACTGATGCAGACTCGAACAAGTCAGCGGGAGCGACCCCTGAGACAACGCCAGTGCGTTCGCACATTTCTACGGCTGCACAAAAAACTACGACTGATTAAAAAAGAAAAGCAATACTTTCGAGTCTTTAGCTAGCTATACCGCATTTTGTGCTCGAATCCGAGGTCTCTCCTCCTCGCTTTCCGACTGTTGGGGTCGACAATGCCACGAGGTGTTGGTAGTGCCAAAAATACAAACAAATAAAATAAATTGTTCATAACGCGCCGACGATGACTGTCAATATGAGCACACAGCCACACGGCTCCAGAAAGCTTAATCGCTTCATTAAAGGGGTCCTGAAACACGTTTCTAAGTTCTAAAAAAAAATTAAATTATGGGGTTTTACGTGCCAAAACCACTTTCTGATTATGAGGCACGCCGTAGTGGAGGACTCCGGAAATTTCGACCACCTGGGATTCTTTAACGTGCACCTAAATCTAAGTACACGGGTGTTTTCGCATTTCGCCCCCATCGAGTTTCTAAGTTCTAACTAATCATGAAATGACCTCACTAATAAAGGACGTCGTTTCACAAATCTCATGCCGCAAAAAAAAAAACAAAAAAAAAGTCTCGGATCCTTCTACTATAAGTGGAGTTATCGCACAGAATACCCACGGCTTCCTTTTTTCGTCTCCGCTAGCGCGCTGGAAGCTAGATAGCGGATAAGCCAAAAAGAGAGCAGATCCCCTGGCCAAAAGTTGAGTGTTGCAGCGGCGACATGTGTGTGTGTGCATGCGTGCATCCAGTAAAAAAGATATAGTACGAGCGTCTCCAAAGCATGCCGAAATAGCGGCAGGCTGATGCGGCACCCCGTGGCAGCCGCGGTAGCCAATATGGCGGCGGTAGCTACGTAGCACGCCGCAGCCATCTTGGACGCCACGCACAGCGGACGCAGCTACGCGCATGAGGTCGTACACACGTTTATTTTTATTTATTTAACTCAAAATTAGCACTTGTGTATTACTGAGAATGCTCTAGCGATCTCGAAATCAGCCAATAGCGTTGGTGGGTCCAGCTGCTTTCGATGACGCTGCATGATGGCATTGCGGTCATTACGCCGCTGTTTTTGACACAAAAGGTGTTTCAGGGCCCCGTTAAAGGTGTGACACGTCTGAATGCGTATATTTGTTACAGAGACGATATTTAGGTAGCGTTTCAGAACCGAGACGTTAGCAAATCTGTATAACGGTAGTCAGTGCCGTCATCTGGGCTTCCCGGAACTCGTTGCGGCTGCTCGACGTCTCGCATCTCCCGCTCCTCTCACCCTGCAAAATCGGAACCCACAGTTAGCACCTGTAAATATGCAGCTCCGGGCGCAGAGGTTTGCCGCATTCAGCTACGAGTCGCGGCGAAAGCAAAGGTTCGATCGAGTGGCGACCGCAGCACAGCCGCCGCTCCCGAGTGCAGCAACCGCCGACCGCCACATAAATTGGGCGGGGAGAGCCAAGGAAAGATATTTTCGCCTCCGGCGTTACTTGCGCGGGTGACGTTGGTGTGTGTTCATGCGGACCACTTCGCAAATGCGGGCGCTGCCTGAATGCGTGCGCACACGCTCGAATATAGGCGTATAGGCGTGCCCCCTAAACGTTCTTGATCGTCGATGTGTCGACAGGACCGCTCACGTTGATTCCTTGGGACAACAACGACGCCGACGAGGGTCACCGCCTTCTCGCAGTGCCTTGTGTGTGCGTGGACGAGTGGACCGCGGGCGGCTCTCGTGCGTGTGGATCGGACTGGAATTGGATAGGGTGCCTCACTGTCCTCGTCGAGGAAGATATAGAGGCGCATAGAGTTGGGAAAAAAAAAAAACCGCGCCGCATACCGGCCGTCGCGCATCCTGTGCGATCTTATGCCTGGAAGGCCAGCTCATCGAACATTTCATTGATATATCAGTCAATGTGAGAGATCTGGCTAGTCGGTAATCCATGACACACCACTTCAGCGTGAAAAAGGCGACGAGGGAATGTTTACCGCCTGTGCATGTCGCTCCCGTCGTATCTCGTTCAAGTTTTCGGCCCTGAAAAGTTGTATCGTGACATATCAGTGACACAACAGTGCAAAGAAGCAAGCCCCAACCATACGTGCGGGCAGCACCGGAGAACAGGAGTCCCAACCGCCTGACGTCACCGTGACAAAGCGGAGCGAAGATAACACGTGACCGAGCCGGCCGGGACAAAGGAAGACGGCCATAAAACGACCGGGAGAATCCGCGGGAACAATATATGTTCCTTTCAGTGTAAGCGAGCTGTTTGCGTTCACTGTTTATAAAACTATGTTACTGAACTATTCCATTTTTAACTGTACCCCCTTAATATTGCTATACTAGAGAGTTTTAGTATAGCGTAAAACCCTTGCGTTAGCGTTAGCGTGCCACGCAACGCTAACGCAAAGAAAGACTGCACTGCGCGGCACAAGGTAGTGTTTTAGAATAGCGGAACGGAGAAAAGCGTTAACGTTAACGCAAACAAATACAGCGCCATCTAGATGTAAAGACACAAAGTACTGGAAAGCCAAATCCACACGAAATGTCGAGCTTATCCAATGCCGAATCCGCAAGTGTGTCCCTAAGTCAAGCTTATCGAAAGCCACAGTCGCTGCGTTAATTACGCATGTAGGTGTTTGGTTTGAGCGTTGTTTTGTCGAGAGTCGCGAAACATACCGATTAATCTTGGCATGCTGCGATCGAGTGTTCTGTGGGACCCATATTACGTGTCCTTTTTAAGTTGGGATGACATAGACACCCTCATGCTTCGGGAATGAGAGCGACCGCGCAGGTTCTACGTGTCCTCAAGATCCACTCAACGTCGAAGCTATACCGGAGGGGACGTTTCGCCGGCAATTTCTCTTCCAGAAAGCGGATTTCCCACTTCTTTCCAATTTTTTGCAACGGACGCCCACCTTGACGTCCATCCGAATGGGTTCAAGGCGAAAACCTCCTTCACGAGGTTCATATCGTCGTCGTCGTTGGTAAAACGCACACGCATTGTGACCACAGCACCGACCACACTACTATGTTTTGCCGCGGAAAACATGACATGCATCGGTTCCACATGCGGCTTTACACCAAGCGAACGAGCGAAATACACTTGGCACCATCTCGAGGCGGATACAGCAAACACTTTTAGCAAACCCATAGAGTTGTTCTACTAACTCTATGAGCAAACCCTCTCGTTAAGCCTACTGCGCCGCTAATCGAGAACGTATATCGTAAACAACGCCCATTTGTCACCTGTGCACCGCTGCCGAAGCATCATCACACAAATCTAAGGCGAACACGAGCATTAGTGGGGAAGGATAGAGCCTAGCAGTGCAGGCAGACGGCTCGATAGATCCGAAGCGGGCTGCTCTCACTTCGACCGGCGCCGCCATCTTGCCGTACGTAAGGCTCCCCTTGCGTGCGTTAGCGTTCAACGCTAAATCCTGAAAATAGCGTACGTACGTAAGAGCTCCAGCAGCGTTTACGTATAGCGCATGCGCAGTGTGGTGCACGCAACGCTAACGCTAACGCTAACTCTTTGCGTTTGCTGCTTTACGCTATACTAAAACTCTCTACTATAACCATCGCTGCGCAGCCGGCTGCTATGGTACCACACACGAAGACTGTTGGCTGTCTTCCCGTTCATAGATTTTCCTACTAAAATTACTAGAGGGAACTGCGGCGCTGCGACTGTTTCGCTATAGCACGGGAAAGTTGGGCAGTACTTGAATATGCGTAAGCTTGGGACGTTCTTGCGCCTTTATAATTATTACGCTTATTCGTTTCTCAATTTTCACGCAAATATACGGTATTTCTAAACCCACGAATGCAGTAAGCCTTAGCGCTCATAAGTAGCCGTTGCGAATTGTGCACCTATGACGTGATATTTTGTTGAATATGATCTGTTTGCGAAACCTCAAAATCGCTTGAAACTAAAAGGACGAAGTTTACGCACAGCGATGTATGCTGCCTATCAGTCCTGTGCTGGCTCAGCTGCGCCGCACTTAATGCAGCTCCCGCAGAGGCACTTTTAGCGCCTGCGTTCCTTGCAGTAAATTTTGTCGAAAACTCTGTGATCCCGTCCAACCTCCCCAATAAGAGAGTGTGTCATGTGTTAGCGCAGCGAACTTAGTTCGGTTTGTTTCTTCGCTGGGTGTGGCTGCTGGCAGTGAACATTGAGTAAATGCACTATATGGGACGACTGCTTGCGAACAATCTAGCTAAAGAAAAATGGCAGAAGATCCAACGAGTTAGAAATTATATACAGCGAAGCTTTGTGTGAGTGCATAGAGAGTCGAAACGACCGTGCGCACACACGCACACAAGAGCGGGCGCACGCAAATTACACCGAGTCTTTTTTTAAGCACAGTTGCTGACTACTAGCGAGTATACGAAGGACGCCTTGAACGCATCATGGTTTCGGTGGCAGCATGCGCATCTGTACGCAGTGCAATTTGAATCCATTCTATCCGCACGGAACGTTTACTTCCTCATTACCGTGCAGCCGCGGATGCACGAAAGAGAGATTTCTGGTTATTATTATTATTTTTTTTAATGCGTAAGCATTTCTATGTCGACTCACTGAGGAAAACCGTCGCTGACGCACGACGTTCGGAAGCCGAGTGTCTTACCCACCGGGCTAAACACCCACGCTTGCAGAAGGCGAATATTTCTGAACCACATGAATGTACGTGTCGTACCATGCACGTTGTCTGTGATACGCGGTCAGTGAGTTGGTAAGGATGATAAGGAGTGACGAGGGGTTATATGGATCTGATCGCGGTTGATAATGGTTCGACGCGGATGGATAAGGTGTTATAAAGAGCAATAAGGGCTATATAATGGTCGCGGCAACTCCGATAAGGACCAAGGATCGTATCACGTCCGATAAGGTTGATGAGGACGGATAAGGGTTGGATCGAGTCTTACAAAGTTGATGAGGACCGATAAGGGTTGATAAAGGTCGGATCATGTCCGATAAGGTTGACAAGGGTTGTAAAGGCAAGAGCGATTCCGCTAAGGTTGATAACGACCGATAAGGGCTATATATAGCGCTAAAAGAAACAACCTCCAGCAATGCACATTTGGCGCCGTTGATGCCAAGAGACCGAGCAAGCAACACAATCGGTAAGCGCCAACAGCGCGAGCTCTAGCGTCGCGCATCGGTGACGTACAGGCGATGGCAGTCCGGCTGACGCGCCCCTACGTTTGTCTATACTTCGCTTAAATATATCGTTACTGCCTCCTGGCTTACTATTCCGAGCCGGGCAAGCGGTTGTAGTCCGGCCGCAGTCTGGCTTTGCCCTCACGCCAGACGCGCTAGGAAAGCGGCAGTCTTACGCAAGTCGTCCAGCAGAGGCAAGTCAGCAAACGTCTACGCTGACGACGACGCACGTATACGTGGCGCTCGCAACAGAGGCCACACCTTCCCCGCAGCCCTGGGGTCCCTCCTGGCCTTTGCCAGGGAGTCCGGGCTTTGACGCCGGTCGTAGACCCTGCTGCTCGCATCGCGCCTTCCACTGCTGACACTTTCCCTTACCCATTGCTCGTATCAGGCCAAAGAGCCAGCCAATAAATAAAACATTTATTCAACAAATCAATCAACCAGTGTTGCGTAGAAGTTAGTTGTTGAAGTGTAGAGGACGAAGAGGAGGACGAAGTGTGGCCCACTCCCCCGCCTTCGTTGTTGTGGCCCTGCCTGCCACCTTTCCCAGTATAGTATGAATAATCACCTTCTTCGAACATCTACTCCGTAACAATTTACATACACGGTGGCCCTTCTATTATGCACCAAGAATTAAAGATGTGCAAATGCCACGTAGCTGGATAGGACCAAGGTAATGTTGTTTGCCATCGCTTGGAGATACTGAAGAGTATTTTTTTTTACATTCTGCCATATTACATAATTAGGCTTAATTAATTATTCAACTTCTCAAATAGTATAATTACATGAGACGTGTCAATGAGAAAATAGTAGAGCAACGTGAAAAACTCCCGATACAGCTTTCTGTTGCTCAGCACGTGCTACATGAAAGTGTTCTTCCGAGCGTTAAAGAAGCCCGCCAATACACGCAAAATTGCCGCGCGACTGGCCGCTCGAGGCACTTCGCGTGTATTGGCGGGCTTCTTTAACGCTCGGAAGAACACTTTCATGTAGCACGTGCTGAGCAACAGAAAGCTGTATCGGGAGTTTTTCACGTTGCTCTACTATTTTCTCATTGACACGTCTCATGTAATTATACTATTTCAGAAGTTGAATAATTAATTAAGCCTAATTATGTAATATGGCAGAATGTAAAAAAAAAATACTCTTCAGTATCTCCAAGCGACGGCAAACAACATTACCTTGGTCCTGTCCAGCTACGTGGTTTTTGCATGTATTAAAATCTTGGTGCATGATAGCTGGGATACCCTGTGTGTGTGTGTGTGTGTGTCTCTCTCTATATATATATTCTTGTTTCCAATGTCGCCAGCATTTGTAACAGGAACGTACATTTCGGACTAATCTACGCTCATAAATGGCTACGGCGCGATTAAACACGTCCCATTTTCATGTAATTACGCCTAACAGGCGCTCTCTGCTGATCAGACATTTTCTGTTAGCGTTTCAATTCATGCTGAAAGCACGCCACTAATGAGGCCACCTTGAATATAGGTCATCCTGCTTACTTACGCAGCTCTCTAGATGAAGTGGAAAAGTTATTGCTCTTGTTTTTCTTTCTTTGTTTTCTTTTTTCCCATTGTGGGAAAAATGTTGACCCTATAAGTCGCTGTCCTAAATTCTGCACAAAAAACCCCGTCGCTGGTACCAGGAGGGCGGCATCATATTTCATGCTACTTTCTTGAGCTGTCGATTGGTTCCGAGTTTCAAACTTCAAGCTACCTATGATAAATTGTCGTCGCCGCGAATTTAAAGAGAGAGAGAGAGAGAGAGAGAGAGAGAGAGGGAGAGAGAAAAGGAAGAAAGAAGAAAGGCATCCTTTCATCGTCATTCTACCGGCGCCAGTATTTCTATCCGCAGTTATGTTCAGTTGAAGGATGGACGCGCTTACTTGACTTTCATTTTTCTTCGTGTGCGCAAACAATGACGAACGTTGCTGACTTGAACAAAAAAAGAAAAAAAGAAAGAGAGAGAGAAGCAAAGTTCTCCCAAAGATGTTGAAACGGAAACATCGTTGCATACGTATACTTATACGGTGACTTTTTTTTTTTTAATTCTGCACGGGAAATCGAAACACACCCGTGAGCAGCGGTGGCCTGCCGCAAGGGAAGCGTGCTGATAGCTACTTCGCGCGGCGTTTATATAGAGACTCGCGCGTGGATTCCGCGTGGAAGCGCGTGACGTAAAGGGAGCCGAAAAATTAAAAAAAAAAAATGCTGCGGCGTAATTGCGTTCACGCACGGCCTGGCAGAAATTAATTAAGAGACGTGGCGGCCCTGCGCTGGACGGTATAAGGTAAAACAGCGCCTGTCAAAACATCCGTTTGCTTTCTTAGCGAGTGTCCACACTTTACTACGACACCCGCATAGAAAACGAGAGCAACTTATGCGAGCCATGTATATCTGGAGAAGTGTGTAGTGAGCTTAGACAGCGACAAGAATTGCGCGCTGCGGTGACGCAAACAAAAAGGAAGAAAAAGCGCGATATACAATTAAGTCGCATAAATTATAGTCGACCAGCGCGTGATGCGCGCTGAAAAAAAAAAAAAAAGACAGCAGTGCGGAGAAATACACCACGCGCGCGCGTGTTTCTGGCCTACATGGTGTCGTCGTCTTGTCCTCCTGATGTCCCCATCCGTATAACGGGCAAGTGCATGAGAGACGCAATGTGCTGGTTTATACGTTTGAAAATTTGGATCGTCGTGCTAATGACTAGATTGATGCGTTTTAGCGTCCCAGGGAAACACATATGATGCACGAGATACGCCGTGCGATTGACGAGGCATAATTGTGACCCGTCTCTATAGGCTTCTGTACGATGACGTGCACCAATGCTCTGTGGCACGAGCGTTGAGTGTGCGGCGGGGGCGCGTTCGCACGCCACAGCCACTGCGCCCACCGCGCGGGTGGCCAGAGAGCGCGCCATAGTGCGCATAGTCGAACACACTCGGGTGCTCGTAGGAGTACGTATGGTGCAGCAATGCGCACTCGTGTAGGGCGGCCTATACACGCATAGTGCACGCACAAAGCTGCGCGCCTGGGCCCCGATAAAGTTCGGGGCTTCCGTATAGTTTGCGCGTTTCGAAAACAGCGGAGAGCAGCTACAGCTGTTATAGGAGTGAGAGACACGAAAAGGGTCGGCCACTCTTTGGGGCAGCACGTGATTTTAACGAGCAGTGTGACATATGGCTCCGACGCTTTATGGCAAATATGGGGCCGATATGGCACTTTCCGCGGAGATGGCAATATTATTCATATGAACTGTGGCGCGTTCGAAAAATTGAGGCCTGAAGTTGCGATTACGGTATCGGCAGCTAAAAGGCGGTACAAACAAAAAAAATTGCATCAGTGGTTAGGTGATTGGATTCGAATGAGGTGTTTGCCCAATCAGTGGGCAACCGCGAACTTGACAAGTGCCGTCGTATAGTTTCTGTCGGTGCGTGTTTCGGGACCGGTATAATACGGTGTAGTGCCTGTATAAGTATATTTTAGGCACTATAGCTATGGCTTCGATGATGGTGTGAACATCCCCTGTGAAACTGGAAGGGGGGTGGGGGGCGGTGGCACATGCCACTAGGCTCGTTCTTGTTACCTTTCTGGTGTATCTGAACCTTTACATACCTTTATGCGCTAAGGTACCTTATTCAAAACGGAAAGTTCTCTTCATTTCGTGATCATTCCGCGGCCATCTCTTACTAAGTATGCGCGGCCAGATTCATCTTAAACAACTCTGCTGTCTTCAAAACCCAAGGACTCGTACAAGCTCTCTACTACCGCATTTATGGCTGGATGAATAATGTGACATTGTACTAGAACATGATCTATGGTTTCTGGCCCGTTTCTACACGGTAATCACGAATCGTTCTCGTCGGGAAATCTTCTGACAACTCTGCGTTCTCAAGAAACCCGATCTGGCTTCGAACAGTAGGGCACTGCCCTTTGGATTATCGTAAAATGTTCTCTTCCGATTTCATTGTTTGCCGTTTCATATATAGTTCTATCACTGGACTCCTTTTCCGTTGCGCCTGTCCAATATGTTGTTTCGGCATCTATACATTTAACATTACATTTAACACCCTTCTCTCTGCCGGTGTCCACGTCGCTAAAGTAATATCTACTGGTTAGTTTCCTGGTTATTTTTCTCCACTGTATAAATTAGCGTTTTTATTATATGGTACCTGAATACTCTAAACTCAAATTCAAGAAATAAATATTTGTAACATAGAGCTTCGCTTTGCTCTACCTAAATATGTACCAGGAGCTGAATGTATTTCTGACTACTCGCCAGTAAAGCAATGCCATCTATACGTACACCGAAGCCGGTATAGTCGTTCCTCCACTACCACACTGTCTTGTTTATACGAGAGATTGTTACCCAACTTACTTTCATCTAGTCTTTTTCTCTCTTTTTCATGTCTATCGATTACGCACATCGTAAATATCAGCAAGTGATAACGGGGAGCCTTGGTGGAAGCCTTTCTCAATTTCAGTCGTCTCGTAGATACTTAGTCCTCCCCCCGCTATATATGCACTTTATTATTCCGAGACCCGCATCCTTTAGAATGCTCCATGGGATTTCCGTGTATCCGTTGCGGCGCGCACCACTAATATTCTGGAAGGCTACAGCATACAGAAATCTTCTCTGGGGCTATAGACTGTGTGATTACACATATTCTATCGTCTATATATATGCGTCTACATATTCTGAAACATCTCTGTAGTTCTGCCAATATCCCATTTTGTCCTTCCCATGCTTGATGCTTCGATTTTATAGCTTGAATTCTTAACCTGCACAGTACTGACGATATTGTAATTGGTGTGTAGAATTAAATGTTGGTTGTATCTCCTTTTTCCTTTGCATATCAAACCCTTTCTAATCTGTCGCCAACGATCCGGGGTTCGCTTGTCCTGTACAATCGCTTTCCGGTTATTCTAACAATGCTCCTTTGATGTTCGTCCCAGTTGCTAATTTCATCGATATTTTACATCCAGTTCAGTTGTGTACTCTGGTATTTTCTATTCCGACTGTCTTCAGTTGATATTGCTGACAACCAAATTTTCTGCATCGTTACGACTCTGCCTCTTCCACATTATTTCTGCACTGCTCTTGAATGGCTCAGCTGTATTTCCTCAGTGTAATTCAAAGCGTATTCCCCCTCCAAACTGTTTTCCGTCAGCCTGAACTATAGTTTTTTTTTTCTTTTCCTTTTTTCTACCTGAAGATTTCACGTGCTTGCAAAATATTCAGGGCGCGCTTTTGGTTTTGTCACGTACGTGCTCCCGAAACCCGGCGATTATTTGTGCTTTCGACTTCAACGTGGACCAGATTCTGCCCTTCCCATTTCTTCCGGTGACCTAATGCGCTCCCGTTCACTGTAGAGCGAGCTTCTCGGTCATTGGCTGTCTTTCCTATCTACTGCTTCTCCTCAACGCTAACTGCTAACGTTCGACACTGTTCGTTCCTACTAGTTGTTGGCTAGCAGCGCCAACATCGGTCGCGCGCCTCTTCGCAGCCGACGGCGAGCTGTGACGGCGGCGACAACGAATGCGTATGCCTCTGCGGGACGCACCCCTCCCTGTGCATACCGTGCGCGGTATAATGGTGGTCGCCGAGCTGCCGAAGCATGGTTCCGCCGCCGTTCCTGCTGGCGGCTCGCAGTGCGGAGGGTGTGCTGCTTTCGCTACCTCGCAGCTGGTGCACCGAGCACGCTGAGGACGCAGCCGCGGAAAGTTGATGCGCGCAACTGCAAGGACAGGCAGTTTCACAGATAACGTGCTTCCAGGGGTGCAGATACGCTCGGTAAGGTTGAAGTCCACTGACCGCACCCGTAACCCCTTCTCCTCAACCGTTCTTTTTTTTTTTCTCGGAAATTGATCGGCAAACCGCACACATACCCCCCTGGCCCCGAATTGCTTCTTCTTCACCCCTTCCGGCATAAAAGATTCCTGCCTACACTGTATAGTGCAATGCAGCGAAACTTTTTGTTTCCGTGAAAGCTTTTATGACAGTAAACAAAAGCTGAAGAGAAACATTATATTCCGTTTGTATTACCGTGCGATTTCTGTTCTACAACGGCCCGAATCGATAGCGAACAACTTAAACATTTCCTCCCGATACAGCTGTCCCGCTAAACACTCCCTCTGTATAGAAATCTACAGCATTGCAAATAATCGCATGTTGAAATTGCTGTCTACATGATTAGATTTTTGTTCAATAACTTTTGTAAAACGCATTCCGGTTTTCAGAAGAAACGTTTTGCAGTTGAGGAAAAATTCGTCCTGGTTCGCGATACTTTTCCTGAACTGCGAAGCGTTCTTTCTGAGAAACCCGTTTCCTTTGTAGCTTCGTGCTACATTCGGGTGGATGACAACTTTTCCCTTTCATGTACTTTTCTCCACCTTGCGGGATTCCGCAGAACTAATTTGCCACATCCCATGCACTGTCAACCACAATTAATCACTATACGTGTGCTCCCCTTCCCTACATGTCAGAGTTACCAGGTTAGAGAGCAACAGCTCAGCCCGATAATGATGATGGTTATCATAATGTGGTGTTTAGTAGCGGAAGGACCAGACAGAGCTCAGGCCAGCCTTTCTGCGTTTTCTGTAAATAAAATCTTGACAATCATCGCGCCACAAAACGGCCCTCTTCACGAGCTATAGGCAGCCAAGTTTACCCGGTCTTCTGGATGTTGGTCTCGCGTATTATTAATTTGACATTTAAGGGAGGAATATTTTCACGTACAGTAGAATTATTCAAAGTAGTACCAGTTCCAGAGGCACCTGAAGTGGATTGTGAGATTGGAGGCAAGAGTCGACCCACACGCGCCTTAAAAAAATAAAAATTATAGACCAATGCTTAGTTTACTATAACATGGGGACGCAGGGCCGGGGACGGCGTGGCAGTTCCCCCTGCAATGGAACCTAACCTTCAATACGCACCGTTGCAATGTTTCACATCTACTCCAAAACTACAGCTTATAGCTTTCTATATAAAGATTCGGCCTTTCTAATGCCACAATTATTTTCTTGAAATCTATGAAAGAGTTGACTTCATCCATTATTTTATGAAGGGATCGTCTAGTAAATACCTATGCAACCAGATCTGCCTCCGACAAAAATTTCTCTTACTGCCTGTAATGCACTCAAACAATGGGAGGCGTACCGCTTATTATACTGCAATATCATAATGGAATCGCCTCCCGCCACGCATTAAGCATTATTCCTCATTAGTCGTTTTCAAAAAGGGATCGCTATCGTTTCTTATCAGTATATGCATAATACTTTGAAGCTTTATCACGAACTTGTTTTGCAAAGACGTTTTAACTTATTTTTTTTCTGATCATTTGCTTTTCTTCATTTTCTAAACGTGTTGCTGTTGCCTTCCACATGGATTGTTTATAGAACTTCCTGACCGAAAATTCCCATGTATACAGCCTTCGGCTCTGGGTCTTCCCTCTGTAAGTTAATCTCTATATTTTTCTAGCCATAAAATAAATAACATTGAGAAGTCTTGGTCGGAGATTCTAGGCATTTTCCTTGACTGCCATGGTTATCGGAAAGATAGGAGGAGGGTTGTAATTATAATTAAAACGAATCAGCAGACTTGTCGAAACGCGTCCGACCAGACACAACTGCTTTCGGTTACAGGTTTCTATATGACAGGTCGCAACGCGACTACATTCAAGCGGTCCGGTGGACACCAAAGTGTCGTCGCACTTAGAAATTTAACATTATTGCAAACAATCTCCACGACGACATCACGGAACATGCAACGTATCACTTGTCGCATTTCATACACAAACTTTACAAAAAGAAAGAGAAAACAGAAAAAAAAGAAGATGGGGTAATGGGGTTGGGGCTGATAAAAACTGTTGAGAACGAAGTGAACGAGCCTAGTTGGTTATTCATACAACAACATGTAACCACACATTTTTTTAATTCATTCGTTGAACGGTTTTGAAGTAGCCAAGAGTCCGACACTCATGAACGGTTGTGTATGCAGACTTATCTCACGCTTCAGTCAGCATGCGGTAACAAAGAGCTCTTGAATGCTGTGTCTAGTGATAGCACCATGCAAATACCTGGTGCTACCATGGTGATACATACCCGTACCAACTTATAGGGATAACGCGAAAGCTATATGACTCAGAGCTTCCAGCTATTGATAGCCCTGCGCCATGTGAGCTTGTGCGTCATCCCGGAAGAAGAAGCGCCTCAGAATTAAAAAGCCCTTACACGAGCAAAGGAAGAAGAAACTTGTTGCTTTCATATTTGTTCCAAAAATAGTTATTCTAGTTGCTGAAACGCCGCGCTTTCGCTTTCGTAATTACTTTCGCGCGCAGTTTGGAGTGATTAACTGTGTGTTCACCGTGAGGTAACTTACCAGCTTATATATGAAAGGCTGTGCGCCGGTGACTGTATAGCGTGAAAACGCTGTAAGCATTCCAGTATGACGGATGCGCGTGGATCACGCAAGGTTCGCACTGAGGGTTGCCGCAACACCAAGAACCTTTGCAACACTGTGCGTTGGTACTGTGGACGCTTTTGTTCCACATCATAAACTATAAAACAGTGCGGTGCACAACAGGCAACCGAAAATGCGTTCGCATCGTTAAATTGCGACAATAATTATTTAATTCCATAAAGGTACTGCCTCTTCTACAGCGCTTAACTACTAGCATTACATACGAAAGTTACGAGAGCGGACGTGTAATGGTCTATTATTTAACTTTCAAGAAATACGGTTGATGCTGGCACCCTTTCCGAATTTCCAGCGACAGTTTCTTTTTGGTTAGGCTATCAGTTTAAATAACATGGTAGCATTAGGTATCGCCCGCGCGGAACTTCTCTGCATGCCGACAGCTATGAAATTGCGTTGAGGGGGTTTGCGCACGATGAATTTCTATGATTTTAAGAGCAGGTTCTACAAGCCTTTAACTCTCGAGAATTTCGAACGGTAGCTTATAGATAGTGTTTCTTTGCGGGTGGTTCTGAGAGAGAGATAAAGACATTTATTCATAATGAGATGGGGCGTCTTTTTCATAGGTGTAGGGTCCCTCGATATCCTCCTCGCCTGCCGCGCTCCGTACAGGAGCGGGGGAGCAAGCGCGCCCTGAGGCACCCTACCCAGGTGCAGTGATATTCCGCGGACTTTGCTCCACAGTAGGGACAATACGAGGGATATTGTGAGAAGTGGAAGAGGTGAAGGATAAAGAAGCAAGGAAATGAATAAGTTCGCAGCTGTCACCAGGGCGACGATATCTTCTCGGTTAAAGGAATGGGAATGGCAATGTATCCTGCTATGTCTGTAATGTTCTAGCGTTTCAGTGTATACATAGTTCAGTGGCTGTGCCGGTGCGTCGTTTGGGTTGTGCAGCTCTTCCAACGGCGCCAGTTTAGCGAGCTCTAGGGCTACCCCATTAGCGCGTTCATTATCATGGAGAGAGGCGTGTCCAGGTGATACGCACCCTGTGTATTGCTGTGGGCTGTTCATATTTGAAACAGCGCCAAAAACACGGACAAGGGAGGACACAGGACGAGCGCTGACTGCCAACAACATCTTTATTGAAGCCTGCGCAAATATATGCAATTCGCAACGGGCATAAAGAGAGTAAAAGAAGAAAGGGAAGGCGATCGCGTCATCGTCGGTCAACTCCTGCTGCGCATGCGTCAATAACATTAAACAATACAAATGTAACCATACACATAGTGGACACAGGCCAAACTGATTAACTTCTAAAGAACTTAAGTTCTTTATCACAAAGAGCTATGGAAGGGGAACTAACACAGACGGCTCCTAACTGACCACATTGAAAATGCCTCAAATATTTCTCTGGTCATATTTTTCTCAAATAGTCAAATATTTCTCTGGATACAGTGTGTGCAGGATGTAACCATTCCTTGTGCCAAAGTTCAACAGGTGGTTTGCGAATCAGTGACCATTGTGATAGGTCCGTCTGGCCGCCGGTATGGTTGAAGCGTGCATGACGGCCAAGGCGATAGCGGCCTCTTCCGCCGTGCCGCTGGGCACAGTGTTGACCGTGGCCGAAGCCCTCAGCGTGTCTGTACTACCTAGTACGACTAGACACAGGACACGTCTCTGCGGGTACCGGGCCAGGTTGGTGCATAGGATCGGTGTATTCGATATACCATCGCCAAAGACCCCGGCCAGCTATGGCTTGTGCTCCGGCTTTTACGACGGTCAGGGCGCATATTACGGGGAATTGGGGTCACGTGAATTTTGTGTCGAGTGCTAAGCAGGTGTTGCGGTTTTCTCGGTGTTGAGTATCCTAGCCGGGATTGAATGAGGCGCCCCTGCCTTGTCCGTTGGAGGCGTTGGAATTGGCTGTTAAGGTGGCCTTCGACTAGTTTGTGGATGGTGTTGTGCAGCCCGAGTCGTAGTAGGAGCTGCGTGGACGCATGCTGGGGTATTCCCAGCGCTGCCTTTAGTGCCGTACGGTGTAGGGCGTCCATCTGGTTTGTCTTGGTATGAGTCAATTTATGGTAGGGGAGAAATGTTGGCGTAAAGGTCAGGAAAGAAGTGGTAGTTAATGCAGTGACAGAGAAAAAATAAACTCAGTTTCCTTCCACTCTGTGAAGAAGGATGACCAGCGAAGCTGTGTATGTGGGCCCCTTAATGGCGAACTGCACCTCCGCCGCGGGTCGGCCCGGCATTGCACTATCTTCGGGATCGGTCCACGTATGGGGAGTGTTTAACGCCTGCTTCACCTCCGCCGCGGGTCGGCCCGGTATTGCACTATCTCAGGGATCGGCCCACGTATGGGGAGTTTTTTGCTTACCACGCCAACAACGACACGAAAATTTCCTCGGACGGTAGAGGTATACAGCTTCACTGTAAAATCGCACCTGTGGCAAAAACGGCGAGCGAAAACGTTCCTCTGACAAACTGCAGATATTGCATACAGTGGCACTGCACAATAGTTGAACGGCAGTGTTCCAACTCCTGCTAGACTATCTCCGTTCGACGTTCAGGTAATTTTCGCCCCGATGGCCGCGCCCCACAACATGACAGATGAACGAAAATGCATGCTCGTTGAGCGACGTGGACATGCTGATCACAGTCGACGCATGCAGCTGCGGACAAGTTTCTGACGTTATTATGCAGGCTGTGAAACCTGGATTTGCAAGTTTGATCCAGATAATAAGCGTCAGTCGATAGCAAGAATGTTTTCGTGACAAAAAGCTGCCGACAAATGTAAAGACGGGCCTCGAAGCATGCACCGGAAAGAGAATGATGGCAACTCCTTATACTGCAAAGAGCCTTATGCCTTCGCAATAACGCGACACGACTGCTATTGATCCCAAACTATTTCGAAAAGCTTCGAGAATGGCGGTCAAGCACAGCACTGCTGGGGGTCCTGTTGTGCCATGACAACTCGCCCGCCCGCACAGCCAGCGCCCCAGCCAGATAGAGTTGCTCATACGTACAGAAGCGAGATTACATACAAGAATGCAAAAAACACACAGAAAGTCGAGGTCGCTACTTCAAGAAAGCACAGTGATCAGAGTGACTTAACGTTTCTTTCTAGCGCATCTCGATGGGTTCGTATTTGAATTCCTCATACTATACGCACGTTGTCGCGCGAGGCTGCGCATGCATGGCCACAGTGTTCGCGTTTCGGTGAGACGCAGTGCAAGGCCGCCCGCGTGTGCAAAGAATCATCTAGAGCCACTTTGTATACTGACGTGTCCTTCACTGCCAACGGCGCTGTCGAAACGTCTGGGAAGCCGGTCGAAAGGCGACGCATTGCCGGCGCAAGCGCGCGGGCGTCAAGCCAGCAGACGACGGCCACGCGTTCCGACCGCACCGGTTTCAAGCCGGTTTGGATTGGGTTGGCTTGGGTTGGAAGGCGCCGTTTAGACCCGTCTTGAAAGCAATGGAAACATTTTAGAGAAACTAAAAGAAAGATTAAAATGACATAACCCCACTAAAAAATTTATAACAAGGAAATTTCCTTGAACCAAGTAGAAATTCATCACCGGCTGAGCAATCAACTCTATGACAGCATCCAAAAGAAGAGGCTCCCAGAGAAAGAATGTCACATACAGGGTGTTTTACGTAACTTGAACCAAGCATTTTAAAAGTGTGGTTAACCGAAGCTGCATGATACCAACGGCATATGGTATGCCGTCATGTAGCACTCCTTAGAGTATTTTTTTTTATATTCCGCTTAATTTGTTAATTAACTAAGATCAACTGAGCAAAACTTTTAATACTCACCTTAGGGGAAAGTTCATTGCGCTGTGTTGTATAGGGGGTTCAGAAACGACCGATGCAATTCTTTGTGGCAACGTGAATATTAAGTGAATATTAAAGAAATGCTTAATTGATCTTAGTTAATTACACCATTAAGCGGAATATAAAAATAATCTAAGGAGCGCCACATGACGGAAAACCATTACCGTTGGTTTCATTCAGTTGCGGCTAAATAATTTTTTTAAAACCTTTGGTTCAAGTTACGTGAAACACCGTGTATAAAGGGTGTCCCACGTAACTTTAGCCAAATGTTAAATATATGTAAACTCCAAGTAGCTCGACAGAATCAAGGCAATGTTGTTTGCCGTCGCTTTGAGATTAAAAAAATTAAATTATAGGGTTTTACGTGCCGAAACCACTTTCTGATAGGCCCGTCGTAGTAGGGGGGACTCCGGAAATTTGGACCACCTGGGGTTCTTCAACGTGCACCAAAAGCTAAGTACACGGGTGTTTTCGCATTTCACCCCCATCGAAATGCGGCCGACTTGGAGATACTCAGATTACTCATTTTTTCATTCCGCCTAATTAAACCATTATTCTTAATTAACTAATCAACTTCTCAAATATTATAACTAGATGAAAAATGTCAAAGAGAAAACTGTAGAGCAACATTAGAAACTCCTGATACAGCTTTCTGTGGTTCAATACGTTATACATAACATAGTTTTTACGCGCGTGAAAGAAGCCCGCGAATACACACAAAGTGCCTTGAGCGGCCAGTCGCGCGGCAATTTTGCGTGCATTTGCGGGCTCCTTCCACGCTAGGAAAAACTTTTATGTAGCACGCGTTGAGCAACAGCATGCTGTATCCGGAGTTTTTAGTGTTGCCCTAGAAATTTCTAATTGGCACTTTTAATCTAATTATAATATTTAAGAAATTGATTAGTTAACTAATAATAAGTATGCAATTAGACGGAATGCAAAAAAAGATAATCTGAGTACCTATACGAGCGACGGCAAACAGCATTACCTTGATTCTGCCCAGCTACTTGGCATTTACATATGTTTAACGTTTGCCTAAACTTACGTGGGGCACCCTGTATAATGATGCTGAGCACGTTTTCATTTAAGGTAGGCTCGAAGGTCTATTAGCAATATGGAAAATTCAATCTGCAGGTCGGTGAAATGGCGCCACTTTGTACAGTTACTTTTTTCTGATTTGTCACTAGAACGTGTTCTGCCGGCAATATACTTTATGCATGTGTCGATATTAAAAATAGAAGAAAAAAAAGTGTTATAAGCGGGATTCCTCAGTACAGGAGAGAGAGAGAGAGAGAGAGAGAGAGAGAGAGAGAGAGAGAGAGAGAGAGACATTTCTAGTGAGGTGGGGTGACTTCCTCGTAGGGTGGAGCCCTTAGTTCAGGGCCCCATCTGCTCGCGCCACTTCGCGTGCCCACCGGATCAGCCGTCGCTGCTCTTGCGGGTCTGAGCTGGTCAGAGCAGTCTCCCAGGGGGGAGGTGAAGGAATAGGGGAGTAACCAGGAGTGGCCGAATCCATGAGGTCATGTGAGACGTTGTCGAAGGCCCCCTTGAGGTCCAACGCGAGAATCGCTTCGGTTTGAGCTGTACTCGTACCATCCACAACGTCCTCCTTAAGTTGTAGGGGTATGGCCTGCGCAGATAGACCTACCTGCTCGATAGATGACTATGGTATTTGGGAAGAATTGGTTCACCTCGACGTACAGTTGGAGTCGCATAAGAACGACCTGCAGTTATGTATCTCTGTAGCAGCGTTTGGAGAAGAGCGTCATCAACCATTTGTTCTTTGTGGGTAATAGTGCGGACGGTGTTGGTTGTGTGCGTTTTCTGTATGCGTTGGGTTGAGTACGTGCTCTGAGGAGGGACCACGTTTTGGATGTACTTAGAGTGCCATTAAGGCGGCCGCAGAGGTTGCGCCAATTGTTATTGGTGCGGTTGATGGCGTATTCCTCCGCTTCTGCTGTGATCCGCACGATGCTTTGTTTCAGCCTGCAGTTGTGCCGCTGTCTCTTCCATCGTTTGGTCAGGCCTCTTCGCGCATGCCATGAGGTGGAGCAGATGTATGTGCACATCCGGTGTCTCCGTTGTTGCAGTGAGTTACTTGGTGGCATCTTTAAATTATGCTTGTAGCTGTTGTGTCCACTCGTGTACAGATGGCGCGTCGCGTTGTTGAGACTTGGTTCTGTTGCGCCGCAACGCGTCCCAGTTCGTTATTTTGACTGCACGTTCTGGGGCGCGTATGGCCACCAGTTGGACTCCTGAGGCTAGAATGATGTGGTCACTGCCCAGGTTGTCCATTAGGTTGTTCCAGAAACATCGAGTCAACCCCTTGAGCACTGTTAGGTCGGGACATGTATCCCTGCTTGCGTTGTTACCCGTTCTGGTTGTTCTGTCAGGTTCTGTCAGCTGAGTGAATCGATGAAGGGTTATGGAGTGGGCTAGACGGCGGCCTTTTGGAGTTTATGTTTGGTACCCCCAGGCTGGGTGGGACGCATTAAGATCTCCCAGAATAATCAATTTCTCGGCATGTTTGCTGGCGATCGAAAAAAAAAAAAAGAACTGTCCGAAGTCGCCTCGTCGCAATTTAGGTGCAGGTTCAGTACGGGAACTATATAGTAGACAGCAGTAAGTGAGGCTCTGACTTACACGTTTGCATGAATCGCTGAACATAGATAAAGTGCTAGCTTTCTTAACGATGTGTGCGTACAGTCACGCGCGATGAGAATAAAAAAGCACGAGCGAGATCTACTGTGACGTGCACCGTTGAGGGGCGTTTTTGGAGCGGTGGAGACGAGATGGTTGCTTCTCATCATCACCTGGTCACCGATGATGTCAATTCTAAGGCATGCGGCGAGCGCGTCCACCGATCCATTTAGGAAAACAAAGCGCTGGCGTGGGCTTCGGACCCACTGCGCATGCGCTACTTCGCCTGCGCCGCCGCTAGTGAATGCGCTCCGCGCGAGGAACACGTTCCTCTGTTTACGCTTTCTTTATGAATAATGAGCGACGCAACCGGTGAAAGTGTCTCGTCTGCCGCTGCTGTTAAAGGAGTCTGCGCGAGTAGAGGCTCAGCGCCGCCGACGCCAGAGGTGCGCGCCGCCGAAGCAGAAGGACTTGGAGAGGAGTGTGTCTTGAAGAAAGAGTATGTGTGTAAAAAAAAGAGAAAAAAGAACTGAGGACAACTAGTAAAACCCCAACTGCGACCTCCTTCCTTGTCCTCCCTTGTACCCTGTTCATGCGCACAGCGGCATACACGAAAGTTGACAGCATTTTCGCTGCGCGACGGCATCGACTTCTGAGCGCGTATACGACGTCATAACTGGTTAAATAACGCTGTTTCTTCCCTTCTGTTTGGGCGGGTGAGAGCGAAAAACATGTCGTAATTCACGGGGCCACGTGTTCGCCGCGCTCAGTTTTCTTGAGCTCGTCCGGGTGCGTACTGCCTTTACGTGAACCTGATAACTTATACCGAACACGTGCGCAGTGACAGAAGCACGTACACAACGACGCGCAGGGCTCATGCTGACCGTAGGCGCCGTTATACGCCTTTGATCCGGGCGGGGAAGTCCGCGTATACGCCCCGAAGGTTACCCGAAGCGAGTTAGCTTCGCTTCGAATAAGCGTTGCTTTTTTGCGCGTCGCTCATCTCATCGGCCGGTCAAACTGGCCTGACTACGAGCAGCTGCCACGCGCCTCATGCAATGGCTGGAAAACGTATCGTGATTGCCTAGCATATGTGCAGGAGCGACGGACTACGGGCGGTTCTTTAGATAGACACTTAGCCCTGACATTTAGCCCGCGTCGGCAGACAACCAATGTCGGAAGTCGCTGTTCTTGGCTTAGTCGCCTGACGCTATAAACGACTGCGAGGAAATCAAGCAGAGAGCCTTATTGAAATTTCTGCATGCCTCGGAATTGGGCGAACGGCTTTAGTATAGGCCCATCTTGTGATGTATACATACGCATCCACTCCTTCCCTTCTCATCATCATCATTCATCCATATAGTTTCACTTCCCTTCCTCCTTCCACGGCGCATAGCAACTGGCTATAGAGCGCACCTGTACTGAGGACGACCTTTCCTGTATTTTCTGTAAATAAAATATATTACTCTCTCTCTTGGCGGGAGGTGCACCATGACGTTGCGTATTGCGACATGCATGCGTTCTCGTATATTCGCTCGTGGCCTGCTGCATTTCCCCAAGTCAAGGAGGATCGCTTCGAGATCAAGGGTGCATGAGCTTCTGTGGTGGCGAAGGTCGGGGCTGTTTCCATGTAACACAGCGGTGCCCGAGACGTTACAGACCCAGCCTAACCCCACGAAGAAAGCAAAGGGCCCGTGTTTTCCACGAAAGAAGCAAGAACAGGAGAAGAAACAAAACAAAAAAAGAACGGATGATGAGCAGAAACCTTGAGACGAAGGTTACCTTCGCTGCAGGGAAAGCGCAGACTTGATCAGCGGCCAGATTCTCCGCAAAAACAAAACACTTTATGTTCGCTCTTTCACACTGAATGCGCAGCAGTCCGGCAGCGGCGTTGAGGCAGCAGCTGCTATGAGCTTTTCGTGTACAACGCTGACTGCGGAAAGTCAACAGCGTTTGCTACATGTGTGAATATTGAAGCCGTGGTTGAGTGCATAAAAATGGGCGGAGCGAGCGTTGCGCGCACTGGCCACCTTCTCTCCCACTCCGAACGGCAACCTCGCGTCGTGATCAAAGCAAGGAAGCTGAGAGATTGTTGGCACGCTGTCGGTCCTGCAGATGAAAGGGTGCCGAAACAGGTGGGGGGGGGGGGGGGGACTTGTCACACACGCACTACGCGGGGATAAAAGTGTGTGAGTTGAAGACACGCGTGTCAGAATATTTCGTCATTGCAGACCACTGGTTATAATAGGCGGTGCTGTTTCATTGCCTGTGACACAAGAACATTACATAAAAAAAAAACTACAAGTTCCAGGGTTTTACGTGCCAAAACCATGACATGTTAAGTCAAGCTAAAGTGATAGATTAACGCTCGAGAATGTCGAAGACGTCAATATTATCGCGAACAGAGCTTTAGAAATTGAAAATTTTAATTAAATGCAGCGCGCAGTTAGAGACACCCTCGGGACATTTAAGTACTAGCCCGATGACGAAGGCACTCCTCATTATAATTCTGTCAGTATAGGACTCAACCACTCGTAATAAAAATATAATTGTACTGCGCTATAAGATGAAAGAAAATGCTACTTGTCTAGTTCTATATGATTTTTAGAAAAAGAAAAAAAAAGAACTGATTGACGTTACCTCTGACAACGACGCGGGCGGTCGCATGGCTTCGTTTTCTACGCTCTGCGTCGCCTGCTCTTTCGCGTTTCAGTAGTTTCGTTATCGCGCAATGCTGCGCTGTTTTTTCTGCGCTGTTTTTTTCTGGCTAGCGAAATTCACACAAACTCCAAGTAGCGGAGAACGTCACGTCCACGAGATGTCGCGCGTTTGAGTTTTGCGCAGAAAACCGCAGCGCCGTCTGTCGGGCGACGGCAATAAAGGGCGGACGGTGGTGGTGTAGGCAACGTCACCACTCCGCGCTCAGAGGGGCGGGTGGTTTGAATTGCGCTAAAGGTAAGCGGACCCTTCAGACGCAATTATTTTCGTAAACTAAGTTTTTTTTTTCTTTGCACGAAACAAGCGCTGCGAGGTTTCTGGAACTTTAACAGTCCGCGTCGACTTATTTGCCTTTAGCGTCCCTTTAACGCGCACGCAGTGGCGTAGCAACGGGGGTAGCCGGGGGGCCGTGGGCCCCGGGTGCAAGGGGCCAGTGGGGGGGTGTCATATACGCCTGAAGACACCCGCAAATTGTTGATATCCTCGCCTTCCTCGACTACTCCCAGGGGGGGGGGGGGTGTCAGAAGACCTATGGGCCCCGGGTGCCAGACGACCTAGCTACGCCACTGCATGCACGTGAATATAAGTACACGAGCATTTTGCATTTCGCCGCGGCAGAGGTCGAATCCGTGACCTTCAGCTCAGCAACACAACTCGATAGCAAATGGGCTACCAGCGCTGATCATGGGAACATTATAATCACAATTCTTCGGTATGTGTCTTACCAGATTCTTTTTTTTTTCTGTTGCTGAGCGAGAACGATGTGGCGGGTTATATTTCCAACCACAGCGACAGAATTTCGATGGAGGCTGAATACAAAAAAAAAAAAACCCACTTCACTTTTGTTTAGGCTCACAATAAAAAAAAGCCGAAGTGATGGAAATATGGTTCTAAAGTATGGCGTCACTTAAAGCCCATATACGCAGCTTTGAGACGTTGATGAGCGACTGATGCGGTTTCAAGTCCCAAGGCAACTGTAAAGCCATTGAAAGACGAGCTAATCGGTATGAATTCGTTGTGGCTAAGCAGCTCAACGACCCGCGCGCATACGTGCGGCCGTAAGGTGGGACGAGGCAAGGCGCAAGACAAGGCACTTGTTGTGTCCCTTCTTCCAGCCACGTACCTGCTGCCTTGAGCTGTTTAGCCACAATGAATCCAAGCAACTCAGCAGCTCCGCTTGACCTCTCGGATCTCTTCAATGAGCGCTGAGGCGTCAATAGTTGGACGTTTTCTTTTGCTTTGCGCCCCTATCGAAATGCGGCTGTCATGGCTGCTAATCGGAAGTTGCGACCTGTTCGTCCTCTAAGCTGCCGGGGCGAGTACCGATACATCCTGCACGAGCACAAACTTATCTGGTAGAATTGTTTTTTTTTTCCAAGTGAAATTTTTTTACCTCGCCCCCTCACTTTGCGTGGACGGCTGCCTGGCTTAGTAAACTCGGCCGATGCTCGAGACAGCGTGATGAAATGTGCATGGTGGCTTGGAGGACAACTCCTGACATCAGTGCATGATGTGTGGCCTCACACGATTTTCTTTTCTTTTTTAACGCGGGCCGATCTCGTAGGCAGTACTATGTCATAGCAACCAAACGACTCGCTGCGTTAACCACTGGACCTAGCCAAACGGCTTCCAGCAGCATGTCGCAGCTTGTCAGCCGGCAAGCTATCGCTTGACTTTGGCAATCGTCCCCCGATTGTCCCCCGATTCTTTTTTCTTCGTCGACTTCTAACATTCCTTGAAATAAACGCAATCGTTCGCACGGGGACATCATTCTCGTCAAAAGTGAGCCATGCTGTGCATGCACGGCGGAGACCCGTGCTCCATTTCAGACAGTCGATCGCGCCACTAGTCGACTGCTCTATTTCGCGAACCGTTCGCACGAATTCGTGCCGGTGTTCGGGTAACTCGTCTGTCACGCGCGGTCTGTTTTCCCCGGGGCGTGGAGGTAGATAGCTCGAGCACCGCTCGCGATTCGAGGCATGCGAATGAGAAAAACCGCGACGATCTATACAAGCACGCTTCAGACGAGAGCAGCTGCCAGCTGATGCCCATGTGCATCAGCGGGCACCGAGGCACTCACAAAGTCGCACATCGAATAAGTTATGGGAGGCGCGGAAGCAATGCGGCGCGCGGGAATAAGTAAGCGCCCCCGCAGCGTGCGAAAGAAAGCGACGGATGTCGCACAAGAGGATCGAGAGGGCGACAGTAATTAGATGCTCACGTGAAAGTGGACGGCAGTGGCGCACTCATGGAGCTGCTCCTCGACGCCGTCGGTAGCGCGTCAACCAGCCGAGCCGCGATGCCGTCTGCTCGCGAGTGCTGCACGCTCGAGTAGCCGCGCACGGCGGGTGCATGCACACAGTGCGACTCGTCGCGGCGATTGAACTGCGACACCGGCGCGGCGCCCGACGTCCGCGAGTCGTAGTACGTCAGCCTTGCGTGCGCAGGCGTAAGTCGATTACGGGCCGAAGGAGAAAGACGAAGCGAAAGAAGAAAACAGCGCTCCGCGCATCGGCTTGGTGAAACCTCATTAAAGCGATGACTCAGAAGGTCGCGCGCCGCCTCGGACATCGCTGCGGACCGGATTTGAAGCGCGCGTGCGGTGGGCAGGTATACGGCAGCGGCCGGCCGGATCCAGCCGTCAAAGTGAGCGATCGGGCGGTCGCCGGTGGCACGTCATCGCAGCGGACGGTGTTCTGACGCGGGTCGGACGCGCGCCGTCCGGGGTTTGCCCCGCAGATGACAGGCTTGGCTCGAGGAAAGCAGCAAAAGTCCGCGGGGCGACTCTATTTTTCAGTTGTCGGGCACTCACTCCACCCGGCTATGCGGCTGATGCCGCATGAACTGAAAGAATTAACGACAAAAAAAAAAGGTGTTTTGTTTCTCGCTAGATAGTCCAATAATATATAGGGAAGAACTGTAGTGTTGACGGGCACATTATAAGAACAGTTAGCAGTTGACTATGGCTACTTCGCCGTAACGGTGCGAACGGAGGCCTGATTAGTTATAAAGGGAAACACAAACACCCCTGGGAAAGAAAGGAGGAACAGAGCGCGCCAAACGTACACCGCGGCGCAAAGATAATGCCGACTTGCTTTCGACACGTATGGCCGCGCGTAATGAGGAGGAATGGCTAGAATGAGAAGACGCCCAGGTTATGTCCGTTCAAATTCAAAAATAATTTTGTGGGGTGTCATTGGCTAAAAACACGACGTATGGCTACGAGGCGCGTTGTATAGCGGAGGACTCCGGATCGATCACCCGGGGTTCTTTAACGTGCTTGCATCTAAATGCAACTGCACGAGCGTTCTTGCATTTCTTTCCCATCGAAATGCGTCCGCCGCGGCCGGGATCGAAGCCGTGACCTCGAGCTTAGCAGCGCCACCAGGCACGACGCCACAGCCGCTAAGCTACCGCGCGGGTAGATCATATCCGTCCTATTCAGTCATGTAGCTTTCTGGGGAGCGATAAAGCCCGACGCACCTGCGCCAATAACACGGCGTAAATGGGCGCTAAAGGATGCTGTATGCTATATGCTATAGCTGTAGCTATAAACCGATGCTTTATGCTATAATCCGCCTTGCTGCAGGATGGCGCGCGGCGTAACTCCCGCGCCATATATACGCGCGGTCACGTGCTCGGCTGCGCAGATGCCACGTTCTGTCGTCATTACACGCCCGACGGCGGCGTGTGCTGTTGAGCGTGCGTGGATTGCTTAACAGTGCACGTGGAGCGCATTAGGATTCGTGTGTTACTTCAGTCTCGTAGGAACGGACGGGAGAGCACAGCTGCTGACAGTGATCACGTGAGCGAGAGTACGGCGCTCGAGCCAAGCTTCGACCAAATTCTATAGGCTGTTAAAATTTATACGGATTCCTTTTGCTGGATTCTGCTACAGTGAAGCTTTCTTTGCCTCTTCCTTTGACTTTCCCCACTCCTACGGCTGCTGCTGTCTCCCACACCGCGACGAGGGGGGGGGGGGGTTGGAGCGTGTGTACAGATGACAGGAGCGAGTCAGAGAGAAAAGGCGACGCGAGAAACTCGTTTGTACACCATCAGCGTCGAATGTGCCCAATGCCCTCTGGAGCTCCCTGGGCGTCGCCACATTAGCGTCTTGACGGCTGTAATTATCCGTGATTCCCCTCAAAAGCATTGCAGAAACTGCAGCGCTTCCCTTTCTACTAACATGCGAGTCCAGAGGGGATGTAGATAGAACTGTAGAGAGGACGTAGTTCCCATACAAGGTGGGGGGGGGGAGGTGACGTGAGAAGGCAAGGAAACCCTACTACTATACGACAGTCGTTGCGGGGGAACTGGATAAGCTTAAGTTCAAGACACGATACGGTACGTTCCTGACGTTCCTGCTATTTCTGAAAAATAAACACCATGCAAATATGTCAAGCCTACAAATTACGCAGGGCGCGCAGAAGCAGCACCGCATTAATTAAAGCACACCACAGGGGCCAGGCGACACTACGGAAGCGGTCGATCGTCACTTCTGTGCCCGCCGCGGTAGCTTTGCGGCTATGGCATTGCCAGAGGTCGCGGATTTGATCCCCACCGCCGCAGGCGCATTTCGACGGGGGCGAAATAGAAAACGCACGTGCACTTAGATTTTGGGACACGTTAAAGGACATCACGGTATCAAAATTAATACGGAGTCCGCCACTACGGTGTGCATAATAATCCGATTGTGGTTTTGGCACGTGCAGCCCCATAATCCAATTCAAGTTTAATACTTCTGCCACGATGCTATGTACCATGTGAGGCAATGGGAATGCTCAACCCTCTCAGAGGTTATGAAATATGACGCAAACAGCACAGAACAAACAGCACTGTGCTGCAAACAGCACAGAAAGCTTCATTTACATCGATTTCCACAGTGCGTGCACCTGCATAATTTGTTTTATTTAATTTTATTTTTATTTTCTTATCATCCACCATTCACGGCCGGTCGATCGCAGTGATATTAACTATTAACTCTCGGGGACAGACGGATATGATCTTCATGGACTTTGCGAAGGCATTCGATCAAGGGTCTCACCATAAACTGCTAAGAAAAATTGATGTTATGTTCAAAAATGCTGCTATTACTCAATGGTTCTCATCCTATTTTCTTTCTCGTGAGCAATATGTCGAAATTAGTGGTACAAGGTCTCAGATTTCATGTGTCAAGTCGGGAGTTCCCCAAGGCAGTATTTTGGGCCCCCTCTTATTCCTCTTATTCCTCTTATTTATAAATGACCTCCCGAATAAAATAGACGTTTCCATCAGGCTCTTTGCAGATGACTGCATTATATACAATAAAATTGATGCGGTAGGAGACCAGGCTAAATTACAAGCAAATTTTAAGAAAATAAAGAAATGGTGTGATGAATGGCAAATGGTGCTAAATCTGTTAAAAACTGTAGTTATGACAGTCTCTAGAAAGTTAAATTTCTTAAACTACTCTTATTTTATTAATAATCATGAACTGATAAGAGTTGATCAGCATAAGTATCTTGGCATGATTTTCACAAGTGATCTCCGCTGGAACCACCATATAGATTATGTGTGTGCCAAGGCCAACAAGTCACTCTGGTGTCTGAGGCGCAATTTGCCATTCGCAACTCAAGAAACAAAACTTCTAGCCTATAAAACATTAATTAGACCTATAATTGAATATGCTAAGGTGGTCTGGGACCCTTACACTGCTATAAGTATATCAAAAATAGAACGAATACAGCGTCTGGCAGTCAGATTTATATTCAATAAATATCGGCGGACGGACTCCCCTTCTCAACTTTGTGTACAGGCAGACCTACCGACATTCCAGGCTTGATCTAAATATGAAAGACTTAAATATCTTTACCTAATCATTCATCATCATGTTCATATAAGGCATACAGACTTTTTTGAAATTCTTTCTAGTGAAACCACTAGACATCGTCATTCAATGTTTATTCGTCCCCCTGTTATACATACCGATTGTTTCAAGTACAGCTTTTTTCCAAGAGCTATCAAAGAATGGAACTCCCTGTCGGAAGAAGCCGTTTCATCCTCATCAATTGATTTCTTCGCAAAACGCATTGGAAATATCCTAGGTTGTAAATAATATACTTAACTTTGTGTCCTTGTTATCTTCAGCGGTTTACGCTGTTACTTCTTGGTGTTATTAATTTTAATTTATTGTCCATTTTTGTGTTTCAATGCACAATTTTCCATGTACAAAATATGTGATTTATAATTGTTCGTATTCCTCTCCTGCTATAGCCCTGTGTGGGCTGGCAGTATCTGTAAATAAATAAATAAAAATAAATAATGCGGGCGGAGTGCCACTCGGACCGTTCGTAACGGTTGTAAAGGAGTAGCTTCGGAACAGAGTCGTTGCTTTATACCGAGCAGGAACGCTCGTCTAGGGCGTAGGTGTTGTGAAAACGGTAGTCGGCAGAACTATAGTGGCATTATACCTCCATTACGCTGGGGGTCCGTTGTTCTACAATCGGACACCATTTCTTTGATCAGAGGGGCCCCATGCGAATGGGGCAAGGAATGCTTCGCACTGAAGCTATACGACACTCACTGGCGAACAGTGAAAATGTTATTCACAGGCGACAGCTTAGCTGCACCCTGGAGCACGTGCAACTGAGCAGAACTTTTCGTTGGGCTAGTTGGTGCATGTTACTGAAGTACTAAAGCGCCAAACAGCGCTCGTCCGTGTCTCTTCTTGTGTCGTCTGTTTGGCGCTTTAGTACTTCAGTAACGTGCAACTGAGTTGGCGACGACTTCGTCTGGCGGTGATCAGTCGTGCCTGGTACGGAAGCGGGCTTTGCAGCGTCGGCTGTTATGGGCTCATAACTGGCTCGGTTATGGCCACGGAGTCGTGGCGTGTCGTAACACGTTGCACACGTTTTGTTAACGTAAGACCGCAACGCGACCGCAAGGGACTCACACTGCAATGCGTTCAGGTCCTCACTGGTATACTATATATACTGCTGACTGCATGGAGGTGCGTGCCCGCCCGCACGAACTTGTGTGTCCCATGGAGGGCGCGCCGGACGGCATTTCGTGTGGCGGCTGTTGCGCGCGTCAGGGAAGGCGCACAACGTCAACTAAGCCTTCAGCTATGATGTCACGGAAAGCGTACAACGTCAACTAAGCCTTCAGCTATGATGTCACGGAAGGCGCACAACGTCAACTAAGCCTTCAGCTATGATGTCACGGAAGGCGCACAACGTCAACTAAGCCTTCAGCTATGATGTCACGGAAGGCGCACAACGTCAACTAAGCCTTCAGCTATGATGTCACGGAAGGCGCACAACGTCAACTAAGCCTTCAGCTATGACGTCATGGAAGGCGCACAACGTCAACTAAGCCTTCAGCTATGATGTCCTTTGCATAGGGCTCGGGGGTTTTCTTAGCTCCGACAGCTTTCTAGAGTTGCGATGTCGACATTCGACCACAGGTCAGCGGAAAATGGGAATCGGCCATTTAAACAGCTCTGTCGCGATCAAAACAAGGCGTACGAAGTTACGCGACTCGTGGTAACAACGACGCTTACATTGGAGTTCATTTTTTTTTTGTTCTTCAATAAACATTTTTGTCGCTCTCTAGTTCTCTCTCAAATCCTATACTTCCGTACTTCCTTACAAAAATCGATCATCGGAAAGTTACCTATTCTAATGACTCGCTTCAGGGAACAGACAGAATGTTTCTTGGTCTAATTATAGAGAGGGCTAAACTAGATACCTGCCAGATTCTCGGCACTGATCACGTATACCAGTAGAGAGCGACGTACCTCTTTGTAATATTATGCACGGCACCTCGGTATTATCTATGCGACGTTTCGCTGCCGATAACGGTCACAGGCTCGATTGCAGGTCGCGCTGCTGCATTACGACTAGGGCGGAATGCAAAGTCACTCGCATGCTTCGAGAACCAGGCGCTCGTTAAGGAGCCCGCGAGATAGTCAAATTATAATCCGGAGTCCTGCGCCACAGCGTCCCTCGTGAGGATGATGATGAGCAAGCTATATCGAATTCGCAAAAGCTCCTCCCCCCCCCCCCCCTCCGCCTTGTAGAGGAGGGGGGGGGGGAACCTAGACGTCGGCCATGATCCCGTGGGCCCTCTAGCGTCCCTCGTACTACATATTTTTCTTTGCTGTCTTAGACACCATCAGTCAATTAACCATTTCGTTTTCATGTGTAATGCGGTTGCTGCTTGGATAGATTACAGGAGCCGCCATGTTCGGACCGCTTGGCTATGGCACTTCGTCATGCCGGAATCGGATTTCCGTCATCTCTCCGATGTAGTAACCACTGCCAAACTGCACACGACTACGCGAATGGTATGCGCGCACCAGCAAGGCATATATACGCAATAATGGCATGTGAATGTCCGTGCACGCGCAACTGAGCAAGGTGATGAAACGTTGTTCCGCTTTCGTTGCGCCGAAAGAAAGAAGAAGAAATAAACGGAAAAAAAGGAAAGTTGCACGTGAAGAACGCCTGCGCTATGCGGCAGTTGCGTTGTCCCGGAGTGCAGCTGTTGCGTGGCAGCGGCCCGAAAAAAAAAAGAAGAAGAAGGAAAGGTAAAGAGAAAAAAACCTCACGTCATGAATATACGTGACCTCCGAGGCCCATGGATGCAAATAGGAAACGCGTATACGCACGCGCCGGGGACCGCAAAGGCCTGGCCATCTTTGGAGCCAAGGTCTGCCCGCGCGCGATACATATGTAGTATGTATGTATGTACGTACCCATCGAAACGGCGCACTTCGTACATATAGTATACATGTATACTAACGCAGCGCAGATGAACCTTACAACGCAAAACGCGGCGGCAGTCCCGCTTCTGCCGACACCGGCGTAATCGCAAGGGCGCGGCACGTTGAAACGGGGTGTGAGGCAAGCAGCCTCTCCACAGCGACACTGAATGTTACGCACAAAGCGTGTGCCAGTTTTGGCATGAGTTATTTTTTTTGTACCCACACAAGTTCAACATACACTTCTATAAAGGGTGCATCGTGCTCGCTTAATTTTAGGCAAACTCGCTGAAAAGTTCTCATATAGCTTTAAAAGGCTGTGAAGTATAGGAATTAAGAGCTTTGACAAACGCTATGTGGCTGGGACTGCGGCTAAAATTATCGACAAGGTCGAAACTATCAAAACTGAAATCCGATGGTTTCCTGCACATATGGGACAAGTGGACGAGACTCGGCCCAACCTCAACGAGGTGACGAACGACCTGGCACGAGGACTTGCTTGCCGTGCCGGTCAGAACCGAACCGACGCCCACTACCATTCCGGGGAGCATAAAGATCAGATACTAACTTACAGCGACATCACTAAATATTACTACTTGGGGCGTAGGCTATTCCCACTGCCACACGTAAAATTGAACAGGGCTTAGGCAGTCACGCTACGTTTATTGCAAACCGGGACGTACCCCACTCCGTATTTCATATATAAAATTCCCCCCGAAAGAGAAATTAGGAAAGAATGTAACGTGTGCGATGGCATCATTGACATCAGACACATGCTGGCGGGCTGTCCCGCGACTCTCGCCGACCCCGAAGAAAAATGGCTTTACTGGCACAAGATGATATCTAGCTCTTCATATCAAGATCAGCTACGGGGCTGTCCAGAGGGTCCATGATGACGCCATAAGGCTCGGCCTGGCGGTGCCGACGAGGACGCGGCCCGCCTCGGTCTGAAAAGACCGGGGCTTCAGGACACTAATAAAGTTTTGTGAATGAATGAATAGTAAATAGCTGACCACGGAAACCTGCGGCGTAGAACGGATAATTTAATCGTTTCCGCTTCCACATATCTTTAGAGGAAAGGTGCGTGTAGCTATTATTTGTCTACCACCTGTTTTTTTTTTTAGGTTCGAACATATTTTCTTTTAAAATATTGCCCGTGAGATGTAGCGCTGTTCCGACTTATCACAGGTGCACTCGCTGAAGAGGTTTAAATTACCTCGGTGATGAGACGCAAAATTCAGTTGGTTCATTAAAAATGTGTGCAAATGGTTTATTATTCGCTTTACAGAGGTGGCGCTTGTTGCCGTAGTGGTGCTGCGGCCGGGGTTACAGACTCGGCTCTGCATGCCCGGGCGGGCGTCTCCTTCCGTGTCATGAATACGTGTCACGACGAGTCCATTAATTCGCTCTCTCGTAGGGCACCTCCTTGGCGCACTGCGCACTGTCCTTCCGGGAAGACTAATCGTGCAGCACGCGCGCGAGGAAGCCTTCTTGTTTATCACGCTGTCCAGAAGCCTCGTTTCTTTGAGCACAGACGCAACTTGCACCGAACCAGATTAAGCGCTACGTGTCGCTCCCTTCCTTGCGCTCAGTGCACGTGTTGCAAGTGCTACATTGGAGCGAATCATCGGTATAGCGAAGTCATGTCTGCTTTCTAGATGTCCGTGCCCAAGATGTAAATATAACGACTGTATCCATATTCCCGAACTGCACGGAGCTAGGGAGACTTTCGGGAAACTTAACAGGAACGCAAATGTATTTCGTATCACAATTTAAGGACGGATAATCTCCAAAGTGCTAGGTGCGCTGGTCTTACGATTTCTGCTAAGCAGACGTAACTTCGCTATATAATGATTGCCTTTAATTTCCCAATTTAAACCTGTCTTCCAAAGTGATCAATAACTTAAAACTCAATTCGTGCAAGTTTGTTGATCAGGTAACTGAACATTGCAATCTGTTGTCCAAGTTGCACTGCCTCTTCAAGTAGTCCACCCAAACAGGCCGATTTGCGCTATATGCTACAGACAAATAAAAAAGAGAACTGGATCTAACTAAGAATTCATCGACAATTACGGCACGCCTTAACGCAAAATTTGAGCGCAGCTCTATATGTGTTTTCACATCGCGATATATTGGCTGGCGCGGACAACCTGTCTCGTACGGCACGTTGCTAATCGGGAGATCGCGAGAGGCAGCGCGTGGGTGACGCGTGGGCGCGATTCACAGCAGCCGCCGCAGACAGACAGACCTCCGCTCATGCAGCGCTGCTTCCATGTGTCTGACGCGTGATACTCCGGCGCCATCTCGTAGCCATCGTCGCCGCAGAGCCCGTCTTGCGCGTTACTACGCTTTTCTTCTCACGCTTTCGCCATACCCTCCTCCTCCACTTTTTTTTATGGGGTTTTACGTGCCAAAACCACTTTCTGATTATGAGGCACGCCGTAGTGGGGCACTCCGGAAATTTGGACCACCTGGGGTTCTTTAACGTGCACCTAAATCTAAGTACACGGGTGTTTTCGCATTTAGCCCCCACCGAAATGCGGCCGCCGTGGCCGGGATTCGATCCCGCGACCTCGTGCTCAGCAGCCTAACACCATAGCCGCTGAGCAACCACGGCGGGTCTCCTCCACTTTCTGCCTCATGGTTCCCGCTGTACCCTCCTCCTCAGCTTTCCTCCTCGCGCTCTCTTCGCTGTCGCCGTCTTTCATCACCCGCTGTGCTTCGCGTTCGCTCTTCCATCCTTCGCTGTGCTCGTTCGCTCGGTCACGAGGGACGCCGAAGCACGCCGACGCTCAACGCAGAAACGGGTGCCTAAGAGCTGGTGGTGAGTTGCGAACATACAACCCCACGCTCAGAAGCCGAGTGTCTTACGCACTGGGCTAAACAACCACGTTTGCAGAAGATGAATACATCTGAACCATATGAATGTGTTGTACCCGATGTACAAAACGCATGTCTAAGGAAAACAGCTTCCGTGAAGGCTTTGTTGAAAGATTTGCTGATGGCGGAATTAAAAGCCATCTCGAAGACCACTTGTAGAGCCGTCCTGGAGCATTGTAGTCACCAGGAAAATTCCGATTTTCCGGAAATTTAATGCCAAACACGCCACATTTCCGATACGGTTCGGTGGTCGCGGTGTGCGCCTTCCGTTGGTATGTACGTTCCTTCACCAACCGAAATGCCACGATCACTGAGGGCCCATGTGCTTCACGTCGCGCAACACTGATAAGCAGTAAATGCGTTGATAAGGAGTGATGAGGGGTTATATTGGTCTCATCACGGTTGGCAATGTTTCGACGCAGATGGATAAGGTGCTAAAAAGGGATAATGGCTTATATTGGTCGGAGCAATTAGGATAAGGTTAATAAGCACCGATAATGGTTGATAAAGACCAGATCAAGTCCGATAAGGTTGATAAGAACAGATTACAGTTCACAAGAATCGGGTCGATTGCGATAAGGTTGATACCAACCGATAAGGGTTGATAAGGCTCGGATCGAGTCCCATAGGTTGATAACAGCCGATAAGGGTTGATAAGGGTCCGAGTTAGTCCGATAAGGTTGATAACAACCGATAAGGGTTAATAAGGGTACGCACTGGTGGTATTAAGTTCCATAACGCTGATAATGACACCGGGCTGCGAGCAGATGAGCAAGCGGCACCATGCTTACCCTTACTTAGAAAACTTCCACGGGAGTATCTGCATGAATTTGTTTTTAAAAAAAGGTACCACCTGTTATGCTGTCTGCAACCGGAAATAATAACAGCAGCGCGCTTCGCCAGATGGTGCCGTGACCAGAGACGATGTAGGCGCACGCATAAATATGACTGTCGATTGTCACTTGCAAGCGCAGTTGTTTCGGCGTGTTGCCTCCCCCCCCCCCCCCCACCCTCCCCGCCCCCGAAAAGCAAATGTGGCTCTCGATCGCGATGGCTGAATATTATGGCACACTATGAATGCCATGGCATATTATGCACGAACAGAAAAGTAAACTAAGCAAAGAACCACCCTAACCACGAGTTTAACATGTCGCATCTTGTTTGTCAAACCACCGTTATTCTTTCGCAGCATAATTAAGACGGAAGACGAGGCGCGTGGTTTTTTTCCGCATCAATTGTTCCTAACATAGTCCTGTGCCTTTATATATATATATATATATATATATATATATATATATATATATATATATATATATATATATATATATATATGTTCGAGTTAAAACTTATCAGCACTGTGGAGCGTTGACAAATGTCAACTGTAACACCAATACATTATGCGCACATATATTTCTCAAAACTGGTCCCATGCACAGAGGATTTTTAACAAATGAATAATACTCCTTTACTGCTTGACTTCAATTCAGCTATTGCGATCGCTGCTGTTAAGCAATTAGCTAAAAATTATTTCGGGACATTCTGTAAATTAACTAACATCACTCTGCAGTTTGTCTGGCAAATAGTGTCCGCCTGGCTTTGCAATTTTCTGCTTGCAAGTAGAAAATTGCAATATCTATATACCACAGCTTATCTTTAAAGAGTGTTTCCATTAAAAGAGACAACCTGCTATATCTTTCTCATAATGTAGTCGCCAACAGTTAGCCCAACCTCGCACCCCTGAAATCAGCAATAAAAGCCTAAGCTATACTAATCGGGGTGTGAGACCGGGCTAGTTGGTATTCCATGCTCAAGTGACTAGCGCAAGAGTGGTCACGGGACACTAAAAAGGCGACAAGGACAACCGCTAACTTCCAACTGGTGTTTATTACAAAATGTAATAAACACCACTTGGAAGTTAGCGGTTGTAAATGTAATAAACACGAGTTGGAAGTTAGCGGTTGTCCTTGTCGCCTTTTTAGTGTCCCGTGACCACTCTTGCGCTAGTCACTTCAGCTATGCTAATCATGCGGTGATCTCTTTTCTGGAAATCGACGTGACGAAAGCTTTGAAAGTTTGCTTTCTGGTGGCGGCCTTTATACCGTGCCACTACTACAGACTGAGTGCGTAGCTCAAGACGACCATCCGCGCCGACCCCGAAGCGTGTTTTCATGCGAGACGAGCCAATGCCTATCTGTGGAAAGCCGCCGCGGCGATTTGTTTCGCGCTTCATATTACCACGCAGAGCGATATGCTTTATCCCAGGCGCTTGAACATAACGAATATGTCGAAGAGAGCTTCCACAGACGTCGTTCTCTTTATGCTTTGGAAACGGCGGCTTGTATATATTTTCTCTGACACAATTAATCAAAGCTTATCATTTGATGCGCACATGTATTGGGTCCCCTGCGATTCGCTTGCTATTCGAGGTAACGCAAGAAGTTCAGTCTATGGGGGAGCCGTGGTGAAACTCGGGCATGTGTCGATAGTTCGCCAATCTAGTTGGAGTACACAAGTGACCTAACAGCTTAAGAGCGAACTTGAACTGTGAGCGCAAAATAAATGTTAGGAAGATAGCTCATTGTCTAGATTACCACTCGATACAGAAACGTGTCCCTTTCTTGTTTATTTTCTTTTCATGAAATTCCTGGATGACTTTATGTTGGGAAGTCCTAGACTTCTTTCTCCGGTTGTGGGAGTTCTCTCTCTTTGTAAATGCTTGTCTCACATGAACCGGACCCCCGCATTCCGTTGTAGCGTCGTCGAGGGTACCGGCTCAAGCGTGCACAACGTCTCCCTGCAAAGCGATGCCTTTCGCAAGAACTCGTGCTCAAAAGAAAATGCTGCAAATGTGGCATAACAGATTATGCATTATTCCGCCTTACACAAGGGCGCACCGACAGGAAAAGGGGAAGTTGTCACCCTGCCCAGAGGTGAGCCGATCCACTGCCTCCTGCCTATAGGAAGATTCTTTTCGAGTTAAGTGTGCTGACCAAAAATTTGCTAGTACCCGTCTCACGATGACTATCGACGGCGATGCGCCTAGCATTGCAGCAACGCAGCGACGCAACGCATTGCCGCCGTCGAAACGCGTTATGTAGGGGGCGTTTATTCTCTCGGGCTTCCCACTGCAAGCTTATCTCAAAACTGGCGCTACTTTCAAAATTGCCTCGCGAAATCACGGGCTTCTGTTCGTGCATTGCAATATCTATTCCAGTGTAATTAGTTTAAAAGTTATTCGGTGAACTTTTGGTAATTAGTCAACTATGCGTATTGATTTGCAGTGCAAGTAACGTAAGTTGTTCGAGTATACCAGCTCAATAAATAGATGTGTGCTAAGATGTCACGGGCAAGTTCTAAAAAAAAAAAAAAACCTTAACGTTAAAATAAAACACCATATAACATATAGCCACGATAATTTCACGGCGAAATTGGCGCAGCTAGGGACGACCTTCGGAGGTTTGTGGCGACCTCTTGTTCGAGACCGCGGTGCTCGTCCGCTTACGAATGGACAGAGCACGCCCGTCAAGGGCGTCGTTTTCGCGTAACCGTCCCTGAAACGCTACGCCGGCTCACTGCGAGATGCGCTCTCTGCGTGCACGTGTGCGTGCGCCGGGGCGGGCAGCTGTGCGCGTAGTGTTTTACTGTGGCATCCAGAGATCGCCCCTTGGGTGAGCCGCCGCGCCCGCTGTGGGCGAGGGAGACACTGTCCACTACACACAGTGTGACGACTATTCTTGACGGCGTTTAGGACAGTGGGAGTTACGGTGTGAGCCGGCGCTTCGTCGGATGATTAGAGCACTCACTGATCCGATACGAGACAAAGGCGCACAGCGAATGTTCATTTTCGGACGCACTGCGTTTGCTTCCGCGCTACCACGCCGCATGCGTCGCCGGAGACAGACTGCGGCAAGCGGGCGTCGAAGGCGCATTGAAAAATCAAATTCTGCGGTTTTACGCGCCAAAACCACGATGTAATTATAAGGCGGGCGGTCGTAGGGTATTCCGGATTAATTTTGACCACCAGGGGATCTTAAACCTGCTCCCAATGCACGGCACACGAGTGTTTTTGCATTTCGGCCGTATCGAAATGCGGCCGCTCCTGTCATGATTTGATCGCGCGACCGCGTGCTTAGCAGCGCAACGCCGTGTCCGCTACACTGGCACGGCGGGTGAAGTCGCATTCTTGCGCGAGACGCCAAGATCGGCGAAGTAGCCGAAACGGCGGCAGCCAGGCTAAGCCACGTTTCCCGTCATCAGCAGTTATAGTTCTCAAGGATATCACGACCACGGGCCGGGGCAAGTTTCTATACCGTGCAGATGACGACACGACCGGCAGTGAACTTCAAAAGGCCGCTCCGAAGACTGGCGTCGTTTTCGGTTACCCAGGCGTGCTAGTGACGTCAAGCGCGGACTCTCTCCAGAGGGTGTGGGAGGTGTGGGAGCGCGAAGCCAAGTGACCCACATAAACAGGCGTCACTCGCGGGGTAGACCAGGGGGGCTCCGTTTACAACGACGTGACCGCGAAACCGGCCGTCAGCTCCAGAGCATAAAGCGCACGTGACCCCGGTCCCGGCCGCAGGGGCGGGTCGCGGGAGGCCGCACGGAGGTTTTTTCGGAAGGTTCTTGGGGGCAGCCGGCTTTTATCGTCACAGTCGCCTACTAATAAATAAATAAATCCACTGATAAAAAAAAAAAAAAGCTGGAGCCGACAACGACGTCGGCGATAAGCGCCCAAGCAGCGCTTTTCTGGGAGCTCTATCAGAGAAGACCGAGATGACCTCAGCGAACCCCTGATTGGGAAGAGGGGCGCAGTTGTACACCGGCTTCCCGCTCGTCACTGGCGGGCCGATTGGGAAGTTGCCGCCGAGATGGCTGCCCGCCTCGTAATTACAGCTGTGGAACACACGCCTCGCACGTGCGACTCGTGGCTTCATTACGGTGCTTGCCCGAAGCCCAGAACCTGGCGCTTAAGGGTGGTCTAACCAAAACTAACTGTTGCACGCAGTCGACATAGCTTCTTTCTTGATTTCGTGGACAGAAGCAGAGTGCGTAATCAGAAGGCTTTTGTGTCTTCGTCCGGCAATCTCACGCAGTAGATGCATGCTCACTACGGCGCGTCACGGCGAAGGAAGAATTAGTGCTTAAGAGAAATATACGCCCGGGTCACGGGGATGCAGTGTACAGTAGAAATCTCGAGATAAATTTTTTGGGGCGTTCCGCACCCAAGCGCGGCCGCCTCGCCCCGCTACCTTGGTTCAGCCTCAAAACTACCGCGGAGGTTTGGTTTAATTAGGTTACCGAATAACTTGTACTGCCATTGCTTGCGCGGTTCGTTCACCAACGGCTTCGTTAGTGCCGGTGCCGCCGCAGTCAGTGTGCTGGAATGAGTAATTGACATTCATGTGCGCATTCTTGGCTGTACTTCGGGGTTTCTTACGCTACCGCAGCCGAGAATAAGGCTCTAACGCTTCCTAGATAGTGGCAATAGCCAGTATTGCAGCCACGTGCTGCTCATTTCGTCGTCAGCGATTGAGTTTGCAATTGCCACCTGAACTCCTTGTTCCTTTATTAAAAAAAAAAAAAACTGTATGGAAGTTGTTCATTTCTGTGCTCCGATAACGAACAAAATGTGCACAACAGCCTTATTGACCGCACGAATGCTCGCATCCTAATTTGGAACGTTTTCGAGGTTACAAGCACGTGCACAAGAAACCGCCTGGGTCAGACAGTGGTAGGCGTCAGCCATGTTTACCGTCTGTAATATGAACTGACGGAAGCACCCTGCTGGCAATTTCGACGGAGCCGCTTGGCACAGCATATGCAACTTAATTCTTCCGGTATATTCTACCTGACTAAAAGACGCCGAGCGCTTGGCTGGAAGATCAAAAATGGAACGATAAGCGCGGCTTTAATGCGTTCGTATTAGGAGCGTCAAATCGGAAGTACGACTTCGAATGAATCCTGAGGATGGCACCGGTTGAGAGATATATGTGCCGTCAAACTTGGGGTAAAAATGCACTGTCGTTTCACTAACCTTTTTTTAAGGAAACGCTGTTTTATGCATTGAAGCACAAAAGTAACTAAAACGTCATCGCAGTTCACCGGACACCATTAAAATCAATGCATCGAAACTGCCGTATAGTTCTGAGAATTTGTTCCAAGTGGATATGCCTTGCATACTCACTAGCTACAGTTCGTATATTCAAATATGTGCCTTAAAGTAAGTAATTAAAAGGTGAATTAGCGTAATTACGTTCATTCATCAATTAAGCATTTTGATTTCTCGTAGAAGTAAAGGCCGCTGCATCGAGTAATTTAGATCAGGGGTTAGAATTGTGCTATCTTCCACAGGCAGTGTTTAAAAATTTGGTGCAGAAAACAACAACAACAACAACAACAACAACAACAACAACAACAACAACAACAACAACAACAACACTGTATATATATCTTCGCTCCTCGAAGAGACAGGACGTGTGTCGAGTGAGCTCCTGAACAACACTTTGAAATGTGGTGAACGCGGTTTAAATCACGGATCCGGGACTTAAAAGAGGTGCGACGTGATGCTAACGTATTTCTCGCGTTTATTTCGCTAAATAGTCACAAACTTTTTTTGTTGCTACAACAGCTGAAGCTCAGCTGAGGTTGAAGCCTTCTTCGCCGCCTTCGAAAAAAATGGTAGAATACGTACAAAAACAACGACACCCCCTCGCTCCCTTCTCCCCCCCTAATCTTCCCCGAACCCCTTATGAAAACGGATTTCCGGCTGAGCAGTCATGATTAAGTGATGCCGATGGTGGAGAACGCATTGCAGCGATAATACAATCATCTACTATAGCTCAGTGTACCTAGTATAAGGAAAGGATGGTCGAGCACACCATCCGCCCACGAGAGCGCAATCAGAGGGATTTAGATCGATGGGATCCGGACATGGCAAATAACGAAGAAAGAAAAGGCGCGTGGCCGGGCCTTCTGCCTAGCGTTCCAATTATAGAACAAAGATTGCGAAGAAAGTGCGGGTTCGTGGCTGCCGAGAATGAGTGTCTCAAACGACCTTTCGTGGCAGGCTATAGCAGTATACGCGCAGAGACGTCTCTTCTTGCAAGCGCGCCTGCGGCAGGCGCGACAGAAGTGACGACATTGAGAAGTACGCCGATAACGTGTTGGTAACATCCAGATCGAACACACGATGACGCCTCCCATAACTGCTTATCCTGCACAAGTGCGTGCGAAGCAGCGTCCGAAAACTATTGCTTGCCGAACTATAGCTTCCGCTTTCCAGCTTTTGGTGGCTGACGCAGTTGCCATATGGACTTCATTCTTCTGTGTTATCGCTAATTTTCGCTGACATATTCTCACCCCTACATTTCCGCGCAGGAGATCCGAACGTTGACATCGATTTCGCACCACCTTATGTATTTGTCGGACGTCTATGCAGTGTACGGGTATACGTGGGCGAATGTCGCTATCCGAGGTTATGTTTTCCTCAAGCGAGGTAAGCATTTCCCATGGACTGCAAATAACGCGAGAAAAAAATATATATTAGAAGATAAATAGAAAAAGACCCCGCAGCAGGAAAAAAAACAAACAAACTTGAAGGACACTTAAATTTCGCCTTTAAGAGTGGAACGCGATAGCATTCAAAGATCCCCTAACTGCTTCCCACGCTTCCCGGCAACTGCAGCTTATGTAACCGTAATGTTTACCGGGAAACGCTGGCGGCGAACGCTATGCACGAAAACGAGTTTTCTGGTAGAAACGCGGCCTCTTGCGCGGGCCGATCCCGTGAGGCAGTGCACAGCCGCGCCCCCCCCCCCCCAGCCCCCCCCAAAAAGCATCATTTTTAGGTTTCTGTGATTATTTCACACTTTTAATATATAAGAATATTTAAGTCTGAGGAGATTTAACATAAACAGCGCACGCTGTCAGTGTTTTGTTTCATTACATTTGCTTGTGGGCTGTCATTCTCAAAATTCCTTTTGAGAATGATAGCCCAGAATGAAACTTTGAGAATGAAACTCCTACATTGCATTTTGCATAGTTCTTGCCACAGATTTGCCTTCCTTTAGGATCCCGGGAGGTGCGAGGGCAGAGCCGCGCCAGCTTAAAAGGGGCTGAAAAGACAACGGGGACACCTGCCTGCCACCTTCCCCAGGTTGTGAGTGACCCTGTGAATATACGGTACCACTTCAGGTCTTACAGCCATAGTAGTCGTCCTCACCCTTGCTTTGCTCCTAGACCATTTTACCTTCTACAGGAGGGTTTCCAATGGCGTTACCATCGAGTCAGAGAACCCTGCCGTCTTACGACGGGAAATCTGATTGTCAAAGGCAAGCTGCATCCTGTGGCACCAAACCCTTCTGTGCCCGAGGGAAGTACTGTCCGCACGCGTGGCCTTTAGCAAAGTAAATGCAAAGGTCTGAAAAACGCAACGAATAGTCGAGTGGACGTTCGTGAGTAAAAGAAAGCCCTTTACCGAGTTGTCTAAAATGGTTAGAATGCTGTCACACGTAGTTAAACTTCCTTGCCCGTTAAAAACAATTAAAACGTCATCCATATATCTAGAAACTTTTAAAATGTTTAGAAATGCACCCCCAAATGCCTAATCAAACGCTTTGTCTATGGTAGCTATAAAAAAAAATGTTGCACAACAGCGGCGCAATGCACAAGCCGATGCAGATTCCACGTTTCTGCAAAAAGAAGTGTTCGTCAAAACTGATAAAAGTGCTATTAAGATATGTTTATGTTTCTAAAAGCGTTAAAAAATCTTCCACCGAGATACCAGCTGCGTTCTGGAAGGGAATAGTGCCATTTTCTTCAAGACACATCTTCACAGCAACAAAAAGATCTTTATGAGGAACGGAGTAGAAAATATCTACATCTACCGAAAAAGTCGGACCTATGTCCTCGTTAGCCCTTAGAAAAATCAACAACCTCGTCGGAGCTTTTTGTAACAAAGGGGTCGGATATAACAAGCGTCTCCAAACTCTGTAAAATGATGCGGCTAACTTGAACCTGCCACGTTCCACGCTCGCTAACTATTGTCCTGAATGGAACGCCGGGCTTATGTGTCTTCGCAGTGAAGAAAACACTTAGCGCAGGGCCCGAAGCGCGGCTGATGTCCCTAGCTAGTCTGTCGAGATTAGGAGACTTACACATTCTTTCAACCCAGCTTTTTACTCTGGTTTCAGGGTTCCCAATAGGTTTAAATTTCTTCTTCAGTGCCTCAGAGGCTTTAACATCAAAACGAAAGGCCGAGACTGTGTTAGTTACACTTCCATTAGGTTGTGTCAACCGGAGATAGATTTTGTTTTATAGTTCGTTGCCCCGCTAGGCTCATGAGTGTTCTTGTTTGCTGCGTTCTGCGCATGTTCCATGTTACCGCCCGTGTCGTTCCTGTGTTCTCGTCCGCTGTCCCCGTCTTTAATTTCGTTCAATATGATATGCGGTAAACACCAACTAGGCCAAACTGAAGTTCTTCTAATGATTATACATTTAACTAAACAAATCCTTTTAAATGAACTGCAAGCTCTTCAACGGCTGAGCAAGCATCCTTGTGACATTGCCCAAGTGAGGAGGCCCTGAGAGAAAGGATGTCAGGAATTGCAAAATTCACTCCAATTTTTCTAAATCTTGTTTCTAAAATGCTTTTCATTGCACATATAAATCGTCTACAGAATGAGAAAAAAAAAAGAATTGTCAATTGTCTCATCTTCACAACATAACGGACACAGCGGGGAGGGAGACAGACCATCCATGTGTTGATAAAATTTTATTGAAAGTGTTTAACACCGTAATAGTGTGAAAGTTACCTCAGTTTTACGAGTTGGAAAGAAATTTCTGCGCCGAGGGAATATAGGTGTTGATATTCTGCAAAATTATTTATAGCTGGGCTTAATAATAATAACAATAATTCTGGAGTTCTACGTGCCAGAACCACAATTGGATTGTGAGGCACGCCGTATTGGGGAACTCTAGAATAATTTTTACCACCATGGGGTTCTTTAACATGCACCCAAGGCATGGTACACGGCCACAAGTCTCACTAAATTTAATTGGGCAGCTGCACAAAAGAATGGAATGTATGCAGGATGCGATATTCACTATTAATGATGAATGTAAGGATAACGAATCTATTAGTATGACTAGTGATGAAGGCGGTGGACCTAGTTTTCTTAGAGCCAATATTACCGCCAGGAATTCAGTCAAATATACTGGTGTGATATCAAGAACGCTAAGGAGAGCAATCAGTAGCAGGGTCGGAAATGCCAATACCTCACAATCAGATGCGTCTACGCCTTCCTTCGACTCCAGGGCGCTGTTGATATTAGCCATGGGCTATTTACAACTCGCCTAGTTTTCTATCCTGTCTCGAACGCGCTAATTGTGGCCGTTTCCTGCCCCGGAAGATCAGGTATTACGGCTCAGTTAAGTGCGGCATGCTATTCTGTTGAATGGCCGTCTATAATTGAAGCGACGGATCATGTTTGTGGCATTTGCCGCGGTAGCTCAGTGGATATATGGCGCTGCGATGCTGAGCTGTAGGTCGCGGGTTCCTTACCTGCCGCTGCATTCCGATGGGGGCAAACGCTCGTGTTCCATGTATTCGGTGCGCGTTAAAGAACCTCAGGGGGCCAAAATTAATTCGGAGTACCCCACTACAGCGTGCCTAATAATCAGATCGTGGATTTGGCATGTAAAACACTAGAATTTAATTAGTTATTATTTGCACAATTTTGAACATCCCATTTAATACAAAGCTTGGATAACTATATAGATGGTTTGCACTGACGTCATCGAGGCCACCATCTTGGGATACTAGCATGTTGAGAAGCTGAGTAAACAAGAAACGTACGTGACAGCACGACAGGCGCTTTTAGCGCCCAGCACAAATCGATAACAGTGATAACCTGTTGAAAAGATGTCGCCGTAAAGAAGAAAAACAATGTATGCGTGGTAACATGGCGCAGTGACGTCATTGTGGCGCCGTCATGTTCGGATACTAGCACGGCGAGAAGGTGCGTCCGTGATGTCACGTGAAATCCGTATAAGAAGGAACGCGTATTGGAATGTGTTTCACGACGTGAACATGACTGTAAAATGATGCTGTTTCTCCTTGCACAAATTGAAATAGGCGTTAAGTGCCGATTGCGTTCATGAGCCTTCGGGCAGCCAGCGTGCTTTCTGAAACGGCGCTCGCGTTTACACTCGTGCCGTAAAAGTGACCTTATTTGAACCCGAAAAGAAGAGTGCTTACTACTTTGGCTATCTGAAGATGATATTTGCTTTTTATCGGCACTCTTTCTTATTTTCACGCAAGTTCGCGGAGATCGCGCCATAGGACTCCATGCTTTCGCACTGAGAATTGACGCCTCTTGATCCGTGGCGACGTCTCTCGAGAAAAAGGGAGACTCCGATCGAGAAATCGGCACATTCCTGGGATTTGTTGAGAAACCCGCTTAGTCTTGAAACCATGTTCTGTACAAATATGGGACGAATCCACTTTGGAGGATGGGCCAAGAACCTGGTGGTATAGCTGTTGAGGGAGGGAACCAACGATAACACACGTGCGACCATTAAGAAAAGAAAACCCAAATTCTGTTCACGTGTTAGGACTTAACAACGTGTACACAAGCGAAAGGATGTAGTCGAGAAGCCAGGGCAAGAGTGAACTTCATCGAACTTAAGCATGCGCTCGAATGAGTCTGAAGTGACCAACTGAGCAGGCTGCGCGACGAAGACCGACGTTTCCCACAAATGGCTGTCCTACTGCCTTCATCGACGCTTCGAGATTACTCCCCGCATGTCTCGTAAATCACGTGCATTGACAAAGTGACGCATGTATCAAGACGAGCCTTAGTGGCACATTCTAATGACTCCTGTGTAATCAATGGTTAATGATCCGTAAGGCAAGTGCTCACCAACAGGCATGGTTCGCCATTATATGTGCTGCATATGCAGGTTCGAAGGTTCAGCGACGCATGGCGTCTCTTGTTCGACCAGCTTCCACAGGCAGCTCAATGTTGGGCCGATTCGGTGGCATCCGCGGTATGAGGCTCGCGCAACGAGCCATACGCAGCTATTCTCAACAGAATGACAAATGTGCGAGTGTGCTGCGTAACCGAGAAGCCCAGCGCCAAGCCGATTCCCAGTACTTCATCAACATCACCATCACAACCGCCTTTCTGACGCTGCTGATGAGTTTCGTTGAATAAGCCAACTTGCTCTTGGCTGCCGGGTTACGTCTCGGTCCTATGACTGTATCATCACGCGTTCCGCGAAAAGTAATGAGAAAGGGGGAAAAACTTCGAAAAGGCTGACACGCCAGCTCTCTCTCTATATATACATGCAAGGCTTGCAACTTCTGACGGAGGTTATTCAGATTATATGAAGGGAACACAGAATAATAAACGAGAAAATCAGCTCCAGATATACAAATGCCCAAGTATACGTGCCGAGTGGCTCTAAGTGCAACCGCATGCAATACAGCTACTTTTGTAGCTCTATTTGCTCCGGAGCGAGTTACGAGCGTCACACCAATGCTGATACGCTCATCATTCGGTCGCTACAGCGCCGCAATTTCTGAAGTTTCACTTTTCGGTTGGCGGTGGTAGAGAGCTTTACTGCGAACAGCATATTTAAGCTATAGGAAATGGGCCATCATCGTGTTCGTACGGCTGTCCGTGTCCCATACATATATATATATATATATATATATATATATATATATATATATACGTGTGTGTGTGTGTGTGTGTGTGTGCGCGCGCACACACAAAAATTGAGTAGATGATACCGGAGATCGAACCATCGATCATACGCCTTCGAGGCGAGCACTTTAGCCGCTACGCCGCGACCGCTTTCATTTTTCCTTTTTTCTTTTGTGGTATCTATAGCAGAACACAAATGACTCTTGTGGTCGCGTAAACATGCACATACACTAGTGACGCGGCTCTTCCATTTGAACGGCGACACAGGCACATGCAAAGAGCTCCATAAAAGAACCTATTAACTCTTGGGACATGCTGCCCGGGCAACGGTTAAGCTTCACAGGAAACACTAACATATGGCGGTAAGGACACACGCCTCACCAATGTAGAATGTCACTAAATTTACAAAATTCAGCTTGATCACATACATCTCTCAAATGGAGAAAAAAGCGCAATGAATAATGTCGTGAAACGAATGGTACCTGTGATCTGCACCAAATCCTTCTACGACTCCTCCTGGACAACATAGACGCACTTCTGATTGTCACGTCCAAAGAAATAGCTATACGAGGAAAAGCCGCACTAAAGCAACTGGCAAAGAGCTTTCTGCATGGCCCAGCGGGGCCACGTGTCTCTCAGACGTATCGCACGTCCTGAGAAGGCGAGCGAGACTATACCGGATTGAAGTGCGGGGCCACACGGGGCGCTCACCCGCCGTGGTTGCTCAGCGGCTATGGTGTTAGGCTGCTGAGCACGAGGTCGCGGGATCGAATCCCGGCCACGGCGGCCGTATTTCGATGGAGGCGAAATGCGAAAACACCCGTGTGCTCAGATTTAGGTGCACGTTAAAGAACCACAGGTGGTCGAAATTTCCGGAGTCCTCCACTACGGCGTTCCTCATAATCAGAAAGTGGTTTTGGCACGTAAAACCCCATATTAAAAATAGAAAACGGGGCGCTCTTTTATACTCGTGCACGGCCGCGCTAGCAAGCGTCTCCTCGACGTGCCATGAACGGTGTCCGCGCCTATTCGCAACCAGCGCCGAGAACTCGCCAGCGATGCCACCGCCGCGTTCGTTCACTACCCTCCTTGCTTACAGCGCTTGTGAATACGTGCGCAAATGGCGAAAGTGTGACGTTTTTGGTGACCGTATCGCGCGAATGCATATACGGTGGCACGATCAAATGATCTGACGTTTCGTGAAGACGTCGGTGTGCGTTTGCTGTCCCGCCTCGTGCCATCTGCTTTTGACCCCAACCGCGCGTCCTAACACATGCGGTATGGAGTAAGTCGCTAGAATAACTACGAATTAATGTTCCTAGAATAATTCCGAACTAAAAATAAGGGGCCTTAGAAGTGGCGCGCCCAAGCGGCCTTGCGTGGCCCAAAACCACACGCCCCGCTTGCGTTCTTTTTCGTTCTCTCACAGTAATTGAGTGAAATGGACACTGAACTAGTTTTTAAACACGGCAAAGAAAGGTTCCCGAGTAGTAGACAATGCTGTTGGTAACACGCGCGCTAAACATTATTGTGCTGCGCGCAGCGAGGAACCGAGCATCTCGTATAACAGGCCGCTTGCTTTTACGGCTTTGCGAGACTGCCATTTTTCTTCCACCCTATGTGTCATCAGCGACGCTACGGCGGGCGTAACAGGTTATTGCTTATCGGCCAGATTTCTTCCCCGCCATTTTTTTTTTCTTCGAAATGCCAGCTGGCTACCAGCTCACGTCAGGTGGCAGCAGCCCACGGACACCAGTAATTTGTTTCGCGAGCGCATGCATGCACACCCTGCCAGATCTACAGGAAACTAGGGGCGATATGCACGGCATTGCTGTCGGTGTCGTCCCAGCTGAGAGGAACCGATGAGTCGAGGGAGAATGCTCCTCCTTTCTTTAGGCAACCAGCTCGGGCCCGAAATAGCAAGGCGCTGCCCTTCGTGTTATTGTACAGATTTTACTTTCTAATTTCTTTCTTGCCATTCTTGTAAATCTCAGTGGTCTTCTTCGTTGCCATCCTTCGTGTCTAATTTTCTGTCTCCGTCTCTCTCACTTTCTTTTTGACGACTCCTGGTTGTCTCTTTACACTTTCAATCACCCTGTCAAGCGGCGTGATAACCGCACCATTCAGTTGTGGCCAACATACGCACCGTGCCGTTTGCAGGTTTCGCTTTGTATGCGTCATGGACCACATCCCGGCCAGTGCTACAGTGCGGTGATCTCGCGGCGTGAAATAGGCGGTACGACATACGGGGGTATACGTGACTGCTGAGGATACGGCGGAAACGCGTTCCTTACAAGTGCCGCATAACATCACGCCCGCGACGACCTGCCATCTCGTATAAGCGTCCAACAAGGTTGTACAAGCGTCGCAGTAAAGACGCGCGTGCTTACACCCACTTCATTTTTCATCGGAACCATTTAGCAGCTCGTTTAGAGCAGGTACAAGACCCCGCGTTCGCGGCGGTCCGGGACATTTACGCGCGCGACACAGGAAGCGCCCGGTGCTGTGAACATGCGTATCGATCGCGCGGCACCTATAGCCGAGTGGAGCAGTGCCTAAATCGAGCCGTGGCTGTGCGCGACCTGCACCCGAGTCAGGGGTCGTTAAACCCGCGAACGAAAGGTACCGCCCTCGGCGAGAGGTCGAGAGCGGCCAAAGCTTCTCGACGCGTGAAACAACGCAGAAAAGGTTACGAGAGTACGCCGGCCACGCACTTCTCGGAAGCCCTGAACTCCAAAAGCAACGCTTCTTGGTTGGAAGCGATGACCTTTCATGCGGCACACTCATTCTGTGGCAAACGGGTGCGGGTGGCCACGATGTTCAAGTTTCGAGTGGCTCTCGCCGTTCCGAGCCATATGTACTGTTGATGTTTGCTCCAGCTTTGTTCGTGTTGACCGAGAACGAGCCTCGGCGTTTAACCACGGTGACCCAGAGACCGGGCGTGCTCTTGAAGAGCGAGGAAGCAGTCGATACGATGTCCACCGCGCTGCGTTCGCTGCGTCTGTCTCGAGCCTCACGCATTTCTAGGGGGATGCATGCAGGCATCGCTGAAGAGAATACGTAACATGGCCAACGCAATAAAACGCGCATACATGCGCAGAGCTCCTAGAACTTAACGCGCAGCCGGCTGGCCTTCAAGACGGTTTGCATTGACGTCATTGTGGTCGCCATCTTGGGGGACTAGCACGTCGAGAAGCTGCGTAAACAACAAAAAAAAAAGATATATGGCAGCATGACAGCCGCGTCTTGCGGCGAGCGAAAAATCATAACAGTGATAACCCGGTGAAAAACAGTCGCCGCCAAAAAGCAAAACAATGTAGGTGCGCGCGATAACAGGGCGCACTCACGTCGTCGTGGCCGCCATGTTCGGGTACTATAGTACCCGAACATGGCGTGCTATATATAGCACGGTGGGAAGCTGCGCCCGTGACGTCATGTGAAAACTACGTGTAAGTGAAAGCTTGCGACTTGGCGTCGCGTTCTTTATACATCAGCAGAATTCTAGTGATGCAGTATTCACGTGGAAATGCCTGGAGAGGGCAAGAAGAAATGCCTGGAGAGGGCAAGAATAGCAGTGTTATTCTTGCCATATCCCGATACACGGCTACTGAGATGCGCGCGCGATTTCGCTGTGAACGGTCCCAGCATGAAGGAAGCCCGCGAATAGACGCAAAATTACCGCGCGACTGGCCGCTCGAGGCAACATACGTGTATTCGCGGGCTTCTTTCACGCTCGAAAAAAAAAAAAACACTTTAATGTAGCACGTACTGAGCAACAGAAAGCAGTCTCGGGAGTTTTTCATGTTGCTCTACAATTTTCTCATTGAAACTTTTCCCCTAACTATAATATTTGAGAAGTTGATTAATTATTTAGACTAACTATTAATTAAGCGGAACAAAAGAATACTCTGGGTATCTCCAAGCGACAAAAAACAACGTTGCCTTGATTCTGTGCAGCTACGTAGCATTTACATATTTTTAAATCTTCGTGTATGATAGTTGGGACACCCTGCATATATACGCTGTAGAGATATTTACGAACTTTCATTAAGGCTCGTGGCCCGCAATAATGTCAGCAGCGCTTTCGAGGTGCGTAACGCGCAGGTGGTGCTTTGCTGCGGGCCGAGAATGTGCCGCAGTTCCAAGGTCGAGACCCGTTGAAGGAGTAGTGCCGCTTCAAAAAATGTCCCTCTAACGCATAGCGACGGCAGTCGCACAGTCGCTATATATGATTTCATAGATTATGAAAAGGCATTTGATTCAGTTGAGATACCAGTAGTCATAAAGGCATTGCGTAATCAAGGAGTACAGAAGGCACACGTGACTATCCTGGGAAATATACACAAAGAGTCCACAGCTACCTTGGTTCTCATCCACAAGAAAAGTAGAAAGTTACCTAGCAAGAAAGGGGTCAGGCAAGGAGGCAATCTCTCCAATGCTATTTACTGCATGCTTACCTGGAGGCTTACGAAGAGGTTTCTACTCAAATTGAGGACGACGCAACGAGCTATGGAAAGAATAATGATAGGTGTAACGTTAAGGGATAAGAAAAGAGCAGATTGGGTCAGGGAACAAACGCGAGTTAATGACATCTTAGTTGAAATCAAGAAAAAGAAATGGGCATGGGCAGGACATGTAATGAGGAGGGAAGATAACCGATGGTCATTAAGGGTTACGGACTGGATTCCAAGGGAAGGGAAGCGTAGCAGGGGGCGGCAGAAAGTTAGGTGGGCGGATGAGATTAAGAAGTTTGCAGGGACGGCATGGCCAGAATTAGTACATGACCGGGGTTGTTGGAGAAATATGGGAGAGGCCTTTGCCCTGCAGTGGGCGTGACCAGGCTGCTGCTGCTGCTGATGATGATGGAAGTATTCCAGCTATTAAAGTGGGAAGGCTTAGGAGTGAGGATCAACGACGTAAATGTCATGTAACCTTCGGTTTGCAGGTGACATTGTCCTGTTTAGCAACACTGGGGACGAATTATAACAAATGATTGAGGACCTTAACTGAGAAAGTGTAAGGGTGGGAGACGAATGTGTAGGAGACAAAAATAATGTTCGATAGCCTGGCAAGGGAACAAGAGATCGCCAGTCAGCCTCTAGAGTCTGTACAGGAGTACGTTTTATCTAGGTCAATTACTCACAGAGGACCCTGATCGTGAGAAAGAAATTTGGCGAAGAATAAAAATGGGTTGGAGTGCATGCGGCAGGCATTGCCAAATCCTGACTGGAGGAAATGAAGAGTCATTGCATTCTACCGGTGCTAACATATGGGGCAGAAACTTGGAGGTTAACAAAGAAGCTCGAGAACATGTTAAAGTCCGCGAAAAGAGCGACGGAACAAAAAATGTTAGGCGTAACTTTATGAGACAGGAAGCGAGCGGTGTGGATCAGAAAGCAAACGGGAATAGCCGATGTTCTAGTTGATACTAAGAGAAAAAAAAATTTAGCATCGGCAGGCCACTAATGCGTCGTGCAGGTAACCGTTGGACCATTAGAGTTACACAATGGGTGCCAAGGGAAGGGAAGCGCAATCGCGGTTCGCAGGAAATTAGGTGGGGGGATAAAATTAGGAAACTTGCAGGCGCAAGTCGGAATCAGTTGGCGCAAGACAGGAGCAATTGGAGATCGCCGGGAGAGGCTTTCGTCCTGCAGTGGACACGAAAATAGGCTGCTGCTGGTGATGATGATGATGCCGCTGCTGCTGCTGATGATGCAGGGATGGTATTCTCTGGCGATCACTTTCAGAGATGGTTTCACTTTCGCGAGACTTCGCGCGCGAGATTCGGTATACTGGGCGCGTCGATGTATACGGCCGACAGACTGTCGGCTTCGGACGACGATGGTGAGCTTACTGGCACAGCGCCAGAAACGCTGTGGGCCGTATCCGCGTGAACGCATCCGGTGCCGAGTCGCGCGAAGTCTCGCCAAAGTTAAACTATCTCCGGTGGTGATCGCCCGACAATATATACCGCCCCAAGGAATCGGACTGATGCGATCATTGGTGCATTCGTTTTGAGAGCAGATACGGGCAACGCGCATATAGTCATTTGCGCCAAAATTCCGAGTGAACGCTAGTCGAGCTTCACGCGACTACGGAGAGCCCTTTTCTTTTTTTGACGTGAGACGTATGCGTACGAGCCTTTCAGTTCGTTCAGCACAGGGTGTTGTGCTGGAATGTATTTCTCTGCGGCGTAAAGCACGCTCCCGCAGGGCGCGCCGAGTCATTGCGCCTGACGCATGTATGGAACCACGTGTCACTGACGTCACGCTGGTTCTACTTAAACGGCTGTGGAAATAAAGACAGGGGCTCTTTCCCCTTGCTGGCGTTTTGGACTACAGTCGTCTTCTGTCTTTCGTCGATCACGCACTGATAGCGGCGGCGCCGATACGACAGGTGTCGCTTGCTAAAACCGCATGTAAGGAAAACATATAATACTATTATATCGCCTACATCTGTGCAACCGTAAATATATACTAACGCGCCTTATACTTTGTTGTCGTTGTGTAGAGGAGAGAAACCGTTACTCGATCGCACACGTGTCGCGGGCACAGATGCGCCGTTGTCGCATTATACACTACGCAATCGCAGATAAATTTTGGGCCGCTCAATTCGCATGGCCTTTAATTAACCCGCCTTCCGCACGCGTGTGGACGTGCGAGAAACCGCCGCCCACGTCGCACTCGGGTGCACGAATTCCGGTTCACGCTGTGTCCGCACGAGCAGCGAAATTTGTGCATATGTGTGCGACACGTGCAGGAACGTCCGCACCCGTGCGGTACACAGGTGGGCGGAATGCCGTGCGGACTGAGCTTGAGTCGGACCTTCGCTCGGCGCTCGCAGAGGCACATACTCGGCAGTACATAAGTCTGTCAGAGCGGTCGCGTTTGAAAGAGCTCACTCAGCGATAGTGAGCATAATCCGCAAAACTCAAAAAACCTGGGCTCACCGGGAGTTAGAAAGCTCACAAGTGTGCAATTTGTTGCAGAGATCTGACCCTTGCAAGCGTCAGATTTCTGCAACAAGTTGCACATTATACATCCGCGCATGCTCGGATATATGGCACCCTCGCGCTCGACAGACAGATCTCCAGTATAATGAAGACGAAGAGACTCGGACAGCAAGACAGACGAATGCCGATTCTTGCTTTCTTTCTTTTTTTCTTTTCTTTTCTTTTTTGCTTTTTGAGCTAGCTGTCGGGGAAGTGAGGTTCCATAATGGAATTGCTGGGTCGTGCGCTATCCAATAAAGTAATAAAAGTAGGACGAACACTTTTCTGTCAATACTCCCTTTAAGCAGGTGACCTTCGTAATGCGTCACTAAATGTGACTTGCGCATGCGGTTGCATAAATTCTGCACACTACAGGCTCCACACACCACCCGCAGCACGCACAAGACGTTTCGCGTATAAACCCCACTGCAGCTGCGTCCCCGATATATCGCTGCACGACGCCGAGGCTGTCGATGGACGCAGTATATGCATACGCGTGTGCCCGCGCGCGTTTATTTCTCATGCAGCTGTTTTCTCGCCCGGATTCATTTGATCGTTGCATCGACGAGCGTTGCCATGGCCACAGTGCGATTCTCGCGGACGTAATCGAGCTCGTGCAGTTCTGGGAAAACAAAAACGCATCGCGCACTCGTGTTCTGAAAACTCCACGGCCGGGCTCGGAGGCTCACAACGGCTCCTCTTTCGCCTTTCGGCGAAAAGGCACCGCCTGAAGTGCAGACAAAAACAGCGTTTAACATACGCGTTGGCCTCACATTACCTTGCTCTTCAAGCTTATATGCAAAGAGATCGGTAAGCATGTGTGCTGACCTGTTTTTTCCCGGCCTATAGCGCTGTAGAGCGCGAGGTTTCAGGAGATGCGCACGTGTAATCGGGCACGGGAAATAAAGTTGGTCTATTCAATGTAGTCTCGCCGTTAAGCCGAACAAAAGAAAAAGTGCGTTCGGCGTTGTCTTCGTAATCTAAGCGCATTGTCGAATGAACGGAGAAGGGGCGGGCGGCGAATTGTCTTTTTTTTTTTTACTCCTGCATTCTTTCTACGTCGAAGGATAACGTTACTCATGGTTGCTGAGCACGGTGGACAACGCACGCTTGTATTCCGGTGCTCAGTTTTTTTTTTCTCTTTGTGGTGGTTGGTATTCCCAGACAAGGAATTGAAGAAAAACAAATACTTCGCGGCGAAAACAATAGCGCGAGAAAAACGGGACACGAAAGACCAGACAGGCCGCGGCGGAGCGCTGGTACCCGTCCGGTCTTGTCCCGTTATTCTCGCGCTGTCTTTTTCGCCACGAAGCAGTGCCAACAGGCTCAGGTTCAGACGCGCTTCAATATATTAACGCTTTTATGGAAGCTGTCGAATTAGGAGGAGAAAGGAAAAAAAAAAGCTGATTTATGTACCCAAATCATAGAGAGGTTTACAAATGGTGGACCCAAGCAGCCTAATGTAAATGCGCTATACAGTTCTATAGCGTTAGCGGCATTGCGCATGCGGGCAACCTGCACCACGCTTGAATTCTTTTGTATACACACAGGCCGATGGCGCCCGCCATATCTCCCCCCTCCCCCCCCCAAAAAAAACCCCGGGTCATTACTCCGGTGTTGGGTTTCTGTCGCGCTGGTAATTTGAATATAGACGGAAACGAGGTGCCCCTGCCATCATGACAACGCACAAAAGCAAATAGTTCGAAATTGCGAGGGCATTATGAGCGACGCTTACATTTATGCCGAATTTGATAAGGCTCTCTTTAGCTGCACAAAGAATATTAGTTAGTCTAACTACAGTCAATATGCACTTTGCTCGGCGTATACACAGAACAGGGCATGCAGCGCCAGAGGAACGAAAGTTTAACGTCTCATGTCGAGCTTGCAAATTTTGGATTCGATGTCCTTCTTTGTCGAGGTAAACCCGCTCTCCCGTATCGGGTATGTTTCTAGGTTCTTTCATGGGCCGGTGCCGGAGATAGTGAAGTTTAAAAAAAAGAAGTTTAAAAAAAAATTTGCGCTTATTTCGCAGATAGACCTGGTATACCGGTGGTAAGGGGAGCGATCTCGCATTTTTTTCCCTCGTGACAGCTGCAGTGTTTCGAGACGCTATAGCTGTCGCTCATGCAGACGCTGCGCCTCTGATCGAAGTCGCAGCAGACGCTGTCGTTTTGAGACGCTGCGGCTCTCTCGGATGAAATTATACCGTGCACACACACACCCCATTCACACTCCCAATTCGCTCAGGAAGACATTATTGTCTTTCGTCGAAGTCAACTAGAGGTTGAATCACCTTCCAACTTTTTCTTTCTTTTTTTGTCTGCTAGATCTATTATCTTACGTTTGTCAGTCGCGTTTCTTTTTTACCGCAGGGATTTTGCTCTTCACTGACAAATGCAGGTAAGTACACACTAGGTGAGACTTGCTTTTCTCTATAGGATGGTAAATTTCTATCATAGTTTCATTCAGCTCATTGCATTATAGTTACCTTTGAGTATCACTACCTATGCAACACAATGAAAGGTTACCCTCATCTTCTTGTCCGCCTTTTTTTCTCAGAAGCGGATGGCATGGAGACGGTGGTGGTGATTTTCCCACAGGCGTGGTTAACCTAGTAGACTTGACCGGCAATCGCTGCGTCCGAGCGTCTCTTTCCGTGTCGTAAATACGTGTCACCCGCCGCGGTGTCTAAGCGGCCATGGCGTTCTGCTGCAAAGTACGAGGTTGCAGGTTCGATTCCCAACCACGGCGGTGGGGGGTGAAATGTAAGGACCCTTGTGTTTCTAGGGTGCGTGAGAAGAACAGCAGGCGGTCAAAATTAATCCGGGTTTCTCCACTATACGCATCCTCGCGCACTACTCAGGTTTTCTTTTCTTTTTCTATTTTTGGCTGCACCTGCAGATAAAAAAGTAATTGCCCGTGGCAGATAGCACAATTCTTGTTATAAGTTATTCGATGAGGCTGCCATTATTGCCACGGAAAATCAAAATGCTCAATGGCGTAATTATCTCATTACACTAATTAATATTTCAATTAATCTTACGGCACATATTTAAATCTACACGTTGTAGCTAATGACTGTGCGAGGCATAGCGACTTGAATCCTGAAGATGGCACCACTTCCGAGATATGCGCCGTCAAACTTGCGGTAAAAGAATGCGCCGTTCCACTTGCATTTTGAACAGAACGCTGCTTTCTGCATTTAAGCGCAAAAGTAACTGGAACGCCAACGTATTTGGCCGGACGCTTCGAAAATTAATATATCGAAACTGTTGCAGTCCTGGGGAACCATTTTTAAGTCGACATGCCTTGCATGCTCATTAGCTACAATTCGTAGATTGAAATATGTGCCGCAATGTAACTAATGGGAAAGTTAATTAGCGTAATTATGTCAATTATTCAATGAGGCATTTTGACTTCTCGTAGAAGTAATGGCCACCTCAACGAGTACTTTGGATCAAAGGTTAGAATTCGGCTATCTGACACAAGCAATCAATAAAAAAAAAGTTGGTGCAGTTAAAAAATACGTATATCCGCGGCCCTCCTGGGAAAAGCGAACAGTTCTGCACGCGCGTGAGGAAACTCCGCTCTTCTCACGCTGGTGGTAGTGGTGAAAACGTTATTTTGCGCGGAAAGTTAATAGGGTGGGCTTCGTCCTTCCTGGGCGTCTGCCCCGAGCCCTTGGGCTCTGGCACGGCGTCGTCGGCGCTCTGGACTGGCCACAGTTGATCTTCTGGGGCTGAGCTGAGCAGAATGCGTTGAAGGGCTGGTTGGTGCTAATCCACAATTACTTTGTTCAGCGCAAAACAACGGACACAAGAAAGACGACAGGACAAGGCGCGACAAGCGCCTTGTCCTGAGCTGAGCAGCGCAGCACACCAGCGCGCGCGCAGGCTTTCGCTAGAGGCCGTCTCCCCGTTGCTACTCGTCAGCCCGTTGCATTCCCAGAGCGTGTGCTCGAGAGTTTCTATTGAGCCACATTACTAACATTCGTTTGTCTCGCATATATCTAGATAAATTACATTCCGCATTAGTGGATTACAGTATTATGTCCTCGTTTGTAATTTGCCGCCACTGGACAGTCTCCGACTTATTTAGTTTTTGATGAAGTGCTGGATAAATACAGCTCTTCATTTTGTAATGTATTGTTATGTGTTTGGTCAATCTGTCTCCCCAGTCCCAATCTCCGTCCTCACCTTATTTGGCGGCCCCCGAGTCGACGGCACCAATGCTTGTCGCAACTCGGTCGGTCAGCCCTCGAGCTGCGTTGCGTACCGCCTCGTTGTTTCCGCCGTCCCCTGGTGAAGTCGTATTATACGCAGGTGTCCATAGTAATTGAACGTTTTTGTCATTTTTTTTTGGCTCCTTTAAGTAATATGTGTAGTGCCTCCGGGGAGATTCGGCCATTTGCATGGCTGCGAGTCACTGATTATATATATATATATATATATATATATATATATATATATATATATATATATATATATATATATATATATATATATATATATATATATATATATATATATATATATATATATATATATATATGCTAATTAATTAATTATGGGGTTTTACGTGCCAAAACCACTTTCTCATTATGAGGCACGCCATAGTGGAGGACTCCGGAAATTTAGACCACCTGGGGTTCCTTAACGTGCGCCTAAATCTAAGCACACAGGTGTTTTCGCATTTCGCCCCCATCGAAATGCGGCCGCCATGGCCGGGATTGGATCCCGCGACCTCGTGCTCAGAAGCCCAACACCATATATCCACTGAGCAACCACGGCGGGTTATATATATGCTTCGGTTTGCGTTATTGCTAGTGCTATCGCCGTTCCTTCTGCTGGTTCTGTATACTCTATCTTTATTGTGACGCTTGTTACACTTTCTTTTTATGTGATCGACTAGACTTAAGCACAGCAAAGGATTCTTCTCGTGCTGTCCAGAAGCATCTCCTTTCAGATCGGAAGCGCTAATTGCAGGACCAGATGAAGTTGCGCGGTAACGTCCCAATGTAACACAGCGGCTACGAGGGGCGCCGTGATGGAGTGCCCCGGATTAATTTTGACCACCCGGTATTTTCTAACTTCAAGTGTGCGCGCAAACTGGTGCTCTGGTCTCTCCCATTCCTTCTCTCCCTCTTTGCCCCTTTATCTCATGCTCTTAGAGATGTACAAGATACCGAAATAGTGTTTTTAAGATAAAATACTAAACACTGCACAAACAAGACAGAAGGTAAAAGGAAGATGGACACTTTAAATGTTCAGTATAGCCGAACTAGGAATGCCGCTTTAAGCCAACTTTTCGGCAAGAACACCTGTTTTCGCCAGGGCCTCAACTGCTTAGGGTGCTAGGCGAAAAAGGTAAGGCAAATACTGGGGAAAAAAAAGAGAAAAGAAAAGAAAGAGATCACTTAGTAGAGTACTAAAACCGAAATTCCAAAAGTGTCCGAGGAAAATCCTGAAAAAAGTATTTCGTTGTACTTTCAAGGTACTTTCAACATACGAGACACTGGAGAAACAAGAGAATTTCTATATGACTGCGGCGCTTTCTTTTGTCGAACAATATAAAGGGCCAAATTACCGAAAACATTTGCTCACCTTCGGAAAGGGGGGGGGGGGGGCTTTTAAAAATTTGCATCAGACAGCCTGCCTTCTTTTTGAAGATATCGGCGCCTACACTGAAAGCCGCTCTCGGCAGCCTTGCGGATAAGAAGAAAGAAAGAAAGAAAGAAAGAAAGAAAGAAAGAAAGAAAGAAAGAAAGAAAGAAAGGAAGAAAGAAAGGAAACGTTGAAAGGGAAGAGTACTTCAATGCCAACGTCACATCTTAGTCGTGGCTCCGTCGTACTCAAACTAAGAGCGTAGTTGTTGCGCAGCTGCACCCTCGGGATTGTCCGCTGGCGAGTTGTGGAAGGAATGCCCTTGTCGCGTGCCCGACTTTGTTTCTCCTTTCCGTTTAGCCCGGATGAAGTCGGCTGCAGAACAAGGCTGTACTAATTACGCTACTAAATGCTGCTTTGCGAAAGTGTTTCGAAAATACCAAAATACTCACGAAAATATTTAAAATACAGCATGTCAGTAGTTGGCACAGACACACATTAGCCGATCCCCCATTGCAGGGTAGCAAACAGAACGTGCGTCTGGTTAACGTCACTGCCTTTTCTTGTTTTCTCTCTCTCTCTTATAGAACTAACTATACGAGCGTTTCAGCATTCCGTCCCTCTCTGTATGTGCGAGCCGCGGCTGAGAATCGAAACCACGACATCGCATTCAGCAGATGAACGGCATAACCTCGGCGGGTGCCTGTGGCCGGCTTGAGTTCTGTCTTCCACGAAGAGTTGCTTTTTCTTCTCTTCCTCCTCGCTGCGGTTACGTCGCTCATTTCAAGTTATTCGCGGTCGCATTGAGACTGGAGATAACCAATGTCTGCAGTTCGTATTAATTTATGCGCGAACAGAAGTCAGCACAGACATGAAAGAGACAGGACGTGCCGCGTTACCAGGAAGGACGGAGAAACACAACCGCCCCACTGTCGAAGAAATAAGGTTCAGCAGGTCTATGTCCCGTCTCCGCGCACGTTCCTATTTGCGCTAAATTTAACACGGGTATGCACCCAATTTTCTCTTGGATGTATCCTACTGAACAATCTTAGCATCCTACACTTATGTCTGCTGCAATGTGAATGAAAATAAGCAACACGGCAGCCACACAAGGTTGAAAAGCTGGAAGCAAGGACCTCGTCGGGTCATCCGGCCTGTTTACACCCTTTGCCGCAGCGCTTTTATCGCCAGCCTAAACTATGACATCACGCCAGACATCGGCACCTGCAAGATACTGCATTTCTCATCTCTGCACAGAGAGTGTTGTTACCGACCGATGAAAAGACCTTGTACCCGAGTCCGCAGCCACGCACGATTTTACTCGTGCCAATTACATTCGCCGTCGTTGGCGTTTCTGCAGCAAACTGTGGCACACTGACGCTCTCCGGCAGTTCGTTTGTTCCGTATTTTTAGTTGTCAACAAGATAAACGCGTTGCAGGCTGATCGTCTTTACGGGTGCTCCAAAGGAGTGGACGGAACTCGATCGCAGTAACAAGGACATAACAAGCGCACAGTACGCCTAGCCCCGTCGAGCACTGATCTTTGCAGCAGAATCCAAGATCATCGTGCTCGCTGGTCCAAGCGTACCGCCCGCACTGACTGTTGTGATAACAATGCAAGGTAAAAAGAAGGGTGGGACGCTCCCGGGGGAGCCTCCGCCTCTGCCCGGACAAAGGAGACGCGCAAGTGGCACCTTATCGATGACCCGATAATCGTACACTCACCGCGCGCAATTGAGGGACGCCAGCAGTGCGCAGCTGCAGTCGACGCCTGTAGGACGAGTCTCCGCTCCCACTCTGGGCGTCGTTGCGGGTTTACAGGCTGGCGGCGCTGTAGATGGGGTCGTGTAGTAGCGCTGCGTCGGCGGAGCAGTTTAGCGGGACCTGCCGGCGTGCGCCGCACGTGTTGCTGTTCTTCGCGCTCCGAGGCAGTTCTCAGGCCCGAGAGCGTAGCAGCAGACGGCTTCGTTTCGTCTGCTGCGAAACGCGCCGGCGAGCGCACCTGGGCTGCGAGACCGACGCCACCTGGCGCAGCGCCGTGCGCCGACCAATGGGACGGCGAACGCGGACGCGCGCTGCGCGACGGGTCGTGGGTCCCACAGCCTTCGGCGACGAATTTCTGGCGGTGTTCGGTCGTTTCTTTATTTTTTTACGACGGTTTATCTTATCGGCGGCCCGCAGGACCGAAACTGATGGCGGCGGCGAGGCGAAATTGCCATCCCGTGTTTCGTTCTTGCGTTTCGGCGCGAATTATGTTTGCCGCGTTAATTGCGCGCGTGCAGCGTTCACTCGAGCGCGGTGCCCCTTGGTCGTAACTGATAACAGGAGGTGCTGGTTGGCATTGTAGGCGAGGACCCGGCGATAGGCACTGAGCGCCGCTCGCGGGGTATAGTTTCCAAGCGCAGTGGTGCACCGCTGCTGCGCGTGGTTGCGATTATGCAGCAAATTCTACACGTCACTTGAGAGAGTGGCGCTACTTCGAAGTTCTCCTGTTGGTCGTTTAGGAGGAAGTGGCTTTTGGAAAAGGAGAGCAGCAGCCGCGGTGTCGGGGGAAGGGAGTGGGAGGAAAGAAGAAGAGAGAAGTGCATGGGGAGAAAAGTAGCAGAATGTATCGCATGACCATGCAAGATCGAGGAAGGAGTGAAGGCACGTACGGGGGGAGTGAATGCTTGTCCAGCCCCGTGTTTCGGTGTGCATAGGTTTAAGGGTCCATGTAAACCTATAGATTGCTGTAAACCAAGAGCCAATCACAAGAAAGCTACAAAGAGAGAAGGAAAGCTGGGGAGGTAAGTTAGCTGCCAAAATTCGCCTGGTTGGCCACACTGCGCTTAAGGTGGGGAAGGAAGGCTAGAGAGCAGTGTAGAAAGGGTAAATGCACTAAGTTCACGAACAATTCACTACAGTCGCAAGGTCGATGCCCGAGTCCTCTAGTCTTCGGGAAGCGCAGCGGCGCCCTCTTAGCTTTCTGCATGCAGAGTTTCCGTGGCCAGTCCCTAGATATTTTCGCCGGCAAAGCTATCACGCAGCAAATATAAAGTAACACGAACCAGCGCCTCCTGTAGATACCAGAAGACATTGCATGCATTGCACGCATGTATTGAGCCGTGACGTCACGCGCAATTTTAAGGAGTCCATTGAAAATAATGTCGTAAAACAAAAACAACATTATTGCGCTAAACGTTCCCCACGTCCCTCATTTAAATGTACGTCACGTCTGCCATTTAGTGTTACGCAACGGCTCAAAGTGTGCAGGCCTAGGCCTAATATTATCATGCAGGTGTTGATGAGATTCTGCGATCACCATGCAACAAAGAGTAACACGTAACTTGATATGAGAGATGCATTTGGCAGTTTCTTCGCAGCTGCTACAGTGACACGCAGTAGTGTCAGCCATGCAGAACTTCATGAAAGTGCCTGCTAATCGCAGCGTACACATGCATCACGATATCCCGGGTGACAGCTGACGCTGCAACGAAGGGTGTTCCATACAAGTGCAACAGTGATTATGCGCAGATGACCTTTATGTTATTCCCGCGATGACAAATAAATTATAGCGTCGAATGCCACGAAACTGCACGGTAGATTATTAGGAGGGGCACCCTGTACAGGGGGGGGGGGGAGGGGGGGTGGCGGAGAGCGGGTATCCGAATTATTTTGACCACCTGAGGTTATTTAACGTGCACCGAAAACACGGTACACGATGGCTTTTGCATTCCGCCCCTGTATACATCGGAATGTGGTCGCCGCAGCCGAGAGTCTTCTTGTGACGAACTTGAGCAGATGGACGATCCAAGTGAGCCCTTTCTGGAGAAAAGCTGCGCGAAGGTTTCACAAAAGGCCATGCGCGGTCAATAATCACATTAGAAAAGAAAACTACGGGTTTTTCTCAATGTCACCGTTTCGCCGTTGATAAATACGGTGTACGACTTTACCCACGAATTTGCGTGCACATATGCAACTAGTGCTTGTTACTCCGCGGAGTCTTTTAATCCTTCTCTCCGAAGATATCTATACGCATATCTCCGCCTTGCCGCATTCTGGAGCCTTGCACGTACTTGAGGGCATGCCAAACCTGACACTCACATGTGCACATGCCATACACGCTGCGCGAAATATTGGCCGCTTGGCGGTAGTGCTTCCACTTGTACGACCATAGGCGACATTCAAGTGGCTTAGACGTTCTTTAAGTGGCTGAGCTCGTGCGCGCTCCGTAGTCTATCGTTGTTGTTCTTGCATGTGTTCGACAGCAAGGGAAGTTTGCACCTTGCAAATTTCGGAAAGAGTTCTCTCTAACCGCAACGTGACAAGCGTGTGGTCCCCATGTTTGACCTGTGATTAATGTGTACGATTTGCAATGAGAAGAATTGATATTCGTCTCGGTGTCGGTTAGAGAATGTTGAAGGTTTTGTGGATGAGGCAACGCGGTGACGCTGATTGCAAGGGGTTAACTGTCTATTAAGGCGGTATATGCAAGCGATAGAATGGGAAAGATTTACAAAGGCATCTAAAGACTACGAGTCAAAAGTCCCAGTGTTGTTACAATTTTGGTCTTCTTCCAATCTTAGCCGAATCTCTCTCCGAATTCCCTCCAGCGGCCTTGCACGCGCATTTAAAGTCCCACGACATCACCCTCGACCCATCGTTCGCCCAATCACACTGCAGTGCGCGTATAGCGGGCACACAACGGGGCTCCAGGGTGACACTGATCGGAGTTTCAGTGTCCCGAGGCCAGTGCTATAAATCCTCGCTTTTGCAGTGGGCCTCCTGTCTCACCACCGCGCAAGCACAGTCCCCAAAGGAATGCACTCCCATGCACGCTCGTTGGACGTGCTTCATCTTCAGTATGGCCGCGTGAATACTCTAGCAATGACGCAGATTAGTATGATGGCACTCAGAAATGTGTGAGCTTCATTTTTTAGCATGCCACAGCTTAATCATTCACGCGTACTGTGTCGGGTGCCACTAACTGCTTTATCTCAATCGGCCCTGGTCTGCCCCGACGGCATAGTCTTGCAAGAATGCAAATGCAGCCGCCTGGTACGTCATTGTCGAAACCCGGGAAATTGTCGCTATACGGAGCATCTTATAAACCTATGTACTAATGCACTCACCAGCTGATTCGTTAAGATCACAGAAAGAGCGATAATCGCACGTGGTACGCACCTTGAAAAAATCTATCCTGATACCATCCGTGACCAGCTATTCGTGCGGTCATTGTTTAATCCATAACGTGGCTGACCTCGTGTTCCCCGTGCAGCACGAAAATTTTGTCAAGCACCTCTATCATGGCCGCTTCTTGGACGTGAATGGTGCGAGAATGTTACGCATTTGTTATCATGGACACACCTGAGCTTGAGGCTGCTGAACTGAACATCGGTGTAAGCGAAGCTTTCCGTGCTGGATGCTTTGATTGACGATAATTAGCGGTCCGAGTGGCACTCCGCCCGCATTATCACTGCGATCGACCGGCCGTGAATGGTGGATGATAAGAAAATAAAAAAAGTAAGTAAAAGAAAAAAAATTATGCAGGTGCACGCACTGTGGAAATTGATGTAAATGAAGCTTTCTGTGCTGTTTGCTTTGATTGACGATAATTAGCGGTGATGTTGACGGCGAATGTTTAATTTCTTCGACGTTTAGTCCAACACAAGAGTGGTGAGTTAATGTTAAACGTCACCTTACGTGTACCGCTGCTGTCTGTACGCGTAGTACACAGAACACACAGGGATAGGTGTTTGCTTGAGGTGCTTGAGGATAGGTGTCTGCGTGTTGTTGTGCGCCATATTTCATAACCTCTGAGAGGGTTGAGCATTGTCATTGCCTCACATGGTACATAGCATCGTGGCAGAAGTATTAAACTTGAATTGGATTATGGGGCTGTACGTGCCAAAAGCACAATCGGATTATGAGGCACACCGTAGTGGCGGACTCCGTATTAATTTTGACACCGTGATGTTCTTTAACGTGTCACAAAATCTAAGTGCACGTGCGTTTTCTATTTCGCACTCGTCGGAATGCGGCTGCCGCGGTGGGGATCAAATCCGCGACCGCTGGTAATGCCATAGCCGCAAAGCTACTCCGGCGAGCACAGAAGTGTTGATTTGACGGTCGACCGCTTCGGTAGTGTCGCCTGGACCCTGCGGTGTGATTTAATTAATGCGGCTATGCTTTTGCACGCCTTGCGTAGTTTGTCCGCTTGACACATTTGCATGATGTTTATTTTTCAGAAATAGCAGCAACGTACTGTACCGTATCTTGAACTTAAGCTTATCCAGTTTCGCCGCAACCGCTGTCGTTTAGTAGTAGGGTTATCCTAGCCTTCTCACGTCACCTTCCCCCCACCTTTCTTATATGGGAACTGCCTCTTCTCCTCCTTCTCCTCCTCTCTACAGTTCTATATGCGTCCCCTCTGGCCTGGCACGTTAGTAAAAAGAGAAGCACTGCAGTTTCTGCAATGCTTCTGAGCGGAGTCACAGATAATTAGAGCTGTCAAGCGGCTAATGTGGCGACAGCCAGAATACTCCAGGGGTTATTGTGCGCATTCGACGCAGTGGGGTGAAAACGAGTTTCTCGCTTTGTCTTTCCTCTCTGACTCGCCCCTGTCATGTATCATGATCATCAGCCTATTCTATGTCCACTACAGGACGAAGGCCTTTCCCTGCGATCCCCAATGGACGGTTTGCATAGAGTCACTGGAAAATTTTGTTTCCGATGACTCTAGGTCGGATGGATGTTATGAGCGTCTCCTTTGGAACGGGGGGGTGGGTTGCGCCACCAAGCTCTTGCTGTTATACTGCCGAATGTCCTACCTAGGTTAAGCAAGAAAAAAAAAAACACGATGAACTCCCGCAACCAAGTTTTCGGACTCCCTATTGTGAACTTTGCTTTTGTACGTCTCCGTTTTTTGTCGTTTCCCTACTTTTCTTCCACCAATCTTCCAATCGCCTCTTACTAATCTCTATTGCGGACATGTTTACTTTTTCCTTGCTCTCGCTGAACCCAAGGGCTTCAAGGAGGCCAGTGGTGTCTAAATAGACCGCTGGGCAGATGTCTTCACATTCTGATAAAACATGCTCCATCGTTTCCCTAGCTTTACCGCAGCCACCACATGCTTCTTCTTCCTTCTTATATCTCGCTTTATAGGTGCGTGTTCTAAGGCATCCCGATCTCGCTTCGAAAAGTAATGAGCTTCAACTTGAGTGATAATAAATTGTTTCTTTCCTGATTTTGTTTTTTCCTGTTAAGTAGTTACTCATGGCAGGTTTCTTTTCCATTGCCGCCACCTATGAGATTGTTCCTGCCTCTCGGACTTTCCGCTTGACGTTCTTTGTTGCTATGTTGCTCACCCTGCAGGCCCCATACTTGCTGGTAAGCTTCCTAGTTCTTTTCCTCCACTGTGAATCAATGTTTTTCCTGTACAGATACCTCAATACTCTCCCAGCCCATTTAATTTCTTCCATATTCCTCAGTCGTTCTTCATAATCAATTTTACTGTGCGCTTCCCTCACTTCAAGACTAGTCCAGCCCATATCACCCTGCACAGCTTCATTTGTAGTCTTCCCGTGAACGCCCAATACGAGGCACCCCACTGACCTTTGATTGCCATCGAGTCCTGATTGTACCCCTGATTTCAAGCAAACAACCGCATTTGCAAAAGTAAGTCCCTGAACCATTACACCTTTCCACATACCCGGAGCACGTCCTACCTATTGTATCCCCATAACGCTCTAGGCTTCATTATGGCTGCATTTCTTTTCCCCTTTACTGTTATTGTTTTTTCCTGTGTTTCCATATATCTACTGCCTTCGTTTATCCATATACCAAGGTATTTATGTTCTTTTACCGTAGGTATTTTCTGGCCCTGTATTGCCACTGTCTGTTCACTGTTTTCATTGAAAACAATAACACCTGATTTTCTAACACTAAATTTCAAACCTAAATTCTCGCCTTCCTGTACACAGATATTACCCAGACGTTGCAAATCACGTTGCTTGTTAGCTAGCAACACAATGGCCTAAACAAAGAAACGTTCCTTTCCTTCGAGTGCTTCCTAACCTTACGTGAGGCCTCCTTACAGCGAAGGACCGATGGAGGAAGCAGGCGTACTCTGAAAGCTCCCTTCGCCTGTCCTCACGTAAGGAGCGGTTGGCGCATGACAGGGTTCAAGATGATCTCTTAAAAGCTTTACGCGAACACTATTATTCAATAAAAAATGTTGTATCGTCGCAGAATTTTTAAATTGAAGAGCTACTATAGAGATGTGTAGACACTTTCTTCTAATTTTGTTTACTAAACGTAAAAAAAGTACCACATTACAGTGCAAAACTTGATGTGCTCCAGCCACGATGGCACGCCGGCGTTGTGCAACGCCTAGCAACGCTTTCATGTCACACTCGTGACCGAAACGAACATGCCTGGCAAGACGTACCGTGCTCACGCTTCTCAGGTGGGCGACAGCGCGCATGCGCAAGCAAACATTACGTGGTTAAGCAGTGAGGTGAAGCGCTCGTTCAGGGCCAGGAGCGGCGTAAGGACGCATGAAGGTAGCTTCGGAGCTACCTTACGCTGAGGAAGCACTAAGGAAGCCTTCACCGAGGGCCCCTCAGTAAGGAAGCTTTCAGAAGGTGGCCTCACCGCAATGAAGGGTTCCTTACTGAGGTACGGAAGATTTCATTGTTTGACCCAATGTCGTCCGCATAAAATAAACCTGGAAGCTGCTGCTCTACTGCTGCTCTACTGCTGCACACGCCTGATTGTATAAGAGATTAAACCCGGTATTACTTCCTTCTAGCGCCCTCTCCATCCTCGCCATGTACATCACAAACAGCGGTGAGGATAAAGGGCACCCCTGCCTCAGTCCCTTGTTGATATCAACTTTCTCATCGCTCCTCATCCCTTCCCATTCAAAACAAACGATATTTTCTAGGTAAATCTCTCCCAAAAGCTGTAGACAATCGTCACCTAAGCCTTCCCCTTCCAGAATATCCCACAAAATGTTGCGGTCTATGTTGTCGTACGCTCCTGTAATGTCTAAAAAGGTCACATATAATGGTCTGCTTTCTAGTCTTGATATTTCAATACACTGAGTAAGAACAAATAAGTTATCATCCAAAGGCCTACCTATTCTGAAGCCATTCTGAAGTCCTTCCGAAATGCCATTATTCTCTGCCCATTCTTGCGGCTTTAATTTGATTTGATTGCCTGCATTGCTAGCTTGTATATTACCGATGTAATGGTCAACGGTCTATACGAGTGAATTCTATCTTTCTCCCCTTTACCTTTATAAATTAAATTCATTCTACTTTGTCGCCAACTGTCTGGTATTTGTCTATTTTTTTCCACTGCTTTCACCAGAGCTTCCTTACTTTTTGGTCCTAGTTCATTTATCAGCCTAACGGGAACCTCGTCTAGCCCTCTGGCTCTGCGCTTAGGAATTTTCTTTTCGGCTTTCTTCCACTTGAAATTTGTCAGCACCAGCTCCTTTTCCATGTGGTTCTCTTTCATGCTCTTTTTTTTTTCTTCGAATACAACCTCGACATTGCCTTGGAAAGATTCGGCTGTTATTTTTCGCATGTAATTTAATGCCACTTCCCGTTCAAGTTTGTTTCCATCTTCGTCTAGGATATGTTGTATTATTGTTGACTTCCTGCCTAATAATTTTATGTGGTTCCAAAATATGCTAGGTGCGGCCTTCTTTTTCTGACATATTTCTGACAACCAACGTTCACTTTCACCTTTTATCTTTGCTTGCACCAGTATTTGAACCATAGACTTTTTCTCCCGGTATATTTCCCGTTTATTGGCTACTTCATCCTGCGGCAACTGCGCCTTCTTTGCCTTCCTGTGCTCTCGGGATGCTTTCTGTCGTTCGGCGATCGCTTCTCGTATCTCCCTCTACTACCAGCTTTTCGGTTTCCTTTTTCCTTTCCTACGAACATGTTGTTTCTCTTTCCGTATTTCTGTCGTTATTACACTTAGGAGCTCACTATATTCCCACTCTTTACTTGGCCATTTGCCAAGTTCTTCCTTGACTCTAGTGATTGTGGTTATTATTTGTTCAGCATTCAAATTTGGACTGACCATTTTGCACTCCTTGCTCTCTTTCTCAACTACATATCCCATTTTCAAAATGATGCGTGTATGGTCACTCCCTATGCTGCTATACCCTTCCTCGTCAAAGACCATTTCTCTCAATTTATCATGGATTCCTTCTGTCATCGGACAGCAATCAATGGTCGATTGCAGGTTTCCCACTTCCCACGTGATCTGCCTTCCCACACTTAGGCCCTGTATTCACGATAACGAGGTTATGTGGCTCACAAAGGTTTAGCAAGCTTGGATTGGATTGGATTTATTGGCCTCACCCTTTGTAACGGGTGGGCATCGCTGTGAAAAAGTATCGATGCCCTGGCCTTGGTAGGTCGCGCATCAGGGCCAAGCTGCAGCGCTCTGCGTGCGGGAGTATGTGGTTAGAACGCGAGTTTCGTTTCGCGGCTTCTGCCTGGCCTCTGCCGCGGCATCCGTGTATGTTCACTCCGGCAAAAATAATTGAAGACGCCGTCACTTCGTTCCAGTTTTCGTACATATGACATGGACCTCCGACTTCTCGAAGCGTACCATTCAAACTGATCGCGTGTGGCAATACGTGCGGACAAAGTCAGCGCTCTGAGAGTGATGCTCCGCTTAGGAGAGTTTACCGTTCTAATATGGCCCATCTGCAACAAAGCAATGTTGCACGGAGCTGTTTGTCTTATTACGACGGTCCTTTTTCGCGTACGATAAATACAGGAAAGTCTCAAACGGCGCGCCGTTCTCTCGACTATATGCACTAACTGGCACCGATGAAGACAGTATATGTAGGCCTTGCTCGCTGGCCGTGGGTGTCGCCGGTTACGAGGAATCTCCTGCTAGCAATTGAACGCATCGTTTTTTTGCGAACTCTTTAACGCGTGCATGGATATTGAGAGGCTAAATGAAAAATACATTCGGATATCTGTACACATTCGGCCGAAAACAGCAAACCAGGAGAACTCCGTCGCACGGTGGTCGCTCCGCGCTGCCCGTCGGCGACGCCAACTGCCCTCGGATGGTGTGTTTCGATCACTTCAGTGGCTTAGTGCTGGGCGCTGATTGTCATATGAGGCGCACTTTCGACATCACTTTATAATATTTATTATAATTACATGTCAGCGACAACTGAGTGACATCACTGCGCTTTCGCAAGCGCTGTCCGTCCTAGTCCATCGTGAGCTTTCCACATTCCGACAAAATGCTGCTGCGTTTAAAGGTGTCTCGAAGCTTGCAAGCCGAAATAACCTCGCGGCGCTGGCATATGACAATTCAGTAGCCCCAAGTAACGCAATGAGAACCGGCTCTGAGAGGAGCGAGCGAGTTGAGTGTTGTGGTGGCATCTCCCGCCCTCGCTTATCTATGCTGCTTTCCTCGCCAGATAGCTCTTCTCGGACGGACACCGAAATTATCTCGTGCTCCGTTCGCTAGTGAAGCAATTTATGCACAATAGGCAACACAACTAGCCGGCCTTTTCACGAAAATACCGCGATCAAAACCACCACAAGCCGGCGCCTCAAGGCGCGCTAGGGCGGGTGTAAAGCTTGGTTGTAGGTTTTGTTCGTCTGCTTCTCGTATCTAACCAAGTAGAGGGCGCTTGTGACAGCCGTGTTCGCGCATGGGCAACAGTATTTTTTGCAAACCGTCCATTACTCCTGCCCTGCGCCAACCGATTCCACCTAGCACCTGCGAATTTCTTAATTTTATCACGTCACCTAGTCTTCTGCCGTCCTCGACTGCGCTTCCCTTCTCTTGGCAACCATTCCGTAACCCTAATGGTCCACTGGTTTTCTAACATAAGCATTACATGACCTGCTCAGCTCCATATTTTTCTCTCAATGTCAATTAGAATATCGGCCATACCCGCTTGCTCTCTGATCCACTCTGCTCTCTTCCTGTCTCTTAACGCTGTGCCTGACATTCTTGGTTCCATCGCTCTTTGCGCGGTCCTTAACTTGTTTTCGAGCTTCTTTGTCAGTCTCCACGTTTCTGCCTCATATCTCAGCACCGATAGAATGCATTGATTGTACACCTTCCTTTTTAATGATATTGGTAAGCTTCCAGCCATTATCTGACAATGTCTGCTGAATGGGCTCCAACCCATTTTTATTCTTCTGTAAATTTTCTTCTCATAATCAGGGTCCCTTGTGAGTAATTGACCTAGGTAAACGTACTCCTTCACAGACTCTAGAGGCTGACTGGCGATCTTGAACTCTTCTTTCCTTGCCAGGCTCTTGATCGTTATTTTTGTCTTCTGCATATTAATCTCGTTCCCGAAGTTCCCGGAGCTCGACCAGCATCGCCCCCAGCAACCAGCCCCCGAGGGAGGTCGCCGTCGCTCCAGATCGCGGTCAGGGGTCGCCACCGTTCCAGGAGTTTATCCCGGAGCCGTTCCCGTGGTCACTCCAGGGGACGATCTGCTTCCATGGTTCGCTTCGAGCCCAGAAGCCGATCCAAGTCCAGATCCAGAGCCAGGGGACATCATCATCATCAGCAGGTTGTCCACAAGGAGGGCCACCCCACTATGGCAGATCGGGTACGTGGAGGACCAGCGGAGGTGATGTCGAGGTCGCTGCCAGAGCGTGATGATACTTTGGAAAAAATGACGAGATTAGAGCGCGAGAACGCGGCCATGAGAGATAACATTAATAGGCCAATGGCTGAGATAGCCGAGATTAAGGGCGCTAGGAACTCGCAACCCACCGCTACCGTCAACGCGCAAATTCTGGAAGTCTCGATGACCGCGGGTAGCAACGAGTCACGACCCCCGAAGAAGAGGGCAATAGCTTGTGATCAGGATAACGTGTCACGTAAAGCTAAAACAGAGGTGCGCGAGATGTTAACAGCTCTTAGCGAAAGTATGAAACAGTTAGGTGATAGGATCACTGAGATGCAAAGCAAGATGACGACGTTAGAAGCAAACACCAACCAGCGGTTGGCCAAAATGGAATCCTTTCTCGAGTTCGTTGTGGGCCCGGTACCGCCACCGAACCCACCGATACGTCTTTCTGACCCAGCAGCTAGCAATGTAGCCACGATTCTAGCCCCACCTAGGATCAGTGTCCAGCTCGTAAGGGATGGCTCTGCCCCTTGAGACATTTCAAATTTGGCATTGGACTGTGGGGGCTTCTCTAGGAAGAAGGCTCCCATACAGCAATATCTACGCAGTTGTCTTATTCTTATTATTATCTTATTACAGGAAACCCTCTCGCCTGGCATCTCGATGACTGGGTTTTGTTCGGTCGCCGTGCAGTCGGGGGGTCGAGGGGGGTATGTACTTTCGTTAGTAAGAAACTCGCTCATGTAACACATGATCTCAAAATGGCTGGTAGTAATATTGGTATGTCATGGTAGAGATCATGCCTGGTTGGGTCAACCGAGGCAGCATATATATTCTTAACATTTATAGTAGCCCCAACGATAGAAGGCAACGGTTTAAGACTCTGCTCCGCAAGGCCGTAGACCTGGCAGGCTCAAGCCCTCTTATTGTAGCCGGGGACTTTAATGCCCCACTTCATGTCTGGGGTTGTAAATATGATACCAATAAGGGTAAGCATCTCTGGCAGAATGCCATGGATCTGGACCTGACGCTGATCACTGACCCTAACTTTCCGACCCGAATCGGGACATCCACGTGTAGAGACTCTACCCCCGATCTCATCTTTGTGACTGAGGACAAATGGAACAACTTGGCTGAGAACCTTGGTAGTGATCATTATATTTGTGAGGCCCAGCTTCCTATCGTGGGTAAAAAACAGCGCGAATTCTCGTACACGGACTGGGATAAATTCCGCAAGCTTCGGGAGGAGAGGCATCCTCAGATTCACGACCTACCATAGAGCAAAGGATGGGTCAGATCCAAGAGGACGTTCGGCGTGCAACTTCTAAGGTCTGCACCGACCTTCCTGTCGAGAAAATGGACAGCAGGTTAGCCCATCTGTTGAAGGCCAAATAGTCTATTCTCAACAAATGGAAGTGTCAACGATTTAATCGTAGGCTACGCAAAAAAGATATCTGAGATTAACAAACACATTGAAGAGCACTGTATAACCCTCTCTAAACAGCAGTGCGACGAGGTTTGCAATTCGATAGACGGCCAAATGCGTAATGGTAAAACTTGGAACTTGCTTAAGCATCTGTCTAACGAGACTAATACTAAGTCTAATCAGAGGCATGTTATTGGTAGAACCATACATGAGGCCGCACAAATGACCTCTGAGGATAAGTTAATCCAATAATAATAATAATAATAATAATAATAATAATAATAATAATAATAATAATAATAATAATAATAATAATAATAATAATAATAATAATAATAATAATCAGCCTGGTTACGCCCACTGCAGGGCAAAGGCCTCTCCCATACTTCTCCAAGTACCCCGGTCATGTACTAATTGTGGCCATGTTGTCCCTGCAAACTTCTTAATCTCATCCGCCCACCTAACTTTCTGCCGCCCCCTGCTACGCTTCCCTTCAATTGGAATCCAGTCCGTAACTCTTAATGACCATCGGTTATCTTCCCTCCTCATTACATGTCCTGCCCATGCCCATTTCTTTTTCTTGATTTCAACTAAGATGTCATAACTCGCGTTTGTTCCCTCAACCAATCTGCTCTTTTTTTATCCCTTAACGTTACACCTATCATTCTTCTTTGCAGTGCTCGTTGCGTCGTCCTCAATTTAGGTAGAACCCTTTGCGTAAGCCTCCAGGTTTCTGCCCCGTACGTGAGTACTGGTAAGACACAGTTGTTATACACTTTTCTCTTGAGGGATAATGGCAACCTGCTGTTCATGATCTGAAAATGCCTGCCAAACGCACCCCAGCCCATTTTTATTCTTCTGATTATTTCAGTCTCATGATCCGGATCCGCAGTCACTACCTGTCCTAAGTAGATGTATTCCCTTACCACTTCCAGTGCCTCGCTACCTATCGTAAACTGCTGTTCTCTTCCAAGACTGTTAAACATTACTTTAGTTTTCTGCAGATTAATTTTTAGACCCACCCTTCTGCTTTGCCTCTCCAGGTCAGTGAGCATGCATTGCAGTTGGTCCCCTGAGTTACTAAGCAAGGCAATATCATCAGCGAATCGCAAGTTACTAAGGTATTCTCCATTAACTCTTATCCCCGATTCTTCCCAATCCAGGTCTCTGAATACCTCCTGTAAACACGCTGTGAATAGCATTGGAGAGATCGTATCTCCCTGCCTGACGCCTTCCTTTATTGGGATTTTGTTGCTTTCTTTATGGGGGACTACGGTGGCTGTGGAGCCGCTATAGATATCTTTCAGTATTTTTACATACGGCTCGTCTACACCCTGATTCCGTAATGTCTCCATGACTGCTGAAGTTTCGACTGAATCAAACGCTTTTTCGTTATCAATGAAAGCTATATATAAGGTTTAGTTATATTCAGCACACTTCTCTATCAGCTGATTGATAGTGTGAATATGGTCTATTGTTGAGTAGCCTTTACGGAATCCTGCCTGGTCCTTTGGTTGACAGAAGTCTAAGGTGTTCCTGATTCTATTTGCGATTACGTTAGTAAATACTTTGTAGGCAATGGACAGTAAGCTGATCGGTCTATAATTTTTCAAGTCTTTGGCGTGCCCTTTCTTATGGATTATGATTATGTTAGCGTTGTTCCAACATTCCAGTATTTCGAAGTCATGAGGCATTGCGTATACAGGGTGGCCAGTTTTTCTAGATTAATCTGCCCACTATCGTTCAACAAATCTGCTGTTACCTGATCCTTCCCAGCTGCCTTCCCCCTTTGCATAGCTCCCAAGGCTTTCTTTACTTCTTTTCGCGTTACTTGTGGGATTTCAAATTCCTCTAGACTATTCTCTCTTCCATTATCGTCGTGGGTGCCACTGGTACTGTATAAATCTCTATAGAACTCCTCAGCCACTTGAACGGTCTCATCCATATTAGTAATAATATTGCCGGCTTTGTCTCTTAACGCATACATCTGATTCTTGCCTATTCCTAGTTTCTTCTTCACTGCTTTTAGCCTTCCACCGTTCCTGAGAGCATGTTCACACGCTTGCTGGCACACGCTTGCTGACAAATATCTCCCACTCGGGTCAGGGCGGTCTCCTGTACATCTCGATTACCAGGGCCAAGCCAATTCCTACCTGAAGGCGGAGTTTGGCGTTGAGGATATTCGTAGCGCTCTACATAGACTCTACGGATGGCATCTCCAACAAGACGTTGCGAAATCTGGATGATAAATCAATCGCATACCTCACAGAGGAAATTAATGAAATTTGGAGGAATGGAACCGTCCTATTGCCTTGGAAGACTGCTCTCGCAGTACTCATCCCCAAACCTAGCAAAACACCTAGTGTTGACAAGTTGAGGCCCATCTCGCTTACATCCTGTGTGGGTAAGGTAGCGGAGCACGCGGTCTTGAATCGACTCTCCCGGTTCTTGGCGAATAACGACATTTACCCTCATAGTATGGTAGGATTCAGAGCAGGCCTATTCACACAGGATGCTATGAAACTGATTAAGCATCAAATCATAGACAATGACTCTAGCGACACTCGGGCCGTTTTGGGACTTGATCTTGAGAAGGCCTTCGACAACGATCTACATTCGGATATCCTAGCCTCGATATCTCGGCTCAATCTCGGGGAGAGATTTTACAACTATGTTAGATCGTTCCTCTGGGATAGAAAGGCTATCCTCCGGGTGGCCGATCTCGAATCACAGCTGCTGTCTCTTGGCGAGAGGGGCACGTCACAAGGGGCAATTATTTCCCCCTCTTTATTCAATATAGCAATGGTCGACCTTAGCCGAAAGCTCATCGAGATTGAAGGCATCAAACACACTATGTATGCTGACGATATGGTGCACAGGAGGCAATGATGGTCAGGTTGAGGGAGCTTTACAGGAAGTCATAGACACTATCGAAACCTATCTCCAGTCTCAGATGCTCCTAATCAGTCTCAGATGCTCCCACTTGAACTCGGAACTCTCTCTGTATAGTCCCAAGAAACGTGGTCCAAGGCCCAAGGGGTGGACATCGTTAGAAGACAGATATTAACCTATATACAAGAAACTGTTGCCGCATACCGAGAGTCGATTCAATCAAGGTATTGGTCATGATCGTTTAGTCAGGGGTACAAATAACAAGACTATAGGCAAGCTAATTGCTAAAACTGAAAGCGCCGTTCATTTAGTTCGGAGGGTATCAAATCGGCATCATGGACTCAAAGAGGATAACCTCATTCGACTAATGCATGCCTTCGTTCTGTGCCACTTGACATACGCGGCAGCCATGCATCGATGTAAACGGGCAGAGCAGGATAAATTGAATGCACAGCTTAGGAACATTACTAAGCAGGTTCTCTGGTTACCGGTATACGCTTGTACAGAGCGCTTAATGCACTTAATGCTTAATGCTTAATGCTTAATGCACTGAGCGCTTAATACTCTGGAAGAGGTTGCAGAGGCCCAGGAGCGCGCACAGCTAACTCGCCTCACTACGACGAAGGCAGGGAGATTCATCTTGCAAGAACTCGGATATTACCCCGACAGAGTAGCGGAGGAGTTCTCTGACGTTCCTCCGTCGATTCGTGAGAAGATTACGGTCGCGCCCATACCTAGGAACATGCACCCCGATCATAATCGTGGTAGGAGGAGGTCAAGGGCAGCCAACCTCCTTAGGCAAATACACAGTGATCCGCGACAGGTCAGCTTTGTGGATGCCGCTTCTTGTAAGGGACGTCAGGCGTTCACCATCGTCACTGTCGATGGTCGGCAAGGAATCACCAATGCTGCCTCGGTTCGGACGAGGGACTCCGAAATTGTTGAGCAAATGGCGATTGCACTAGCCCTGCTGGATAGCTCACGGGATGTCATCTATAGGGATTCAAGGTCTGCAGTCAGATCATCTGAAAAAGGCCCCATTTCCAAACAGGCCCTTAGACTTCTTGGGGGCAAGGAAATCACGCACCACTTCATTTATTGGTTTCCCGCACATCAGGGTCAGATATAGGGTGCTCCTCCTAACCTCAACGAGTCGGCTCACGGGGCTGCTCGTGAACTTGCCCATCGCGCTACCCTCGACCAATCAGAAGCCGACTCCCCAGAGAACAGGGACACGCCCTTCACATACAACGAGATTACTAAACACTACTATCTCAGCCGTAGAAAACCTACTTCGTTCCTCATCCGCGGCTCAATAGAGCTCAAGCACTAACCCTCCGTCTGCTACAAGCGAATACGTATCCCAATCCGTCGCTCTTACATAAAATCTATCCGGATACTTACACTAATGGTACTTGCCGCGATTGTGGGGAAATAGCCACGTTAGAACACATGCTCTGGCGGTGTGCTCGGTCACGCTCTATCATCGATAACAGCTCGGCCACATGGGAGGCGGTTCTCCGCAGCCCTCTTCTGGCTGACCAACTCTGGGCTGTCCAGCAGGTTCACGATGTGGCCGAGAGGCTCGGCCTTCCGGTTCCCATGTGGGAGCGGCCCGCTTCGTGAAGACTCACGAGCTGCAGGGCTTCAATAAAGTTTTACCATACCACACCAGCCTGAATTGGACTGCTTTTAGCCTTACTGCGTCTAGGCGGGGCTCATTATGCAAAATAGAAGTGAGGCGTGCAGACAGGACACAAGAGTAGAGAAGTGGACAACACGAACGCCTACTATCAACTGAAGGGAGCACTGAGGCGAAAAAAGAAAGAAGACGCAAATCTCATCTGCGCATGCTCAGGAATGGTAACACCACGTGTCAATCGGGTACACGTGCTGGTCTACGTGAGAGATAACTGTTAAGGCACTTAATCTCTTCCTTATGTAAAGTAATCGAAGCCTGACTCACGCACGCACTTCCACCATTATAGATATGCCATGCCTCTACCATAAGACGCGTATCTTCATTCTTATGCCTGTACAATATCGCGCATTCATCTACCTCTGGCGTGCAGTTACAATCTCGGCAATGTAGCGAAAGATTAGAAGGCGATCCACCGGTTAACGACCTTTTATGTTCCATTAGCCTCTGATTGATACACCGTCCCGTTTGCCCTACGTAGAACTGGCCACAGCTAAGGGGAATTTTATAAACCACACCCATACGACAGTCAGTAAAACTGTTGTTCTTATTGTGCTTCACTGGACAAATATCTGTTCGTTTTTTGCCTTTTACCCGCTCCTTTTTATTCTGTACGGCAGCGCATATCTTACCTAGCTTATTGGGAGCAGTGAAAGCAACATTAACATCATATCTACTAGCAACTTTTTTAAGCCTGTGCGACACTGAATGAATATACGGAATAGCCACTACTTTTTTTTTGCTATTACTGCTTTCTGTAATCACGTCCGTCCCTCTCGAAACCGACTTCTTTAGGCGCTCAGCCACAGCGGCCACCGCTACACTAGGATAACCTGCTTCTAATAGGCGCCGGAACTGCGCATTAAAACTGGCGCTCATTCTGTGCATGCAAGATCTTGTGAGGGAAGACTTAAGGCACGACATGGCAATTCCGTTTTTTACTAATTTAGAATGCTTGGATTGAAAGTTTAGCAACGGCTTCAAAGATCTTGGGGAGTACTGCCAACAAACATGATTTTGTTCGAAGATCAAGGAAATGTCAAGAAACTGAATTACGCGTCGCTGAGGAAATTCCTTGGTAAACTTTATTCCTTCCCGATCAAGTTTAAATTGCTCACTCACTGAGGTAGCAGCGGAATCGAATTCTTCCCTATTGCAGAAAATCAGGTAATCACCAACGTAACGAAATATCTTGATAACACTATCACCTAAGGCCTTCTCTAAGCAGTTGTCAACCTTACTCAGGTAAATGTTGCTAAGAATAGGGGCAACCTTTGAGCCAAGGCAAATGCCTGATTTCTGCAGAAAAACGCCGTGTCTCCACCCAATCAGCGTCGACTTCAAGTACATTGAAATAATTTCTAGAAAAGTTCCCGTGGAAAGACCGCATCTGTCAATAAAAGCCGACTCTTGCACTTGTTCTTTAATGCACTCATTTACAGAATTTAGCAACCCATCATGCGGCAAAGAATAATACAGGTCTTCGATATTCATACTAAAAGCTGTACAATCACGAGGATTTTCCTTTCTCAAATACTGAACTAGTGCCTGAGAATTACGTAGGCAAAAGGGGTCTGAAAAAACTAGTGAAGCTAGGCAGTTCTGTAGGTAACTAGCGACACACACCTGCCACGTCCCTTTCTCTGACACTATAGCACGAAAAGGAATTTCTTGTTTATGGGTCTTGGCTGAGAAAAACAGCTCTAAGGTGAGGGATTTAGCGTTCTTGACATTAGAGACAAGCTTATCAAGATTATGTCTTGACAAGAAGTCAACCGCACGTTGCCTAACTACCGAAGGCTTGAGTTTTACTGGCTGCAAGTTCTTTGCAGCCAGTAAAACTCAAGCCTTCGGTAGTTAGGCAACGTGCGGTTGACTTCTTGTCAAGACATAATCTTGATAAGCTTGTCTCTAATGTCAAGAACGCTAAATCCCTCACCTTAGAGCTGTTTTTCTCAGCCAAGACCCATAAACAAGAAATTCCTTTTCGTGCTATAGTGTCAGAGAAAGGGACGTGGCAGGTGTGTGTCGCTAGTTACCTACAGAACTGCCTAGCTTCACTAGTTTTTTCAGACCCCTTTTGCCTACGTAATTCTCAGGCACTAGTTCAGTATTTGAGAAAGGAAAATCCTCGTGATTGTACAGCTTTTAGTATGAATATCGAAGACCTGTATTATTCTTTGCCGCATGATGGGTTGCTAAATTCTGTAAATGAGTGCATTAAAGAACAAGTGCAAGAGTCGGCTTTTATTGACAGATGCGGTCTTTCCACGGGAACTTTTCTAGAAATTATTTCAATGTACTTGAAGTCGACGCTGATTGGGTGGAGACACGGCGTTTTTCTGCAGAAATCAGGCATTTGCCTTGGCTCAAAGGTTGCCCCTATTCTTAGCAACATTTACCTGAGTAAGGTTGACAACTGCTTAGAGAAGGCCTTAGGTGATAGTGTTATCAAGATATTGCGTTACGTTGGTGATTACCTGATTTTCTGCAATAGGGAAGAATTCGATTCCGCTGCTACCTCAGTAAGTGAGTAATTTAAACTTGATCGGGAAGGAATAAAGTTTACCAAGGAATTTCCTCAGCGACGCGTAATTCAGTTTATTGACATTTCCTTGATCTTCGAACAAAATCATGTTTGTTGGCAGTACTCCCCAAGATCTTTGAAGCCGTTGCTAAACTTTCAATCCAAGCATTCTAAATTAGTAAATAACGGAATTGCCATGTCGTGCCTTAAGTCTTCCCTCACCAGATCCTGCATGCACAAAATGAGCGCCAGTTTTAATGCGCAGGTCCGGCGCCTATTAGAAGCAGGTTATCCTAGTGTAGCGGTGGCCACTGTGGCTGAGCGCCTAAAGAAGTCGGTTTCGAGAGGGACGGACGTGATTACAGAAAGCAGTAATAGCAAAAAAAAAGTAGTGGCTATTCCGTATATTCATTCAGTGTCGTACAGGCTTAAAAAAGATGCTAGTAGATATGATGTTAATGTTGCTTTCACTGCTCCCAATAGGCTAGGTAAGATATGCGCTGCCGTACAGAATAAAAAGGAGTGGGTAAAAGGCAAAAAACGAACAGATATTTGTCCAGTGAAGCACAATAAGAACAACTGTTTTACTGACTGTCGTATGGGTGTGGTTTATAAAATTCCCCTTAGCTGTGGCCAGTTAGTTCTACGTAGGGAAAACGGGACGGTGTATCAATCAGAGGCTAATGGAACATAAAAGGTCGTTCACCGGTGGATCGCCTTCTAATCTTTCGCTACATTGCCGAGATTGTAACTGCACGCCAGAGGTAGATGAATGCGCGATATTGTACAGGCATAAGAATGAAGATACGCGTCTTATCGTAGAGGCATGGCATATCTATAATGGTGGAAGTGCGTGCGTGAGTCAGCCTTCGATTACTTTACATAAGGAAGAGATTAAGTGCCTTAACAGTTATCTCTCACGTAGACCGGCACGTGTACCTGATTGACACGTGGTGTTACCATTCCTGAGCATGCGCAGATGAGTTTTGTGTCTTCTTTCTTTTTTCGCCTCAGTGCTCCCTTCAGTTGATAGTAGGCGTTCGTGTTGTCCACTTCTCTACTCTTGTGTCCTGTCTGCACGCCTCACTTCTATTTTGCATAATGAATCCTTACAAACTAGCTCAGCTTTCTGTCGTTCTAGGCTGGGCTGTTTCTCCTTGACCATTTTTACTCTCTCTCTTCAAATTGAGGTGAATCCTAGCCCTCACTAGCCTATGATCACTGCACTTTACCCTGCCTATCAGTTCTACATCCTGCACTATGCTGGAATCGGCAGAAAGTATGAAATTAATTTCATTTCTTGTATCACCATTAGGGCTTTTCGAGGACCACTATCTGTTATTACGCTTCCCGAAAAAGATGTTCATTATTTGAAGCCTCTTCCTTTCTGCGAATTCTACCGTCATCTCTCCTCTTGCGTTTCTAGAATCGACGCCGTAGTTGCCAATTGCCTGTTCATCGGCTGCTTTTTCCCCACTTTTGCGTTGAAGTCACCCATTACTACTGTATACCAAGTTTGCATTTTTCTCATCGCTAACTCAACATCTTCATAAAACTGATCTGCTTCCTCATCGTCGTGGCTGGATGTTGGAGCGTAGGCTTGTGCTACCTTTATTCTATACCTCTTATTAAGTTTGATTACGACTTCTGCTACCCTCTCATTAATGCTGTAGAATTCGTCAATGTTGCCCGCTATGTCCTTATGGATTAGGAATTCTGCTCTGAACTACTTCTTATCTGGTAGTCCTCTATGGCAGAGGACGTGGCCATTTGTCAGCAATGTATAAAACTCACCAGTTCGTCTAACCTCACTAAGGCCAAAGATATCCCAAACAATGCCTGATAGTTCCTCGAAGAGTCCTGCTAGGCTAACTTCACTCGAGAGGGTGCGGGTATTGAACGTTGCAAGGGTCATTTTTCATTGGCGGCCTGTCCGGGTCCAGAGATTCTTAGCGCCCACTGCTGCGTTACAGATCTGACCACCGCCTTGGTCAGGTGCTCCGCAGCTGCTGGGGACTGATGACCATTGGTTTATCGAATGAGTCATTTGGGAGGGAGTGGCCGAATACTGCACCAGGTAGGCAAATTCCTGTTCTGGTGAGGGAGTGTCTTGTTGAAGCTTAGTGGGTCTTCCTAACTTGGTTGTACCTGGATTAGTAAGCCCCACTTGCTCTCGGCGTTTCTTACGGTGTCAGGTGCCACTCCAAGCCTGGAGATGTGGTGTACTGGGGGAGGTGAATTCGAGTTTCACATCTTCAAAAAAGAAACACACGCACACACCACCCCCGACGCGGTGTGCAAGACAGCAGCAGCAGTGGGAAAGTCGAAGGAAGAGGCAAAGAAAGGTTCGCTTTAAAAGCCAGCTATCCGAAATGCAATTAAAGATAGTGACAATGACGACGAGAGCATTGAGCTTGCTTGGAAGGTGGTACAGCGAACGCAGAAGCGCGAGACAGAATGTCAGGAGTGTGAGTGAGAAGGCCAAAAGCACGAAAAAGAGATGGCAGAGATACACCAGAAATCGCGTGCAGCGGCGGGTAGCGAAGGGGCTATCCTTAGGAGATCAAGCGATGTCCAGCCATGTCGGATGGACCAGTGAATGAAACCATACAAGGTGGGAGGACATTGCTTTATTCTTGGCTCATTTCGAGAGAGCTTGCGAGAGGTGTAATTTCACTACGGGCACCTTGTGACAGTGGTTGGTGATTTGATTGCCTTGTGAGGCGACGAACGTAGCCGTAAGATTAACGGCGAGTGACGCAGAAGAGCTACAGGGAAGTAAAGGCAACACTCTTGAGGAGGTACCAAATTTCCACGGAAGCATTTAGGCAGCGTGCAAAAAGCGAGCAAAAAGCGAGCAAAAAGAGCGACGAGGGCTACTCAGAGTTCGCATACGGTTTAAAAACAGACCTTGTTGAGTGGCTTAAGGGTGCCGAAGACTACGAAAGTAGAGACAAAATTGCAGAGTGCATCTGTCTCGAAGAAATTTTACCGTAGCATTCCACAATCAATTAGGTTTTGGGTGTAGGATAGAGATGCCGTAGACACGATAGGTAAGGCGGTTCGGCTAGCTGATGAGTACGAGAGGCGACGAAAGCTCACTACCGGGGACGAGCGTTCAAATGGAAGGGATAGTCCGAGAAGGTATATCCGCCACAAAAGACAGTCACAGGAAAAAGCTACAGGGCGGCAGAACTCGTTGAAAAAAACCCAGGAAGAGAACAAGGAAAATGGAGCTAGCAACCCTCCAGAGGAAGGGTCAACGAAGGATGGCATGAGAGAGTTTCGAGAAGAGGCGACCAATCCAATGTTATCAGTGCCATGGCCTAGGCACTTTGCTGCGGCTTGCAAAAAGAAAAAAAAAAGGTGGTAGTACTTTCATACGTGGACAAAAGTGAAGAAACTTAGAGCTTCTCCATTCATACCTCCAGGAGCTACCGATTAGCGGAAAAACCTGTAGGGTATTACGGGACAGCGGAGCAACCATGGACATACAGTTCACCCTTCTTTTGTAAACGCGGAGGACTGTAGAGGGAAGATAACTTGGACCAAGTCACTGCTAGAACACAGCGTGTGTCTGCCAATAGCACGAGTGACGATTTCCGGTCCTTTCGGTGAACTAGAGACAGAAGCAGGCGTTTCGAAGGCGCTACCAATTGACTACCCGTATCTCTTTGAAAACCATTCGGAGCGTTTGTTACGGGAGTGCGGTCAGAAGTTCGGAGAGGGAAGGGTGCAGGCAAGGTGGGAGCCCGCCAAATCACCGCTCAGTGAACTGAGGACCCAAGCGCAGTGGTGGTGGAATGCTAGGAAGCGCATTCTCATGTAAAACCTAAGACAACTGAGGAAAAGGAAAACTGCGTGGCAGCAGAGGGGCCAGCTGAAAGAACTCCCGTAGAAAACTCGCGTAGCGAAGAAAGGGTGTCATCTGAAGTAACAGAAAGGGAGAACGGCTCTGTGCTTTCAGCTATCTCTGGAGGCTTTGACAGGCTACTCCAGGTAGACAGGGAGTCGCTCAGCGCAGAGCAACAGAAGTTACAGACTCTGACATGTTTACACTACAACACGAAAAAGGTCATAGCCAGGCGCAACGCGACCATGCACGAAAAGGGAGAACTGCTGTGTAGACACTATATACCGAGATTGTATGGGCCTGACCCTAGATCAGTTAATCGTTCCGGAGAGGTATCGGGTGGATCTCCTGACTTTGTGTTGCGGAAACGGCTGGTTGGGTCATCTAGGAATGAACAAAACGAAGGAGAGGCTTCTGTTAGAATATTACTGACCAGGATGATTTAAGGATGTGGAAAATTATGTAAGGGCATGTGACGCGTGTCAGCAAAGGGCTTCAAAGTTGGCTCCAATAATCACAGAGCCATTCCGCCGGCTGGTAATCGACACAGTCGGGCCTTTGCCGCCGAGCCGATCAGGGTGCAAGTACTTGTTGACCATGTTCTGACCCGCGACAAAGTTTCCTGAGGCGATTCCTTTGACGGAACTGAGCTTCAACGAGATAGTCGATGCTCTATTGTCCGCTTTTGCACCTGCAGAGATTTAGGTTGACCAGGGGACGGTATTCACAAACGTCTTACCCCCGACGTTCCTACACAGGTGTGTTGTGCGACTGATACATAGCTCCGTGTATCATCCACAGTCAAACAGCGTGGAGAAGGTGCACTCGGTGCTTAAGAGAGTGTTACGTGCATTGACCCATGAACACAAAGCAGACTGGGAGGACTGTTTACCCGCAATACTGCTGACGTTGAGAGTGGTCCCGCACGAAGCAACGGGGTTCACTCCCTCTAAGCTGGTGCATGGTCGGACGATCCGTTCCCCTCTCAGAATGTTAAGAGAAATGCGGAAAGTAACAGGGAAAAGACAGGCGGGGGTCAGTTACGTTTGAAATTGCTGGACCGGATCACTAAGGTGTCTCGCAAAAACTGGTGGAGAAAAACCTAAAAGAGGCCCAGAAAAATGCGAAAGCGTAATATATGTTAGAAATGCGCTTAAGCGAACATTTAAGGTAGGCGACAATGTCATGATCCTAAGGCATTTACGAAAAAAAAAAAACTTCAGGTACAGTGGGATGGAGCCGTAAAGGTTCCAGAAGATGTCGGAGACTAACTACACCTTAGAAGTTCCCGGAAAGGGGAATCCTTTACGACTGCAATTTAATGAAACCCTATTTGGGAAGGGAAGAGATTGTCAATAGGGTGGCAAACGTGTCTGAAGAAGTAGCGGTCGATTCTTCAGTTTTAGCAACAGTGACGGGCGCGGAACGCTCCATAGAGGACAGCCTGAATCTGTCTGTAAAGTGACTGACTCTCGATGCCAACCAAGTAGGCGACCCTCGGAAACTCTCTGAGGAATTTCGTCAATGATTGAATAGCCGGCTGGGGAGAACGACACTCATTACTCATGAGACTCATTGACTGAGTGGACGAACCCGTCCACTCGAAACCGTACCGTGCCCCACCTCGACAGCGAGAAATAATGGAAGTAGAGATCAAACGAATGCATGAGTTGGGAATCAGTGAGCCAGCAGACAGTGATTACACTTCCCCGATGATTCTCGTAGAGGCGAGCGGGAAAGAGCCGTGTCCATGTGTGGACTATAAGAAATTGAATGCGATTACAAGGGACCAACAACAAGCAACGCGGCGGCTCTCCGAACTAAAGATAGCATCTATCACCAAATTTCCTCAACCGCGAACAAAGACGGATGTCAGGACCTTTCTGCGGCTCGTGGGATGTTACCAGTGGTATGTTCCAAATTTCTGACAGACAGCAAGCCCCCTAACAGAGACCTTCTGAGAGGGAGAGCCCGGAAAGGTTCGATGGAATGAGGCAAAAGAAAGCACATTTCAAGATTTTAAAAGGGTTGCGGTCTCAGCACCAGTGCTTCAGACCTCCGATTATTCCAAGGAGTTGATCGCGCAGTGCGGCGCTAGTGGCCGAGGACCAGGTGGGCGAAGACGCCGAGGAGTATCCGGTACTGTATGCTAGCCGAAAATGAACGTGCCGAGAGGAGGCGTACAGCGCCTCAGAGAAAGAATGCACGTGCTTAGTTAGGGCGGTCCAGAATTATCTTGTTATCTGTATGGAGCAAAGTTCACTTTCGAAACCGACCGCTGTTCTCTGACCTGTCTCAAACACGTGTCCCCTAAGAACGGATGCTTGCTCAGACGGAATCTAATTTTCCAGGAATATAACTTCACCGTCCGTTAGAAAAGGGGCAAGTTAAATGGGAACGCGGATAGTTTGAGACGGTTGTTTCAGTGAACCGAGGTATTATCTTCCGTCCTTTCACTAACGAAGTATGTAGCTTTATTATGCGCTGGAAGCCATCCCCGCAGCTTCAAAACATTGCGTGTGTATGTTTCCAATTGTTTTCACTAATTGTTTAGTTTTCTCACGGTTCTTTTGCAACGACAATATATCACTCTGGCCTTGTCGGCATTCGAGGAGATATAGAAGGCTGTTTGGAAAGGTGGTTGGATCTGCATTATCAAAATTGGAAAAAAAAAGAGAACACAGGGTTGAGTTTGATATAATAAGAGCCTGCGCTTGCACGTGGAGCAGCGCTGTGTTCTTTCGTTTGTCTGACGTACGTTCCCAGGGCACGGGGTCCAGGAATTCGTCACACGAAGCTCGTCGCAAGAGCACTACTGGCTTCATCGGCGTTCTTCGTGGCCAACGAATTGAGTTCACCGGCCATTTCAAACTTCCGGGTAGAGGAGGAGCTGTTGCACACGGACCATTAACTAGCATCGGTCAAGTTCTCCTGACGCAACCATTCGCCGTCGCATTCCAATTGTGGGGGCGTAGGTGCGCGTCGACCATGCTACCGGACCGGTCAGCCAAGTTGGCTATCCCGCAACACTTTTGATACAGCACGAATGATGTTACCAATTATGTTTGGTGGATGATGATGAATGATGTTTGTTGGCTTCTCATGATATGATTAATAAAAATCGGGCCACTCGGTTAAGCCCCTTTCTTCTCGTTCTTACATAACGAGGGTCTCGCATCCGGCAACACTGATGCCTTCAGGTAGCATGTGTGGGTTTAGTGACCAGTTGCCGTCACCCAGAAAGATCACGTACTCGTGACGCATGCGGCAGAAAGGATGTTCCACATCCGCCATCAAGGTTTGTGAGTGGTGGCGCTGGCTTACAGTCCCAAGGTTAGTTCTAATAATAATAATAATAATAATAATAATAATAATAATAATAATAATAATAATAATAATAATAATAATAATAATAATAATAATAATAATAATAATAATAATAATAATAATAATCAGCCTATTTACACCTACTGCAGGGCAAGGGCCTCTCCCATACTTTTCCAACTACCCCGGTCATGTACTAATTGTGGCCATGTTGTCCCTGCAAACTTCTTAATCTCATCCGCCCACCTAACTTTCTGCCGCTCCCTGCTACGCTTCCCTTCCCATGAAATCCATTCCGTAACCCATAATGACCGTCGGTTATCTTTCCTCCTCATTACATGTGCTGCCCACGCCCATTTCTTTTCTTGATTTCAACTAAGATGTCATTAACTCGCGTTTGTTCTCTCACCCAATCTGCTCTTTTTTTATCCCTTAACGTTACACCTATCATTCTTCTTTCCATAGCTCGTTGCGTCGTCCTCAATTTAAGTAGAAACTTTTTCGTAAGCCTCGATGTTTCTGCCGCGTACGTGAGTACTGGTAAGACACAGCTGTTACACACTTTCCTCTTGAGGGATAATGGCAACCTGCTGTTCATGATCGGAGAATGCCTGCCAAACGCACCGCAGCCCATTCTTATTCTTCTTATTATTTCAGTCTCATGATCCGGATCCGCGGTCACTACTTACCCTAAGTAGATGTATTCCCTTACCACTTCCAGTGCCTCGCTACCTATCGCAAACTGCTGTTCTCTTCCGAGACTGTTAAACATTACTTTAGTTTTCTGCAGATTTATTTTTAGACCCACCCTTGTGCTTGACCTCTCCAGGTCAGTGAGCATGCACTGCAATTGGTCCCCTGAGTTACTAAGCAAGGCAATATCATCAGCGAATCGCAAGTTACTAAGGTATTCTCCATTAACTCTTATTCCCGATTCTTCCCAATCCAGGTCTCTGAATACCTCCTGTAAACACGCTGTGAATAGCATTGGAGAGATCGTATCTCCCTGCCTGACGCCTTCCTTTATTGGGATTTTGTTGCTTTCTTTATGGGGGACTACGGTGGCTGTGGAGCCGCTATAGATATCTTTCAGTATTTTTACATACGGCTCGTCTACACCCTGATTCCGTAATGCCTCCATGACTGCTGAAGTTTCGACTGAATCAAACGCTTTTTCGTTATCAATGAAAGCTATATATAAGGTTTAGTTATATTCAGCACATTTCTCTATCAGCTGATTGATAGTGTGAATATGGTCTATTGTTGAATAGCCTTTACGGAATCCTACCTGTTCCTTTGGTTTACAGAAGTCTAAGGTGTTCCTGATTCTATTTGCGATTACCTTAGTAAATACTTTGTAGGCAATTTTTCAAGTATTTGGCATCCCCTTTCTTATGGATTAGGATTATGTTAGCGTTCTTCCAATATTCGCTCGAGGTCACGTGAGGTCACGCTCGAGGTCATGAGGCATTGCGTACACAGGGTGGCCAGTTTTTCTAGAATAATTTGCCCACCATCCTTCAACAAATCTGCTGTTACCTGATCCTCCCCAGCTGCGTTCCCCCTTTGCATATCTCCCAAGGCATTCATTACTTCTTCCGGCTTTACTTGGGGGATTTCAAGTTCTTCTAGACTATTCTCCCTTCCATTATCGTCGTGGGTGCCACTGGTACTGTATAAATCTGTATAGAACTCTTCAGCCACTTGAACTATCTCACCCATATTAGTAATGATATTTCCGGCTTTCTCTCTTAACGCATACATCTGATTCTTGCCTATTCCTAGTTTATTCTTCACGGCTTTTAGGCTTCCGCCGTTCCTGAGAGCATGGTTAATTCTATCCATATTATACTCCCTTATGTCAGCTGTCTTACGCTTGTTCATTAACTTGGGAAGTTCTGCCAGTTCAATTCTAGCTGTAGGGTTAGGGGCTTTCATACATTGGCGTTTCTTGATCAGATCTTTCGTCTCCTGCGATAGCTTATTGGTATCCTGTCTAACGGAGTTACCACCGACTTCTATTGCACAATCCTTAATGATGTCCGTAAGACTGTCGTTCATTGCTTCAACACTAAGGTCCTCTTCCTGAGTTAAAACCGAATACCTATTCTGTAACTTGATCCGGAATTCCTCTATTTTTCCTCTTACCGCTAACTCATTGATCGGCTTCTTATGTACCAGTTTCTTCCGTTCCCTCCTCAAGTCTAGGTTATTTCGAGTTCTTAACATCCCATGGTCACTGCAGCGCACCTTGCCGAGCACGTCTACATCTTGTATGATGCCAGGGTTAGCGCAGAGTATAAAGTCTATTTCATTTCTAGTCTCGCCATTCGGGCTCCTCCATGTCCACTTTCGGCTATCGCGCTTGCGGAAGGAGGTATTCATTATCCGCATATTATTCTGTTCTGCAAACTCTACTAATAACTCTCCCCGGCTATTCCTAGACCCTATGCCATATTCCCCTACTGACTTGTCTCTAGCCTGCTTCTTGCCTTCCCTGGCATTGAAGTCGCCCATCAGTATTGTGTATTTTGTTTTGACTTAAATTTACCCATCGCCGATTCTACGTCTTCATAGAAGCTTTCGACTTCCTTGTCATCATGACTGGATGTAGGGCGTAGACCTGTACGACCTTCACTTTGTACCTCTTAAGTAACGCGTAAATAACCAACCAGGGAAGTGGATGGAGAAACCGCGCCGCGGTAGCTCAATTGGTTAGAGCATCGCACGCGTAATGCGAAGGCGTGGGATCGTTCCCCACCTGCGACAAGTTGTTCTGTCATCCATTTTTATTGCCATTATTTAAATTTTTATTTACTTCATTTATTAAGTACAAGTAATTTCCCCTAAGTTTTCCTTGGTTTCCTTGTATGTTGGCTTCTCATGATAGGATCAATAAAAAGCGAGTCACTCGGTTAACCCACTTTCTTCAGGGACGCAGGAAGGCACATATAAAAAGACAATGCCACGGCGCTACTAGCAGCAACGTTTATTCTCGAAACCAAGACCGCTTATATACCACGTACACCATAGCAGACACGGATCACGTGGAAGCACTCAGAAATGTGTGCGATGAAAGCCACACTATCGAACCATATTTATGTCCCGCGATAACGTACGAGAACAACTTGTCACGGCTGGCGCAGGAAATCTTGCTCCGTACAGGAGACAACGTAGTCGACGGCCTGCTAACGCACAAATAATCAAGTGCGCCAATATGTTCTGCCTCAACAATGAATGAGGTGATCTCTTCTCTATACCTATCAACAATGACGTTTTTATCAAACAAAGGTCGGCAAGGACATGCTCTGGTATGGAGGGCGAGAAACCCATCAGTTGGCAGCTTTTGTGTTCTGTTATTGCGCTCCCTCAATCGTTCAATTAAGCACTTGCTGGTTTGGCCGACGTATTGTTTCCCAGAGCAGAGCGGAATACGATAAATCAAAAATGCCTTGCAATCTACGAACTTGTTTTTATGCTTTCTTGTGCACTCAACTTTTTCTATCATAAAAGGAATAGTCTTCACACTGAGCCCTCCAAGCTTACCGGGTACAGTAAAAAAACACCCTAATGTTATCACGGAGTGCTACCTTCTTGAGATTGTGCGAAAGTTGGTGAATATAGGGAATTACAGCTGTGCTTCTCGTTCCTGCATTTGCACGGTGTTGAGTGTTAGACTGCCCTGAACTCCCGCGAACTCTTTTTAGCTGCTTTTCTGCTACTGACACTAAAATACAGCCTGGATAGCCAGCTTCCTTCAACCGTGAAGTCTGATTCTGGAAGCTATCCTTCACTATATAGGTGAGCGCAAGATTTTCTTAATGCGTTGCTGAGGAATATTGTCACAACGCCTCTCTTGGTTAGTTTCGACGGGTTAGAGTGAAAAGGGAGTAAAGCTTTTTTGTCCGTGGGCCATAGCACCAGCATAGCTGGTTGTCGGAGCAAAGAACTTTTAAGTCCAGAAATCTAATAGTTCCATCAAACGGCCATTCAACTATCACGTGAAGAGGATTAAGGCTATCGCATAACACATTCAACACTTCCTTGTTTTCGTCGTAAAATCTCTCCCACGAGCATGATCAATAAAAATAATAAAATTATCAACAAATTTGAAAATCTTTTGTACACTTGTTCCTTCGAAACGGTGTGACAAGCCTTTGTTAAGTTCAGCTAAAGAAAGGTTGCTTTTGGAAATAAGTGAAAAAAAAAGGGGAATAAGGAAATATTTTTACACAAGAGGGTGTGTGTGCATTGGCTCACGTATAGTCCCCGTATTCAGCAACATCTTGTAGCGCACACAAATTTTAAGGGCTGGTCATAACATCCGGACATCCCCCCTCGATGCACGCACAGTTACAATACACGCATTGTTACATCAAATGCATCTTTGGTATTCGCTTTCTCCTCCTATTCAGACTCCAACAGCTATTCAAGAAATAACAGAAAAGTTCTTCCAGTTGATTACATTAAATCACTTTCCTTATTGTGCTAGAAGCTCGAGGGGCAGACGAGATGGAAGTGCTGCGCCTATGAACGCAGCTGGAGTATGTGGCTATACACCTTGTGGTTCAAATGGTTCACAACGCAAAATGGAAATTTCTGTAAGCCACGTCATTGCCGTCGCACACTTCGCTTGCACCTGTGTCACTGTCCCTTCGGCGCCATCTGGCTTGTGAGGCGCGCGGGGCATCTGTGGTTGCGAAACATCGGGTTAACCGTCGTCGCTCCCCTTGCTCGCTTTACAACACGTGGCTGCTACATCAGTGCCGTAGTTCCACGCAGGAAAATTAAGCTAATGGCAGCAGGTGGCACGCAGCGTTGCATAGGTTGCTCACCATGACCCAGAACAACGATGAAGAACAGGCGTGCGGAGACAACAGCGCTATCACGAAAGGGTTATCGGCGCGCAGTGGAGGGGATTAATAGCCACGTTTCACGGGATGTTTAACCGACCCTTGTTCCAGTGCTGCTGAGGCAATTCAAGTTACTGCCTATTGCACTTATGCGATGGTGTACTTGAAAGCGCTTACTGCAGTTATTCCTTTAACCCTGCTATACGACCAATTCAGGCTGCTACTTGCAAACAAATATGCAGCCTTAGAACAGAGAGATGAAGATGACATTGAGGTGATGATTGACACCGTAATTAGGTTGGCTTCAGAGGCAACAATTGAAGTGGGAGGCAAGGCACCAAGGCAGCCAGTAGGCAAGCTCTCCCAAGTAACAAAGGACCTAATAAAGAAACGACAAAGAACGAAAGTGTCCAACTCAAGAGATAAGATAGAATTGGCGGAACTGTCAAAACTGATCAACAAGGACAAAGTAAGGGATATTCAAAATTATAACGCGAGAAAGACTGAGGAAACCGTAAAAAAATGGACAGAGCATGAAATTATTAAGGAGGAAACTTGGCATAGGACAAATGAAGATGTATGCACTGAAAGATAAACAGGGTAATATCATCAAAAACCTCGAAGGTATATAGTAAAAGCAGCGGAAGAATTCTATACTGACCTGTCAGTACCTAGAGGAGCCACGATACCTCCATTCGAAGCAGTAATGAACAGGTTGCAGAGACTCCTTCTGTAACTTGCGATGAGGTTAGAAGGACCTTGCAAGACATGAAACGGGGAAAAGCGGCAGGAGAAAATGGAATAACAGTCGATTTAATCAAAGATCGAGGAGACATAATGCTTGGAGAACTGGCGGCTCTCTGTACGAAGTGACTATAGGCTTCAAGGGTCCTAGAAAATTGGAAGAATGCAAACATTATACTAATCCACAAAAAGGGAGACGTTAAAGAATTGGAAAAATATAGGCCCATTAGCTTACTCCCAGTATTATATAAAATATTCACCAAGATAAATTGCAGTAGACTAAAGGCAACACTGGACAACCAAGGGAACAGGCTGGCTTCAGGAAGGGATACTCTACAATGGACCACATTCATGTCAATAATCAGGTAATCGAGGAAAGCGCAGAGTACAATCAGCCTCTCTATATGGCTTTCATAGATTACGAAAAGGCATTTGATTCAGTAGAGATACCAGCAGTCATAGAGGTATTACGTAATCAAGGAGTACAGGCTGCTTACGTAAATATCTTGTAAATTTCTACAGAGATTCCACAGCTACCTTAATTCTACTCACGAAAAGTAGGAAGATACCTGTAAAGAAAGGGGTCAGACAAGGAGACACAATCTCTTCAATGCTATTCACTGCGTGCTTGGAAGAAGTACTCAAGCTATTAAACTGGGAAGGCTTAGGAGTAAGGGTCAACGGCGAATATCTCAGCAACCTTCGGTTTGCAGATTACATTGTTCTGTTCAGCAACATTGGAAACGAGTTACAACAAATGATTGAAGACCTTAACAGAGGGAGTGTAACAGTAGGGTTGAAGAGTAATATGCAGAAGACAAAGATAATGAGCAATAGCCTGGCAAGAGAACAAGAGTTCAAGATCGCCAGTCAGCCTCTAGAGTCAGTGAAGGAGTACGTTTACCTAGGGCAAATAATCACAGGGAACCCTGAAAATGAAAAGGTAATTCACAGAAGAATAAAAATGGGTTGGAGCGCATACGGCAGACATTGTCAGCTTCTGACAAAGGAAAGAAGAAAAGTAAGATGTACAATCAGTTCATTTTACCGGTGCTGACACATGGGGCAGAAACTTGGAGACTGACGAAGACGCCAGAGAATAAGTTAAGGACCGCGCAAAGAGCGGTGGAACGAAGAATGCTAGGCATAACGTTAAGAGACAGAAAGATAGCGGTTTGGATCAGAGAGCAAACGGGTATAGCCGGTATTCTAATTGACATTGAGAGAAAAATATGGAGCTGAGCAGGTCATGTAATGCGTATGTTAGATAACCAGTGGACCATTAGGGTTACGGAATGGTTGCCAAGAGAAGGGAAGCGCAGTCGAGGACGGCAGAAGACTAGGTGGGACGATGAAATTAGGAAGTTGGCGGGAGCTAATAGGAATCGGTTGGCGCAGGACAGGGGTAGTTAGAGATCGGAAGGAGAGGCCTTCATGCTGCAGTGAACATAAAACAAGACTGAATATGACTTGCGTAAAAAATGCGATTGAGCTTTCCTCATAAAACAGCACATAACTGTGGTATATAAGCCGTAATAGAACTGCGGCCTAGTCGATGCACGAACACGCGTATACGTGGTGTGCACGAGCCTTTGCGTCGTGAAAAGCAATTCTCAAATGCGCCATTGTACAGGCATTGTAGGTTTCATGCGGGAAATTCTGCGCGCTGCATTTGTTGTTGTTTATTCACGCAGGCACTAAAAAACGAAAACCCCGCAACCTGTTGGCATGCGGACGAGCTTGAAAAGTTACGGAATGTCTTAACTTCATAGAGGACCATTGTTCTACCCATAACCGCTGGCGCTGAATGATCTGTCGAAGTTTTAAGCCGTCTAGGTCATGGCGATCTTAAAGTGCAATGCAAATTCTTTACCAGCGGAATGGTACTTCTTATGGCAGACAGAGCACATGATTATCCATACCAAGTAATATAGAAGGTGTGAATAAGGCGCATAGACTCTAAGTGCTTGTTAGCATATATGCTTCATCTCGAACTGCTCGCTCCTGTGGAGGAGCCAAAGAGTAATTTTGAGCGACGTTTGGTTTGAAGTGGGGGCCAGATTATGATATATCTCCAGATTAACAAGATCATGCTTTTACCAACCACGAACTTTTGCGCGATAACAATGGACCACATGAAGTAAGAGAACTTATATCGGCGCGCACGAGCCAAGTCCTTCCCGTCTCCTTACTTCGCCTTCACGTTTGTGCAAAACGATTATTGCTCGCTACACGCGCATTAACGTTTGCATTGTTACTGCCCTTAACCACACGTGCTGTTCGGCATCAAGGATACTGCGTGTAGCGAATTACAGATGTATATGTATATGTCTGTATACCGTGGGTGCGGATGAAACTTTTGTGACACGCAGTGGCTGCGTAATCAGGCGTGCTTGCACGACACGTGCCATTTATATCTCTCCGAGGCCACAAGAGAGAGCGAGACAGAGAGAGCACAGTGCATGACCGCTTCCCCACTGCCCGTCGACGAATGCGCGTAGCAATAACGCAGCAGTGGTCTCCTTCCTGAAGGCGTTGTCAAGTGCGCGATAAGGAGAGCATATGTATACATGGACTACGCTGGATCTCAGTCGCCCGCAAGACCCATGGCGAAGATGCGGTACTGCGTAGGCGGCTTGCGGTTCCGCGCACATGTGCCGTGGTGGGACACCGCAGCGTGCCTGGTGTAATGAACGCGCACATCTGACCTGGAAACCTTTGGCCGGTGGCTCCCGAGACAAAAGGCGACGCAGCCTGGCGTCACCGCCACCAAACAATGCCCGCTGCCCTGCTCTCTCCAGTCTCCCGTGCAATCTTCTGATTGCGTCGCTCGGAGCCGTGCGGTGCAGCGAATATGAACGCGCTTCGATGTGGGTTAGCGATAGTGGCCCTGAGATAGACGGCGACTATCTGCGGGGAAACAGAGGCGCATGCTGCACTCCCAGCGGCGGACGACACCGGCATCTGCACCCGGGTGAGTCGCCGCCAGCGCTTCTTCTGCGAAACGCCATCGCGCTTTTTTGCGCGCTTGCCCGTCTCTTACGTCTCGATTGTCTCTTCTGGGCGCGTTTTAATTGATTTGGGGGCGGGAGGCGTCGCGCTTCGACGCGCTTCGTTCGAGCGCCTCGAAACGCGAGGCTGAAAACCTCTTGATCGAAGTGCAGACAGATGTTTGGGGTACGGTATAGTGGCTCGAAATCTATCTAGGATGGCACCGAAAGAACGCGCTCACATCGAGCCGGATCGAGGCGTGCGCTACTCTGCGGCAGCATAGCTGTTCCAGTCTGATGCGACCGACTTAGGCAATTCTGCAACGTCTGCTCGAACTTTCCGTTTGACAGTGACCACGTTAAAATTTAAATTAAATTGCGGGGTATTTACAAACTAAAACCAGGGTCTGATTATGACGCACGCCGTTATGGGGGGCTCGAGGTTAATTTTGACCACCTGGTGATTTTTAACGTGCGCTGCAATACACGGCACACGGGTGTTTTTGCATTTCGCCCCCATTGATATGCGGCCGCTGCGGCCTGGATTTGATCCCGCGCCCTCGCAGGCTTAGCAGCGCGCAACGCCAAGTAAACGCACCACTGCGGGTGACCTTTCTGTCCACGTTTCCCTTTTCCGCACCGCTTCTGCGCTCCCCTTGTCAAAAGACACTGACTACGTTAGATCTGCAGGCTCGACCTGCAGGTGAGGAAAAGTATGCGCTATAGTATGCGGACCACGGGATGCGCGTGCCAAACTGCATCGGTGCGCCGACTTATGACCCGGTGCCTGCTGTCGAGAGTGGCTCTGGAGCGCGTGGGCGCATGCGTATCCCACCATATAACTGACAGCATGTCATGTTGCTTCCCGTGACGACGTAGGCTACTTGGGTCAGCCGCAGTGCGCGGCCTACTGCCTACCGTCGTGCCTTTTGATGACTCGACCAGGATGCCTCTTAGGGCGATATTCGCTGCTGACGTGCTGCTGCTACTTCCATAGAATAGAGTGTCAAATCCTTTGGCGCGACAAGAACAATTCGAAAAGGAAGGAGCAGGAGAGAGAGAAATAAGGCAGGGATGTTAACCAGAAATGCGTCAGATTGGCTACCCTACTCTAGGGGATGGGAAAGAGGGAATAGAAAGGTGAGCTAGAGGAGGGAGGGGGCCGGATAGAAAAGACGCGGTGAGCTCGCGCTGAGGGCCTGAGCGAGTCAAAGGCCTTCACACAGGCTAGCCGCCCCCAAGAAAGACAAAAGCTTTGTGGGCGGACGAGTGATGGGGGCGGTCTTCAAGTAGCGTTTTTGCACAGACAGCGGCCGGTCTTCCAGTCGTCGCAATGCGATATACAACGTTTGTCTTTCCGATTGAAATCGATGTGAATGGCACAATAAGTGTTCAACGTTATCTTCCACGCCGCAGGCGTCGCACGCAGCACTATCGGTAATTCCAATCAAGTACTGTACGCCTTTGTGAAAGCCACTCTCAACCAAGGCCGGTGTCTAAGCGATGCCTCACATCGGTGAAGCCCGGGCGGAGGCCGGAGTTGGAGCGAAGGGTGCAGTTCGTGAAACCTGGTGCGCCTTATATTTGGCGTGTTCCACTCTGTTAAAGAGAGCTTGTGTGCCAGGTGAGGAAAGTGCCTTGCAGCGTCTGTTTGGGAAAGAGGAATGGGTATGCTGTTTCCTTGATGTGACTCTCGGGCAACATTGTCTGCTAGATCATTTCCACTGACCCCGGAAGGGCGAGGTAGCCACTGGAAAAGAATTTCGTGGCCTTTCTTTTTGACGTCGTGGTGAAGTTTGAGAATTTCGTACGTTAGCTGTTCGTGAGCGCCACGTCTGAGAATTGACTGCATGTTTTCTAAAGCCGGTCTCGAGTCGGAAAACATGGCCCGTGTGCCAGGACGCTCTGCGTCAATAAATTGAAACGCACTGCGCAGAGCCGTGAGTTCTGCAGTCGTAGACATCGTGACATGTGACGTCTTGAATTTCAGTGTTATTGTTCTCGTCGGTATAGACACGGCACCGCCAGAGCTGATAGATGCAGTCGATCCGTCAGTACGTGGCTCCTGTATCTCTCGTACAACAGGAGTAAGCTCAATTGTTTTAGCGCAGACGGTGGTAGATCTGACTTCTTCTGAAGTCCTGGAATTCCGATGTGTACTTCAGGACGGCACAAACACCATGGAGGAGACACTGACCTGGCCGCAGGTGTGTACCCCGATGTAAGCGAGGCATGATATGCACTGGCAGTTGTGCTAAATGACGTGCGGGGTCTTTCCCCGGTGAGTGCGGCGGAGATGGTGGCAAGGGGTCCATGGCAATTTGCCTGACATGTGCACGTATTGTCTCGACTGTGATGTGCGTCGTGATTAAATAATCTTGAGCAACGGCAACAGTTTCAGCCGTAGACGTACTGCGTGGTAATCCAAGGCATATCCTCAGTGCTTGGACCTGAATGCTCTTAATTGTACGCAAATTAGTTTTACAAGTGTTCGATATAATAGGTAGGCTGTACCGGGGGAACCCAACAAACAACAACCTGTACAGCTGTAACATGAATTGTGTGGACGCCCCCCAGTCCTTTCCTGCAAGGAACCTGTACAGATGACAAATAGCGATCAGTCGCTTTTTCAAGTGGTTCACGTGAGGAGTCCAGGACAGGTCTCTGTCAATCACAACTCCCAAGAAACTATGACTTCTGCTGGGCGATATCACTTGTCCGTTGATTGATATGCCGTATGCAGATATTGGCTTCCGTGTAAATGCCAGCACTGCGCACTTTTCCCACGACACCTCCAGTCCTTGTTTACGAAGGTAGCATGATGTCGATGAGACGGCAGTAAGGAGCAAGGCAGTAGTCCAGACGATCGATAATCGATGAGACCAGGACGCGCGAGCCAGATTCACCGCAGTCACTCGGCAAAACTGCGGCGCACATGTGACGAAGCAGATGAAGCGGCACAGGCGGTGCCGCCCTCGGTACGTTTGGTCGACGAGAAGCGCACCTCGTTAAGTGACATGACATGTCGGCAGATATGATGCGACGCGCATGCGCACCGCCACTCAAGCGCTAGTCTGGACAGCAATTTGGCACGCGCTTTCGTGGTCCGTATACTTCTGCTCACGGGTGTACGCTGTCGATAAAGGCATGACGTTCGCAGTGAAGAGCTTGAAGCTGTGTGCTTGTATGCGGATTTAAGTAAACTCGCACAAAGAGCTCTTCTTCGTGTGTCGAATTCGTTCATGTGTCGTTTTAAACGGGCTATAATTTGGAAGGCCAATAACCAGCTCGCCGAAACACATGCTTTGTCCGCATAACTGTGTCCCTGCTGATAGTATACTGCTCGGAACATAAAACCTTTACACTTGATGAACGCGCACACAACAAACGAGGACATAAGGCGAAGGTAACACACAAGCTCCTTTGTTGTGTGCACGCTGCATATCATAATTAATAGCTACGAACTCGCCCAACTTTCAGTACCGTTACACTCGAGGTTCCGCACGTTATGATCACGATTAACCGCCGTATTCAGAAACGCATCTTGACTTGAAGCCCATGCTTGACTTGATATAAATGACGCCTGTTGCGAATGCGCCAAAGATACTCATTGCGTTTCTTACGGTGCGTTCGCGACAGGCGTCATTAAAATCAAGTCAAGCATGGGCTTCAAGTCAAGATGCGTTTCTGAATACGGGGGTAAGACATTCCACGGTTGCCTATAGTGGCGTTGCGCTGGGGACATATTGTGGGAGTCTGGGACGATGGCTTTCGGCGATAGTAGACAATTGTAGTATAGCGCACACAACTATAGCGTGCGCTTAGCCGCACACGTTTATCAGTTTTAGTTGCCCTGAGATACCTTACGAACTCAAAGGCCATATTCCATCGTCGCGGCTATCTCCCAACTTTATCGATAGGTGGCGCTGATATAATAATAATAATAATAATAATAATAATAATAATAATAATATGCATTTATTTTCCATCCCAATGATATGGGAGGCAGAGAGGAAAAGCTAGGTTTCCTGCTTGACGGGCTCTCGCCTCCCCGATACATATACATGACTTAGAAAAACAGGCAAACAGTACAAGCATATGAGTACAGTCAAAAAGGAATATCAGAATGCACAAACAAACGAGAATTTTTACACAAATGTACAAACCCATGAGAACAAAGGGATGTGCATAATATCATGTCGCACATTTCAAACAAAAAGTGGCACGGGGTGATATCTCGAATGTTCCTATTTGGAACATTTTGTAGGACATGTTGGAACATGTTGTTGGTAATGCTGTAGGACATCAGGCAATAAAATAACAAGAGCTTGGTGGCGCAACCCCCCTCCCCCCTTCCCGTTCAAAAGGGGACGCTCATAACATCCATCCATCCACCCTCTCGTTAGGCTTAGAGTGTTCGGAACGACAAGCGATATCGAAATCTCCACAATGTTATCCATAATAATCTGTCGTCAAAGCGGCCTGAGACTAAACGAAAGCCGTTTACAGAATCAGTTGCTACGAACGAAGCGAATTTTACAAAAGCAACGCCAAATTAAATGGTATAGCGTACGCTGAACTAAAACTGTCTGCTCTCGGCTCGGCCATCAGGCGCGCGCTGATTGGCAGGCTAAGAGAAACCGGATTTGCGGATTGGCTGGTTGAGTACTACGTCACGCGAAGGCGATAGTATCGCCGAAAGTGATTGTGCGGGAATACGTCCCCTGCTGAGTTCAAGGTCACGCGGGTTGGCTCCCGACCACGGCGGTCGCATTCCGGTGGCAGCGAAAGCTAAAAACGCTATAGTGTTCCGTGCATTGGGTGCACATTAAAGAATCTGGGATGCTCAAAATTAATCCGGACCCCCGACTACGGCGTACTTCATACATAAACAGATCGTTGTTTTGGCACGTAAAACCCTCGAATTCTTCTTCTTTTTTGATCACGTATAGATAAGTGAAAGGAGTAGTGGAAGAATACGTAAAAAAAAAATCACCTCTCGCGGTAATGTGCAAAGCATTAACAGCGGAGATAACTTGGTGTACAAACTGGCGGAGGTGGGCAGTGGCGAGCATGCGAAGGAGGCTTAATCAGTGAGTAACAATGCTGGAATTTATGGCGCCAACGGGATAGGCGCGCGGGAGCGAAAGCAAGTGACGCACGAACGGGGGCCGCTACGCCGGGGGAAAGGGGCGGAATGATAACTCGAGAGAAGGTGGAGCCGGATTCGTCGGGAGCCGAAAGGACCTGCAGTTGCTAACGGTTCATTCCGGGAAAGAACCACTCAAGCGGCAACCACGCGGAACGCGTTTCAATGCGTATTTGCTTCGCGACGCTTTCCTGGGTCGGTGCGTCCACTTCTACCCTGCGCACGTCTATGGCGCTCACGCTGACCATGTGCTGAGGCGTAGCCGAGTGGAGGGGGGGGGGGGGGTCACGCCGGGATAAGACAGAACGCCGTTCGTCCAATACCACGTGCGCCTCTTCCCGCCTAACTCCCGGATTTTTTTCCCCTCACTATAAAGTGTTTTCATAAAGGCTACGTAGCTGGAGTTGTAGCTAAACTTTTTCAAAACATTGGGATTATGAGAACTGAAATCCGATGATTTCCTGCGCATATGGGGAAAGTGGACGGGACTCGGGTAAACCTCAATCAGGTTGCTCATGACTTGACACGAGTATTTGCTAACCGTGACAGTCACAACCAAGCCGTTCATCTCCAGGCCAGGGAATCTAGAGATCATTTAATAACTTACAATGACGTTACCAAACATTACTATTTAGGACGCAGGCAATTCCCATTGCCACATTAAAAACTGAACAGGGCTCAGGCAGTCACAATGCGCTTATTGCAAACGGGTACATACGCCGTACCGCATTAATAAAATATATCCAGAGAGGGAGATTAGGATGGACTGCAACGATTGTAATGGCATCATTAGAATCAGGCATATGCTAGTGGGGTGTCCCGCGACTCTCCCCAGCCTCGTTGAAGAATGAACACAGTGGAAAAAGAGGATTCAAAGCCCGTTTTTTCAAAACCAAGGGCCGTCCAGAGGGCCCATGATGTCGCTGAAGGACTTGGACTGACGGTGCCAACGTGGGAGCGGCCCGCCTTGCCTTAAGAAGTAGAGCCTCCGGGCCTCATATCAATAAAAGTTTTCACACGCGCACACGCACGCACGCACACACACACTAGTAGGTCACTTGTTGAGTCCAAAGCACAGTGTGTTTGGTTTATTCCGCGTACAGCGGGGGCTTGCTAATGCTCGCCAGCTGCATACATGTTGGAGGTAGGCCACGTGCTAGCACTACATCTTTAGAAGCGCACAGGTCGAAAGAGACAAGAACGCGTTGCTGCCTCTTCTGGTTCGCCAATATGGTTTGTAGCAACGACAGATTCTGAAACATATTATTATTATTTTTCTTTAAGTTCTTCACTGCACTATGATTACGAACCGGCTAGGGAACCATTTAACGTTGCGCTCCTCTAGCCTCTATCGTGGGCCGATACCGGAGATTGTGCGGTCTTAAAGTGTACGCCAATCTGGAAGATAGATCGGGTACCGGTGCTCCCGGTGGTACCGGTGGTACCGGTGATAAGGGGGAACGCTGTGGCATTCTTCCTTTGTGACAGCTACCGTTTTGAGACGCTGTAGTTGAGACTCTGCGCCTCTGATAGAAGACTTACACTGTCGTTTCAAATGCTGCGGGTCTGTCAATAAATTATGTGCATGGTTAATACACCCCATTCTCACACCCAACTATTCCAGCGAGTCTTTGTCCTTCGTCGACTTCAACTGGAGGTTGAATCGCCGTTCCAACTTTTTTCCCCACCTTTCCCGCCTTTCCGTTTAAGTTACCAAACAACTGAGCGTGACACCGAGCTTGAAATAGTGTTGATGGTTACTTCCACCCTCAGGTTCAAAGGCTGTTGGGTCCTTCGGCGCAATAACTTTTACTAACAATGAAGGCTCATGCAAGTCAAGCGATAAGATTAGAAAGAAAAAAGAAAAGTAAACCTGTTGACGACGCCGTTCCCGGCGACAATCGAACGACAGAGCCTTTGACGTGTAAGGGAAGACATCTATAAACCGATCTGGGTGTAACCGATTTATGGGTGTATAAAGGGTGTTCGGTTTTCCCATGACTAACACCCTCACGCTTAAGGGGTATCTTGCATGTTTGCCAACATTTTCTGGCAAGTGAAAATGATGACAGCTGTGACAGATGACACCAAAACCGCATCAAATAGATTTTCAAAGCTGTCGCTGTATTCTACTATTAGATATTTCTGTGCACCCGGGGCTGTCAGAATTATTACATTTTTTCAATCACGCTTATTCTTATCGCACGTCTAGTTAGAGCTCCCGTCGTCGAGTTCTATAACATAAAAAAAAAACCTGACGGTAGCTGCGTTACCCATGGGACAAGCAAACACTCTGAAGGGTGTGAAAAACTTTAGTGATACTTTGTTCCGGCGTCACGATTATCGATACTGCCACAAACGTTGTTTCAACAGTACCAGTACACAACCCCTCAAGCACGCGCACAAATATGTTTTTTTCCCTTTCTTTTTTTTTCTTTTTTGTTGCCGAAGGTTAGGCCATTCACTATCACCTCCAACAACAGCTGTATAGCGCGGCGTGCACTGTTGGTCGCGTCCTCGCCTTTCGTGTCCCCATGACGCCCGCTTACACAGGTTCGAGAACGCGGCTGGTGACTAAATTTCTTTCCTTGTTCGTACAGCACGTTTGTTGCTGCACGAACGTTCTTCGCTAAAAGCTCTTTGTCAGAGAAGCCCACGCGGCGCACTTAGCCCATACTGCACAGAACAGCGCAAACAGAAGGACAAGACAAGACGACTTGGCCCAGTTCGATAAAACTTCCCGCGAACAATGTTGCTCATTTTCGTGCTCGGGGCGGAGCCCTCCGATGCGACCGGTCGCGCTTTCGGTAAACCTAGCGACGGCACAGTATAGGTGTACCTAGAAGCCGCGCATGCGTATATGACACCTGAAACGGGGGCAGTAGCGATAGCAGCAGAGCGGTAACACGTAACGCCGACTGCAGAAAGCTTCAGCGTCCAGCCATTGTTGTAATCGCGGTGCCGCTCCGACCACGTGCAAGCTTTGCGGGTGCTAAGCCGCGACGCACTTCCGTCTGGCGCGGCTTAGCTAGCATGCGCGATAAGCTGATTGGTGGTGGCGATGCTTAACAGTAACGGTATACAGGGTGATCATTTTTAAGTTTCATGAAATTTTTTTAAAAATAGCCTGTTGCTGATAACAACTATATTGCTTGAGCTAGATTATTCAGAGGGGCGGACATTACTTGCACGAGGAATCGGAACGCATATTCAACTGATTAACAAAAATTCACTAATAAATTTTGAATTCATCGTCATCATCAGTAGCAGCCTATTTTATGTCCACTGCAGGACTAAGGCCTCTCCCTACGATCTCCGATTTCCCCTGTCCTGTGCCCGATTCCAACCTAGCGCCTGCGTATTTCTTAATATCATCACCCCACCTAGTCTTCTGCCGTCCTCGACTGCACTTCCCTTCTCCTAGCACCCATTATGCAACCCTAATGGTCCACCGGTTAACTAACCTACGCATTACGTGACCTGCCCAGCTCCATTTCTTTCTCTTAATATCATTTAGAATACCGGCTATGCCCGTCTGCTCTCCGATCCACACCGCTCACTTCCTTTCTCTTAACGTTATGCCTAACATTCGTCGTTCCATCGCTCTTTGCGCGGTCCTTAACTTGTTTTCAAGCTTGTTTGTCAGCCACCAAGTCTCTGCCCCATATGTCAGCACCGGTAAAATGCACTGATTATACACCTTCCTTTTCAATGATAATGGTAAAGTTCCAGTCAGGATCTGACAATGTCTACCGAATGCGCTCCAACCCATATTGAATTAATTACTTTACGGCGTTTGTTGGAAGTTAACAATTGTAGCCGGCGATCTTGCAAGGCACTTGGAAGAAATTTCCAGAGTGACGTCATGTTTAGAGATATGCGCCATGAAATTTGCCGTAAAAGTTAGCTGTTGTTCCACTCACATTTTTAACAAAACGCTCTATTATGCATTGTAAAAGTAACTGGAACGTCCATATGTATTTCGTTGCAGACTTTGGGAAATACCTCTTAACCTATCGTCTTGAAGATTCATTTCAAGTGGATACGTCCGCACGCTCACCGGCTACAATTCGTAATTTGCAAGATGTGCCGTAAATTAATTAATGAAGAAGTTAATTAGTGATTTTCTTGTAGTTACTTGAACATGTGTTCCGATTTCTCTTGCCAGTAATGTCCGTCTCTTCGAGTAATCCAGACCAAGGACAAGAATTTTTTTTTTTTTCAACCTGGCCTGTGGGAAGGCATGTGCTTAAATTTCGCCTTGAACTGGTCTGTATATCAGCGACTGCCCAGCTTGATTGCTTAGCACTTGAATTTGTTCCCTTGTTTGCTGTGAGCTTACTGCACAATATGGTCTCTGAGGGGTAAATGCGAACTTCACACACGTGACAGATACAAGGTAGCAATAAGCTTTCGGCTCTATGGAGTGAAGTTTTCTATAGACAGGATTTTTTTTTTTAGGTTGCTCTGCGGCGTCGCGTTTCTTTTTTTGCCTATACTGCAAATAAAAAGAACATAGAACAAGGTGACACTATACGCTGTGCTAATAGGATCCTGCAGTCGTACTGTAGCCATTACCTGTTTCAGACGATCGAGGAGAGCTTTGCTTTCAAGCTGATTGTAAGTCTATAAAAAGGACAGCCTTTCTAACCTTCGCGCTTCTATCGCGCACGTAACACGGGGGGGTGTCTTATCCTCGTACGTGCATTCCGCTCCGGTTGATGTTTGTCCTTTTATTCTCCCTATCTCTAACCTCTGTTACGGGTGGACAGGATGATAAGAAGGAGCATTTGCTCGGGGTTGAAATATATGAACTTGCGGCAGTATATACGTGAGCATAGTTTCACTCTGACAATGCTAAGACAGAAATACTGCGCCCGGTATCTGTGTGCTACTCCCGCTGCCGCTGTTCAGCCATCGCGGGAAGGATTGGCAATACAGGGGTTTGCCTGCACTTCACCCTTCCGGCATCGAACCAACTTGTTAATTTTTATGCAAAGTTTCTTCAAGGTCGCTTCTTATTGCAAGTTCGTTTACTGTGGGGATAATTACTTTATTAATTAATTTACTTTATGTTGTTGGAGGAGATATTGTGCTTGAAAAGTTTGCGGCCCTTTATACCCAATGCCTCACGACTTAGTAGAAGTGTAGCAGAGAGCTGGAAGAATGCCAACATTGCACTAATCCATAAGAAGGGAGGTGTTAAAGAGTTGAACAATTATAGGCCCATTAGCTTGCTATGAGTATTGTACAAAATATTCACCGAGATAATTTCCTGTAGAATCTGGGCAACACTTGACTTCACTCTACCAAGAGGCTTCAGGAAAGCATTCTCTACAAAGTGTCCCAGCTAATTTTGGCCAATAAAAGCGTTTTTTCCGAGCGTGAAAGAAGCCCGCGAATACACGCAGAGTGCCTCGAGCGGCCAGTCGCGCGGCAATTTTGCGTGCATTTGCCGGCTTCTTTCAAGCTCGGCAAAACACGACGAGCTGCTAATGTGATCCATGGCGCAGTGCTGAGAGTACACTCTGTAGGGCTGCCTTGGAATCGCACAAGATTGACCATGCATGGGGTGGTTCCTCCTGAATGAAATGAAGAGCCGCACGCAGGGCTACCAGTTCTGTAGCTGTCGTTGATGATACATGTCATGTTTTTAGCTGTATTTTGACGGATCTTGTTGGTATCACCACAGCGGCAGTTGAACTTGTAGGTGTGACTGAGGCCTCGATGTAAACATGCACGCGGCCACTGTGCATCTAATCTAAAATTCCTAATCTGGCCTGATTCAGGGCAAATGACGGCGTGTTAGCTTTCTTCGTGATTCCTGGGATGGTGAGGCGCATTTCAGGTTTGCGCAGGCACCATAAAGGTGAGCATGGTTTTGCTGCAGGCGTGTGTAGCTCGATGGCAACGAGGTACGGTTGGCAACAATTATACGACTGAAAGTTGTGTGTGGCCTTTCTGCGGGTAAAGCGGCAAGATGGTGAGAAGGTAGACGGGTGACATGACGAATATGCACCCTGAGAGCGTCGGTGGCTAAGTAAGTTGATATTGGGTGATATCGCGCTATGACAATCGTTGCCGTTGTAGAGGCACACTTCGGAGACCGAGACACGTCCTTAGGGCTTGCGCTTGTAGTCCCTGGAGTACAGGCAGGTTTGTTTTGCAGGTGTTGCCTAGCACAGGGCCGCGGTATATTGCGAAACCGAGGAACAAGGCGTTATAAAGCTGCAGCATTGACCACACCGATGTGCCCCATGACTTTCCGCCGAGAAATTTGAGGAGGTGTATTATTTACACTAACCTCTTCTTTGGGTATAAAACGTGAGGGCTCCATGATAGGTCGCGGTCGATAATTACCCCTAAAAAGCGGTGTTTCCGTGCGTTTGCAATTGATTTCCCATTGACACTTACAGAGTAAGGCCTCATTACCTTCCGAGTGAATGTAAGAAGGCAGCATTTCTCTGAAGACAGCTCTAAATTCTGTTTTCGCAAATACAGTGATGTTAACGTAGCTGCCTTTTGTAGCCTTGCTCGTACCTGCAGTCGTGTTACAGCAGACGCCCAGAAGCAGGTGTCGTCAGCATAGATTGATACTTGAACTGTGTTGGGCAAGCACCTGATTAGGCCAACGAGCACTATAGGTTGAATAGCGTCGGGCTCAACACCGCGCCTTGCGGTACTCCACAGAATGTTTGGTGTTGAATCGTGGCGCCATCCTCGATCATCACTAAGAAATTCCTGTCAAATTAAGAACTGCATAGCTACTGAAAATTACGGCCAGCGATTCCGGCTTCAATCAGAGCCTCTATAATGGCATAATGTGCTCTATTATCATAGGCGCATTTTATGTCAAGGAATAATGCTGCAGTGAGTCGTTTCAAACGTTTTTGATGTTGAACAAACGTGACCAAATCGATGACATTATCTATGGATGAGCGCCCACATCGGAAGCCAGCCACATCATTTGGGTACACGTTGTAATTTTCTAGGTACCATTCCAGGCGAGTCAAAATCATTCTTTCAATTATTTTTCCTATGCTACTGGCCAGAGCAATGGGGCGGTACGATGACAAATCTAACGGTGATTTACCAGGTTTGAGAAGTGGAACCAAGCGGCTGCATTTCCATTCACGTGGAGCCAAACCGTTGCGCCAAGACTAGTTGTAATGGCTTAGCAGCACGAGTCGTGCTTTGTGCCCAAGGCTGCCGAGCGCCGCGTATAGGTAACGCCGTGCGGCTCAGTTGAGGAAGAGCGCCTGCAAGTCGCCAGTGCCGCTTCAAGCTCCTCCACCGAAATCATTACACCCATGCGGGAGTCTCGAGGCATAGGAGTGACACATCTTGTAAGTGCGCGTTGGCGCTGCAAGCTGGCAAGTCTTAAGCGAAATTAATCAATCTCTCTTCGACCTTTGTGTAAAGCGAGTTGAAAGGAACACGCTGTTACGGTGTTACGCCAAGTGCACGCACTGTTCTTCATATTTGAGATAAGCGCTGACGTTAACTGTTTTGAAGAAGCGTTGCGAGGCTAGGACGCAACACACGGGGACCATTAAAAAAAAAAAATTTGCCGAAAACATCGACGATGATTGTCAACGTAAGCGCACGTTATGACGCGCGTACAGGAAAGAAAGGCTCTCACCTCAACGGGTCTGACATGGTCGGAGTTTGAGAGTGACAAGAGACCAGGACGAGGTTGCACCTTGAGGCGTTGAAGTACACTCATCTCTCTCTCTACCCGCCGTGGTTGCTCAGTGGCTATGGTGTTGGGCTGCTGAGCACGAGGTCGCGGGATCGAATCCCAGCCACGGCGGCCGCATTTCGATGGGGGCGAAATGCGAAAACACCCGTGTACTTAGATTTAGGTGCACGTTAAAGAACCCCAGGTGGTCGAAATTCCCGGAGTCCTCCACTACGGCGTGCCTCATAATCAGAAAGTGGTTTTGGCACGTAAAACCCCATATATTATTATTATTATCTCTTTCTCTCTCTATCTGGCCACTCCCCCCACTCCCCAACTCACTTGCTTTCCCAGGATGCGATCGCCGTTGTAACAACAACAACAAAAGTTAGTTTTCAGTGACTCCTACTGCTTTAAACTCATTTAGTGCGACAGCAGCAGGAAACATCCCAACGCCAGCGTAGGACACGTCCGAGAGTCGTAACAGCTATAATACTGCATGTCTTATGTGGTGGGATCATTTTTAGGTTTTACAGAATGTTTTAAAATTATCCGCGGCAAATAGCCCACTTCGATAGTCCTTGTGCTGGATTAACCAACGAGGCGGACATTACTTGTACGATAAATCGAAACACATTGAATTAATTAACTTCTTAAGTAATTACTTTACGGGACATAATGCAATTTACGAATTGTAGCCGGTGAGCCTGCAAGACATATTCGCTTAGAACGAATTTTGAGGATAGCATGGGTTTAGAGATATGCGCAATGAAACTAGCGGCAAAAATGCGCCTTTCTACTTAATTTTTTAATTAAGGTTTTTTTTTTACATTGAATCGCAAAAGTAACTAGAACGTCCATGTATTTCATCACACATTTTGACAATGAATATCTCGAAACTGGTGCCATGCTGAAAATTAATGCCAAGTGGATACGCCTTCCAATCTCGCCGGCTACAATTCGTAAATTGCAATATGTGCTTTGAGGTAATTAATTAAAAAGCTAATTAAGTAATGCTTGTCAACTCATTGATTACGTGTTTCGATTTCGCATGCGAGTAATGTCCGCCTCGTTGAACAATGAAGCTGAAGGACTAGAACTAAGTTACCTGCCACCGCCGGTTTTTTTTTTTTTTTTTTTTTGCAAACTGGAACATGGTCACCCGGTATATCGTTGCTTGTACCTGTGAGGTGGTTCGCTCCACAATCCTGCGACTAAAGTAAGCAGTTACTGTTAACAATGTTGCGATGATTTCTCTTCTACCACGAGACAAGAACACACCCGCCGTGGTTGCTCAGTGGCTATGGTGTTGGGCTGCTGAGCACGAGGTCGCGGGATCGAATCCCGGCCACGGCGGCCGCATTTCGATGGGGGCGAAAAAACCCGTGTACTTAGATTTAGGTGCACGTTAAAGAACCCCTGGTGGTCGAAATTTTCGGAGTCCTCCACTATGGCGTGCCTCATAATCAGAAAGTGGTTTAGGCACGTAAAACCCCATAATTTAATTTTTTAGAACAAGAACAGTCTTGTTTTTTTGTTAAATCGGATTTAGCTCAAAAGCGGTTATGCTGCTCCAGAGAGGAATTGTGGTACTGAGAGCAGCTACGTCATCTGCGATAAGGCTGTGGTACAGCACTGCGAATTCAGTCGCCTTTCTTTTGGAGCCCTCTTTCGTCCTGTCGTAAGAAGTAACGTGATGACAATGCTTTGCGGCAGTGTGCCGGTAAGCTCGTCCCCAATCTAGCCGTGAAGTCTTGCGACTTTCGTCTCAGTAACTAGATCTTGCTTTCGACTTTTTGAGCGTATCGTAAAAGTTTCGTATATATAATACAAGATGTGCTATCCTGGATTTTGGCCCGCCAAACTGGCCTTCCGCATTATATTTCGGTACCAACTTTCTAGGCGCTTAAATGCTTTTGGGCTTGTTTATGACCCAAGGCCCACTGTTATTAGTCATGTGACGTATGGATAACATTCTTTTTTTCCTAGTTTGCATTCTGGAATTGCCCTTCGTATTATGTTCTGGTTTCTTATTGCATGCGGTATTTTACGGTGCTGATAAAACACGCCGGAACATGATTACGGAACATGTCATATATATCATAGCGCAACCTAGGCTGCCTGTGTTGCAGTGATTGTCAGCATCTGCATTGTTTAGGCGGCGCACTGCAAGCAAAAAGTGTACGTCTCGCTGTGAACTACAGTGTGCGTCTAGTTCAATGTACTGTAAACACAGTGAAGTCTTTCTCGACGGACGTGTATAAATGTGCCTCGCCCTGTAAAACAAAGGGCACGTGCAAAAAAAAAGAAAGAAAAGAAACACCGAGGCCAATCATTTACTAGAGTGAATCCGTGCAGTAGCATCTCCACTGCACCCCCCCCCCCCCCCCCGGCGATAGAAAGTCCCGTGACACTGTCGTGAGCTGGCAGGCTTTATTGAACGCTGCTCTGTCGAGTGCAGGCTCCGATGTCTCAGTGCGTGTCAGAAGTGTCGTAAACATTAGGCAACCGTTGTACGCACCGGCATTGTCGAGCACGTATACCTGTCGATAAGCAAGGCTTGATTCTGTACGGTAAGGGCCGCGAGAGCACTGACGGGAGCACGCGAGGGTGCTATCACGGCGCGACGGAACCGAGATCGCGGCTTGCTAGAATAGGATGCAACAATTACGCCAATAAACTCTCAATGCCCGCGCTGCATTTCACAATGACCAGCAAACGGCAACCGGGTACAGCGCAGACAAAACTGCGCGCGGGCCGCGATGGAACACGATCTGCCGTGTGGTCGATTTTATCGGTCCTCGGCTTGACTAATCTAGACAGCGCCGATAGCCGCGGCGGTCGCCGAAAGCTAGCTGGCGGCAAACAGACGAGGGCGAGGAGGGGTGCGGGATCACACCGGCGGTGACGCTGGATTCATCCAGAGCGGCGGCGGCCGGGTTTACCAGATGCCCTTGACTTACGCCGCAGTCTACTGCGCAAGCGCCGTACGATCACCGCGCGAACGATTCGGCTTTTTCGCGACAAAGCTCAGGAGGCGGGGAACGGGAGTGCAGTCCGTCGAGTGAAGCAGACGAAAAGCTACTCGCGTCGTCCCGCCGAGTTCGCAGGTCCGCCCCTGGTCGAGTGTCCGGCCGTTGAGCAAGTGGTCGTTTTCGTTCTACCAGGTGCCCCCATGGCCTCGCGCCGCAGAAGTATGGTCAGCTTCAGCGAGGCGTTCGCCTCGACGGCGACCACCGGGGTGCCTGCTGTCCCTCCGGGCGCCTACTACCGGCATGGCCCCGGCGGCAACTTCATCCAGGACAGCTTCCACAGCTCCACCGACTTTCCCACGTATATCGTGTGGCAGACGCTGTCCACCGACCTGTCTGAGCGCATGCGCCAGGGCTCGGTGCGTCTCAGCCGGACCAACACGCTCGAGTATGCGCCCATCACCGAGGAGAACGGCGAGAAGGCGCCGCTGTTGAATGCACTGGACGACGCGGGCTTCTCGGAGTCCACAATCTCTACGCCCGCCATTCAGCCAGGTGGGTGGGTCTGTGCTCAAGGATGTGTGCCTCGATCGCCACTGTTTTATTGCGGATGCTGAGCTGTTGCTGTGCAGGCAAGTGTGGCAAGGGCAAGAACCACTGCTCTAAGATTGTTTCTTGCCCAAGCGTTGGATAGCCTCTGGAGAGTAAATTCGGCCAGAAAGTTTTGCTATGCTGCAATGCTATTCAGAATCTGCTAGCGTTGTTAGCCCGATACTCGCTTGGCTTCAGTGTTTGGGCTAGTTGGTGGGACATAACTTGGGATGGAGCGCAGAATAGACGGCACAAAGACTAACACACACCAGGAGGCTGTCTGTGAGGTCTTTGTGAATTATTTTAGTGTTCTGCGCTGCATCCGCTATGAGAGCCGGATATTCGTTCGTAAATACCGCAAATCAGCTTCCTTGCGCCTATGAATCTGTGTATCGGCAATTCGTACGACTAGCTTTCTTGCGAAGCAGGGAGTCTTGCGCACTGGCGAAGGAGTAAAGTCACGATGGCGACAATATTTGCGTTTCGGTTGCTTGGAATTTAAGGATTCCTTGCGAGGTTTGGTCATTTCAACTAGACAAGCGCGGGGCGTGTGTCCCGTGGTGATGGTCGTGTTTGCAAAGCGTTACACCGATGTGCGCCGCGAAAACAGCTGGAAATTCAAATGAAGGCCCGCGTACCCGTCTTGAAGCAGTCACTCGGCTCGACAACGAGATGGGTGAGGTCACACGCGTCGCCCATCGTGTCACACGCGGGGCTCCTGCAGCCGCGCAAATAGCCAGCGTCAGTGTGAACTACTCGGGGATTCCCGTGCAGTGCAGTATGTGAAACAGCTGTTGAAGTGCACCACTCAGCAAGACGAGATAAAAAAAAAAGGAGAGGAGGCCGAACTCGCGACTACAGGATAGGTCCTCGAAATGGGAGAAGGCAGGAGACTAACGTCGCTTGCGGGTGTTGGTCGAGGCGACGGGAGAGCCCAAAGCCACCTAGATAGCGCAAGGCCTGTACACTCTGCTTTATGACGTCACGCTAACAGGGCCGACTGCTATAGAATCTAATGGGAATGCTGCTGAGTAATCCACGGTGATTTTGCCGTCGCCGCTTTCGTCACGCCGGACTTGGCAATGGAAGTTTCGGCACTCTTAGTATGGCGTCCTAGAGCAGATGCTACATACCTTGTGACATGGGTGGCGTTGGAGAACCTCTGCTGCGGGCAGGGTAGCCTCCTCGCACCATGGCTTCCCAGTGTTTCATTTACTTCTATCTCCGCTGCTACTGAACCGTTTTTCAAAATTCCTGCGCTTTACAACTTGTAGTGTATAACCCAACTTCCCTACTGTGCCTTGTTGGGGGGCCATCTAAAGGTGATTTATGCGCGTACGCCGACTTCACGGCGATACGAACGATTATAGAATTGTATAGAATATATAAAAACTTCGTATTATACAATGCGCACACCGATCTTGCTCGAAACACGCGAACTTTCCTCTGTTCCGTTTTCGGAAAAAAAGTTTAGTGCCTCCGCAGTTTCGAGGCAGGTAACTGCTCGCCTTCAATTATTTTTTCAGGGCGACGCTGCTTTTGCGGCATGTGGCACAGAATGTCCGCCTTGAATGTCGACGAAATTTTAATATATCCCTTGAATCAAGCGCACAATTGAGGGAATGTAGTGAATTAATGATTAGGCTGTATTTGGGCTAACTAGGTGCTCTGTGGTAAATTAACGAATTTCTACTAATTTCACTTTGAGGTTTGAATAGCGCGTCGTTTCACACCTGTCGGACTTCAAAAATGAAGGCTTCGTAAGAACAAACGCTTAGACCACCGCCAAACGTATCGATGAAACATTGCCGTAATAAAGGGAGCTTTATTTGGAGAACATTCTGAAGAAATTTGAAATATGTGCGTGTATTGGGGGCGCCTTAAGGTTCTCCCTATTGCCGTCGGATCCTTTAAGAGAGATGGAGAGGAAAGGCAGGGAAGTTAACCAGATATCAGTCTCCTGTTTGCTACCCTACACTGGGATTGGGATGTAGGGGTTAGAAAAATGAGAGGAAAAGGTTAAAAAAAAAAGCGCACGCACATGCACGCACGCACGCACACAAAGGGCGTTCCAGTTAGAGACGTTCACAAAGGCCGGTAGATCCCTTAAAATGCTCCTTCGAGTAGTGACAAATTTTTTAATTGGCGTAAACAAAGAGCAAGTTATGCTTGCCACTTTCCACACGCATACGGGATACTCTAAGTTTATAATCAACTGTTGAAACTTTACGCGTTGACAGAAGTAATAATTTGAAAACGTTGTTAAAACGTCGACAACGTGGGTTTACGGACCCTATGTAAACAACCTTTTCTCTCCTTCTCTACACTTTCAGCTATTCTTGTCCTGTTAATTCCATAACCTCTCCTCCTCTGCTTGCTGCCGTTCAGGCGTCTAGCCGCTCCATCCATAAAGTTAGTGCAATCAGCAGCAATTTCCTTTAACCGCTTACTACTCGCGGAGGTTGTTGCAAGAGCGCTGAGAAAAGTTCCTCGTGGGCTGGAGCCTCGAACTCTACTTCGCTTGAATTTGAGCTGTGATTCTGCAAGGTCCCACACGTATGGCCGGGGTTTCTTCATATGAGAAATGTCAGCGTAGCCGCTGCGATTTCGCTTGCGGCTGATCATCGGCGCCAGACAGCGCCTATACTTTACCGTGTGTCCCAGCTAAAGTTAGCCAAGCTGTTCAACGGAAACAACAAAATATAGTGCAACATAGTTATAAGACCTACGGTGTTCTGCCGAATACCCTAGCTCTTATAAAGGTATCTTGAACCGTGCTTTAAAAACCTTATATATTTTTTTCTGTCGTAGAACCACTTGGCTAACCTTAGCTGGGGTACCAGATACGCAGTAACGGTGCCACTGGCACACATGGAGTTATTGCGCGTGTTTCAACTCCATTAGTGACGGTGGTACTAAAAATGGTGGTACGAAACCCTCCGTTTTTCTTAAGATTGGCTGCCTGAGCCTCCGAGCGACCATTCGTGGTGTGCTTTAATTCCATTTCCAGTTCAAAATGACGCGACAGTGAGTGTTGCCAGAGAAGATCTGCTTGATATGCGTATTTATTTTGGGACATGTGGCAGTTGTCACGGGCGTGTGGCACTTTCTTTTGCTTTCATTTTCTTACTTTTCGGCATTCTAGGCGATGCACTACCGCGTATCCGTGCGTAACACTAGCGTTTTCGCTGCAGTAGATTTGATAACGCATTTTCTGTTTTCGTTTTGCCTTGAGATGTACTACGTGCGATAGCGCATGTTTTCCTAAGCGGCAGCTCTGGTTGCAACCGACCAGCGACTGCTCAGCGCCGCCGGTGATCTTGCGTGTGAGGCCATCTTCAAGCGAATATTCTTAACTGGTTTAGTCCCGTACGCGCCAAGACAAACTTGTTAGTGGTCCTTTGTGCACTTTCGACAGGCATGTAGCACAAAGCCACATTAGACAGCACGGTCGCTGCTGTTAGTTTATTCAGCGCCAGCGTAGTCCGTGTACTTTAAAGGGCCGTTTATAGACAAGAACGGCACCGAGAGCGGCGCTGCTGCGCCGGCGTTGAGAGCGCCGCATGCGGAGCAAAATTCTATTAGCCGGTGGTACCCCTCTCCCATCTCTCGTTCGCGCCGCCTTGATTGCCTCCTGCACTGCGCGTGTTTGGGCACGTTTCGCGCCGCGCGCGGTGTGTGCGCGTGGACATTTCCTTCGATGGGCGGTGTACAGTCTCTCTGACATTTAGGGGAAAACTCGAAGCGCATTGCATCGCGATGCGGCGAGCGCTTGAGTCAGGCGGCGGCAGCAGCTCGCGCAGATGCTCGAGGGGCGGGATCTTGAACGGCGTCGTCTGCTACGGCGGCGCACGCTGGCCGCATTGTCGAGAAACGTTCTACTGTCAGGTGCAGGGCGCTGATCACATCGTTACTGCGTGAAATGAGCCGGTATTGTTTGCTAAGCGTTGCGCGACGCCCACTGATACGCCTCGAATGTAAGTTCATCGCTGCATGGCAGGCATAGACGACGTACTGATTCCATACATTCTTGACGGCCCGTTTCTGGAAGGCGACTATATATTCTAACGCGATAGGACGCCGATCCACACTGCTCGTGCTGTGCAAGAACTGCTAGAAGAGCGCGCAGTCACTCTCTTGGAGCGGCCGCCTCAAACCCCGGGCGCCAACATCATTTAAAATGTCTGGGGCTCGTTGAAAGTATACCTCTGGCGAAACATCCCCTCTATCAGTCGCCCGAGGATAGGCTTAGATCCACCATCGTCAGTGACTGAGACGTGCAGCGAATGAACACATCCCTGATCAAGTCATTCTACACTTCACTGCCTTCCAGGATGAGCGCTGTCATCGCTGCCGCTGGAGACATGACGAGATACTAACTGAAGTTCCGAGCGTGACGTGTCCAATTCCCCACCGGCGGGCAGGGTCTGTCTGGTGTAGCGAATGATTGTCGAGGAAAATCACTTCCAGCTCATTGTCTGAACTTAAAACGTTCATTTAATCGTGTCCGTTTTTTTCATCGTGTTCGACTCCCATTGTTGAGCGCTTTGTTTTCCTTTCGAGTCAAACAAAGACTGAGCACGTTGCGCGCACATCTTGGTGCCTTTTGTCACTGCTCATTACGGTAGCACACACAGTGAAGAAATATACGTGCACACGCTCAGTACTCCGGCCTTTCGAAAGAACAAATGAACCATGTTGTCAAGAAAAGTTTGTGGAACTCCATTATCGCCAATGAAGGATCAGAGTGTGGCGACGCACAACGTTTAGTAAAGAATATCAGCTCAGTTCCCGCAGTACCGATGAAATCGATGCACTGCCCCTGACAGTACCACGCTTCCCGAAAATGCGGCCAGCGCGCGCCGCCGTAGCAGACGACGCAGATCACGACACTGCCCCTCAAGCGTGTGCGCCTGCTCGAGCTGCTGCCGCCGCACGACTCCATTGCTTGCCGCATCGCGACGCAATACGTTCCGAGTTTTCCCCTTAGTGTGAAACAAACTGCACACGCTATATTTGCCTTTAAGAAGATCGGTACGCTTGACGATTATTTTTATGGCTGCAATGCGGCGAAAGGGCAGCGTCTGCTTAACCATGTAAGGGACGCTGAGGAGGTAATTGGAAACGACATCGTATGTGCCGCCGGAAAAATCGTCAGCACATACGATGCGGCACATACATACGGCACCTACGAGCTAGTCATTTTTGCAGTTTCTCACATTATGTTGGCTCCAAATCCGTGTTGTCTCTGATGGCGACAACGGACTTCTATCGACACTGTGCGGAAATAAACAAGATATATCGCTGCATAGCACAAGTACGACATGCGCACACAACTTTAACTAGTACGTCCCCTACAATATGGAATAGAGGCAGCAATGTAGACAGCTTGGTCATTTTTTAACAGTACTCAAGAGACGGAAGTTGAAAGTATTATTAATCATTCCTTATTTATTTATTTGATACCTGCTTCGCCTTTGCAGGCATTACAGCAGGGGGATACATAAAAATAAGCATCATATTTGATACCAATAAAGAAAATAATTACACAAAGCGCGGTAAAAAGCATCATTTGACACATTGGATACAATCATAGGCGGAAGATTATTCCACTCTCTTATACATCTAACAAAGAATGAATAGCGGAAGACGTCACCTTTAAAGGAAAATTCTTTTATTTTGAGACTGTGGTCCCTTCTTTGGGATATATAGGACGGCTCTTGAATGTACTTCTCCTTATTGATTCCAGTTTTAGAATGGTAGATGTTATGGAAAAATTTCAACCTGAGGTTTCGTCTGCGATCTTTCAATTCTTCCCATTTAAGTTTACGTTTGCTTTCGCTCATGCTAAGGTGACGATCCCAATTACCTAGAACGAATCGCACTGCCCTATTCTGTATTTTTTCAAGCGTATCGGCCAGCTCTTTGGTATACGGATCCCAGCAAACGCATGCGTACTCCAGCAATGAGCGCACATGAGTGAAATACAGTTGTTCTTTTAAATTCAATGGAAGTTCGCTGAAATTTCGTCTTAAGAAACCCAAAACACGTGCAGCCTTTACTTTGATGTGGTGAACGTGCTTAGCCCACCTCAAATCACTCGTTAAATAAACTCCTAGATATTTATATTCCCTGGCCGTGCTTAAAGTAGCGCTATTTATGGTATACGTATTCAACTGGTATGAACGCTTCCTCGTAAAGGTGACGTGAACACACTTTTTAACATTCAACGACATTTCTGAATGGGCACACCAGGATGATATAACATTCAAATCATGCTGCAGGTATTCTGAATCACGTTCATTCTCTATAATCCTGTAAACTACACAGTCATCCGCGAACATTCTGAACGAAGATTTGAGGCCAATAGTAATATCATTTATATACATCAGAAACAAAAGAGGGCCCAGAACTGAGCCCTGGGGAACTCCTGAGGTCACGGGAACATATCCGGAGGAACAACCGTTGAGAACTACCGACTGCTGTCTTAGAGAGAGATACTCGGCTATCCATGCAATAACTGATTCATTCAGTTTATAGCCCCGTAATTTACTAATAAGAAGGTCATGGGGAACAACATCGAACGCTTTTTTGAAGTCCAAGAAAATACAGTCAACTACTTTACGCTTATCTATTGCTAGAGCCAATTCATGCGTGAACTCAACAAGCTGTGTTGAGCAAGAAAATCCTTGCCGAAAACCGTGTTGACTAGAATGCAGAAGATTATGTTTAACCAAATGTGTCATTATACAACTATAAAGGACATGTTCAAATATTTTACATGGTATACTAGTTAACGACACCGGCCTGTAGTTCTCAACGTCATTTCTTGGCCCATTCTTATGAATAGGTGTAACACGTGCTAACCTCCAATCACAAGGTAGTGCCTTCTCCACCAAGCACTTCTGAAATAGACGGTGAAAGTATAACGATAACGTTGCCGAACAGTTCTTTATTATCGCTGCTGGTATATCGTCTGGGCCGCACGCTTTAGCTGGTTTGAGATTTTCTAACAATTTACGAATACCAGGCACACTAAAAGTGACCTCGGGCATCACTTCTGCCTCAGTTGGAGAAACCATGTTAACAACGCGTGAAAAACTTGGACTAAACACGGACGAAAAATAATTGCTAAAGATGGCTGCCTTAGACGCATCATCGTCAACGATTGTGTGAGAATATTTTAGAGGAGGAATAGATGTATTATCTTTACCGTTGAGACGAACGTATTTCCAAAACTGTTTCGAATCCTCCACTAGCTTCTTACCAAGACTTGAGAAGTAAGAATTTTTAGCTACTTTAGTTAGACTTTGAAAGTTAAGTTTCATTCTTTTCAGCTCCCACTTGTTTTCCACAGAATTATTTTTTTTACATTTCCTGTACATTCGTCTTATACGTCGCAGTAGAGTACGCAGCAGAGTACTTCAGCAATGCCGGTGCGACCAAGACGCGGGTGTGTATCGTCCAGTAACCCGATCAATCGGTGCGGTGGTGAAGCGGGAATGAACTCCGGTCATGTTCAATGCATCATGCACATATTCAATTTCTCGGCACGCGTGAACTTCGGCCACTGCTAGCGCATACAACAGACGTGGTTTCCATTCTTAGACAGCGCACACACAAACGAAACACGAGAAAGAAGACAGGACAAGCGCTTGTTTAACTTAAAGTTTTTATATGAATAAAAGGATTATGTACCGAGTAATTATTAATTTCACGTGGGTTACATATAGAAACCGTCATACACTCAGGAGGGATCAATGAACGAGCTCGCTTCGTTTGCCAGATGTTTACTTCGCTCGGCGCACCGCAGTAATCCATGTCTGTCGTCTGCTTCTTTCGTACCATTTTCTTGTGAATCGGCAGAATTTCACTGGTGGCATCAACCTTTTCATGTTTACATTGCTGTCGTGACAGTTAACAACACAATAATAATTTCCGGTCATCCGAAGAGGTGCCGTCGCAAACAAGAGACGTTTCGCGCGCAGCGCGAACTGAACGCGGGCGCGACCGTGAAGGGAAGCGGCGACGGAAACCCCCGCTGGAGATGAAATCGCTCCGCCAGGGGAGAAACGAGCGCTGGCGTCTAGGATGAAACTTGGCGTGCGGTCGTCTATAGACGAGCGCACGCCAAGTTTCACCCGAGACGCCAGCGCTCGTTTCTCCCCTGGCGGCACGGTTTCCAATCCCCCGGGGGTTTGCTTCCGCCGGTTCCCTTCGCTCGCGCTGAGCCAGAGGAGGCCAGGCTGAGCGCGCGCTGCACGCGAGAAGGCTTTCTCGCGCGCGCTGCACGCGGGAAGGTGTAGGTTTCCGTCGCCGCTTCCCTTCACGGTCGCGCCCGCGTTCAGTTCGCGCTGCGCGCGAAACGTCTCTTGTTTGCGACGGCGCCTCTTCGGATGACCGGAAATTATTGTGTTAACTGTCACGACAGCAATGTAAACATGAAAAGGTTGATGCCACCAGTGAAATTATACCCATTCACAAGAAAATGGTACGAAAGAAGCAGACGACAGACATGGATTACTGCGGTGCGCCGAGCGAAGTAAACATCTGGCAAACGAAGCGAGATCGTTTATTGATCACTCCTGAGTGTATGACGGTTTCTATATCTAACCCACGTGAAATTAATAATTACTCGGTACATAATCCTTTTATTCATACAAAAACTTTAAGTTCAACGAGTGCTTGTCCTGTCTTCTTTCTCGTGTTTCGTTTGTGTGTGCGCTGTCTAAGAATGGAAACCACGTCTGTTGTATGCGCTAGCAGTGGCCGAAGTTCACGCGTGCCGAGAAATTGAATATGTGCATGATGCATTGAACATGACCGGAGTTCATTCCCGCTTCACCATCGCACCGATCGATCGGGTTACTGGACGATACACACCCGCGTCTTGGTCGCGCCGGCATTGCTGAATCAGGAATGATTAATAATACTTTCAACTTCCGTCTCTTGAGTACTGTTAAAAAATGACCAAGCTGTCTACATTGCTGCCTCTATTCCATATTGTAGGGGACGTACTAGTTAAAGTTGTGTGCGCATGTCGTACTTGTGCTATGCAGCGATATATCTTGTTTATTTCCGCACAGTGTCGATAGAAGTCCGTTGTCGCCATCAGAGACAACACGGATTTGTAGCAAGCATAATGTGAGAAACTGCAAAAATGACTTTAGCTCGTAGGTGCCGTATGTATGTGCCGCATCGTATGTGCTGACGATTTTTCCGGCGGCACATACGATGTCGTTTCCAATTACCTGCTCGGCGTCCCTTACATAGTTAAGCAGACGCTGCCCTTTCGCCGCATTGCAGCCATATAAAAATAATCGTCAAGCGTACCGATCTTCTTAAAGGCAAATATAGCGTGTGCAGTTTGTTTCACACTAAGGGGAAAACTCGGAATGTATTGCATCGCGATGCGGCAAGCAATGGAGTCGTGCGGCGGCAACAGCTCGAGCAGGCGCACACGCTTGAGGGGCGGTGTCGTGATCTGCGTCGTCTGCTACGGCGGCGCGCGCTGGCCGCATTTTCGGGAAGCGTGGTACTGTCAGGGGCAGTGCACCGATTTCATCGGTACTGCGGGAACTGAGCTGATATTCTTTACTAAACGTTGTGCGTCGCCACACTCTGATCCTTCATTGGCGCTAATGGAGTTCCACAAACTTCTTTTGACAACATGGTTCATTTGTTCTTTCGAAGGGCCGGAGTACTGAGCGTGTGCACGTATATTTCTTCACTGTGTGTGCTACCGTAATGAGCAGCGACAAAACGCACCAAAATGTGCGCGCAACGTGCTCAGTCTTTGTTTGACTCGAAAGGAAAACAAAGCACTCAACAATGGGAGTCGAACACGGTGAAACAAACGGACACGATTAAATGAACGTTTTAGGTTCAGACAATGAGCTGGAAGTGATTTTTCTCGATAATCATTCGCTACACCAGACAGACCCTGCCCGCCGGTGGGGAATTGGACACGTCACGCTCGGAACTTCAGTTAGTATCTCGTCATGTCCCCAGCGGCAGCGATGACAGCGCTCATCCTGGAAGGCAAAAAAGTGTAGAATGACTTGATCAGGGATGTGTTCATTCGCTGCACGTCTCAGTCACTGACGATGGTGGATCGAAGCCTATCCTCGGGCGACTGATAGAGGGGATGTTGCGCCAGCGATACTTTCAACGAGCTCCAGACATTTTAAATGATGTTGGCGCCCGGGGATTGAGGCGGCCGCTCCAAGAGAGTGACTGCGCGCTCTTCTAGCAGTTCTTGCACAGCACGAGCAGTGTGGATCGGCGTCCTATCGCGTTAGAATATATAGTCGCCTTCCAGAAACGGGCCGTCAAGAATGTATGGAATCAGTACGTCGTCTATGACTGCCATGCAGCGATGAACTTACATTCGAGGCGTATCAGTGGGCGTCGCGCAACGCTTAGCAAAGAATACCGGCTCCTTTCACGCAGTAACGATGTGATCAGCGCCCTGCACCTGACAGTAGAACGTTTCTCGACAATGCGGCCAGCGTGCGCCGCCGTAGCAGACGACGCCGTTCAAGATCCCGCCCCTCGAGCATCTGCGCGAGCTGCTGCGCTTCAAGTTTTCCCCTAAATGTGAGAGAGACTGTACACCGCCCTTCGAAGGAAATGTCCACGCGCACACACCGCGCGCGGCGCGAAACGTGCCCAAACACGAGCAGTGCAGGAGGCAATCAAGGCGGCGCGAAGGAGAGATGGGAGAGGAGTACCACCGGCTAATAGAATTTTGCTCCGCATGCGGCGCTCTCAACGCCGGCGCAGCAGCGCCGCTCTCGGTGCCGTTCTTGTCTATAGTCCGACGTAACGCACGCGCGCGCGCGCGCGCGCGTTCGCTACGTAACGTCGGCGAAAACGACACCTCTAGAGTCGGGCGCACCGGCGCAGCTAACGTAACCGGCGGCTTCCAACGCGCCCCGACGGGCCCGGCGATGATTTGGCTCCGGAGCCATTCGCGCGTCGAAGTCGGCGGAACTCTCGCACCACAATGCATTGCGCGCGAAGAAAAAGGCGCCAACACAACTCCGCAGACGGCTTTTGCGGACGGCGCGTGACTTGGTGAATCTTCTGCGCATGCTCCGAAGATAGCAGCCTACGGCGCGCGCGTTGAAGTATAGAGGGGATGGCATCTCGGCTGGCGCAGCGCAACCGACGTAGCCTGACTGACCGCGAACGACGCTCGCCCGCGCCGCGCGCGGATAACGTCGGACTATAAACGGGCCTTAAGAGCAGTTTTAGCCCGTGATGGCGGCTTCGCTCCAGCGGAGCCTGCAAAGTGGCTTTTCTATTGTCACCATGGTAGGCGGCCGGCATTGCAGCAAGAGCGTATACCACTGACGGCACTTGTAATTTTACGAAGCGTATAGCGCTCGGTCATAAAGTCGAGCAAATGCCTGGCGCCGTATTTTTTTGCTCGGCCTTTCTTTAAGGAACATCCCGTCCCAGCTCCAAATTACTTCACGAGTGCCGGCTGTGAATCAGACTCGAGCGATTTACGCCCATCGCCAGGTAATTGTGCTTTCCTTACCGTTGCCCGCTGATGTCGTTCGATCGTCAACTGAAATGCACTCCCATTTAGGGTGAAGTGCACATTGAAGTCTTTCGGAGAGTTCGTCTTATCTGGGCAGGCTTAATCTAAAAAAAATCTTGGTGCATTGATTAATCGGGATAATTATGGTAATCACAATTTTTGGGGGGAGTAATTCTCATCACTCGTAGCACTTTCGCCCCTATAGAAGCGAAATGGGGCAGCGGCAAGCGCATGTTTCCAACTTGTTCGAGCAAGCCAATCACTGACATTTTAGTTCTTTGGTCGTAACACTAGCTGATAGGTGTGGTACTTTGAAAAATTGCAGCATGATCCAGCCATGTTACAATAGTCGTGAAAATTTGTTTCGGGAACTTCGCGAGCAACGCATCTTGCCAGCGAACAGCTGCGAGTTGTATGAGCTTTTGTTTTGCTTGCAGCATTCGCTAAAGTTCATTTTTCTAACGTTACGTAAAAGAAACCAGTACTTCTTGCCTGTGCCAACGCGTTCAGTGAGGAGGCTAATGGAGGAGACTAAACTGATGGCGGTGGTCACTGCCCCTTACTTGAGAACCTTAGCCTCTAGATACGTTTTGTTTGCATGATGGCCTGGGTCTAGGTGTCATTGCACTATACGAGTACAGACGATTACGCTTTGAAATACATTACGGTAAACAGAGTTTAGGGCCTTTTGCTACTTGTGACGCGTAAAAATTGAGCCTTCTAACTCGACAAAACATTGAGGCAAATTAAAAGCATAATGACAGCAAGAAAGAAAAAAAAAGCGAAGTCGCACCTATTACGTATGGTCACTGGAAGAGGTAAAGAAACTCCATGATAGACTTTAGAAGATACATAGAAACAATAAAATTGACAAAGACACGCAGTGCAATTTTCGTTTTTCTTTTTTTTCTTTTTTTTGTCGCGCTTCGTGTAGTTTCTGAACTGCAGCATATCGAACCAACTGGCCTTCGTCATGTTGCTTCTGCACTTGACAAACTCGGCACTATGCCTGTTGAGACGTTGCATGCTTTGTACTTTTACGAAATTACTGCTGTGCGGTGTGCGTTAGCATATCAGTTTCGTCGCACCATTCACGAATCGAAAGTCAGCATAAAAGTGATCTAAGCCCTCTGACACGTAATCTTATGTGCTGTAATTGTGCGCTCCGGTACTAGTAACGAGAATACGACGACGAATGCTCGCTTCTGCCTTTATAAACGCCTAAGCTTTCTTTTTTTAAAATGTTAGCTCATATTCTTGCTTGTCAACTTTTCCTCGTTCTCTTTTATGACCTATTCGTCCCTCGGGCATGTTTTTATGTTAGGCGCCGAGTATATATACGCGAAGTATCGTCTATTGGCGGTCATGCACACTGGTAAACTCTCGTGCAATAACGATGACGTAGCGCCTCCTACTTCGAGCTGAGGCACGTGGCAGAACAGTTAGATCATACCAAGGTGTTTTGACGTCATATTATAGCTCAGTATACTTCGGGTACCATTCCTCAGTCTGTCCCTTTTTTCGCCATGTTTGCCGTGGCGAGGCAACGCGTAAGCTGCGGACGAAGACGGGCACATAATTTGATATGAGAAAGTGTTCGGCGGATTTTTAAGGTGGAAAGCTGAGCTGGCAGCAACGTAGACCTTTGATACAATTCCATCGTTTGGGGCGTATATAGAACACTTCAGGACAACGACACGAGAATCCGATGTCAACGTGTCCGTCGGAAATTAACATGATTAACTGAGCACGTGGTCCAGTGCGAAAGGGAACACCTAGTCGACGTTAAAACAGTTACTGCCGAAGTACGAGCCGGAATGCTTGTGCATGTGAAGTATTTATAGTTGAAAAAAATGTCACGTGGTACTTTTGGTTTGACATTAAAAGCAAGGGCATTAAGCGGTCTGGAACGCAAATCATGTGCTTCCAACCATGTTTGTTCACCGCGTGCCTTAGAAATCTTACAAAAAAGAAGTCTTGACGAAACACGCATTGTTTTTTCTGTTGGGTAAAAGTCTCAATACGAGCGAGCGCTTGAGGTTTGTCTTCTGTGAGTTATCTTTCTGGACCCGCAACCGCAAATCCAGCTAAACAGCTTGCTTTGTTTTAAAGAGGATGAACTTCGCTCGCTGTTATCTCAACATTTGCCGTTGCTAACTCCGACGTTGCTTCTGTGCGAAGTTTCTGCCCAGCAAGCACTATTGGTCAGACAATGCAGCGTTTGGCGAGCGACGGTCAGTATAGACTGCCCTTCATTAAATTGCTGGAAGTGCACTATAAGAGTGCTGAGCTAAACAAGTCATTAACGGTCGATCCTTCCGTTTCGGCAAACCATATGCCCTATCTACTTGCTGCATACTTGAAACGCAATTTCGTCCGTCATAACACAATTTCACCCATCAAGAAACTACAGGAGCGAAGACTATAGAAAAGAACGTCGGAGACCTCTGGCACTACGACGTTTTTGTTGGTCTGCGTACTTTAGGTCGAATTGTTGTTTTTGTTTTGTACTGGTACTTACTGTACACAATTTTGTAAGATGTGGAAACGAACATTCACCACCCCTGCAGGTTAAATATTTTACAATGGTCCTTTCTAGCAACAGTGTACTGCATGCTAAGAGAATGAAGTACCTGGCGGCAATTAATGATCCAAAATCAATGTCGGCTTTCTAATGCAGAAAAAAGAATGAATAGTACTAATTCATCCGCAGACCTCCATTGTGGCGTCTCTCATAGGTCCATAGAGGTTTGCGACGTGTAATCTCATGTTCTAAAGTGCAGCTTAGGAGCTTTATCGCGAGCGCGACCCACACCAGCAGGTTAGGGAGAGGTCCTAATGACACGTTTCCGCAGTGTTGGAAATGTGAATTTATTGCGTCTGTTTGTCTGTTTGTTTTTCCTTCTGATTGGGTGGCTCGTGACAGGTTTCGTAAGAGACTTTCAGAACGCATAATGAGTAATCAGTATGCGCGAGACGGAGACTGCTGTAACGAAATGTTCGCTTAATTGACCACGTGGTTACGTTACCACATATTTCAACGATGCCAAAAAACTGACACATCGCAGTGAAGACTTTTTTTTTTCGGCGGCGCATTAGTATATAGTGGCAGACGTCAGTAAACGTTTTATAATCGCTATGCAAATTATTTACTTTTCCCATTAACGTTATATACTTTTAGGGCACATGCTGCAGTCAATACTTAAGGGCCAAGTATATTTTGCGGGCAAGTTTTATACTCGACGTTTTCAGCTAGTGCAGCAAATGCGGGTCGACAGAAGCAGAGACAGTAAAAACTAAGGCACCAAGAAGCGCAGTTGTTTGCTGACGCAGACTTGCGCTTCGTTAGTAGGTTTTACGCCACGTCTTTTCTCCACCTGCCTTTGCCGCTTCTTTTCAATGGCCTTGGCGCCGCTCATGTCTACTTAAATGTAGGGATTGGGTTTTTCGCCATCCACTTACTTGAAATGTGACAGGCATTTACCGGCATTTACATTCCTTGGAGAATTCGGCACTTATCGGCGCCCATGTTTTTTTTTTTACAGTGCCGCTTATTCGGCATTCCCAAATCCGGCACATTGCAGTTTATACCGAATTCACAAAATTGAAAATGTCTAGTTTTTGGCATTTTATCGGTAAAAACTGAAAACTACCGCCCCTATAATTGCATGCGTATTCTCTGGAGTTGAAGTGCCTTCAATTGTCGATTGCATAAGCTGGACCCCCTGCGACGGCTACAACTGCCGTCTAGCCTTTCTCGCGACGAAACTACCTCGCTGTGCCGCTTGTGGCCGGTAGTGGCGTTCACGAACGCTTAACCTATCGTACTACCACGTACGGGATTGGCCGCTAGCCCAATGTGCGACTCCTGTTGGTGCGAGGGTACCATCGAGCACCTATTGTGTATCTGTCCTAGCTACGATGCACAACCCCTCTCTCAGGACCACTTTAAACCGACTGGACTCGAGACCGTTCTGAGACAAAGCTACTCGGACCGTGGCACTGGCACAAAAAGCGATTCGTGCACTAGTACACTAGAAGTGCACCGGTTTGAGAGACCGCTTATGGTGTCTCTGTGCATCCTCCCGTGTGCGCCCAGTGCTCACTGTCTGCCTCTTCTATTCCGCCTTGTCCTTACCCCCAGTGTAGGGTAGCAGCCGGGCGCTCGTCTGGTTGACCTCCCTGCCTTTCCTCTCCTTGCTTTCTTTTCTTAAGGCTAGCACCATGGTTCAATATATCCGTCCGCGAACTTGCGGCGAAACGCGTTCCAATTAATTTATCAGAAACTGTTCTTTGAGAGCGTTGGGTCAATTAAGGGGTGCCTAAACCAGCTCTAATATCCTCTCTGGGCTTGTCCAATCCTTTCACACGTAGTGACGCCAGTATAGGTCGTGCACGTGACGTAACCAGGGTAAAAGCTGTCAAATGGTCTCTGTTTGTCCATATGCGAGGGGGACGTCAGTTCCGGTCCGTCCGCCAGCACGACTTTGCCACGTCTCTTCCTCGTCGTCTCGCTTGCCTGTGGTGCACAATCTACTTCTCGTGTATATCGTATTCAACGCTGCGCGTGCGACGGTGATTGCGTGTAGCCGAAAAGCGGGGAGTGCTGATAAGTGGGAGTGGTGTTTTCAAAGAGCGTCACCGTGAAATTCGGCGCCGAAGTAATGCCCACGTGTTTAATGTGACGTACGTGAGCGAGGAGGAGAGCGCCAGTGGGGGAAGGTATAGCAAAGGCGAGAGGGAAACCGCGGGTGTTTTTTGGGGCCCTTTAAAGCAGCGTGAAACGGCCAGTATACTCGGTGGCACATTTTGGGGGCGAATGCCTCGAAACTGGTGGTATTTTCAACCACAAATGCCTCCAGTCCCTGACCACCTTCGTGTGCCCTGAGGCTATCTAAAGCTTACTCGAATATGTAGTACATTTCAGCGATTATCGCGCAATCTCTCATGCTTGCCTGCGCAAATGTCACCTGAAAATAAAGCTCCTTATCTTTGCACTGCGCATTGTTTTCAACAAGTAATCTTCGCTCGCTCACGCGACTTGTCGTCCGCGACATGCGCTCGCTAAACGGTGCCATGCGTGTAAATGGCGTGGTGGACCGAATGGCTGCTGCGGCAGTTCTTCGGCACCTTGAGGTCCACTCGGTTTACGCCTTGTATGCTTATCTTATATCCTTCATGCAGCAAAATACAATTATTGACGCCGCGTTGTTTGTGCGTGCGTTGACGTGCGTGTGTGTGTGAAAGCCAGCCTTAAGTATGGGGCCGCTCTGTTTTGAATGTTTTGGAAGCTACAAAAGTATTTAAATTTCACAGCGAAGCTGTTAACCTCTGGTTGGTCGGCATTGTTCGTATCGTGGTCCGTGGGCAAAAATGTGGGCCGATCCTGGATGTAGTGAAATAGCGAGCCGAACCGCGGTGGAGGGGAAGCAGGTTTCAAGCACTCGGCAAAGTGAAGCGACAAATGCATAGATTGGAATCACGCACACAATTAACATACAAAAAAGCGTTCGTTTCAATAAAGAACAAGCACATCCGAATCGCAATGCATCCGAATCACAATGGATCAGGTGCTCCTAATAACAATGCGAAGCACGTAGTGCTCCCCGCGTACGTTTCATAGTAAATACTTAAGCTGCCGCAGCGACGGCAGCTTGCGACGTGGCGAGTAACGTCACTAGCCTTTCGTATGTATAATAGAACCAGCCTAGCAACTGATTTCATTGTTGTTGCTGCACCGCTATGCAACAGCATACTTAAGACAACGCGTACTTAGGACTCCCGAGGAGCAGTGTGAATACGAGGAGCGGCAAAGGGTAAAAGAAACGGCAGTACGACCAGCGACGGCGTTTTGTCAATATTACCATTACTACCATTACTCTAAAGCAATGAAGGATTGCATATCCCTTTCAGCAGTTGTGGTGGTTTTCAACAGTTTCGCTGGACATTCACTTTCCCAGGGCCGGGATGGCGAGTCAACTTTTTTCATAGTATGCCTACCAGACCATATAATTGAATTGAATTTCGCAGCTTCACTTAACTATAACTCGTTCTTTTTGCTCTTTCTTCTTTTTAGAATAACCGACCTAACTTTTTTTCGACAAGGGTGAACTGACAGAAACTATACCTCTGCGTGGCTCCTTGTGCTAAATTCATGGCAGTTGTGCGTGGACGCTTCACCCTGTTCGCGGCTTAGTGTAAAGTGCACCTGCTATTTCCCCTTTGAACATCTAAGCTGAGAAATCATTTCTGCATTTTCCAATGAACAGATCGGACCCCGCACCTGTCCACTTGTCTCTTGTCCCGTCTTGTTTTCGTGCTCAGTTTTTAGTTATGAACATGTATACCCAACTAGCCCAGCAGTTCATTTTGCTAAAAGGTCACTGTTTGCAGAGTTCTGCTCACTGCCCGCTGTACATGTTTTTCTTTTGTACAGCGAAGCTTTTAGTGCGACTATACCCCTCGTGCACCGCCTATAGAGGTGCCACTGATAGCCACCTAGCGGGCGTTTCCAACAAGACTCGCGGGAGCAGTAGCAGACGACAACCCTTTGCAGCAAGGATGGCTGAAGTTCGCGGCTGCGATTTGTCCTTTGTTCGGGCGCCAGACTGCTTTTTCTGCGGTGATAGCTGTAGGGAGGAAGACGCTGACCTCTGTGGGAGCGGGTATGAACAGGATGTTACCGGTGTTTGGGACAACATGGTCCACATACGTGCCAGGTGCGTCCCGCAGACAAACGCCGTGAACCCCATTTACATGAAGTGGAGCTCATGTGAACTAGCCGATAAATTTTGTTGACTAATGCGATGTCTCGATCGTGTTTCTTTTTAATTCTACCCTTGCCGTAATGCTGCTTCTGTGCCTCAATAATAAGCACCCGTCGTTAGTGCAGACTTACATCAAACAAATCCGCACGTTGCGATGTCTGCATATTCCGTTGTGATTTCGCTGCCGATGAATACATGCGACATCGCCGAATAAGTGCAGTCGAAGTCGCTTCAAGAAGAGTAATTGCCAATTTATTGATGGAAACGCGTACACTAGACAACGAAGTCACCAAACGCACGGGTTAATTTGCAATTTTAAATTCCCCAAGGGAGCTGCTTGGAAACGTACAAAGCTAAAGTCTAACTTTTCAGTGCTACTTTTTTAAATGTTACTAGAGAGAGGTGCCACATGATATAAAGACAGAGCAGCGCCAGTAAAAGTAGATGAGCGCTGGCGCCAAGGCCGGGTTTAGTCCTCTGCGGCGTAAGCATAAGAAATAATTCAGTTGAGTACAAAATTCACATGCAAGAAGCGACTGCGTTGTGAAACAAACAAATCACTCGGCGTGTTAAGTCTGATGACTTCCCAAACGTGACGCGAACTTTTCAGCGAAAAATGGAACAAAAATACCATATGCAGCAACTATTAGGCATTCTCGCCCTGAAATACCTATTTTCTAAACACATTCCCCCCCCTCCCCCCCAAAAAAACAACACAATATCTAAGATGCCCTCGGGCGAAAAGAATAAAGCTGTTAAAGAAGCTTTTGCTTGGTATCATTCCGATAAGACACACCGTGATTTATACCCTTTACAAACTAGGCAGGGTGAAAACGTTGCAGCTCAAAAGAATCAAGAAGAGTTATGCATGAAGCAACCAGCAACAGTTAGACATGTGCGAAGCCACGCATAAAATAGATGTAAAAACATGAAGTGCGCGACGGCTGGTGCGAGGATTTGCCGGGCCACATAAAACTAGCAATTTCAGTTCTTGCAAACTTCTGTAGCTTTAACATACAACACAGTGCGCTCGTGCAGTCGTGCTGCCTAGCTAGCCCAACGCCGTAAAGAAGCGGAAAACAATATAAGCGGCAAACGGCATTCCGAACTTTAGCGAAATGCCTTTAAATCGCATGCTGCACTGCAGAAGGGCTTCGTCGTTTACGCGTCTAACTACGATCGAGTGGGAAAAAAAACACCGAAGCGACAAAGGAAAGGATGAGAACAAGAAATTTCCCGCCGAAGCGACGATCCATTGCTACCGTTGCTCCCACTGATGAGGCTTTCAGGGAATGATTAGAACCGTATCTCCGGCACGTTTTCGCCGGTATTTGAGCTCCCCACCGCGCAACAATTCTTCTTCGACGTTCCTTGAAGCTTTGGCCACCCCGCACATGCGAAGGGTGTTGCCTATTTTGCTCTGAAAACGTGAATAAGACAGAGAAGCACTATCAACGACACAGCAAACTACGGCGCGCGGCTGGCTCCTCTCCCGCGTGTTATGCGCAAGGCCGCCACCAGTGGCGCGTCCATCGGCGCGCACTACGCGTATAGAAGCGCGCGGAAACGTTGTATGCGGGTTTTCGCTGTGTCCTGAAAGAACTACATTATTCAGTTTTTATTTAAAGGAAACTGGGTTTTAGGACGTTAGGGACATTAGGAGTTCATTGAAACCTAAATTCTCGTCTCATATACCTGTCTAGAGGCTATACAGCAAACGCTTACGAAGTTTTCCCGGATGCCCTGAAAGAACCGAAAACGGCAGCAATTCTATATTCAGGGAAAGTAGGAGACATGCTATGGGTGGACATTACAGGAAGCCTGAACTATATAGATGTACACCTTTTGTATGTGTGTACACCCTTTGCAGCAGATGGGAGGGCTCAGAAGAAAAAAACAAGCTTTAACAAATTTGTTTTCCAGGGCATAAAAAAAAGACACAAAATTTATGGAATAAAACGGACTGCATTGATTTATATCGTTCTAAAGTTAGGTTAGCATGTGTCATCTTGTGAGTTTAACCAGTCAGGGAATATAACGTTTCATATAGTTCGTGTACCATTTTTTTTAATGGTAGTGGTTTGCTGCATCTACATTGTTCGTTGCTTACAAATGCAACCTCGATGTGCGTCACTTATCGAAAGACACAGGATCCAACCTCCTATAAGGACGAAAAACGAAAGGGAGGACAGTCCTGGTAAGGCTGTCTCAGTCATGTTAAGAAAAACCGGCTTTTAAAGCCACGTCTAATGTCTAGCTTAGTCTGTCAATGGACGTCTGGGTCGGTACGCAGTACAGAATTTGCCGCTGTCCTAACCCAATGCTAAAACGGAAGCGAGCCCAGAGTTTGGCAATTGAGAGCAGCATTTTTAAGTCGATACTCTGCGCTTGAGTTTCTTGGCGTGAAAGCAAGCTCGCCATCCGGTATTAGTTCCATCTGATTTTCAATATATCTGTGTAGCGTAACCTAAGCGCACCCCTTTTCTCCCCCCCCCCCTCATTGTATATACTGAGAAATTATTCCGCAAGCAGCTTTTCTCTGCAGAGCAACAGCTTGACTTGGCTTTCTCTCTCGTTGCAAAGCAGAAAGCCTCCTCAGAAGTTCCTTTCAATTGGCTCCCAACTTCAATGTAAGCCTTTTCTGTTGTCTTATTCCGAGGTAATGGGCTGTCTGACAGCGCAACTCCAACTCGCGCACTACTATGGAGGAATACTTTGCAGGTTCCTTTTACCGTCACTAGTAAAGCGAAAAAAAACGCAAGAAACCAAATCCTGGTTGCACCGCTCATCCGAAGTTCACTGCACTGACTCGCCAAGACGTCATGGATTTTGACAGCGTCTGCGCGGATCCGTAGTTAAATGTTTTTCATTAAAAGAAAGGTACGCCGAACTTAAAGGAAGTCTCAACCTCGCAAGTTTTGAGACCCTAACCTGGCGTCAAGAACGGCCCAAGTGCGACAACAAAAGTTGAAATTCATGACGTTACATTTACTTGACGGCACTCAGGTTACAACAACAAAAATTTAGAAGAGAACGCTTTGCCTTCATTTCTTCGATTAATTACCGAGATTTTTCTCGCAAAATAAAAATTGTTTTGAAGAGTACCATTCTTATCTTTCAATAGATTAAGCGCCAAAAGTGACGGCACACAAACGGCGCTTAATCTATTGAAAGCTATGCACCAACTAGCCCCACAACGTGTTTTATACTGCACCATTATTATCTGGTTTCAAGTTGGTCGCTGCAGAGAATCTGTAGTGATGGCTGCTCTAACCTTTCCCACCTTTCCGTACGTCCAGAGGTACCCACATGTTTGAGCTATAGTTTTTGCTATGGGGAACCCGCATGATATATATAGAATTGACCACATGGCTATCCGCAATTAAAGAAAAAAAAAACTGCTTCCAGAAGTGGGCAGCCAGCACACCAGTTTCCACTCTGTAATAGTGAAAAAGCGCAGCTTTCATGGACGGTAGATGCGAATTCCGAAAGCTATGAAGAATCTACGAGGGAATAAAAAAAAGACGTGATTTGCTGCAGAATGCCAACATCCTGCCTCAACTCTTGGAAACATATTTTTCATGCACCCTCGTCTGCTCTTATGTTTACTTCTGCGTGTCAAGACAGGTTCTGTTTTTCGAATCTTTCCAATATTTCAGGAAAAATAATTTTTTACATGTTTTTCTTGCGCCTACAAAATTTATCGAAGTTTGACATCTCTACACTGCAGTCCCACAAGACGTCGACGTGACCAGCCGTGGTTGCTCAGTGGCTATGGTGTTGGACTGCTGAGCACGAGGTCGCGGGATCGAATACCGGCCACGGCGGCCGCATTTCGATGGGGGCGAAAGGCGAAAACACCCGTGTACTTAGATTTAGGTGCGTGTTAAAGAACCCCAGGTGGTCGAAATTTCCGGAGTACCCCACTACGGCGTGCCTCATAATCAGAAAGTGGTTTTCGCACGTAAAACACCATAATTTTTAAGACGTCGACGTGCCACAAAGATAAAACTTCAAATGAATAGGGTGCGTCCGATGGGTGATGTGCGGGCAAAGTTTGCTGTGTTAATTACGGCCTCTGCAGTGCACTGCGTACACTCTAAAAAAAGTTCACACCCTTTGGGGTGTGTATCTGCACCACAACAATAATCGTCACCTGCCTTGCTTGCGTTTCCTTTCTTGAAAACGCCGCGCCCGCTACTTTCCTGTCGGCAATGCTATGTCATGCTGATAACGCGCATGCCGTCCGTTACTGGGAAGTACCTGGCTCGCCGCGTTAAAGAATGGAAAGGCCGATAAGACAGATGGTGTTTATTGTTGTGTGGCAAGATACGCCCCAAAGGGGCGTATCGACTTTACTTGGAGTGATATGGAAGCGATCCGGAGAGTTTTTCACAAACGGCGCCGAATTTAGCCTACTTTCCCGTGACAAAAAAAATAAGTCACTGAGATCAAACCTTGTAAATATATGGGGGATATTATGTCATATGAGCATGTGATGTTTCGTGGTTAAATTGGATTTTGCTAAATTATTTGAGTGCTGTTTACGTAAATATCTTGGAAAATATCTACAGATTCCATAGCTACCCTAGTTCTCCATAAGAAACGTAGGAGGATGCCTATAAACAAAGAGGACAAACCAGGAGACACAATCTCGACAATGCTATTCACTGCATGCTTGGACAAGGTATTCAAGCTATTAAATTAAACGGCAAATATTAAATTAAACGGCGAATATCTCGGCAACCTTCGGTTTGTAGATGACATTGTCCTGTTCAGCAACACTGGGGACGAGCCACAACAAATGATTGAGGACTTTAACAGTGTATAAGTGGGGTTGAAGATTAATATGCAGAAGACAAAAATAACGATCAATAGCCTGGCAAGGAAACAAGAGTTCAGGATCGCCAGTCAGCCTCTAGAGTCTGTGAAGGAGTACGTTTACCTAGGTCGATTACTCACAGGGGACCCTGATTATGAGAAGGAAATTTACAGAATAAAAATGGGTTGGAGCGCATTCAGTAGACATTGTCAGATAATGACTGGAAGCTTACCAATATCATTAAAAAGGAAGGTGTACAATCAATTCATTCTACCGGTGCTAAGATATGGGGCAGAAACTTGGGGACTGACAAAGAAGCTCGAAAACAAGGACCGCGCGAAGAGCGATGGAACTGAGAATGCTAGATGTAGCATAAAGAGACAGGAAGAGAGCGGTGTGGATCAGAGAGCAAACGGTGATAGCCGATATTCTGATTAGCATTAAGAGAATGAAATGGAGCTGGGGAGGTCATGCAATGCGTAGGTTAGATAAGCGGTGGACCGTTAGGGGGACAGAATGGGTGCCAAAAGAAGGGAAGTGCAATAGAGGACGGCAGAAGACTAGATGGGGCGATGAAATTACGAAATTGGCGAGCGCTAGTTGGAATCGGTTGGCGCAGGACAGGGGTAATTGGAGATCGCAGGGAGAAGTCTTCGTCCTGCAGTGGTCTTAAAATAGGTTGGTGATGCTTCCCAGTGCCCCGAGAGAACTGTACGTGACAAGTTCTCATTCAGTAGGAAAGGCGAGCGTGTGATGTGGGGGGAACTTGTAGCGTTCCTAGCTTAATTATGAGTTTTGTAAGTAATACTTTTTCTGCGCATTTTCGTGCGTCATACGAGGTTCGTAGTAGGTTTTCCCGGTGTGCTTGGAGTACTGAACGAGGCATCTTGTTTATAATTGACACTTAGGAGAAGGGTAGTGAATGATGTATTGACAAAGATCAGTGTTTGGGTTAATTGCTGCCTTTGCAGTAAATTACACATGGAATCACTCTGGAGCATAAGCGAGCTTTAAGAACAGGCGCACAGTTTATCTCTGTCCTGGGAGACTTTTACCTGTCACCAAGATAAAATTTGGTGAAATTGTGGGGAACATTATGGGGCTGATGCCCACGCGAAATTAAAGCTGAGGGCTGCTGAGTATACTGCTTCTGCTAAAAAGGCCTCAAGCTCGAAAATGTCATATGCGGGCAACGTATTAAAGTTGTGAAATTATACGGGCAACTGGGGAATCGTTGATGAAACTCCTCCAAAGAAACAACTTCGCTGGTAATTAAGCTGTCATTCTGGAAAGTTTCACAAGCTTGCTGGAAATGTTTTTGCATGAACTGACTTTTTTTATACGAATCAATCTTTTAATCTTGCGATGGATACGCCCCTCATTTGTAAAGTGTTTTGCGACTGCTCATTTTTGCGAAATGTTACGTGTTCTCTTAGAACTAGCTAGGTGCCTTCTTTTATTTTTACAAAAAAAAATGAACATGTATTATAATGCATAGTCAGTTGCGTATTAGATGAGGTATATACTTTTTTTTTGAATAATGTAGAAGAGTGCGAAACGCTTTAGCGAAGTGCACACCGAGAGTGTGAAGGCCAGGGTGTGCAGTTGGCGCTATACAAATCACGCCTCTGTAGTGTTGCTTGTCCGTTAATATAGCTGGGTGTTCCATCGACGAACAGGGCGAACAGCTACGAATTCTCAAGACGGTAAGCTGACCGCCGAAAGCGTTTCCTGCCGATGGTGGCCCGTGCAGTGCAATAAAAACTGCGTGAACGAAAGAAATCGCGGCTAGTTATGGCGACGCGTCATCGATGCGATATCGAGCCCTCTCTGATGGAATAAATGGCTTGTTAGTTTATAGAGCAAACACTTTTGGTCGAAAGATAGCGCGAGTTTTTTGGGCGTTGCTTTGTGCATTTTTTGAAATCTGTGATTACCTTGTCAATGCGCTAGTCTACTGGAATAAAACACATCAAGAGAATGCTGGAAAATTTTGGAAAGCACAAGACTAGAAAGATTTGGTGTTTTTCGCCTTGTCTAGAGTGGTCGAGTGGCCGGCTACGTACTGCGCCACCTGTGTACAGGTAACCACTGGGTTCGCGATCTGTTGCTTACAAGCGCATGCGTGGAACGCGCATGTGGCGTGGCCATTCGTCGATGTTACATGGCGTCGGCCTGTACCTTGCGAGCAATGGGCGACCAAAATGAGTGGTCCTTTGTCCCAAAAGTGGACCAAAATATATAGAGTGGTCTTTTTGACCACTATATATGAGTGCGACTTACACCATCCGCGTGTAAAGACATGCAGCGCTAGACAGCGACGCCGGGGCTTGCACGTGATCCGCGTCACACGTATACCACGGCGGTAACCTTCTGGTATGCGTGCGTCGTGTCCTGCATATTGCTACATGCATATTGCTGCAGTCAGACATGACCTATTTCCCGAACAAACAGCAGTTCTATGCCGCTTTTTGGTTTTCTACCGCGACATATCTTCCACCTCAACAACTCGCAATTGGGTCAGACTTGTTCAGCATCACATAAATACTGGTGATGATAGTTCCATTCATCGGCGGCCATATCGAGTTTCTGCATCCGAGCGTAAGGTTATTCAAGGCGAAGTGAACAACATGCTTGCCAAAGGCATTGCTGAACCCTCGTACAGCCCTCGTTGTGCTTGTTGGAAATAAAGATGGCACGTGGCGATTTTGCGTAGATTATCGTCATATAAACCCTCTGTCAACGTCTGACAACAAGTGGGTCGCTGTGGCGACAGATTACGCCACGTGCTATGCAATCACCAGAGCGCTTCCATCAAGCTGCGCCACAGATGTCGCAGATTTTCTTTTACAAGTCATTTTACAGCGTGGATCTCCACGCACACTGCTCACTGGTCGTGGCCGGAAATTCAAAAGTCAACGCCGACATCATGCGGTCCCGCTCGACCAGGTACAAGCTAACTACGTCTTACCATCCACAATCTAATTGGCTCGCGGAGTGTCTGAATGGAACCCTGACAGACATGCTTGCAAAGTATGTCTCGTCCGACAATACTGATTGGGACCTCAACTGCTCTACCTTTCATCACATTTGCGTATAATTCCTCGCGCCATGACACTGCCGGTTATTCCCCGTTCATTCTGTTGTTCGGCCGAGAACCAACATTGTCACTGGACACATCCCTTCCATCCGCCGCACCAGAGGCCAGCGAATATTCACGTGACGCCATCACCAGAGCAGCCCAAGCACGCGCAATTGCTCACGCCCTTGCCTCCTGACCTTCGAAGAGATGAAGGAAAATACCAGTCACAAAACACAAAGGACAAGAAGAGAGGTTCATACCACAACGACCTCTCTTCTTGTCCTTTGTCTTTTGTCTGGTTTTTTCCTTCAACTATGTACCAACTGGCCCGGATTTCAACCCTCCGAAGAAAACCAACGGTGTTTGTAAGATCGACAACATCAGACGTGCACTTTTTTGCCTGGGCATCTTCTACTGCTGTGTTCCCCGACTCGTCACGTTGGGCTGTCCTAAAAACTCCTGTATCGGTACACAAGCCCATACCGATTGCTGCGTGCCGTGACTCCACTTGCGTATGAAATTGCCCCAGTCAGTATGCCAGTGCCTCATCTGCCCTGCATTCCACTGGCGTTCTGCATGTCGCATGCCTCAAACCTTATTTCTCTCCTGTTAACACCAATATTTAGACTCACCGGTACTGTGCTTCTGCTGCTGGGGGTAACGCTATATACTTGCATATTGCGTGTTTCTTTTGGACAATGCGCGTGGGCGCCCCGACGAAGACGGGCTGTCTCGAGCTGTCTTCGAGAAGTCTCGAGCTGTCGGCTGAACTGGCCAGCGCTGCAGTTTTTGTAAATGCACTTTGTAAATGCACTTTGTAAATGCACTTTGTAAATAGTCCTTAGTGTTCAATCGATCGTTCGCGTAACAGTAAAATTCTGCAGCCGAAGCAGCTTCCCTGGATCTCGAACGGTGCACTTCGAGCTGCGGTGACGGCACTTATATGAGCGCCTCCAGAGCTTGAGGTAGCTTTGTGCCGCAGCACGAGCGAAATGCTGGCTATTTTGCGTTTAGTGAGAGGTTATTTCGCATACTCGCGGCCATCCGTAGATGCTGCCATTGAAACAAGCGCATGCGGTTCCCATGCTTGATCGGGAATGCACGTCAGCTAGGCTGTTTGCTCGACCTTTCGGAGGCTGAACGCACACGCAGGCAGCTCCTGTTCAGATGGCTGAGCACAAGCCAGCACCCAGAAAGATCTGAGGGCGGCTTGTATAGCTCTTATTCCCGTCTAGTGCCCTTGAAACTCCGCCGTTTTGTTTTTTGACGTTTTGTCCCTGTGTATGTACGGTGCCCCGTTTCCTTGAGGTTGTTCCGGGCGAATATCGCGATCCGGACGATGTCTCGGAAGACTTTGAATCCATCACTGCATTGCTCCTCGGGCCTTGCAGCGAAAAGCAAAAAAAAAAGATATAAGGTGCTGATGGACGCAGGCACTTTGTACCCATGTCGCAGTGGAGCCTGACAACTCGTGCCTCGAATCGCAGGGGTCGCATGGACCGTGGCCGCCTTCCTGCTGGTCAACTCTGCTTTGGGGGCCGGAGTGCTCAACTACCCGGCTGCCTACGACCGCGCTGGCGGCATTCTCTCGGCAACGCTTTTACAAATAGTAAGCTATTTGCCTTTTAAGTTTAAACGCGCGTTGCTTCGCTTTTTAAAGACATGCGGACTGAGTGAAACCTCAGTTGTCGCACGCTTCATCACGCGTTTATGTGCTTTTTTTTTTCTTTTTCATATTGCGTCTCCTATTACCTCTTCAATACCTCTACCCCACCGCACCAGTACATAATATAGCCAGCCGATATTTACACGTGGCTATATGCTCCATGCTTTTCCCTATAATTTTCCTGTCCGCTCTCCAGCGCGTCTTTAAGTGCGCTTTCTTTGCGGAAAGTACGCACGTATACGATAGACGAATCGGCGGGAACAGGCATGTAGCAAGCTAAAGGTTGTCACCGGCGCGGGTGCAGTGTACTACGACCTTCTAAGGCTCGCATCATCGTATGGCCGAGACACACACCTAACATGCATACTAAGCGGCAGAACGATATGGTTGCACACATGCTTTTCCAGGATTGACACTTCCTCCGAACATTGAGCTACTACATTTGCTTTGTTGTAGTGGAAGTTAAATGGACGCATCCATCCGCTGAACGCGGAAGACCGCGTGTGCCCGCATTTACATGTAACACCTGCATAGCACAACGGAATTTCACAAAATTTGTGCACTCGGGGATTTTTATGCAGATACGCTGGTGGTTCTTTCAACAGCTTTCAAGCGATGTCAGCCGCACGCAGTTGTTAGGCTATCGCTGCCCTATTAGAGCCAAATGCAATTCGGCTTTAATAAACCGTGATTCCTGAGCGTGCGAGCGTGAAGAACCTGAACTAACGAAGCATGTTGACACCATGCGTACACCTTCAAGAGTGCCTGCGTCCGTGTCTGAAAGCCACGGGAAACGGTACGCAAGAATTTTATCGAGTGGCGGCCTTTTTTTTTTTTTCAAGCATGACGGAACGGGTGGCGTCAGAGATGCGCTTTTCATTCGTTCCTTGACAGATGACCCTGTACGTACACTTGACGAGTGAGCAAATGCTGATTGAATTCTTCTTATTCTTGAGTTTTATTCGTGAAAACCTGGTGACGCCCGCGCTAACTTTTCCTCTTAAAAGCAGAATTCGGAATCGGATAAAGGCTGGAGTACACAGAGCGAACTATCGGCGTCCTAGCGACGAACGGTGGCGACAGACGGCCGGCGTCAAAAGTGTCGTCGGCGGCCGCCGATTCTGGCCTGACCAGTTTCGTGCGGCTACGAACATTGAACCGATCCCCGTGTAGAATCGTTCCTACCGTCATGCTTTGTATTCCGGTTCGTCTGCTTTTAACGGCGGACAAGTTGCGAGACGACACGATCAGAAATTCGTGGTTACCGCCTAACTACGCACTGGCGACCCTTATCGAGTGGCATCACATCTCGCTTTCTTGCAAGTGTCAAATAGATGCGGCCGTGTTAGGCATGCAGCTTGAACGCTACTCAGCCAACAGGTAATCGCAAATCATGCAATTGCGTCTCGGCGCAGGCATTCAAGCGATTTATGATGCCGTACTTTTACGACTTACATTGCCAAATGGCGGTTCTGCCAGGTTCTGCAAAGGCGCTTTTAGCGGCGACCGCAAGTACCCGTTATGTGAGAGGTGAAGTCTGCACGTAATTCGCCTGAAATGACAAGAGGCAGCTTAAAGAACCGCAATCGGGCCCATTGTTAGATTATTGAACGTGTTCGACAGCGTGACAAGTTTCCTGCTAAGGAGCCAGCATTTTGTCTTGTTTTTTAGTGCAGAGGTGTACAGCCTCCGCATCCGATGCGGTATGCGTGTGTGGTAATCCCACCTGTTTCTCTTTTAATCTTTAGTGCAGTGACATATTTATTTTCAATCGTGATAGTTGTTGGAAGCGGCATAACTATAGCCTGGATATACGAGTTGCAGAGCTAGGTTTTCTTTCTTTGTTTTTCTTGGTTGCCCGCTCGCAGTGAGGGATTCCTGTGAAAAGTATCAGGACCAAATTAACCGTATTAGCCACTGTATTGTTAATTGTATATAATCAAATTGTTAATGCCAAAAACCGTTACTTTGTCCATTGCATAAATATTACAATTTTACCCTATCTGGTCACACCGATGGCGATGCAGCGATCGTATGGCAGCGTCCGCCTCTTTTTCTCTCCGTGTAGTTCGTCGTGAAAGTTTGCTGCATGCCCAGGATTAAAGCGGTTAACCTCTTCATTGGCAACGCATAAAAATAAAACGTTCGCCATCATTGAGTGTTCGCGCGGAGCATGCTCCAATGTATTGTCACGTGGCACGTATCGCTTTAAGCCAAGCACTTGGGAAGCACTAGAAGGCAGGTTTGCATAGTGTGAGCTGGCTGCCGCTTAGGGGAGAGGGTGCACGCTTTGTGTTTCAAGTGGGTCACGGAACCACGCCGTTTTCGCAGCTCATGATCTGCTTGAATGTGGTGACGATGCTGATCCTGGGCTACTGCTCCGACCTGAACGGTGACACCACGTTCCACGACGTCCTGCTGACCACGTGCGGCCGGCGAGCCCAGCAGGTCGCGGCGATCTCGATCCTGCTGTCGTGCTACGGCATCAGCATCACCTTCCTCATCGTCATCGGTGACCAGTACGACCGACGTAAGATTTTCTTGTCTGTGTAATGTCGATAGGATGCGGATGCGATAGGATTAGACTTCACGCTAAACCGCGGGCAACCCTCGTTTAGTAGCAACGTGCCGTTGTTCCCTGGGACTCGTGGTGTAACAAGTTGGACACTACCTTCATGGGCCGGCCTTGCAACTTGCGAAGCCTGCGATATGCGTCTCGATGGATGACGCTTTTTTGAGGCCGTAAGAACCCTTGACCATGTGCGCTGCGGGTAAAATGACCTAGACGGACACGCTTCTTCCGCATCAGCCCCCACCTCCTTTGCTCTTTCGACAAAGGCTCAAGTGCAGGAGATAAGTCGTTCTCAAGTCAAGTGCTCCGCGACGATACGTTTGCTTTCTTATGTGGCTCGGTCACATACCTGTGCCTCTCTGCATTCTGGGCGCCGTGATTACTTCCCGCGCCTCAGGGCTAAAATAATCGGCGCTAATCACTACGTTATTGGAAGAATTGGCGCTCATTTGCGCCCTACTTCGTCCTTTGGCCTACGTCCACACACAGAAGGTCGCCGTGGTTAAATTGGTTAAGCAGCGTGTATCATGAAACGGAAGGTGGCGATGTGAACCAGTGACCGAAAATTTAACGATAACATTTCGTTTGCGACGTGACGAATGTGCGCTCATCTTGCGATTGGGACGCGTGACTTTCATACACTTCTAACCGTTGCCCAATGTCAACTTCGTCCGTGCGATGTTGTAGCTGGACTGGACTGTTCTGGATACGACCGTCACGCATGTTTCCATCACTGCGTGCGTGCGCGAAAGGAAAATGGCCGCTTTTATCGCTCACCCCGCAGGGGCGTCTGCGCAAGCAGGCGTTTGGTGTGTTGCGACACCACGGACCCGAGCACACGAGAGTTGGACCCTCCCGCGTGTAGCCGTGCGCGGCTTAGCCGTGTCCGGGGAAAGGGGGATCCTGGGGGTTGAGCCAATGCCGGGTGCTCGGACCTTTAAGGCCCCCCGGCGGAGGCAACACGCCTCTTTGGCCTCTGCTTCACGTAGACGGCACCCCCGGACTGACCCTCCCGGGCGAAATCGGTAGTCGCCTTTTCCGGTCTCTCTCTTCTCAAACCTTCGTCTTTATCTCTCACTTTACATCTTTCCTGTCTTCTTCTCTCTTCTATTTACTTCCTTCTTCTTGGCGGCAAGGGTTAACCCTGTGTGGCTATCCAATCTTGGGTACACCATGTTTGGTTATAGTGGCGGCGTACGGCTGGCGTCGTGCAGACTTGCATGCAAGCTCTGCCGCGTCCCCTCGTTGGGCTCCGTGGTGGGCGGTCGGCGCTGTTGCCGAATTTTTATACATTTTCATGGAAACTTCTTTCCCCAAACTTCCTGATCGCCCTCAGAAACGAGGGCGCACCGAAGACCCCTTTCAATTTTTCGGACGACAAGTCCACAACTTTCCTCGATTCCACGTGATTCACTCAGAAAAGCCAGACAAGCTAGTGCGATCCATTTCACCGTTCCTTGTTTCCAAGTCTTTGACCGAAGTTTTCGGTACAGGATATAAGGTGTCGAGAATGTCAAGTGGCGATCTACTTTTGGAGCTCCAAAATCAGCAGTACGAGAAGCTGCCGAAACTTGTGTCGTTTGGGGAGACCCAAGTAACAGTAACCCCGCACCGTACCATGAACACAAGCCGCGGTGTTGTCTCGGACGATGACTTGCTGGAGCTCACTGAGGATGAACTCTTGGAGGGCTTCAGTGACCAGAACGTTATCAATGTTAAAAGAATTAAGATCAGGCGTGACAGCAAAGAAATCAAGACCAAACACCTTATATTGACTTTCGGCTCAAGTATTCTGCCCGAGTCTGTAGAGGCCGGGTACATCAAGCTCCGTATTAGGCCATATGTGCCAAATCCGCTTAGATGTTTCAAATGCCAACGCTTCGGCCACAGTTCGCAGAGCTGTCGAGGCCGTCAAACCTGTGCGAAGTGCAGTGCACACGAACATACTTCTGAAGCTTGCGTAAACACTCTCCATTGTGTAAACTGTGAAGGCGAGCACGCCGCATACTCGCGGTCGTGCCCGTCCTGGAAAAAAGAGAAAGACATAGTAACAATCAAAGTAAAGGAAAACATTTCATTCAAAGAGGCACGCAGGCGGGTAGCATACTTGCCAAAGAAAAGCTTTGCCGAAGTGGCGCGTCGGGGCAGCGTCACAACGGCCTCCGGCGGCTGTCCGGCCCACAGGCAGTGAGTCGGCAGCTACGCCATCTGCCCCCGCGGTGGTTGCAGCTAGCGCTGATCCGTCAACCCTGAATGAGGGATCATCGACCCCGAAGGTTGGCGCAGCTGAGGCTGCCCCGGCCTCCCCGACCCCTTCCTGCGCTGGCAACAGCCGGCGCAGCCAAATCCCACAGGGAGCCCCATCAACCTCCGGGCTGGTGGGCGCAGGGGTCTTGCCCCCCAAGGCGGGACCCTCTCTAGTTACTTCTCGCTCGCAAGAGCGCGTGTCCGGCGCCTCACATGAGGCAATGGACACAACACCTACCCCCACGGCGCTCCAAGCGCCTAAGGAGCGGCAAGGCTCCCTCGAACGCTCCAAAAAAGGCAGAACCCCGGTTACAGGGCCTCGCAAGAGCTCTGTAATCTAAGACATCACGTCCGTTTCCGTAAACACAGCACCAATTTACCTTAAACATGGATACACAAATCATTCAATGGAACATCAGAGGTCTCCTTAGAAACCTTGATGATTTGCAAGAACTCATCCACAAACATAATCCAAAAGTGCTGTGTTTACAGGAAACACACTTAAAATCTAAACACACAAACTTTCTCCGTACGTATGTTACGTTTCGCAAAGATCACGATGATGCCGTCGCATCATCGGGTGGTGTTGCGATTCTTACTCGTAGAAGTATTGCGTGTCAACCTTTAAAGCTACAAACGCCCCTTGAAGCAGTGGCGGTTCGAGTTGTCCTACTAAACAAACTCATCACCATTTGCTCCCTTTACATACCCCCGCATTACCAACTGAACAAACATGAATTTCACTCCTTGATCGATCAATTGCCAGAACCTTATGCTCTTCTTGGCGATTTCAATGCGCACAGCTCCCTGTGGGGCGACTCTCGTATAGATGCGCGAGGTCGCCTTGTTGAACAGTTCCTTTTTTCTTCTGGAGCGTGCCCTCTCAATAAGAAAGAACCCACATATTACTCTCTTGCAAACCGATCCTTTTCGTCGATAGATCTTAGTATAGTCTCCCCGTCTGTACTGCCTGAACTTGAATGGGAAGTTACCGACAACCCTTACGGTAGCGACCACTTCCCTATACTGCTAAGATCATGTAAAGAAAACGAATATCCACCATACGCACCTAGGTGGAAGATTGAGACAGCTGACTGGGAGAAATTTCGATCTCTAACTAGTATCACATGGGCTGACCTGTCTTCGTTAGGAATTGACGCTGCAGTCGAGCTTTTTACAGCATTCATAATAGATGTCGCATTTAAATGCATATCAGAAGTAAAAGGCTTGGCCTGCAAACGGCGTGTCCCATGGTGGAACGACGATTGTAGGATCGCTCGTAAAAAACAGAACAGGGCGTGGGGGTTGCTACGCGCTTCTCCCACTGCGGAGAATCTAGTCAACTTTAAAAAAGCAAAATCCGAAGGCAGGCGAACCCGCCGACAGGCCAGACGAGAAAGTTGGCAGAAGTTTCTATCGAGTATTAACTCGTTCAGAGATGAGGCGAAAGCCTGGAACAGGGTCAATAGGATAAGAGGGCGACAAGCACATGCACTCCCTTTGGTAAACACAGAAGGCGATACCCTACAAGATCAGGCAGACTCACTTGGGGAATATTTTGAGAGCGTGTCAAGTCCAACAAATTATACACAATCCTTTCTCAAATACAAACAAACAGAAGAACGTAAGCCATTAACAAGAAAAGGTCGAGAGAATGAGCCTTACAACCGTCCTTTTAGTATTGCTGAATTGAGAGCTGCCTTGAGCGCATGCAAGAGCTCCGCATCAGGACCGGATCGAATCATGTATGAAATGCTCAAAAATACGCAAGTTACACTACTCACACTTTTCAACACCATCTGGGATGCAGGGTACCTTCCAATCGCATGGAAGGAAGCCATTGTGGTCCCTGTTTTGAAACAAGGAAAAGACCCTTCCTCAGTGGCACGTTACCGCCCAATAGCCCTCACAAGTTGCATTTGTAAGGTGTTTGAAAAAATGATAAATCGGCGACTCATCTTTTTGCTTGAACAGAGCAAAATGCTTGATCCTTATCAGTGCGGCTTCCGAGAAGGGCGCTCCACAACTGACCATCTTGTACGTGTAGAAGCAAATATCCGGGACGCATTTGTACACAAGCAGTTTTTCTTATCCATATTCCTCGACATGGAGAATGCCTATGATACAACGTGGCGCTACGGCATCTTAAGAGACTTGTCAGAAATGGGCATTCATGACAATATGCTAAACATAATAAAAAACTACTTGTCCAAACGTACATTCCGGGTAAAAGTCGGCAATGTACTGTCACGTCCTTTCATACAAGAAACTGGTGTACCCCAGGGAGGCGTGCTTAGCTGCACGCTCTTTATCGTGAAGATGAACACGCTTCGTGCTTCATTACCGCCGACCATTTTCTATTCTGTCTATGTGGACGACATTCAAATAGCTTTTAAGTCCTGTAACCTCGCAGTGTGCGAGAGACAGGTACAGCGTTGCTTGAACAAAGTATCAAAATGGGCAGAGAAAAATGGATTTAAAATCAATCCTAACAAAAGTTCTGTTGTTCTTTTTACACGAAAGAGAGGCCTGATCCCGGATCCTTGCTTAGAACTGTGTGGACACCAAATACCTGTAAACAAGGAGCACAAATTCCTAGGTATTATACTTGACGATAGACTCACTTTCATACCACACATTAAATATCTGAAAGAAAAATGTCTAAAAACAATGAACCTAATGAAACTTCTATCTACGACTACGTGGGCTAGTGACAGAAAGTGTCTAATGAATATCTACAAGAGCCTAATTCGGTCACGATTGGATTATGGTGCCGTAGTGTACAACTCTGCCGCCCCGAGCGCACTAAGGATGCTGGATCCTGTCCACCATCTGGGCATCCGCTTAGCAACTGGCGCTTTCAGAACAAGCCCGATCGAAAGCTTATATGCCGAATCGAATGAGTGGCCGCTCCACTTGCAAAGATCATACATCAGCTTTACGTATTTTCTCAAAGTGCACTCTAATCCTGAACATCCATGTTTTAATACTGTCACTGATATAACGTGTGCTACAATTTTCCGAAACCGTCCGTCTATAAGACAGCCTTTCACGCTGAGTGTGAAGGAGCTTAGCGATGATATGCATGTCCCACTCCTGGAGCACCGCTTAATGCGCCCAACCAAGCTATTACCTCCTTGGGACTGGCAGGTCACAGAATGTGACGTATCCTTCCTAAAAGTTTCAAAGCATGCTCCAGAGGTAGAAATTCGAATGCATTTCCTAGAACTTCAGTACAAGCATTCATGCACAGAGTTCTACACAGACGCTTCCAAGTCACGTGCCGGAGTATCCTATGCAGCCGTCGGTCCCTCTTTTTCGGAATCCGATGTACTACATCCAGAAACAAGCATGTTTACAGCTGAGGCCTACGCTGTATGGTCGGCTGTAAAGCATATAAAGAAATCAAAACTCCAAAAGGCCGTTATATATACTGACTCCCTAAGTGTGGTGAAGGCCTTCATGTCGCCCTACAAACATAAAAATCCTGTGCTTACTGAGGTCTATTCCGACATGTGCAAAGCTTATCTAACCAGCAAATCATCATATGCTGGGTACCCGGCCACAGTGGAATTGAAGGTAACGTTTTGGCAGACCAGATGGCTACGTCAATTGCACTCCCTACTGTTAATAATACTGCTTTGGTGCCTCTCACAGATCTGAAACCTTACATACTAAAGAAACTGCGAAACCACTGGCAACGCATGTGGGACGCAGAAATAAATAAGCTGCACGTTATAAAACCACAGTTAGGTTCTTGGCCCTCCCCAACAAAATCTCGGCGAACAGATGACCTATTCTGTCGCCTCAGAATAGGACACACATTTGGCACCCATAATTATCTACTTACCGGAAGTGAACCCCCAATCTATGGTAGATGCGGCAAGAGGCTTACCGTCCTCCACGTGCTCCTGGAGTGTCGGGAAGCCGACACGGAGAGAAACATTTTCCGCTTGCTTACCAACACTACATCCCTCTACACCCGGCTATGTTTCTTGGTAAGGAACCGCTTTGTGACACCAAGGCAATCCTCAACTTTTTAAATGATGTTGTCCTACATGTATTAAGACCATTAAACTCGTAGCGCATCCTCTTTCCAGAGGATGCCGCTGTGATAAATTTTTTATGTAGCACATGCCTCTAGGCCCTTGTGTCTCAAGGGCTCTAACGAGGCAGTGTTGCTCTAGTGAATTTTAGAATCTTATATATTTTCTATTTTGCATCATTCGTTTACGATGGATTTTAATGTACATAGTATCCATCATTAGTCATCGCCATAATTTTATAGCACGCAGATTTTACGCACTTTACAGCGACTATTTTTGGGCCACTTTGCAGCCAAGTCACATCTTCCATAATATATCGTTAACACTACCACTTGTCATGGCGCTCTTTGGCCAAACCTGGCCCTTGCGCCATAAAACACTACACATCATCATCATCAGCTTTTATCGCTCACTACACCCGAGTGGCTCCCGGTCGCAGCTGGCCAAGTCACTCGAGCGCGATGTTGAACCGTGTACACATATCGTAGATCGATCCGGCGCATCAGGAAGTATTAGTACGATAAGCGTTGCCCTCTCGAGCAGCGCCAACGGTTTCGCAAGCTTGTCTTTGCACACTGTCCTCGTGACACACACCACGTGAGCGGTGAATGTCGTCGCTTGTTTTCCCAGAAGCAACGATAACGTTGGCCAAAGTGCTGATGCTGCAATCCCGTGCTATACTCATTCGAGGTGCGATCCTGAATGTATCTGCAACGGGCATGACTGTACTTACTTTCTCTATTCGCTTAATAATTGCTTAAGAAGTGTTTCCGAGCTTCGTGCCATGCCTGTCGAGTATCTACGTAGTATGTTCGCATTTCCACAGAGCGTACGCAACTTTCTCAATGACTTCAAACGATACCGGCAGGAATTGGGGTGGCGAACTGAAACTCTGCACAGATATAGTAGACAGTGTAGGCAGAATGAGGGCATTTTCGGACGGGCGCTATAATTATTATAACGAGCAGTAATGAATGTACTGAAATGACATACCGTATCTATTTGATTTTAATGTGCCCTCGTCTGCAACGCGTAATTTTTTCACGAGCCAGAATTGCAAAAGGAACAAAAGCAGTACCTTCAGTTATAACACGCACAAGGATTTTCATACTTCAGGAAATGAATCAATGCCCTCGATTTTCCGCTTGCCAATTATTTATGCTGAGAGAGAGAAAGTGCGATTTGTTTGTCCTGTACTGACCAGCTTAATCACAACCAACAGCTGAAAACGCCGCAAGACAAATAAATACATGAGCGAATAATTCCCCTCCAGACCGCACCTTGACTTCTGAATACAGCTTCTACCGACGTACGAACTAGCAGAAGTGCGTACGTGTTGAACATGTATGGTCGACCGAAACACAGGGGTGCGTCTTTTGACGAGATTTTCCCAAAGGCGCCGCAACTGGCAAAATCAGCTTTTCTTATAGCGGGGGATTTTAACGCGTATAGCTTCTTGTGTGGGTCATAGTAAGTAGGACATTAAGAGCAGAAAACTCGCTGCGGCCATCTCAGACGTAGCGCTAACGATTCTTACGGACCCGCAGCATCCGACAATGATTGGAAAGTGTCTCGAGAGATGCGTCCAGATATCGCGTTGATTAAAAGAGCGAGAAACCATGAATGACATCACACAGGCGACCTTGGGGAGTGACTACTGCATTCTCAAGATCGGCCTCGACTACAATAAGCATCGCAAGCCGAGAGCACAGCGCAGACTGACGGGCTGGTCGTGGTCGAAAGGCGGCAAACTCCACGCTTAACGCGCCCAATGAAAAGTAAGAGGGCGGAGTCATTGCTGGGAATCGGGGATCGTATTATGCGTACGCTTCAGACCTCAGAAGTCCCAGCTATCGACAACCACCTGCTACGCCTACGGGAAGCCAGAAGACGCCCCACACGGCAGTGGAAGAGGTGACTGTATAACGGCAAGCTCCAGATCAAGATCGCGGAAGTAACGTGGCATGCGGGAGAGTATGCATGAACCTTGACCAAGAACAATTGGTTGGCCAAATGCGACTCCATGAAAGTGTGTGTGTGAAGTGATTTTAGAAAAGGAAACGGAAGAGATGAGTGCAGCCTCGGCACCAATACGGCGTGGCGTCTTAGATGTTAGCTAGAACCTACCAAGTCGCGCGGGGAGCAGCAACGTAACAGTAAGAGAGCCCTGCATGGCTGCACGGGCACAGACAAGCGTTGTAGCCCTCACCAGAAAATATCTCTGTACAATAGAAGACAACGAGGCAGTACGGGAGTATGAAGATATGGATAATCCGGACCTGAATCATGGGTTTGAGAGAGAGAGAGAGAGAGAGAGAGAGAGAGAGAGAGAGAGAGAGGAAGGAAAGGCAGGGCGGTTAACCAGACTTGAGTCCAGTTTGCTACTCTACAAGTAGGAAGGGGGGGAGGGAAACAAAGAAATACAGGCGGCGCCTATGGCTATAACGTCGGGCGCACGGCGCCAGGGAACGACAAAGTGCTTCCCAATCTTAATCGGCAGGCGCTCAAAAAGCTACCCAGGGCGCCGAAGACGGCTGATGTCAGCTTCATTCCCCAGACTAGAAACGAGGTGAACATCGATAACCTGAGACCAATGTCGCATACGTCTTGTGCAGGGAAGCTCATTGAGAAAGCGGTGCAACTGCGCCATTCGCATATCTAGAAGACGTATATATCGGCGTATCCAGGGTTTCGGGCACGCTTCTTAACCCAAGACGTGTTACTGCAGTTGAAGATGGAGGTGATCGATCCCTCGTGCAAGCACAACAGTAGATCCATACTGGCGAGATCCTAAGGGGGCTTTCCACAACCTGAAACACTCCAAGATTCTGGAAAATCTACCGGGTATTTGTTGCGGAAAGCGTACCTTTAATTACATCGACTTCCTGCAACACAGGCCAGCTCACATCAATATTTGACACGAGGTCCGACCCGATAGCCATAGGTACCAGGAGTACGCCTCAGGGAGCGGTCTTTTCTCCACTGCTTTTCGACGTTGCCCTCATGCACTAGCCGGAGAAACTTACAGCCGTAGGGGGGATTCGTCACGCCCTTTACGCGGACGATATAACCATATATACAACAGAGGGCAGCTTTGGACAGATGGAGTGAGCCCTTAGGAAGCTGCCACCACAGTTCAAAAGTACGCAGCAGAATGCGGACTGTGCTGTTTCCCGGACAAGTCGGAGCCCCTCGTCTTGCGCAGGAAGGGGGATACTGCATGGTTAGAAACCTGTCCACGACTCGCTTATTCCCGAGGTGGAGACATACGGGTTTTGGGGTTGCTTATTAACAAGGGCGGGGCGCAGCCACGGTCACTCCGAATGGCATCTGAGGAAATCATCCAAGATGATCCAATCGATCATCCAATCATCCAACAATCAAGATACATGATTTCCATGGCTTCGGCCGCTAAACAAGCGTTGAGCTACTTTTCGAGGGAGGCAACCCTACCTGCTCACTTCAAGGTGCGATATGCGGCATTCGGTGCGCCATAATGTGCACTGCAGTGTTGCAAGTGTTCAAAGCTTGGCCAGGTTAACGTTGTCTGCACGGGGCAGACGACGTACCCCCGCTGTGCAGGCAGCCATGGCCAATCTTTATGTACAGTCGAGGCAATGAAATGCTTGAATTGCGATGTCCCGCACGAAAAATTGTTCGAAGGTAAAATAAAGGTCACAATACTGCAACACATGAGCAAGTGCAGTTTGACACACAAATAGGCGGCAGCGTCAGTGCGCAAGCGGAGGAAGCGGTCGCATCCTCTCGATAAGAAAAATGAAGATGCAAACCCTTGAGGCCTCCTGGCTCGAGCTACCCGACTCCCGCAACAGGCGGATAAATGACGTGGGGTGAACATCCAGAGGCGGTAATAAATACGATGGTAATAGAGACGATGCTGCGACAAATAATTGACGCCTTTCGGTAGCCGCTATCTCGCTCGAATACACCTGTGGCGAGAACGGCTGCGCAAATCATGCTTGCTCTAAATGGTCTCTTGGCTATACGCTCCTGCAGCCTGGACCTTCCCCAGCTTGGAGTAGCAAGCTAGCCGCATCACTCAGCCCGATCTATCCACCTTTCTGCCATTAAAGTTCTCTCTCTCTCCGCCATGTAGCGTCTTCAGCCAATCAGAGAAGGCAGTCAGGCATGAGAAAATTGCAAATTCGATTATATGGCGCAATTTGCGTGCCCTGAATTGCATCCCACAGCGACGTGTAGATTGAATTGTGCGATTTTTAATACCAATGACCGCAGCTTTTCACTATTGCACTTTTGGTTTAGTACTCAAATATAGCACGCTTGCTTTATTTGAGTTTTATCCGGAAAGAAAACGCGCTCGTTAAGATCGAGTAATTTTATGGCAATCGCTTTGCGAACGGCCTCTTACAGCACAGAAGTGTGTTATTTGAAGCGATCGATGACCACAGGAATCGAAACGTCCAGCGGTGACTTTTCACACTCCTAGTTAACTCTCTCGACGTTTTCATGTGGGTCTTGAACTAACGAATAAGTAAATTGCGCAAAAAAAGACGCAGGTTCACGGCGCAACGTAAAGCACGCACGGGCGCCAACTTGCAGTCTGTATGCTATACAAGGCAGCAAGTGTGTACCCTGCAGCCAGTGCAAACATAACTGGGGGCGGACTTCTGACAGGCATTGTTCGCAACAGAAGCATAACTATCTTATCAGAGAGCCGCGAGGCCGACCGGTGAGTTTGCTCAAGAAAGGAAAGTTATCTGTACATGGTTTCGTTCGATTGGATGGCTTGAGCAGGTTTTCTAACCAACGATAATATTGATATGGCACAGCCGCAGATAAGGGCCTACTCATCGTGGCTGCAGTGAAGACTAGAAAGGCGAGGTGGTGCCGACTGCTAGTCGATCGCCAACTTTGTCGCGTTTGGACTTAGCGTAAATACCGTTAAAATAGCCTAGGGTGTCCTTGAGTTACACGAAACGTGATCTTAAGATGAGCCAGACGTTAAACAAAAGAAAAACGATAAATGTAATTGAAACTAAGTAGGGCTGTGTAAAAGCAGTCAGTAGTAAAACGGTATGACGAAATCTGTAAACGAGTACGATGTTTTCACTAGGTGGCACAGTAGTGTTAAAACATGTCTAAACTCGAAAAAAGCTATGAAAATGCAGGAATTACTGTATAAATACAGAAACTTAAAAGGGAAGGTAAAATACACAAAAAATATTAAAATGATTAACTGCAAGAGGGCCGTAACTAGTTGATATGGCAAAATGAAGCAGTGCTGATTAAAATGTCAAACGAAATCTCTAAACCGCCTGGGGGGGGGGGGGGGGGCAGTAAAGACAACTGAAATTTACATAGTCACTGCGCAGTTAAGTGTAAGCAAATTGAATAAATGAAACAAAGATGGAAAATGTGCAGTGATCACTTCTATGGAAGTTAAGAGGATTGTCATATGTATACGCGGATCGACCGTTACTGAAGCTCATGACTCAGTTCATCTTGAGTTATCCTAGTAATTAAAAATTTATCTTGTGTTCTGCTGTAGGTGTAAGCATAAAAAGCTTTCTTGTTAACGAACCCCTAGGTGGTCGAAATTAATCAGGAACCGTTCATTAAGGCGTCTCCCATAGTCTGCTTATAGTCGACTGTGCAGCTACCGGACGTCAAGCCCTGTAAACAGAACGCAACGCTTCCTTGCTGTGACACGGAGGTTAGTTTTGCGAGCGTTGGACAGCACGTCGCAAGTATGTGTACGTCGCAAGCAATTATATGTATATATCTAAAAAGTCAGCAGACAATGAAACCAAGGAAAGCACCGGGGAAGTTAGCTGTGCTTGACTGTTAACTGTGCCGGTAAAACGGGGAACACATGTCTTGCGTCAGTATGCTCCAGCTATACGGAACTCTTACTATAAAATACTTGCGACGTAGCACACCAGTGCTGTCAAACGCTGCCAAAACTAATATGCAGGTGTAGGCAATGAGTCATTTGACTTGAACTGCAGACTGGACTGCAGATCGCTAAACCCACTGATCATTGTCTTTCGTCGCTCTGTGTCTCATGCTTTGGGGCGCTTTGCATCGGAGAACTAATTCTTCCTGATTCCGGTACCTACTATTATCAAATAATGGCACCCTGTGCGAATTTGTCAGACATGCGAATTCTCGATTGAATTGTCACTCGGCCTCTCAGAGCCGCCACGGTCGACGAGGTCTGTTCCGAAACTAGATCACGCTCAAGTGTGTAGCTAAATCTGAGCCTTTTTTTTCCATGTTGAGCAATTTTCTCGCCGCTGGATATTTGTTTCAATAGGGATATTTTGATCCTCCTCCTTATGTGCTTGAATACGTGTTTCACTTAACCAAAAACTTTGCCCCGCCTACGTTGTGCTATATCTACTGTAAAAAAGAAAAATTCTCACTAAATGACTGGAACTATCTTGGAAGCGCCAATTCCAAGCATTTCACCGTCAAAATGACGGCAGGCCGTCATTTTGTAAGGCGTACTTACCGCAACGTACCGCACACGGCAGCCAATCGAATCGCGTTTTCACGAGCAATTTTTTCTTAATGTAGTATTCGTGTCTTCTTTCTTCTCTCCATGTTCACGGTCATAAAAACGACTTGTCGAAATGATGCCAATGGTTTATAAAAGAACGAAGACATGGCCGTTAAAGTGACCGCTGCTTTCTACAGTGCATGCATTAAAGAACGTAATTGGGTGACAGCTCTGTGGGTATTGCCTCGATTGTTCTTGTCCGAATCTCGGCACTGTTACCTGGTTTCGATTCCTGCTGTTATCGAGAATCATGGCTCCTATTTTGATCTTTAGTTTAGCGAACAGTGAAGCTTTTAGCTTACAATTTATTACATATTATTTTCGTTTGCTTCTCCAAGGAAGGAAGGAAAAAGTGGAGAAGGAAGGCAGGGAGGTTAACCAGTTTAGCCTAACCGGTTTGCTACCCTACACATGGGAGCGGGATGGGGGGGATGAAAGATGGGAGGAGAGAGAGCACATAACACAGCAAACACATCGTCAGTTACAGTCCGTCACTCTTGCGCGGTACGCCACATCACTGTCACAGCCGCTTGTCCAAGCCCGTATCCTTCATAAACCGAAGTAGTCCCTTCGTCGCCTTCAGCTGCGATGTCTTCTGTCGGCGATATGTGAAAATGGTTGCATCTGACGATGGTCTATTGTCCAGGTGCGCTAGAACGGACGCCATGGACTGTCTCTGAACATTATATTCAGGACAGTCGCACAGAATGTGTTCCAGCGTCTACTCGCAAAGACAGGCATTGCAGAGAGCATTGTCGGCCATTCCAATGCGAAACGAGTAGGATTTCGTGAAGGCCACCCCTAGCCATAAGCGATAAAGCAGGGTGGCCTCTCTTCGGCGGAGTCCAGTTGGCATACAGAGATGCATCAATGAGGGCAGGTCGTGTTGTTGTTGCTTCTCCAAAAGGGAACTTCTCGGCTACTATACATGAGAGAAGGGCCACTGCAACTCGGTCTGGGCGTCAGCAGCTCGTCTCATGTGAGCAGCTCGCCTGCGACTGGTACTATACTAATTAATGCTGATCGACCGAATTAATGACAATGCATACTGTTGGAAATACTTTTCTTCGTTGTGGATCGCTTCGGCGGGATAGACCACAATAAGTGAAATTTAGCCGTCAATAGGAATGAAGGAATCCAGGAAAACAGCGTGCCACAGGGCGGCGTACTTAGCACAACTCTTCATAGGGAAAATGAACTCTATCAACAGTCATTTCCACCTCTGTTATGCACTCCATATACGTCGATGATCTGCAAATAGCGTGCCGCGCCTCAAACTTGCCAACATGTGAAAGGCAGCTCCAGATAACAATAAATAAGCTAATGGAGTGGGCTGAGAAAAATGGCTTCTGCTTCTCGACTCAGAAAACTGTTAGTGCTATTTTCACAAAAACGAGGGTTGTACTTAGACCCGGATTTAAAATTGAATGATGTTGCGCTGCCGGTAAAACAAGAATATAAATTCTTGGGAGTAATATTTGACAAAAAACTAAACTTCCTAGCCCACATTAAAGCACTAAAGATTAAGGCAAATAAAGCATTGAATATCCTCAAGGTTTTATCTCATAAGCACTGGGGTTCCGACCGAGCGTGTCTTTTACGTACTTACCGGTCTCTTGTGCGTAGCCTTTTAGACTACGGCTCCGTGGTTTACGGCTCAGCCAGACAGTCCTACATCCAAGGACTTGATCCAGTACACAACCTTGGACTGCAACTGGCCAGTGGTGCCTACAGTACGTCACCTATTCAAAGTTTATACGATGAGTATAATAAACCCTCATTACAGCAGCGCAGAGCATTGCTGACTTTCTCTCAAGTACTCAGAGTTCAGCCATCAACGCAACACGTTTGCTACAACATTCTCACACAATGCAACTCACGGCTACACTATACAAATAAACCGAACATGATTAAGCCGCTTGTCCTGCGATATGAGGAATATGTTCGAGATTACAACATTCCTCGCGAAGTGCTCCAGGTTGCCAGAAAGCCAAAGCGTTTGCCCCCGTGGTACGATTTTCAACCGTTAGATGACTGGACATTAACACATTTATAGAAGGAAGACACCCCCGCGCGAACACATTATACAAGAATTCCGTGCTCTTCAGGAAAAATATCAACATCACGCGGAATTCTACCCTGATGGCTCTAAAACGAAAGAACACGTGGGTGTGGAGGTCGTAACGGCAAATTTGGAAAGAAGTATTCGGTTGCCACAACACGCCTGCTTTCACGGCCGAAGTTTTCGCTATATGGGTTGTTAAAGATTATCGCTTATAAACACAAAAATGCAGTCATATACACAGATTCTTTAAGCACACTGAAGGCTCTACATCTGAAATCTGAGTGTGATTCCCTGATAGGAGACATTTTAAACATGGTGGCGCTTAGCAAATACGGGAGGTCAATTCGTTTTTGCTGTGCGCCAAGCCATGTTGGGATACCAGGTAACGAAGCAGCTGATAGATGTGCATCGATGGCAGCGTACAAAGGGTTAACAAACACAACACTTCCATACAAAGATAGCATCCGTGCGATTAGAAAAGCCTTAACGTCAAAATGGCAACGCGAATGGGACCATTGTGCCGACAACAAGCTACATCTCACTAAACCCATAGTTGGCGAAGGGAAGTCATGTTATCAGGAGCGGTTCTTCGAAGTAGTTTTGTGCCGACTACGCATTGGGCACACACACCTCACACACAATTACTTACGAAAGAAGACACACCAACATGCGAGAAATGTCAGCAGCTACTGGCAGTTATGCACATATTACATGTACGCAGATTGAAACACACAGACGAACACTTTTGCACAAATTATATCAACTACACATACCTTTGCATCCTGCTCTAATTTTAGGTGATCCGCTAGTCCCAGCATGTGACGTCCGTAAATTTCTAGACGACACTGGATTTTTACATAAAATATAGATAATTAACACAGCCTTTTTCTTGATGTAGTAGTTCTGCGGAAACCCGCAAGGTGGAGAGAAGTAAATAAAGGGAAAATCAGACATTTAGCAATTGCTACAAAGGAAACCCATACGGGTTCCTCGAAAGAACAGCCTCCAGGTAACGCCTCCAGGTAATAAAGGGAAAGTCTTTCCCTTTATTTATTGATTTATTAATTTTCCCTTTATTCTTTCCTTCTCTCCACCTTGCGGGTTTCCGCAGAACTACATCAAACTCTTGCCTTTGCTTCGTGTTGTCGACAAATTCGACTTCGCCCTGCCATCTGCTAGCCGCCTGCTTAGCTCAGATGGTAGAGCGGCTGCCCTGGAAAAGCGGTGGTCCCGGGTTCGAGTCCCGGACCAGGACGAATTTTTCTTCAACTGCGAGGTTTTTCTTTCGAGGAACCCGTATGGGTTTCCTTTGTAGAAATTGCTACGAACGGGTGGATGTCTGATTTTTTCCCTCTAGCCTTTTCCTTCATAAACTGGATTTCAAAACACCTCGTGTTTGGCGCAGCATAGCCTTAGCCGCTTTTGCGCCATTAAACCCCATTTAACTAATAGGAATGAAGGAGTTAACAGTCGGTGAGACATTCGAAACCCAGCTCGACCTATTGGTTCGCCATAAGTGCGAAGTAAAACAATTTCTTTCGCACACAGGTTAGAATTGTATTCGTACGCAGGAAACGATGCCGAGTTGGACCATCACCTCAGTGAACACCGCGGAGATGTACAGTAAGCTGCAGCGTAGCGCGCGGCAGCCTCACAGCTGCGCCCCACGTATGGGAGTACACGTTGCCTGCATATGAGAACGTGCCTCGTGATATAGCCCATTCTTGAAAAGATTGCCACGTTCTTGCAGTGTTCGCCTCGCTGTTCGGGCCCGTCTTCTGTCACGAGTGGTACCTGAACCGCCAGTTCACCACATTTGCCACGGCTGTGCTGCTCATCATGCCACTGTGCTACTTCCAGCGTCTGGACTTCCTCAAATACACCAGGTTTGTGGACGCTGAGTATAGGCGCTGCCCAACAACATGACACTTGTAGGGAATTTTCTGCGAAAGTCAATCGATGACAATTGTCAACGAAATCAAATAGCCCGATTGCTTCTAAAACGCTATTCGCTTTGTTAAAGGGACGCTTGACATGATGGCTTATATTTAAAGTTTCAGCGAGGAGGCTTAGGTAGCGTTTGTTGTTCTATTGCACAATTCCGTAGAGAACACGCAGATATGTCGCGGTGGCGTAGGTAGACAGCGCGTGCGTTTCTAAGGGCTTTAATAGCCTTCATTTGGCAACGAATGCGCCCCACAACTCGGTTGCACGAGAGCACGCGCTCTTTGCATCGGCGATAAAAGTCCCACCACCGACAAACCGCGCAAAAGTTATTCGCTTTAACAATTAAGGACTGGCGCATCCTGGGATTTCGCATGGGTCAGTCTTGCTGTGGGTGTAGGCTTGGTAACCACGACATAACGCAAAAAGAAAGTGACGTCAGATTTTGGTTCTATTTATTTGACCGTAAATTATGCAGCAGTAAACATTGTTGCGTATGGGTGTCATGCCGCGCCTTAACAGCATTCGGAAAACATGAACGATCTAGTCTGTGAAGTGAAGAGCCTCCCAAATCTCTGGTCTTTTCGATAAGGAACGTCATTTGTGCGGCACGTGTCGGTATGACCCCCGCCGCTGAACTGTGCGTCTTAACGCATAGCGCATTTGTTGTTGCTTCCTGTCGGGAGGCAGACATATTTTATTGTTGAAAATTTTCTACACGTGTTGGATTGATCAAATCCGTTACCATGAGATCTGATAATGCTTTCCCTCTCTTTCTTTTTCGCTCTGACTTCTCTAGCTCGCTCGGAATCTTCGTTATGCTGTACCCAGTTTTCCTGACGATATTTATTTATTCCACGGAAGAGCTGGAGCAAGTCACCATGAAGACAAAGTAAGTTTTGAGTGGTAGTTCACTAAGAGTGGGTATGTTGCAAAAAGAAAAAAGCGCCATGCAGGAGAGGTTTCTTGCTCTTTCTGTGCATGTTCACCTACATGAGGGTGCACGTTGAAGACGGGCGACCAAGTTGCTAATGTGAATGTTCGAATGGAGCTCAAGAAATTAACTTTGCTTATATCCCCGAGCTATGCGTTTTTCATAGCGGCCTGTGCAGTGTTGTGAGCGAATGGTTGCAGTGACCGTGTGCAATGCATTGTTTCCCTTACCGCCACAGACCGGACAACCTTACCGACCTCGTTGTGACCCTGCCGGTGATCTGCTTTGCCTACCAGGTAGGTGTCGCGCGGCTGCGCTGTGTATCCGACGTTAACTTTCACCCTTAATGAAGGAAATAACTCGTTTTACCCATACGCTTCATTCTGTACATGTTGATCGAATTATTTGCCAGTGCCGCACGCAAGGGGACCTATATATCTGGCATGAGTCAATTGGCTCGAAGCGATTTTATAGTACAGATGTGCGACTTGCAAAATAACTGGCAGCAACTGCGTCCAACCGCTCCACGACCATTTCTGAGCGTATTTCGTAAGAACAAGGGGCCGAATCGTTAATGAACCATTTTTAAGAATATCTTAAAATCCTGCTATAAATACCGTTCAAGTGCAGATATCAACATGTAGCTTCATATAGGGCTTCATATAACGCCGATGCGAATGCGTAAACAGAAATAATAAAACAAATACTATGTTATATGAGCTTAACCTCGTGTACATTGACAAAAAACAGAACACATACACAGGAAAGTTGTATTTAGGGCACGTTTTCATGTGTGAGTGAGAGCTCGTCTCGATATATTTATAAAAGCGGTTTATACCTAGTTTTTTTACGAGCACAGAAAATCTCCTTGTTGCAATAAGGGGTTGTTTTCACTAACGTTAGTTATCGCTTATTTATTGCTCTGTTCGCCCTTTCTTTCCCGCGTGCCATTACATCCTGCTGAACACCCATGTTGCACCACTTAAGTGTCATCATAAGCGAAATAATGCAAGTTGTCTTTAGTGTTTTTGATCTAGTATCTGAGAACAGTTCTGTCCATAATTTTTGAGAAAAAGGAAGTTTTCTTGTTTCGTGTTATCGGCGTTTAAGTAGTCACCTTTAGAAAAGAAAAAAAATTCTAAAGTGTCCTTTAGAAAAATTTAAGGCAATTTCTAAAGGTACGTGTCTGGCTAAAAACAATATTCAGCAAATTTGTTTAACGTATTGAGGTCTTGTAACCAAAAACAAATATATTGATATACTTTTTTTTCTTTGGAGATAATGTTTAAATATAGAAACGCTTAAGAATAGCTGCCTATTAATAACTTTTTAAATTTGCTTCTTTCTCCCGCGGAGGTCTCAAACCACCCTAGCTACCTCTTCCGTATGACTAAGTTTTACAGAAAAATGCACTCATGTTGTTTGCTGTTTTAAATCGCTTCGTGTATGCAAAAACGCATGGTGCATGAAAACGGGCCCCGCATTGCGGACACCTTTGGTACTTTTTCTCCTAAAATATGGCTTTACTGAAGAAACAAGTGTAACTTTGGTGTTCTTGAATGATGCGAGTATAATAAAAGAAAGCAGTGAAATCTAATGATTTCGGCCGCATTTGTATCTCTCGTGAAATAACCCGAGTGCCATACCTGAATCAAAGCAGTACGTAGGAAGTAAATGTCTAACGGGACATGTTAATTTAGTTTATTTCTACGTAAATTCACGCGATTGTCTAACAGCTATGGCTTCTGCTTTCACCTGCATTAATTTTCGTATAGGTTCTAAAATTTAGTTTTTCCAGTGCTTCGTAAATGCAATGGTGCTTTTATACATTCAGCATTTTAGTTTAGCGGTCCTTCAGCGGTAATTGTCTTACCACATCGGGTATAATCTTTCTTCATTTATCGCTCCTACGAACTTCGTGTTCGATGACCTTCGAGACGGGTGGCTGTAGCGCTATTTTTAGCGGCGTCGCCTTTTTCGATCCCGAATATTGTTTTCAGGAAACATTTAGGTTCTTGCCAGTGAGCCACCACCCATATTTGTTCAATGTGAAGGTAGTTTTTGAAATGACTCCTAATAGTCTCACTTATTCTAGGCGTCCATTTTGACGACGGTGGTCTAGCTGGTCTAGCTATAGGTCAACATTGATCCAACTTGAATGCTAATAGGGCTAACAATCTTTTCTATAGTCCACCTGATATACTGTCGTACAGCGGCAAAGAAAGAACTGGTGAATGTGCGCTGTCCAAAAACTTGTTATTCGGTACGTTATTAGGTACACCTACATCACTTTAAATTTTGATTTATTTTTTGTTAACATTTGGAGCACGAGCGTATAAGAGCCTCGGCGCTTGTGTTCACGTACTGGGCGTGGGTCGTTTGCTTGCGTCTTTTTTATGTCTGCGCATGCAATTTCTTTCGCTTTTATTTCTTATTCTACAGATCTGCGCAATTGCCAGCGACCTTTTATTTTCTTCCGTTGTCGCGTTCTTCTACTCCCGTATAGTAAACGCACCCTGCCTTCGCAGGCGCACGAGGTGGTGGTGCCCATCTACGCGAACCTGCGGGACCGGCGACTGGCGAATCTGGCCAAGGCCACGGTCCTGACCACCACCTTCCTGTTCGTTATTTACACGCTCATGGGCACTTTCGGGTACTTGGCCTACGGCTCTACGGTCAAGCCGGACATTATGCAGATGTTCGACGCCTCCAACCCTTGGGTCCTGTTCGGCATCGGCGCCCTCATTGTCAAGATGGTCACCACGTACCCGCTGATCACCTTCTGCGGTCGGTGGGTGCAGCACAGTTCTGGCTTAATTCTCCGCTTGCCCGTCGCCGCCCGCTTTCGTCAAAGTTTTCGTGGAAGAATTGAAACTCCGTATACTTGAGCAAACTGTCGCGCATGCGGGCAGGGCACGATTTAGCGCAGCTTTTCTGATATTCGCGCGGTCTCATTTCTCGAATGCTTAAAATGAGGCCCAGTCAAGGCGGCAATCGCGGCTTTTAACCCACCTGATCATTCAGCCCATATAGGGTCAATAAAGTCGATCGATTGATCGATCGATCGATCGATTGATCGATTGATTGATTGATTGATTTTATGTAGTTGATGGCAATGTGTCGTAGTATAGAAGAGGCTTCTTCAGGCAGCATTTGTTTGTTTACTGAAGACATCCATGAAATCTATCTTACAATGTTGATATATACATGAGCTGCCAGGACCAAAGACAGAACAATCGCTTGTAATTTCAACTTGCATTCAATGGTGACTGATATGATAGGTTGTAACCAATTTGATAATACGAATTTGCGTCACTTAAATGGCGTAAGTTTTTCGGATATGTGAAATATTCAGCGCAGCTAGAATCGTGACGCACTCGTAGACCTCCCGATATGAACGTGCAGTTGGCTATTTCCGTAACAGGAGATAACATGATCTTGCGTGCTTGCGTTTCTGCAGGGGAGCCTTCGACGGCCTGTACGCAGAGCTCACGAAGGTTTCTGCGAAGGAATTCATCGAAGGGGAGCCGCGGAGGCGCTTCTTCATCACCACCGGCTGGTTCTTGACTACCGTTGCTCTCGCCACTTTCACGTCCAACGTCGGCATTGTGATCGAGCTGCTGGGCTGCTTGGCAGCTGCCAACGTATTTATTTTTCCAGGTAAGCTCGTTACTCGCGCGCCACATGGTCTGCAAGTGCAAAGTCTCCCGATGAGCCAGAAGTCATACTCACTCGTGCTCGGAAACCACGTTTGGGAAGTCGTGTGATGTTAGCGGTCGGCTCACGGATCTAGAGTATGCACGATCCCTTCTTTTCGTCCAAGATGTTTTATTTTGTTCCTTCGGCCTAGTTTGTCACTGGTTCTCACCCGCTGCGGTGTCCCAGTGGCGTTGCGCTGCTGATTGATTTGATTGATTTGATTGATTTGATTGATTTGATTGATTGACTTGATTGACTTGATTGATTGATTGATTGATTGATTGATTGATTGATTGATTGATTGATTGATTGATTGATTGATTGATTGGTCGCGGGTTCGATTCTGGCCGCTGCCGATTTTCGGTGGGGGTTAAATTTAAAAAAAAATGCGCTCGTGAAAATTAATTATGCATCTAACAAAGGCTCCCACGAGCTTATCTTTACCCTAATTGAAACATTTCTGCGATTTAACCTAGTGCGGAACAATGGGAGGGTCTGCTCACCAGTAGCGAGCTCGCAGCCCAACAGGCAATTGTGCAGCGTGCGTGCGAGGCAGCAAGACTCGGCGGTGCCCTGGAATAGGGGCGCCGACCCTGTGAAGCGGCCAGGACTCAAGATATGAAGACACCGGCCCACAGCCAATTTCTCTGAGATATAAAAGCAGTAACGTTTTTCAATTCCATTCTGCGATTCTAGTTGTACTTGTGCCTATACTCTTCGAATCGTGTACTGGTTTCCTTCTTGGTTGTTTTGTTTGTTTTCCTGCGTGTAACTGTCGGAACACTTTCCTTCATCGTTCAAGTGCAGGATACAAGTCTGTCAACATTGTAGCTTTTTTTTTCGTTTAGAGAATTGTATAGCATGTCCATAATACAGTTAATTTGATTTCCCCTGTTAGGGGACATTGTTTTTCTTTCTTTTGTTTTTCATTCTCCTCCAGGTATTGCGATGGGTGCTCACGCGTATCTAAACCGAAGCCACCCAGCCTCGCACACAGGCCAAGAGCTTAGCGGTTCTCGATTGAATCCGGGCACTTCGCAAGCCGCTCCCGTCTGTGTTCGAATGCATGCTTTGGAACCCCTCGAGTCGTCGCGGTATAGCGCGCACGCACTGCAGGCAGGCGCAGTAGCGATCTCCGACAGGTACCTTATGACGCTTTCGCGGTTGAATTTTGACATGCGTGATTTCGAATATGTAACTGCAGCCCCGAGGAACCGGCTTCCGAATGATGCTTGCCAGATGAGTGTAAAATACGCCACAGGCCGGCTTGAGTTCCGAGCTTTCGGTCGCCTCATGTGCCGTTCGCTTTATGTGAGCTTAAGTCCACGCTCGTTGCATTGTCCAAGCTCGTTGCATTGTCCCATAATCGACCCGTGGACGCTGTGATGGGTCTACAGCGCGTTGCGCCAGTGTGGCGGTGACATCGTGCGTGCTACTGGGATCAGAGAGTAGCTTTAGCATAGGTGTGACGTATTATCTCAGACCAGGGTACCGCAGTGCACTGAAGAACAGCAGCGCTGGTGATGGCATTCAATGACGCGGCGATAAAGCGCAACGAGCTAGAAGTGTTCTGTTGCACTACTCTTTAAAAGAGATCAAGCATGCCTTGACGTTTACGTCGCTCGAAACGCCTGTGCTGATGCTTGCATGCACGCCTTCTCGTGTTCCAATGTCATTACGATTATACATCTACGCTAGTACGTCCCACGTGCGTTCAATTGATAAGCGATTTGTCGTAACGTTACCGCCTTGCGGCCACCTGCCAACATCGCACATTGTTGATCGGCGCACGCGCATTCACCGGTCAGGAGCAGCGTGTATTAGCTGGCAGGTGGCAGGAGCGGTTACGGCAATGCTAAAACAGCTCGTATTCAGCACACTGCAAACACGTGCTGTTCTTCTGAGCTGACGTGTAGCGGCTGCTTGCAGGTCTGTGCCTCCTGGGCGTGTTCCACCAGCAGGAGAAATTCGCCTTGAAGCGGCCCGTGGCGGTGTTCACCATCGGCGCCGTCATGGTGGTCATTGGCAGCTTCGTCTTCGGCGTAGTCCTGGTCAATACGATAATGCAGGACATCACCAAGGACAGCTCGCATCACTTGCTTTGCACGTGACTGCGTCGGCCCCCCTTCTCGGTGCTTGTGTACATTTTGTATAGAAGTGTGATGAGTGTGCCATCTTTTATGCTGTCTTACGCTTTAAAGATCTGTAACTTAAGTGTCGCATGAACATCGATTTTACTGCTTGATCTTGATTGGCATTGTTTTCTGATCGAGTGCGTGTGTTCTCGTGAGAAATAAATGCGATCTGAGTTTGTTTACACTGATGATTGCTCGATACCTTGCTGCTTTACCGTGGTTACCCTTTGTGCCCCAAGTTGACTGCTGAGTGTCACCCGTTCGCATTGGGTGCGTAATGCTTACGATTCTTCGGCGTTGTCAGCGCACTAAGCTATACAGCTTAGTCCGCTAACAGCACCGAAGAATCGGGCAGGCGCAATTGAACATTACGGATTCGGGGGTCATGGCGAGTCTTCCTAATTGAAATAAACGGGGCATGTCAGTTACGTGCGAACTAGCAGGTTAACGCGCTGTCTTGTTTTCAACGGTCAATCAGAATTTCGTTGGCTAATCTTCTCGCGAGAAACTGATTTCACTATCATTAGCATATGAAAGGCGAGCCGAGTATTTGAAGGTTAACAGCAAAGTAGAGATCGAAGCTTGAAAGACAATTCAAATAGTGCGGCCGGTTTGCACGGTCGCGTGGCATATTATGCTAACTCAAGCCTGTCATTTCTTGGCACCCACTCAGCCAAGAACTCGTGTGCACGCTTGAACTCTCCCGCTCGCGTTCGTCGGCCATGACGCAAGCCTTTCTAAGCCGGCTTACTGTCACGTCTACGGAGCTTAATTTCTGTCGTACGGGAAGTCCGTGCAACTATAGCCGTTTTTATTTAGGCTGTCCTTTCACAGTTGCAGCGCTCACTGATTTAGAAAGTGATTGAAGTAGGGATGACACTTGGTAAGTATGGAGGTCGGAAAACGTGTTTTTAATTTGCTACTAGAGTTGGTCTCGACACGTCGGACCCAGTGTAATCGACATCGTGACGTCATGACACAGCGAAATTTCCTGACGTCGTGAAGCAATAAACCTAGGTATGCTGACGTGTTGATCATGAAAATAAGTCATGAAATAATATCATGAAATAAGCCCATAATGCGAAGCGTTATAACTTGTAGGAGTTTGTCAGGATTAAAACGCTGCTATAAAGCCGCATGAAAGTTACGACTAAGTGCCGTAAATACGCCTGCTCTTAGCAAGGCGCACCCTCTCCACATTTCTCAGTTGTCGAAATTCGTACGGCCTACTGAAATATTCCAAAAAATGCTACCCATTGAGTTACGCCAGTGTACAGCGGTGAAGTTCGACAGATGGCCGCAGGGGTCCAAACTTATTTGGTATGATCTGGTTGTCCGGATTTATTAGAAATGTTAAGGATATCTAGTCTAAATAACCAGTTAGCCCTATAATCGTATATCCTGAAAATTTGGTGTCGCTAACAGTTTGTACGAACATTCTGTTCTATCGCATGTATCCAGGTACCATATGCAAATAGCAATAGTTCATAGTACAAAATAAGTTCATTTAACGGCTCAAAAAATGTGGCATTGACTTTATATCATGCTGTATGTGAACCTTGATACCGGGAAAGGGCAACCAAATTTATTTTTCAGACTTATGCAGCTTTAAGAGTCCAATAACTGAGATAAAAATCTGCGGAATTTTCAAACTGGTTCGAAGGTAATTAGTTAAAATAGCACATATCGAAAGCAAAAAAAGCTTGAAGGATTTGTCTTATGTTTTCAGTTAACCATTCAGCCCAAATGTACTATCGGCGACCTTAAGTACATTGGTGACCTGCTCTCAAAAAATACCGGGCAGATCTCTCGAATCGTTGTGACAGCAGTAACACACGGTAATGGGTTGCTATTCACGCCGAAGTTCATTCACGCAAAATTCCTCGTGCCATTATAATACGACTACATTGTCGGGTCACATTTATCATCCACGGCGTTAACGCACTGTTACCGCACTCGAAGACAGACAGACCTTATATCTGTATTTCGCTTTGTCAATTTTTCTTTGCAGGTAGCGTTGACATCAGCAAAAATAGATGCATACATAAGCACCAGAGTGAAGGCAGGGTGAATAGGTAGACACGATTAAGCCGGCCGTTCATTGCCTCACGACCAAAAAGCTACGTTCAATTGTAAAAAAAAAAGTCCTTTTTGCGACACGAGTCACGAGTAAGCTCCCAATGTAAAGAATGTTTGTACATGACCATACTTATTTTGTTTCGGATCGAACACGTGCGTGTTCAGCGCCTTTTTACCTTCTTATGTAAGCAAACATTGTTTCTGAAATTGAATCAACAAAGTAAGCCGTACAGAGACCACAAAGGAAGCGACTGCTGTTTTTATTAATTTTTCGATGATATTGTCACGGGTATAAAACTACGTACGCGTTGTGTTTACGAGAGATACATAAACAGCAGATGAGTATCCCGAGTGGCTGTTGCCACTTCGTCGCCTTTACCGTCGTCGACATTGTTCTCTCTTCCCACCGTAACACGACCTCCGGCGGAAAAAGCACCGCCCCGGTGCTTCAGGCAGGGTCATCAGTAAGGGCATAGTACGGCTTAAGCCGAGAGACGTGTACGACGTCAGATGAGGTAGAACCGGGTGGCATGGCGGAGGTCACAGGGGTTATCTCGTAAGTGACATTGGTCACTTGACAGAGAACGCGATAAGGGCCTTTGTAGCATGGAAGGAGTTTCTCGGAGAGCCCCACTCGGCGGCTAGCGGACCAAAGTAGTACGAGAAAGCCTGCTTAAAAGTATGTGTTACGATGGCGGCGATTGGTAAGCGTGCCGTTGAGTTTCCGGCGATGCCAACAAACGAGTACGGGCAAGCTGGCGCGCATGGTCAGCGTGGGCGATGGCGTCGAGGGCGCACTCGGTCCTCGAATCCTGTACCAAGGGGAGTGAATCGTTCAATGGAAATACAGGGTCATGACCGAAGAGCAAGTAAAAGGAGGAATACCCAGGAATATTGTGGCGTGATGAATTATAGGCGAACGTGACGTAGGGCAGCGCCACATCCCAGTCCTTGTGGTTGGGCGAAACGTATTTCGATAGCATGTCAGTAATGGTCTGATTAAGTCACTCAGTAAGGCCATTGGTTTGGGGATAAGAGGTAGCTAGTTTGTGCTTGGTAGAACATGAGCGTAGGATATCGGCGATGACTTGGGAGAGAAAAGTGCGGCCGCGGTCGGTAAGGAGGTGGCGCGGGGCGCCATGTACTAAAATGATATCCCGGACTAGAAAATCTGCGACGCCGGTTGCGCAGCTCGTGGGAAGTGCCCGAGTGATTGCATAGCGCGTCGCGTAATCAGTAGCGACAGACGTGTACGAGGTGTTGTACGAGGTACGTGAAGGTGCTGCCGAAGCTGGACTCGTGGAAAGGGCCAAGGAGATCCAAACCCAGGCGAAAGAATGGCTCAGGTGGAATGTCGATGGGCTGTGTGTACCCGGCAGGAAGCATTGCTGGCTTTTCGGATGTTGACAGGGCTTGCAAGCAGCTACATAGCGCCGTACGGAGCGAGGCCAGGCCAGTAGAAGCGGTGGCGTAGGCGGTCGTATGTGCGAGCAACCCCAAGGTGTCCGGCAGTTGGGGCGTCATGAAGCTCCTGAAGCACGGTTGAGCAGAGGTGTTGAGCAACGACAAAAAGAAGAGGAGGACTGTCAAGATCAAAATTACGTCGGTACAATATCCCGTCGTTGAGGACTAACCACCGTAACGATGGATCAGTAGGAGCAGATTCTATTCGGTCAATGAGGGTCCTCAAGGTAGCGTCATGGCGTTGCTCGTTGGCCACGTCCAAAAGCTAGGAAATGGAAAGAACACTTGCGGAAGCGTGTTCTTCGGGCATGGGTACAGGGTAACGGGACAAGCAGTCGGCGTCCTTGTGTAGGCGACCAGACCTATACACCACAGAATAGGAATACTCTTGTAGCCGCAAAACCCATCGTCCAAGCCTCCCTGTGGGATCTTTTAAGGACGAAAACCAACAGAGGGCGTGGTGGTCCGTTACAATAGAAAAGGGCCTGCCGTATGAATAGGGGCTGAATTTCGCTAATGCCCACACAAGGGCCAAATATTCGCGTTGGGCAATAGAATAATTCCGCTCCGCAGGTGACAAAAGGTGGCTAGCATACGCGATGACACGTACATGGCCGTGTTGAACTTGTGCTAGGACGGCACCGATTCCGTGGCCACTGGCATCGGTGCGCACTTTTGTCGGGGCTGAAGGAGCGAAGTGCCCTAGACACGGTGGGGTGGTGAGCATGGTGGAGAAAAGGCGGTGGCCTGAGAGGATCCCCATTAAAACGGCACACTTTTCTTCAGAAGATCTGTGAAAGGGCGTGCTATGGTGGCAAAATCTTTAACAAAGCGGCCTAAATAAAAGCAAAGGCCCACGAAACTTCGGACATCTTTTGCGGACTGTGGAACAGGAAACTCTTTAACGGCGCGATTTTCTCAGGGTCCAGTCGGATGCCAGTCGCATTGACGACTTGTCCTAGGACAGTTATCTGAAGGCGGCCGAATTTATATTGAATCCTTCGAGTAATGAGTTCATCATACGCTCAAAGGTAGCCGGAGCGTTGCACAGCCCAAAAGGCACAACTTTGAAGTGGTAAAGACTATAAGGTGTTATAAAGGTGGTACATTTTCACGATCTAGATCATCCACAGTGATTTGCGAATATCCGGACCGTAGGTCGATGGACGAAAAATACTGTGCCCCGTATAGGCATTCGAGGGCGTCATCTATACCATGTAGTGGGTAGACGTCCTGCTGGCCGTAAACGGTGGCCGTAAACGACGCAGAATCTCCATGTGCCGTCCTTCTTTTTGACGAGCACGGCAGGTGATGCCCAGGGACTTGACGATGGCTTAATGATGTCTTTCGCTAGCATCTTGTCCACTTCCGTTTTTATGACGTGGTGCTCCGAAGCTGAAACTCGGTAGGGTCGCCGATGGATGGGTGGATTATCACCGGTATGTATACGATGTTTGACAAGTGACGTCTGGCCTGAGGGCCAGTTGTTCAGGTGGGATATGTCATTGTACGAAAGCAATAGACTGCAGAACTGTTCAGCCTCCGCAGGTGAGAGATTCGGGGCGATTATTTTCCGAATGTCGTTGTCAGTACAATTTACAGACAGGAAGGTCACACAGAAAGCGTCGACGGCAAAAGTCTCAGCGCAACTAACTTCTAAAGCAGCGATCATAATAATAATAATATTTGGGGTTTTACGTGCCAAAACCACTTTCTGATTATGAGGCACGCCGTAGTGGAGGACTCCGGAAATTTTGACCACCTGGGGTTCGTTAACGTGCACCTAAATCTAAGCACACGGGTGCTTTCGCATTTCGCCCCCATCGAAATGCGGCCGCCGTGGCCGGGATTCGATCCCGCGACCTCGTGCTCAGCAGCCCAACACCATAGCCACTGAGCAACCACGGCGGGTAGCAGCGATCATAGCCAGGGTGATATCTTTAGGCAGAATTTGCTTAGTGAGCCCGAAATTCACCACAGGGAGGTACATGTGATTGTCTGTGACCATAGTACAGTATGCGGGATACTAACGTTGTGGGTGAGAACGATTGCAGTTGTATGAGCAGAGATGTAATCACCATCGGGAACTGCCGCAGAAGGCGACATTTCGATGTATGTTAAGACCTGTGGTGGGACGTGAACAAAATAAATCGGTCTTGCGTGAATTTCGTGTGGTGTCTGAGGAACGTCCAACAAAGGCAGGTCAAGACGCACAGTACTTGAGGAACAATCGATGAGCGCTGAATGGGCAGAGTGGAAGTCTAGGCCTCGTATGAGGTCATGGGGGCATTGGTCCAGCACACTGAAAAGGACGACAGTATGACGGCCAGAAATGCTCACACGCGCAGTGCACATTCCGACCACGGTCACCGTGTTGCCGTCGGCGATTCGTACGAACCGAGTAACGGCAGGCGTAACAATTTTCCTTAAATGGCGGCGAAGGCGGCTGGTCATAATCGATATATGTGATCCGGCATCTATGAGTGCTGTGACGGGTGTGTCATCAACCTGGACGTCAAGAAGGTTATGTCCCGAAACAGCGTCAAAGGAGGATTTTGCGGTGAGTCCGACATTGCAGCACCACCTCGCGGTGTCGCATTGCCTAGTTTTCTTGCTGGGATAGTCCTGGATAGGTCGGCGAGGGTGAGCGGTGAAGCTGGGGCGGACGTGACTGGCGAGGTTGAGGCGAGGGCGAGCGAGCATAGCGGCGAGTCAAGGTAGTGGCGTCGGGAGCGTCGTAGAAGCAACGAGGTGAAGAACTTCGGGGCGAACTTGAATTCCAGAAGGTGTTTCGAGGCGGGGACGGTCAACGGCTCCGGCAGCGATGGGAAACGTGACCGATTCGGCCGCAGCAGAAACAGATCAGCCTGTCGTCAGGTGTAGGTCAGTCCGGTGGATTCCGGGCAGTGTGGGGACAACGGGCTCTCTAAAATGGACTGCGATAGGACCGAGGCATAGGAGCAGGGCCGGTGTCAAAACTACTCAAGGAGCAGGCGCTGGGACGACCCATATTAGCGATTTCCTGGCGAACCACGGACTCGGCGATATCGTCTCAGCAGTGTTGTTTTAAGACATCTGTTGAGGCGAGGCAGGAAACGCTGCTTCGAGTTCGCGGCGTACAATGCGGATCACGTTTCCGCTTGGTGATGGCAAGCTAGATTGGTTGGTGGGGTCGGTACAAGAAGAGGTCACTGCAGTATTTGGAAGCTGTGTAAACTGATTGTGTATACGGCGACTCTTCGCCTGCTCGAACCGGCGGCATTCCTTCATGGTGGTGACGACAGTCGATAGGTTTCTAAAGACCGGAAAGTTGAATGCGTCATCCGCAATGCCTTTGATAATGTGTCCAACCTTGTCCGCCTCTGGCATGGACGTGCCGATTTTATGACAGAGGACGAGGACGTCCTGAATGTAGGAGACACACGACTCGGTAGCAATTTGGGCACGCGTGGCGAGTTGTTGCTTCGCGGCTAGTTGTTGACCGGTCGGATTGCCAAAAACGTTGGACAGCTCCTCTTTAAACAACTCCCAGCTGGTTAGGTCTTCGTCGTGTGTGTAAAACCACCTTCGCTGTGTTCCGTCGAGGTAGAAGACGATATTGGCGAGCATTATGGTCGGATCCTACCTGCTCACCTTGCTGACGCGCTCATACATCTTCAACCATTCTTCTACATCAACACCATCGAGGCCGTTGAACTTGCCGGGGTCTTGCGGCTGAGGTAGAGCAACATACTGGGTATTCGTAGTCGCCATTGCAGCTTCAAACGCGGTGCCTTGCACTGGAAGCATGTTCCCAGGCTGGTTGAGACGTCCGCTGCGGAGCTCCATGGCGAAGATGCTTACCCCGCACCTCCACCAAAACGTCACGGTTATAAAACAGTTTACACGATGTATTTACGAGAAATGCATAAACAGCAGCTGAGAATCCCGAGAGGCTGTTGCCACTTAGTCGTCTTCACCGTCGTCGACATTGCCCTCTTTTCCTACCGTAGCAATATATATATATATATATATATATATATATATATATATATATATATATATATATATATATATATATATATATATATATATATATATATATATATATATATATATATATATATATAGTCGAATGACGCCACGGTTTGTGAAAGCTCAACTCCGCGGAGCAAACACTGGAACCGCAATGAAGTTATCCCAGGAGCTTGCGTTCTGAGCGTTGCTTTCAAAAGCGAGCTGCTCGAGTGCACGCACGGTATTGACATTCACCGGGAGTAATTCGTCAGTCTCTTATTCGATAAATTTCCTTATTCAATAAATACCAAAGTTCAATAAGAATTTCGGTACCAGTACAGAAAAAAAAATGCGGATCTCACGCACTGCGGGAATCGATGTAATCGGAGCTTTGTATGTTGATTGCTTTGATTGACCATAATTAGCGGCGATGTGCAATTTCTTTGGCGTTTAGTCCTATACGAGAGTGGTGAGCTGATGTTAAACGTTACCATGCCTCCATTGCTGTTTGTCTGCGTAGTCCACAGAACACACAGGAAGACGTGTTTGAATGAGGCTTTGTCGTGCGTCATTGCTCATACTCTCCAAGAGTTGGGCGTTATCATTGCCTCACATGGCACACCGCATCGTGGCAGAAGTGTTCAACTTTAATTGAGTTATGAGGCTGTACGTAACTCAATTAATCATAAAATTGTATGTATAGATTGTATACATGCATTCGCGGTCTCTACCACGTTTCGCTGCGTAGCGAAGACGCTCCTGCTCCGCGCGACGCTTCTTTCGGACCTGGGCGTCCTCGACGCTGTGTCCACGCTTTGGAGCCATTTTGCTGGCGCGTGTTTACGTGCTCCTTCTGCATACGTGGCCAGCACGCTGTCCAGACGCCAGCTCCAAGCGCTATATTCAGGCTATGGACGATTGTAATGTTCACAATATCACAGGCCAGCACGCGACCTTCAAAGCCCAGCAGCTGCATTTTTGTCGCATAGGGCAGCAAGCACAGCGCGTACCGTGCGCACAAACTACGCATCCCGGCCCAGAGCGGCGCTGGCCAGCCGGGAGGGGTGGGTGGATGCTATGAGCATCTCCTTTGGAACGGGGCGATGGGTTGCGACTCGAAGCTCTTGTTACCTCATTGCCTTATGTCCTAACTAAGTTAAAAAGGAAGAAAAAGAAAAGGAAAGAAAAGCCCACGACGAATTCCCATAACCAAAGTTTCTGAACCCCTATTCTGAACTTTGTTTTTGTACGCCTCCGTCGTTTCCGTAGACTACGGAATTCTACTGGAGGCAAACGCTCAACCTGGTACTTCCCCACTTGGAAAAAAAGAGGAAACTCCAGCGAGGTAACCTGGTGTGTCTGGGTGGAGCTGCGGTCCCAGACAAAGTGTCGTCACTACTTCGGAAAGGCCCGAAATTTTCCTTCGAACCAGCATTGGAACCCCATGAATGGCTAGCCACGAATCGCCAAATATCAAGGAAAGCAGGTCCGGAAGACGAGGAAAGGTGTCTATTGGACGGCGCCGACAGCTTGGCAAAATCAGTGAACAAGACTGTTTACAAGAAAGACCCAACAAGCTTTGTTTACGACTTCTTCGTAAGGAATCGCCTCCAGCTCATTGAATCTGACAAAGAAGGCGGATTCGTCGTTCTGCCCTCCGGACTTTTCAACGAAAAAGCAACTGCAGCTGTGCTCAAGAACTTTAAAAAGGTACCCGTGAAGCGTTCTCGCGTAAAGCAAGCCGCAATCTCTTTATGCGATAACCTAGAGCTAGCAAAAGTGTCTCACGTTGTTAACAACAGCAAGAACGATAGCCTGTCTGTGTTTTTTTCCGCTAAAACGCCTCCAGAGCCATTGTTAGCGAGAAAGGCACATGGTAACACGAAATTAGTATATTTCTGCAGAAGCATTTGAACATGTTGCATATTGATGATCCTTTTGCCACGAAGAATTCAGAGGATGCTTTTTCGCTTCTGCAGACAGTTGACTCAATCGCATTTGGGTTCTCAGTTGATGTAGAAGATTTATTCTACTCCATACCTCACCAGCCACTTTTTGAATCAGAGCGTAGCTGCATTGAAGCTAACGATGTCATTGGTTTCCAAAACTCAGCAGGCATTTCGGTAGACAGTTTCCTGGCTCTTTTAGAATTCTATCTCAGTGCCACTTTTATCACCTTTGACAACCAAACCTTTTTGCAGTGACAGGGAGTGTGCATTGGGTCGTGCGTAGCACCAGTTTTATGCAATATCTTTTTATCGAGTATTGACCGCACCGTGTATGGTGTACTTGACAAAGACAATGTAGCACACGTTTTCAGGTACGTTGACGATTTTCTTGTGCTGCTGAAAGTACGAAATGATTGTATGTATGACGATGCCATTGCAGACATTTTAAATCAATTTGAGAATAATGCCTTAGGTCTAACCTTTACACATGAGCTCCCTGTCAATAACACTCTGCAGTTCCTTGACCTCAAACTTACCTTTGGAAAAGAGCACGTTTGTAGCTGTTTCTGCCCTCGCACACAACAACAATTATTACCATATGATTCAGCTCACTCTAAAATCACCAAAAGGGCCATTGCTAAACAGATTATTGAGCAGTCTTTGAAGAAGTCATGTACGCATGCCATGCAGGCTAGCTTCGACATGCAAATTTCCAGGCTGAAAGAGGCTGGCTTCCCTGATGTGGTTGTGCTGGCAGTGGTTGAAACGCTCGAAAAGAGGCTAAAAGCGCCCCAAAGTAAACTCCGATGTTGCCAACAAAGCTTCAAAGCCAGTTGAAATTCCATATATTCACAGAACTGCACATAATCTGAAGAAGATAGCAACCAAGCATGGTGTCCCACTCGTTTTCTCGGCTCCCTGCAAGCTGAGTCGCCTTTGCGCCCGCATTGGGAGACTTCACGCCAGAAAGAAGCAAGGTGGCTGCGGCGTGAAACACAAGAACCCCTATTTAGATTGCCAAGTTGGCGTTGTTTATCAGATTCCCCTGACATGCGGCAAAACCTACATAGGCCAGAGGCGCCGATGTTTGAACGTGCGAATCCGAGAACACGAAAAATCAATTATAAACCGGGAGCAACGTCATTTACCCATGCACTGCTTAGAACATATATGCAGGCCTCTGCTCAACCAAGTTAAGATCATGCGCAAGTGCACTAATGAAAAAGCACGCGAACTTCTTGAGTCATATTATATAAAAAAGAAGGGACAAGCATGCATCAGTGACACATCAGTCATACATTGCAATAGGGAGGCACGTTTTCTTGATAGTATGTTTAGGTGACGCACGCCTTTGTTTTTTTTTCTGATTTTGGGTTGTTCTTCTGTTATGCTGCTGATACCCTGATGCGCCTGCACTGGTATGGTCTGATATATAAGAGTTTTTTTTTTCTGGAATAAACCTCAGTTGTCAGTTTGCGCCTGTCCTGTCTTCTTACATGTGATTGTCTAGAAAGCGCAACCAATGTTTCCTATTACTTAGATTTAGGTGCACGTTAAAGGACCACAGGCGGTCGAAATTTCCGGAGTCCTCCACTACGGCGTGCCTCATAATCAGAAAGTGGTATTGGCACGTAAAACCCTATAATTCATTCAATTGATACACACATCGTTCGCAACAGCAAATAAGTCCCCCCGCCAAGCATCGAGAAGAAACCAAATTGCCACAAGTTTGACAATTTCCTGCATGGATAGGCTAAGCGCCTTTTTGACATCGTGGAACTTGAACCTCACACTGTCATTATAACATACGGAAATAAGTGGGTGCACAACTCTGCTTTTGTTGATATGGAAATAAGATGAGTTCAGCTAGTATCATACGATACGTTAAGAAAAGGACGTTTTCCAAACCGGCTACAATTATAAGCGCACGTCTTGCATGAGATGCTGCAGAAGCTGGGTATCTAAATAGAAACGTGTTTGTTGCACAAGTGGATTTGGTACGTTCAGTCTACTCTTTTCACATATATTTTAAAAAACAGGAAACGTCATGGCTGTAGTCGCCATGAATATCACTGGCCAAGTAAGTTCTTTAGTTAAATTTGATAAAATCGCTTAGGCTATTTTTTTTTGCAAAAAGAACAGCAGGAAAAATGCAGATTTTGTGCACTTAGCGAATCAATGGAGGGGACGTTTTCACAAGCCAGCAAGGCGAAATGGCACTTTTCAACGCGAGGCGCACTGAAAGACATCTGTAAGCTTCAGTTACAAACGTGTCACTCAGCCGCCATGATGGATCTTGCCGAGCACGCGGAAGGTTTATTAATGCGAAAGCATTATATATGTCCGATGAGGTAGAAAAGCCGGCGTTGTCCGCAGTGAGTGGTAACAAAGATAATCATCACCAGTGACGTTATCCGCGTCTTAGATTAGAGCACGGTGGAATAAAGTGGATGAGGTTGGATTAAGGTTTATCCAAAGAGTAAGGTGGATTTAGGTTGGTACAAATTAGAACAAGGTGGATTAAGATTGGTACAAATTAAAGCAAAGTGGATTAACGCGCATTAATCTTGATTAAGGTTGATACAAATTAGAGCAAGGCGGATTAAAGTCGATTAAAGTTGGTGCAAACTAGAGTAAGGTGGATTAAGGTTGGTGCAGACAAAGCAAGGCACATTAAAGTGGAATAAGGTGGATTAGGGTGATATAAACTAGAGCAAGGTGGATTAATGTTGATACAAATTAAAGCGAGGTGGATTAAGGTTGGTGTAAATTAGAGAAAGGTGGATTAAGGTTGTACAAATTAGAGGAAGGCGGATTAACGCGGAATAATGTGGCTTACGGTTGATACAAATTAGAGCAAAGTGGATTAAGGTTGGCACACGTTTGAGTGAGGCAGATTAAGGTTGGTACAAACTAGAGGAAGGTGGATAAAGGTTGGTACAAATTAAAGCAAGGCGGATTAAGGTTGGTAGAAATCAGAGCAAGGCGGAATAAAGTTGATACAAATTAAAGCACAGCTTCAGTAGAAATGTTTAGATGAATTGCATGCCGAAACAGTGTTAAAATTTAATAATTGGCTGCGTCGAAGGAGGTTTTTAAATGCTCTAGTGGCAAATTGCAAATCTCTTAGCCTATCCCACTCCACCTATAACGTTGGTGCTTCTCCAGCAGGTTTCTCTCACAGTAAATTTTATTTCAACGAAGTTTACTCTTGATACACAAATCGTTCGCAACAACAAATAAGTCCACCGCCAAGCATCGAGAAGAAACCAAATTGCCACAAAATTGACGATAGGCCAAGCGCCTTTTCACATCGTGGAACTTCCACCTCAACCATTCATTATTACATACGGTAATAAGTGGGTGCACAACTCTGCTTTTGTTGATACGAAAATAATATGATTTCAGCTAGTCTCATACGATACGTTAAGAGAGCGAGATTGTTCCCGGCCAAGTGTTATAAACGTACGTCTCATTAAGGCTGCTGCTGGAGCCAAGTATATAAATAGAAACGTGTTTGTGGCACAAGTGGAGTTGATGTGTTCAGTCTACTCTTTCCACATATATTTTAACAAACAGGAAATACCATGGGTAAAGTCGCGATGAATTTCACTCGCAAAGTAAGTTCTTTAGTCAAACTGAACAAAATCTGTTAAGATAGTTTTTATTTTGCGACAAGAACACCAGGAAAAAATGAAGATTTTGTGCACTTACGGAATCGAGGGAAGGGACGCTTTCACAAGCCAGCAAGGCGAACTGGCGCTTTACAACGCGAGGTGCACTGAAAGACTTACATGTTAAGAGCGACACATACCCAGTGGCCCATACGTAGCGACCCACGCCGGCTTTAAACAGGTTCAGTGAAGAGTGGCACATGCCCCTGCAGTGTCACATAGTGACCCAAGTTAGACCAACGCTTCATTTCGAACAGGGTTCCTTAAGCACAGCAGCCCAATGTTCTGCCCATTATAGACCATAGACTAGCCAGTTACCGAAGTTGGCGGGAAGACTGCTCGTGAAGCAACCTAAGAATGCTAATCGCATCAAAAGAAAACAAATATCTGGATAGCCGCATGTGCGGATGTTACTAAACGAACCGCCAGGCAGCCTAACCGGTCACTCCGGTTATCCGGTTTTCGAATTCGAATAATCGGTGAATCGAATTACCCGATAGCCGGTTTTGCCGCGCTAGTCCTGATATGTGTTAGATACCAATGCAGCTGCAACATATTGAAATTTCTGGCTGTGACAAGCAAACAAAAAGCTAGTTTTGTAAACGCCACCAGCTCTTCAGCCTCGACTTCATTCCACAACCTGTTCAAACAATTATGTAGTGTAAGATGTGTTTCTTGAATTTTTATATTCTTCATTGGCAATTGACCCAACAGAATAATAGCTATTCAAGGCTCACAATAAAGAACATTATATATACGAGTTAGTTAATACGATTGTCACAAGTATAAATCACAATACATCTGCAGGCTTGTACTATGCCCGGCGTCGGCCTGACACCGGCAAAAGATGCCGAGAGCGAGTGGGGCTATACTAATCCAGGTACAACCAAATTAGGAAGGCCCACTAAGCGTCAACAAAGACACTCCCTCACCAGAACCGGAATTGGCCTCCTTGGTGCAGTATTCGGCCACGCCCTCCCTCATGATTCCTACAATTAACCCATGTCCGTCAGTCCCCAGCAGCTGCGGAGCACCTGACCAAGGCGGCAGTCACACCTGTAATGCAGCAAGGGTGCTAAGAATCTCTGGACCCAGACAGGCCGCCATTGGAAACTGACCCTGGCAACCTTTAACAGCAGAACTCTGTCCAGTGAGGCTAGCTTAGCAGGACTCTTTGAGGAACTATCAGATATTGTTTGCGATATCATTGGCCTTAGTGAGGTTAGAAGAACCGGTGAGGTTAATACAGTGCTGACTAACGGCCATGTCCTCTGCTATAGAGGTCCCCCAGATAAGAAGCAATGCAAGGTAGGATTCCTAATGATAAGGACTTAGCGGGCAACATTGGCGAATTCTACAGCATTAATGAGAGGGCAGCAGTAGTCGTAAACAAACTTAATAAAAGGTATAGATTAAAGATAGTTCAAGTCTACGCTCCAACATCCAGTCACGATGTTGATGAAGTAGATAAGTTTTATGAAGATGTTGAATTAGCAATGCGAAAGGTGCAAACTCAGTATACTATAGTAATGGGCGACTTCAATGCAAAAGTGCGGAAAAAGCAGGCTGGTGAACAAGCAATTGGCAACTACGGCGTCGATTCTAGGAACGCTAGAGGAGAGATGCTGGTAAAATTCGCAGAAAGGAATAAGCTGAGAATAATGAATACCTTTTTCGAGAAGCGTAGCAACAGAAAGTGGACCTGGAAGAGCCCTAATGGTGAAACAAGAAATGAAATTGATTTCATACTTTCTGCCGATGCCAGCATAGTGCAGGATGTAGAAGTGATAGGTAGGGTAAAGTGCAGTGATCATAGGTTAGCGAGGGCTAGGATTCACCTCAATTTGAAGAGAGAAAGGGTAAAATTGGTCAAGAACAAACGGGTCAACCTAGAGGCAATAAGGGTAAAATCAGATAAATTCAGGCTGGTGCTTGCAAACAAATGTGTAGCCTTCGAACAAAAAGATGAAGATGACATAGAGGCAATGAATAAAATGGCAACTATGCTGGCTTCAGTGGCAGCAATTGAAGTAGGAGGCAATGCACCAAGGCAACCAGTAGGCAAGCTCTCCAAGTAACAAAGGACCTAATAAAGAAACGACAAATAATAAAAGTGTCCAACTCAAGAAATAGATACATAGAGATAAGAAAATAGATAGAGATAAGATAGATAGATAGAACAGATAGAATAGGCAACGAACCAAGGCAACCAGTAGGCAAGCTCTCCCAACTAACGAAGGACCTAATAAAGAAACGACAAAGAATGAAAGTGTCCAACTCAAGAGATAACGTAAGAAATGGACGCAGTCTGAAATCAATGAGAAGGTATTTGGCATAGGACAAACCAAGATGTATGCACTGAAGGATAAGCAGGGTAATATCATCAGCAATCTCGAAGGTATAATAAAAGCAGCGGAGGAATTCTGTACTGACCTGTACTGTACCCAGAGGACTCAGGATAACTTCATTCGAAACAGTAATGAACAGGATACAGAAACTCCTCCTATAACTAGCGATGAGGTCAGAAGGGCCTTGCAAAACATGAAACGGGAAATTGGAAGAATGCAAACATTATACTAATCCACAAAAAGGGAAAAATTAAAGAAATGAAAAATTATAGGCCCATTAGCTTACTCCCAGTATTATATAAAATTTTCACCAAGATAATCTCCATTAGAATAAGGGCAACACTGGACTTTAGTCAACCAAAGGAGCAGGCAGGTTTCAGGAAGGGATACTCTACTATGGATCACATCCATGTCATCAATCAGGTAATCGAGAAATCCGCAGAGTACAAGCTCTGCCTATATATGTGGCTTATATATGTGGCTATATATAGAGAACGGAAAGGCATTTGATTCAGTAGAGATACTAGCAGTTATAAAGGAGTACAGAGTACGTAATCAAGGAGTACAGACCGCTTACGTAAATATCCTGGAAAATATCTACAGAGATTCCACAGCTACCTTAATTCCATACAAGAAAACTAGGAAGACACCTATAAAGAAAGGGTTCGGATAAGAAGACACAATCTCTCCAATGCTATTCGCTGCGTGCATGGAAGAAATATTCAAGCTATTAAACTGGGAAGGCTTAGGAGTAAGGATCGACGGCGAATAGCTCGGCAACCTTCGGTTTGCCGATGACATTGTTCTATCCAGAAACACTGCAGACGAGTTACAACGAATGATTGAGGACCTTAACAGAGAGAGTGCAAGAGTGGGGTCGAAGATTAATATGCAGAAGACAAAGATAATGAGGAATAACCGGGAAAGCAACAAGAGTTCAGGATCGCCAGTCAGCCTCTGGAGTCTGCAAAGGAGTACGTTTACCTAGGTCGATTAATCACAGGGAACCCTGATCATGAGAAGGAAATGCATAGAAGAATAAAAATGGGATGGATCGCATACGGCAGACATTGGCAGCTCCTGACTGGAAGCTTATCATTATCATTGAAAAGGAAGGTGTATAATCAGTGCATTTTACCGGTGCTGTCGTATGGGGCAGAGAATTGGATACTGACAAGGAAGCTTGAGAAGAAGTTAAGGACCGCATGGAAGCGATGGAACGAAGAATTCTAGGCATAACGTTAAGATACAGAAATAGAGCGGTTTGGATCAGAGAGCAAACTGGTATAGCCGATATTCTAATTGTCAATAAGAGAACAAAATAGCGCTGGGCAGGTCATGTAATGCGTAGGTTAGATAATCGTTGGACCATTAGGGTTACAGAATGGGTACCAAGAGAAGGGAAGCGCAGTCGAGGACGGCAGAAGACTAACTAGGTGGTGCGGTGAAATTACGAAATTCGCGCGTGCTTGTTGGAATCGGTTGGCGCAGGACAGGGGTAAATGGAGATCGCAGGGAAAGGCCTTCGTCCTGCAGTCGACTTAAAATAGGCTCATGATGATGGTGAATGGCTTCAAAACACTTCATTGACACAGTTAACAAGCTTGTTTTGAGCGTGGATGGTTTCGAAAATAGTTTGCACAGAAAGAACGTTATTTAGCACATGTTTACACATATTATCTCTAAATAAAGAGCGTAACTGTAGGTAAAGTTCCTACTTTTTTCATACCTCCTTATCATGCCTATAAACAGGTAAACATAAACTATAGAAGAAGAACATTTTAGTGGCGGCTTTCTCGTGCTTATAAATTCCTATTTCGATGCTCATGCCAATATTAGATTTTTAGAGCCTAAAAAAGCCTTTTCCGTGTTTTACCTTAGCCTAATATCGTTTATGATGTCGTAACCTGCCGGAGAACTTGGATGAAGGTAGCTCATTATTAACAGAAACACATTACCTGTGTAAAGGCTGTTATTAACAACTCTGCAGCAGACGACAGCATCGCTGTGAAATGGGCTCAAACTGCTCTACGCGACGATACACTTGAAGTGAGCGCGTACTTGCACGCTCTTTTAGCCGACATCATCGACAAACTTGAACTCTCAGACTCTGATCCTGAGTGTGGGGCTCATTTTGAACGTTCAGGAAAGGTTCGCCATCATCCCCAATGCACCTATTACTGAGAGTTAGTTCGAAACTTGGGTGTTTTGTTCTGAGAGGACTGTCACATGTTCTGACCAGTGAGAGAGCGTAAACTTTATTTTCAAATCAACGAGATTCGAGTCCGGCGTCTCTTTAGTGGGTCTGGGCACTCGCCGCGGACGCGGTTCCGAGACTTTGTCTCGAAGCGGCTTCCTCGGCTCGCTAGACGGCCCAGAGTTGTGCGGTCAGGGTCGAGCTGCAGCTGCGCGGTCTTCCAGCGCGAGCGGAGGCCGGCGGTGGAAGAGACGCAGGGGTCGGCACTGCCCGACTTGTTCGTTAACTCCTGGCACTCCCATAAGATGTGACTAAATGTGGCAACCTGGCCACACGATGTGCATCTGTTTGATGTGCATCTTTTTTTAATCCTCGCAACTTGCCTCTCATTTCGTGTTGTCGAGAAAATAAAAATAATTTCACAACGGGTTTAGTGGGCTATTTTTTTAGAAAATCATATCTTATCCTCAGATGCGCAATGTAAGTTCTCATTTACTGATCATATACATGCCTTAAGTATTTAGCACCTATATATGCCTTTAGTGACCAGCTGTAGCGCCTGGTGTAGGCGCCTAAAACAGCATTTGAGTTTCTGAACGTCTGGTCACTCATGAGGAAGCGAAGCCCTGTTCTCAAACTTGTTTATGTGGTTCTCAGGTATACATTTAATGCCGTGTATTTAAAGGTTGCACAGAAATCGTAAAATCGGGGAAGTAACGCGGGTCTCGTGATCATGAAATTGCTAGATTTGTGTGATAAGTTGCCAGCTGCTGAAGAATTCATCCAAGCTCAAAGTCCCTGACGATACCAAACTTCTCGAATTGTGTAGGCACTATCCATAAATAGATGTATGGGACTGCGACCACGTCATTTCGCACTTGTGGTTCTTCTGTACGGATAAGCTTTCACCCTGCGCTTACTGATCATGCGCGTTACAACTGGGATCAGTCTACTACCAAGCTTGTCAAATCATCCGGGCGCGCATTAGGTGTTTCCGCTTGATGTCCGACTCGAAACGCCAGGTGAAACCTTGGTCCCTAACATATTAATCTGCAGTTTCCCAACATTATCGTAAGAAGTTTGCTGAACAAGTTTATTAACTTCGTGCTCACTTCGTATCACTTCCCTCATATACAAGGTGTATTTTCTTTAGCTGCACCAAATTTTGAAAAATTGCCAGTGGCAAATATCACAATTCTAACCCTTAAGCTAAATTACTCGAGGAGGCGGCCATTACTTCTACGAAAAATCAAAATGCGCGATGGAATGTTCCGCATAATTAGGCTAATTAACTTTTAGATGAATTAATTTAGGATACATGAATAGTAGCCGGTGAGTTCGCAAGGTGTATCTTCTTGGAACGAATTCTCAGGACTACACTACATTCAATATATTAATTTTCAAGTTGCCCTACGGAATGAATTGACGTTCAGTTATTTTTGTCCTTCAATGCATAAAACATCGCTTTCTCAATGAGTGCGTAAGTGCAAATCACATTGACTGCAAAAAAGACGGGGACAGAGGAAGAAAACACATAAACAGCACAGGCGGTACCGCCTGTGCTGTTTATGTGTTTTCTTCCTCTGTCCCCGTCTTTTTTGCGGTCAATATGATTTGCAGTAAATACCAACTAGGCCAAACTGAAGTTCTTCTGAAGTGCGTAAGTGGAACGGTGCGTTTTTACCGTAAGTTTGACGCCGAATATCTCGAAACCGGTGGCATTCTCAGAAATTCCTTAAAGTGTATGTGCCTTGTGGTCACTGTGATGTGTGTCACTAGCTACACTTCGTAGATTGAAATATGTGCCATAAAGTAAATAATAAAACAGTTAATTCTTGTAATTATGGTAAATATATAATTAAGTATTTTGGTATCTCGTGTAAGTAATGCAGTTGCCACCTCATCGAGTAATTTAGCTCGAGGGTTAGAATTGTGATACTTGGCACAGGCAATTTCTTTCGTAATTTGGCGTAGCTAAAGAAATATTCTTTATGATAGGCGTGATCGAGACTTGTGTAGACGATTATATACAAGATGCGGGAATAACACCCCCTGAGTTTAACGTGGTCAGATTTGACAGTAAACACTGCTGAGGGGGTGGTGTAGATGTTTTCATAGAGTCTTACTTTAGTTACCTTGTGATACCCGCGGTGGTTGCTCAGTGGCTATGGTGTTGGGCTGCTGAGCACGAGGTCGCGGGATCGAATCCCGGCCACGGCGGCCGCTTTTCAATGGGGGCGAAATGCGAAAACACCCGTGTGCTTAGATTTAGGTGCACGTTAAAGAACCCTAGGTGGTCAAAATTTCCGGAGTCCTCCACTACGGCGTGCCTCATAATGAGAAAGTGGTTTTGGCACGTAAAACCCCATAATTATTAATTAGTTACCTTGTGATACAAGCACCAGCTGAACTGTGCTTGGTGCAAGGTTTATCCTTGAAGAGAAATGTATCAAAATGAGTGCCTTTTACAGACCTTCAGGTTCGGCCCTTCAGCTCGTATATAGTCTGAATACGTCCTTGGGCGCGCGCCTCTTCAGAGCTACTGCTCACGGGGAGATTTTAATGCCTCAAGTATATATCTCGTGGCCACCACTAGCTTCGACTGGTCATCATGACGTTCGCATATCGAGGGAGCTTCTTGGGCTTTCAAAGTCTAGCGGTCTTAAGCATGTAGTACAGAAGCCAACCCGCGGTCAGGCATTTCTAGATCTATTTTTTCTCAGCCCACGCTTCTTCATAGATGGCGGTTTTTGAGGTATAGTGTTCGGCGATTGAAACGCGATACTTGGACGGCGTAGCGGCGGGTGCTTATTGCGCTGGACGATCGCTGGGGGATCAAATGCAGTCACAATGTGTCGCGAGGTCTCTCGCCTTCGTCGTATATACCACAACTAATCAGCTCGATGTCCACAGCGCTCAGTGGGGCGCAAAAAGCGTCGGCAGCCACGCGCACTGAGTATCGCGTTTCAATCGTTAAACGTATTGCTAACCATCAAGTGGTTTCAGTTTGTTTCTCTTTCTGTACCTAAACCAAACATATCTTTCACCTCATTTCTCAATTTTAACCGCGCTGACGGCGCTTCCATTATTGAAACATTGAGTGACTCTTTCGATCGTTTTGTACTTAAATGAGCGTTGCTAATTATTTAGATTGAAGCTTTTTTGCCTATTTTACCTAGTTTGGCGTGGCTGCTGGGTGCTGCTGCATCTGTCGGTATCTCGGCAGATATATTTGGGGATATACAGAAGGTGCTTTCTCTCACGATTGTCCGGTACCGGGCATAGCGCAAGCCGGCACCGGATCTAGTGCAGGCCGTGTTGCACCTCAGGGCGATCCCTCCGTTAGCAACCAGTTTGTTGCATTTGTAGGCGATCCCACTGCTAGCGACCTGTCTCTCGAAGCTCCACCGACATTACTGATTGGGTAGCGTGGCGTTGTCGGTGAGCTGCAGGCATCCGGTAGACCATGGCGACCGAGCAAGAGCGAGACGACGTTTTGCTAGTGCGAAACTTGCACTGTTTATTCAAAGGTAGTTGAAAGAAAATAAGAAGAGCATGAAGTATGAAGTATCACAAGTACGTTTCGGAGCCCCTTAAATAGGCTCTATACAATCGTGTGGGCGGGATCTTGCTTTCGTTGATGACACGTGACAGGCACAGAGAGAAGGCCCCTCCTCCTGCAATACCAAGCACGGGAAGGAGAAGTCGATCCTCTTTTCGACGAATCCGGGGAGAGCGTCGGGTGAGTGACCTCTCCGGTAGCGTGGGGATGACGCAGCACCCACGGACCCCGAACCAAGTTGAGAGGGGAAGGGGATGTCAATCCTCGTTTCGACGGATCCGAGAAGAGGGTCGGGTGAATGACCTCTCTTCGACGAATCCGGGGAGAGCGTCGGGTGAGTGAGTTCTCTTCGACGAATCCAGGGAGAGCGTCGGGTGAGTGGCCTCTCCGGTAGCGTGGAGATGACGCAGTACCCACGGGCCCCGACCAGGAGAGGGGAAGTGGATGACGTAGCACCCACGGGGCCCTTGGCGTCCGGCCATACCTAACAGAATCTCCGGCGGGGGAGGAAGATCCCGACGTGTAGGGGCCAGCAGCCGCTGTACGAGGGATCGGCGTTTCGGTTCAGGATTCTCCGTAGAGGTCACGAACCCTTCGTTCGTAGCAGGTAGATTCCGGGGAGTGGTCATCTGTCCACGTGGCGCTCTTGTGACATTTCTCCCTAGTCCGGTCCGGTGAAGTTGGTCTTGCCATTTTTCGTCTCCTGCGTGGGCAAGCAATCACCACAGAACAGTGCCGGACCCACAACCACAAAGCAGCGAGCACAAGGCCACTCTCCCCCAAGACACACCCGGCTTTTAACAAAAAAAACTCGCTACACCTTTCCCATTTCCTACGCGCGTCCTCCCCCCCTTCAACACTAAAAACAGCCATTTCTTGAAAGCGTTAGGACGTGGTTATTAAAATCAGCTAACAATCGGCTTCACTTCGGAAAACATATGAATGCACGAAAAAATGCCACGGAAACCCGGATGAGTGTGAGGCTTTCGATACTCTAGGGGCAACGACTTCAACTGTCGGCATTGCCGTTAAGCTTACCCTTCTTGTAGCGAATATCGAAGGTGTACTGTTGAAGAGCCAAGCTAGCTTCTGCACCGCCCATACTACACGAACCGCATGTTTCCAACCTATCGCAGTGGCGTACTTATCGCACGTATCGGTGCCACTGAACAGTCTGACCATCTTCACAAGTACGTAATCACAAGCGCGCTAGCCTTGTGGTCACTATTCAGAACGCGTACTTGCGTCGTAGGCAAACCTTTCATTATGCCTACTCACGTTTCTTCCTTTAGTCCCTACAGGACACGTAGCTTAAACGAGCAGCAAAAATTGCGTAACTTACGCACTCCGCAGAACCCTTAACAAATTGCGTCTGCTAATAGACAGGTTTAGTTACACGTACGTAGAGGCTTTGCGTACGTAGAGCTTCTACGTGTGAGCAGTGCGCATGCGTAGAACGTAGCGGGCGCGCGCGCGTCTCACGGACGTAGGTGAGATTCAATTCCTTGCGTGCGTTTATTGCGCACGTAGACAGCTCGCGCGGGAGTTCCGCAAGATCACAAACAAGCGATAGGGGGCCGCGCGCGCGCAGACGGCTCGCATCGAAACACGGCGACAGGATTGAATTGGCTACCGCCATGTTCACATTTCCCGATAGATGGAGCTACGGGGTCCCTCTTGGTAAAGCCCCTTAAACTTCGTAAAGTACTGCCACGCTTTGAAGAATGCCGCCTCCTCCTCCAGCGCTCTGGCCGAAGCCGACACCGCGTCGCTATTGGCCTAATGGCATCACGTGGCCCCTTGCGCCGGCTTTGTTTGTTTACAGTCGCGCTTCAGTGCCATCTTTGCTCGAAAGGCGGCGCTTCTTGGCGGCATTCCTTCCGTTCCTATTCTGTGTTGTTTTGATCTTGTGAACGCCTTGAAGGATGTTTTGTGGCAACTGCGGCGTCGCTTCACGTCATTTTCTGTTACCATGACCTGCTGCGCGTTTGGATGCCAATATAGTTTTAGCAAAGGCAAGAATATGTTCGCGATACCGTCCGGTAAGCGCAACGGGTTAAGAAGAAAGACATGGCTTCACCGAATCGGGAGGGAGAACTTCCGACCAACTTCCTCCGCGCGACTATGTGATGTAAGTTGTGACTCTCGCAGAGTATTGTATGTGCCAGGCTTGCGTATTGTGCTGCGGGCAATAACGTAGTAGATATTGCACAGTTCACTGTGCATGTTGTCATTTGTACGCACGCTTTAACATGATTTTTACGCAACGTCTGCATTGCTTATATGCGCACTACGTGGTCGTGTTAGTCATATTTGGTGTGCTTAATCGTTTTGAACGCCAACCGGCCTGAGTTCGCGGGCACGCGAGGTTGCGTGCGATAACGTGATTACGAAATATTTAAGATTCAGCGCAGTCCTCTTGATCAAATTTCAGTCTCGATCATGAAAGCGCCTCAGGAGAGCAACTCTCTGCCTTTTGTGGTTACTTACTATCCTTCTTTAGATAGGCTAGCTCTGTTTGCCACATTTGTTCGTGTTCCTCGTTGGCGGTCGCCCGGTGAATTTGCGATACAGAGGCACCGATGAAAAGCATGCGTGCTCTCCCGAAACCGTGTTACGCGGTGCGTTCGTCGTCGAGCGACCGCATCATAGGTAATTGAGTCGTATGTGCTAATTCGCGTGAGCTTTAAAGTGTGCGAAGCTTAAGATGCGGCGGTGGAGCACTCGCAAAGAAAACGTGCGGTCGCCCGCCCGTTCCCTGGCTGGTTTAGTCGTCGTTCGTGCTTAGTTGTTTGCTCGTTCGTTCGCACGCTCGTTTAGTCGTTTGCTCGCTCGTTAGTTCGCGCGCTCATATAGTCGTTCGCTTGCTCGTCTATGCTACTATTAGTTTCTACAGTCACTATGCCTTATTGAGACGCGCTTGCTGTAGGACTCTTAGGCTGGTGCGTTTATTTACGCAGTGAGACAATAAATGGTGCACACGGACTTGTGACTGCAAAGGCAAATCTGTAATGCATCTATGTGAAAATAAACTGTTAACTTGCAACTCGAATGCCGTTTCATATCATTTTAACCTATGGATAAAACCATTTCACTTGCCGCAATTTCGGCCGCGTCATGGCGGGGGATTCTTTGCGCGATCATGACTTCACTAATAAAGTCATATCTCGCAAATGTTACTTCGAAGGGAGTGCAACCGTCCTCAGTGCATGCACCTCAGTGCAACTCGGTTCGCGACAAGTACGTCACTTAGTAAACGGACGAACCAACGCACGATGAAGTGTTATTCGTGATAAGTCATTAACCTCAAAAAATTACTGAAGGCCACAGTAGTCTTGTTTGCGATTGGGTCAAGCATTGTTATCGCGCTCCCGCTTCGAGTACGAATGCTAAAAACTCATTATATTTTCTTGTGTACGCACAGTCCCGACTCGATGATCGGCCGCGGTATTTCTGTCGGCGTTGAGACACGAGAAAAATAATAGCACCAGCGCCCACCTCTGAGTCTTTGCGCGCGCTTAGATTGGCAAGCACGCACGTTGGCGGCACTGTAGCTTGTAATACACTTTCGAGCCTCCAGAGCAGTGATCTCCGTCAGCCTTTGTACGTCATAGCTCATACGCGCCGCGAATTCACATGGTAAGGGCGGCGCGGATTCTTTAGGCTGAGGGCTTGCTGGAAGCCAAGAGGTTGTCATTCGATGGTAAACGTGTTATTTACAACCATTCGCAACAATATCTTGCGACACGCCCTTGACAAATGTTGCGTACCTAACTGTAGGGCACGCGATACATTCGCAGTCGTCAACGCACAGCGTTAACACTCCGTCAGATACTTTTTTAAGAAATAGTTATCAAAAAATGAAACAAAAGCTGCCGTTACCGAATTTGTATAAGCATCCGACTAAAGATTCTATGCTGTACACGAAGTTACGCGGAGCTGGAAAGCCAACATGAACGCCTAAAGAGCACTGCCTTGCTATGCGTGCATTCACTCTGCGAAAGGTCGTCTGCTGCGCTCGAGCAAGTAGGCGGTGCCATGGTCGAGGAGGGAGCGTGAAAGAGAGGAGAAACGAGGAGGAGTGAAGGCGGAGGAGGAGCGTGGCACTACTTTACGAAGTTTCAGGGGTTTTACCTCTTGGTAGAGTTACTGTATATGCTACCGCAGCTAGCAGAGTTGCGCGTCTGTTTTATCACGCCGCTAGCGCCCCTATTGGCAGAGCGTCATCACGTGGTATTCAAGCAAACGTGCATTGCGGAGAAACAGATGCCCGGGCCAATAATTTTTGTATTTCCCGACGCCGCCGCTGCAGCGAACTGGATTGACACAAGTTATCGCCAGTCAAATTCAAAGCGAATCCGGCCGATCTTGGCGTTTGCTGTTCGCGTGCGCGCTAGCTGCGGAGAAACAACACAACGTGCGCAGCGCATCTCACAGTTGGTTCATCACAGTGTCCGCGCAGTCCCATCGGGATGATATAATGACCGGGTGCTCTGCTCCCGTCTGCACGAATCGCTCTGAAAGTGGAAAAGCTTTTTATTCGATCCCATTCAAACCCATGCACCACACTGCTTTCACAGAACTGTCATAAAAAAGCCAGCTCACATTTTCAGGATAATGCACTGCTTTGGTTGCTGTTTCTGAACATAAAAGAGGTTACACAACTAAGTAAAGATATTTCATCTACTACTGCTTATGTGAAGCAGGATGCAAGAGGAATTAATGTCGTTATTTACCATACGGTAAGGGCCTTTACTGTGTTTTGCATTATTACCCATATTGTAGCTATGTCAATCCTGTGAGAGAAAAACTTTCACTACACTCCCACAGAAGGTTACTTTTCGAATCCCTGCAGTGAAAAGGCACATAATGAAGCGGCACTTGAAGGTGTGGCTGATATCCAGTGCCTGCTAGTAGGTGGGTACGTTTCTACAGCAAATTTAATGGGGTACCAGAGTCGAAATACTAATGGTTGGTCATTTATTCACCAGTAATATTTAAGACTGCCTACACGTTGAGAGCTTTGGCACATAAGCAGGTATGCCTATTGCAAAACCCAGTATCCATGTAGTGTCCAGTGCAGCGCCGGATTATGGGCCCAGTGCCGCGCGCTGGATGCTGGGGTGCTGGGCAGGCGCGGCGTACTGGGAGGCACTCGGTACTGGTGCGAAAAACGGCTCTAGCGTATTAAATACGCTGTGCCTGGACACCGTATATATATATTTTGAGAACAGAAAAAAAACAGAGAATATGGCGCAATTAAAAAAAGAAGCTCCCACCAGGATTCGAACGTGGGACCTAAAAATCCCAAGCCCGGTACTTTACCACTACGCCACGCCAGAACTTTTTTTTTCTTTATTACATGGAAAAGAAAACTGAAGGTGTATTACTGAGTGGACACAACTACACACCTAAAACTCAGGCAAACACACACATGCATCCAACAAGTGCATCCAGTCTGGCGGAGGTTCCTGCACAGCGTACACACTTCTTACATACGCAGCACTTTCGCCAAAGAAGGATTTTGTAGTTCGCGGGCTTTCGGCATGGCGATCACAGAGTCTGCTTCTCCACAGGCTATATAAACCAAGCACAATGAACATGTCATAGGGAGGACCACCTGTAACCTTAAACGGTAGAAACCTAATTGAGTATAGAGTCATGGCAATGTCCTTTTTAAGCGTCCTTTGGAGAATATCCCAAAAAATTACAGCGTCCCTACAGTCGATAAAACAGTGATCTATGGTTTCGGCACGGGGACAGAGCCGACAGTTTGTTGACCACGGCACAAAGCAACCCCTCGAATTCAACCAAGTTTTAACAGGGAGTGTTTCCGAATGTAATTTAAAGAAAAATGTTTTTACTCCAGGAGGCACACACATTTTTCGGACGCGTTTAAGTACATCCTGATAAGGTCGGTTTAAATAAGGTGCACGATACAAAGGATCTGGGAAAATAGAGTCAACCAGTGTCGCAGAAATTGCTTTTCGACTCGCTGTGAACACGTACTCCAGGCTGAATCTAACTTTCAAGAAAAGAAATGTGTCAACAACCTCCTTGAGAAAGCCCCAAGGAGCCTGTGGGACATCTTTGACATTTGATGACACTACTATGTTAGGAACATAATGAACTAAACGCAGTTGCAACATTTCACGCAAGAACGGGTGGTCACTGTCTCGAAAGAAAAACAGGCGAGAAACAATTTGCCTGACGAAGAGGTGTACTAATCCTAGACCACCACGTTCAAGGGGGAGAAACAGATTGTCGCGCCGCATCCATTCACAGCTCGAACTCCAAATGAATGTTGCAAATACGCGATGCAGTGCCTGAAGGCGAAGTCTTCATGCGCCGAACATCGGCGCATGATTTTCTACGTCAAGGACGAAGAAGCAGTTTTAGTTTCACAGAGAGAAGTGTCGCTCGGTCATGGTAGATACGCTATCGCGCAGCAACTAACGCTCACACCTGTACCACAAAGAAAATTTTGCTGTCCATATTCAGTATCTTGCTCGGAAGTGCCACAACACCGATTTTCACTTGCGATTGGCATTTTAACTTCGAAAAAAGTCCTAAATGAACCACCGACGCGGGACGCTGTATGGGCTGTTACTACCGATTTGGATAGCCGTTTGTTATTCTTCACGCTCAGGATATGCAACGTTTTCTTAGTTCAGTGATGCCTTTCATCTGTCTATTCATTTATCTTCGTCAGAGAAGCGCAGGCTAGGACTGTGATCTTTCGGCGACAGCACATATATACCTGTGTTCATGACGCGTCACATCGGCGCTCATCGCTACTTGTGCTGTTTGTGCCCTCATGCTACTTGTGTTTATTTAAGGACACTGATGCGAAAGCTGAAATATGGTGATTTATCCTTGTTAGACTTCTTGATTCGTGAGCCTAAACGCGCCGAGAGCGTGCAGATGGACTCGGCGGATACGCTTGGCATAAGCTTCGGTGGGGACCGTTCTCGGCGCCTTTTCTTGACGATCTTATTCAGTCAGCTGTTTCGATGCACTTTGTTTGCGATTAGGCGGAAAAGCAGTCCACAAGCGATGCAAAAGCGCCCACGGTCGATCGACGATACGGTAGGCATGTCGCCTGCAAAAACAGAGTGCGGCTTCGCCGCATAGATATGGTTGCTTGCCAGGCAAGATGGCGGACCTACGCGCAACTCTGCTACCTGCGGTAGCATATACAGTAACTCTACCTCTTGGCGTGCGTCGCATACGTGTAGCTATAAGCGTTTCAGATGGCGTGCACGTAAGGTACGTAGGCTTTTCACGTTTGTGTACGTGGAGTCTCTACGTACGTGTAACTAAAACTGTCTAATAACTCGTTCTACGCACGCTCACTAAAGAAGTCAGAATACGGCTGCCCTCAACACACACGAGCAACCCGGTCATACTTCTGCTTCCTTCCGTCCACACAGGACACGCGCTAATGGAACTAAGACCGCTTTTCGGTGCAAATCATGCACCCACCGAAAAATTACGCGGTTAACCTTAGACAATAAAAACGCATAAAACGAAGAAGGTTAACTAAAACACACACGCGTTACCATAGGCCTCTCAACAATAACCTTGACACTTAGGTTACTTACACACAAAAATGAAAGCCTATCTACTTATTAATGAACACCTCGCGATACTACATGTTTACAAAAAACCGCGTCTTTCAAATCTCGAGCTGCTCTAACAAAACATAAACAGAGCTCATACCTTACACATTGAAAGAAACTCTAGTCTCAAATCGCGAAATTTTCCAACTGTTCAAAACTAAAACAAAACACTTCTTTTCTACGGAAGCTCCTTTGGTCTCCCGTTTCAAACGTTTTTGACTGACTCATACTTTGAGCCGTACTCGAGGGGGTCGCGGACCGAAAGCTACTCTGGCTACGGAGGAACAACAAAAAAGCTGACTCACTATCAGCTCCCCCAAGACGTTAGAGTCCCCTGCCAATTTGCGTCCTGGCGCCCCGCTTTCTTCATGACCTCGACTGACCGCGTCGCTACTCCCCACCTGGTCTCGTCTTGCCACCTTTCGCTTCTTCGTACTGCACGCTGAGCTTTGAAAAGAACGAGGGAACGACGAGGAATTTAACTGCCCCGTGTCCTTTTTCCGCGTCCATGCGGAACATGCTTCTCAGTCCCCTTTTGACCGGTGGCTCGAACGTGTTTGATGCGTCAACATCGTTCGTGACGACCGCACCTTTCTTTTCGCTGCGCCCTGCCTTTTCGCGCCTGTTACCGTCTTTGGCTTCGCTACTTTAGCCATCGCATTCCGACCCTTACGGCGCTTCTTTCTGCGGCGCTTTCTCTTTGAATTCTCCTTCATGTCGCCTTCTGGCTTCGCTACTTTAGCCACCGCATTCCGATCCTTACGGCGCTTCTTTCTGCGGCGCTTTCTCTTTGAATGCTCCTTCATGTCGCCTTCTGGCGCCTCGTGCTGGCCGTTACACATCTCATCGGCCCGGATCGGTCTCTTGACCGCACATTCTAAGTGATTATCATTTAACTCGACTCTACCTTTGCCTCGACTGGCGGACAGCTCAACCGACTCTGGTACAATGCAGCAGGCTTTACTCGAGCTATGCAACTCGCACTCTTGCGAACTGCCCTTCACTGCATTGTCCAGTTCACGCTGTGCATCGACACACAGCCCGTCGGTCTCGAGCGCTGTCTCACACGCACAGTCCGAATGATTCCTACCCGCCGTGGTTGCTCAGTGGCTATGGTGTTGGGCTGCTGAGCACGAGGTCGCGGGATCGAATCCCGGCCACGGCGGCCGCATTTCAATGGGGGCGAAATGCGAAAACACCCGTGTGCTTAGATTTAGGTGCACGTTAAAGAACCCCAGGTGGTCAAAATTTCCGGAGTCCTCCACTACGGCGTGCCTCATAATCAGAAAGTGGTTTTGGCACGTAAAACCCCAAATATTATTATTATTATTAATGATTCCTAATTAAATCATCCATCTCTAGGCTACCTAGACTGGCGGAGAGCCGCACCGATCCCTGAACCATGCAGTTGTTCTCTCTTGAGCTACGGAGCTCGCCATCCCGAGAACTACTCTAAACTGCATCGTCTAGCTGGCACCTCACTTCGGTACGCAGATCTGACTCGACATGGGTGCTCGCGTCTGTCAAGTCCGCAGTATCCTGTACCTCGCTAACGACCTCGCTACCATGAGATGCGACGCACACGCGCGGTAACTGTGCCAATTTGTTCGCAGCTGGCCTAGCTGTCTCTACAGTCCTCTGTTGGCACAGCACCTCGTCGCTCTCACTCTGGCCTTTAAAGGCCTCTGTTGTCACTAAGGCATCGTTAGCAGCTAGCCCTTTCCGTTCGAGTATGACTGGGCCGCTAATCTCAAAGGCAATACTTTTCTCGTCGGCTTTTGGCGAAAGTCTGCTAGATACATTCTCATTCTTTTGCTCTGTACTGCCTACAGAATTTTCAGACAGGCGTTGTCTTTGTTCCTTTAACTGTTGCAAATATTGTATCTGTTTGTCCAATGCCGCTAACTCTTTCTCGTGCTTTTGCCTACGTTCTTCTTCTTTTTCCTCAAGGCGCTTACGCTCTTTAATGCTCTCTAGGCATTCCGTCAGTTCTTCGTCGTCTGCCCCGGTCGCTTCGATCGCTTCAATGATTTCCGGCTTTCTCTTTGATTCGGCAATTTGGAGGCCCAATTCTTTGGCCAAGCTCAACAATTCCGGCTACTTTATTGCCTTCAAGTTCATGGCTGCCCTTAGTGAAGCTAAACCTTCACTCTATACAACCTTGACGTACTCAAACTTCCGTCAACGGTTTAAAAAATCACTGCTATGTATTTTCCGAAAATTACATAAAAGCCAAGTCATATCTCAGTGAAGAAAAGCCGTGCACTCACCATATGCAGTTATGATCCAGACACCTTCTTTCCGAAGGTTGTTGCCAGGACGAAGAGGCTACGATCTCGTAGTTGTCGTCCAAGTTGGGGTCTCCAGGATTCCGTATCCCAATCGCTGCCAGCCAGTTTGTTGCACCTCAGGGCGATCCCTCCGTTAGCAACCAGTTTGTTGCATTTGTAGGCGATCCCACGGCTAGCGACCTGTCTCTCGAAGCTCCACCGACATTACTTATTGGGTAGCGTGGCGTTGTCGGCGAGCTGCAGGCATCCGGTAGACCATGGCGACCGAGCAAGGGCGAGACGACGTTTTGCTAGTGCGAAACTTGCACTGTTTATTCAAAGGTAGTTGAAAGAAAATAAGAAGAGCATGAAGTATGAAGTATCACAAGTACATTTCGGAGCCCCTTAAATAGGCTCTCTACAATCATGTGGGCGGGATCTTGCTTTCGTTGATGATACGTGACAGGCACAGTGAGAAGGCCCCTCCTCCTGCAATACCAAGCACGGGAAGGAGAAGTCGATCCTCTTTTCGACGAATCCGGGGAGAGCGTCGGGTGAGTGACCTCTCCGGTAGCGTGGGGATGACGCAGCACCCACGGGCCCCGACCAAGTTGAGAGGGGAAGGGGATGTCGATCCTCTTTTCGACGGATCCGAGGAGAGTGTTGGGTGAATGACCTCTCTTCGACGAATCTGGGGAGATCGTCGGGTGAGTGACCTCTCTTCTTCGAATCAGGGGAGAGCGTCGGGTGAGTGACCTCTCCGGTAGCGTGGAGATGACGCAGCACCCACGGGCCCCGACCAAGTTGAGAGGAGAAGGAGATGTCGATCCTCTTTTCGACGGATCCGGGGAGAGGGTTGGGTGAATGACCTCTCTTCGATGAATCCGGGGAGAGCGTCGGGTGAGTGACCTCTCCGGTAGCGTGGGGATGACGCAGCACCTACGGGCCCCGACCATGAGAGGGGAAGGGGATGACGTAGCACCCACGGGGCCCTTGGCGTCCGGCCATACCTAACAGCCGACAGCGGCCTGAGGTGGCAGGTGTCGTGCGTAAGCGCGGACGTGAGCTCCAACGCAAACATGCCGTATTGTTCCTTTCAGCTCTGTCCTTTCATCGCCTTTATTCCGTTGTGATCAGTCCTTCGTTGCCCAGCTGTTGTCATCGTTTCGCCGCCTTTATATTCTTCTCGTCCCTTCGTTGTCATTTCGTCGCCATCATATACCGTCGTCATCACGCAGCCGTAATCGTGCTGTCATCATTGTGATCGTGCCACCGTTATTATGCCATCGTCCTCCTTGCGTCATCGTCGCACAGTCACCGTCATGCCGTCATGGTCGTTCAATCGTGGTGTCGTCACCTTCCCGGCACGAAGAGAACTGATCTTCGTGTTTCATATTGCATCCAACCCTGTTAGCTTCCGCAAGGCTATATCTGATATCTTTATATAGTTCCGACACACTCTTGACTATTAGGAACTGACGAGGCTACATTTATTTGTCCCTTGATGCGATATATATTTTTAATACTGTGACACAGGCGGTTAAATGTATAGAATAGTGACAGGCTTTTTACGAACATACAAAAGCGTAGGCTTCTTCAGCGAAGCAAGCGATTGACCCACATTACCAATTTATTGGCAACTACACATTTGGGAATAGTTGTAAACCGCTGATCTCAGCCTTTCAACTTCGTGGGTTAAATTTTCCTGTAAAGTGTGCTCACGTGTTTTGAATAGTGCTGAGAGAAGACGCGAATACGATGAACTCATTCGTGACAGTTCTTGTGCGGCGGGAGCCCGATTTTAGCAGCGGCTAGCAGAATATGCCCAACACCTGTGTTCTTTCATAATTCTAAACTTAACACCCCCAAAGCTACAACTCGCATTAGCCGACAATTCACGAGCGAAACTTGGACCGATGCCACTTTGATAGAACACCAACCACACTGCATTTACAAACCGACCTATCAGTAACTACTAATAAATCACCAACAAACCTGATCGTTACGAAGTTCCTTTCTTCGTGTTCTACCTTCTCTTCGTTGCGCTGCTATACAAATAAAGAGTTACCCTATGTTTACCTTCGTATTTCTATTCAAGTAGTGAACACAAATGAAAGCGGAAGAAATAAAAGCGACTTGCCGTCTAGGTGAGCACGGGACCTACAGCCACCGCGTAATGCATGGGAATAGCCGGATGCCACCGAGGAGGGGAAATACCAGACCCAAAGCTACACTGCCCTGGAAAGCGGAGTTGCTGAGTGCGGTTTACGGCTCTATCGTCGAGGTGCTGCACTCTATTCGTTCGCCTGCAGCAACTCGAATTGACATCCGATATTCACATAAAAAAAAAGATAGTCGTTTTCTAAAACTCACCCATATCACATTCCACCATCGTTTAGCATGTTTCATATTCATGTTTCAGTTCATATTTTGAAGTTAACCATTTCGTTTCCCCTTATTCATACGCCATGCACTTGTTATCGTGTGCTTTTAAACTATGTACCATATTTCTTGTCGTTATTTCCGCATTGCTTAGTCCCCTCTCCTTTACTGCTATTATGTGCACAAATTCGATTTACCGTGTATTGTACTTTTTTTCTTTTTCATCTGGTTGCGTATGCACTGTTGGGATTTTTCGCCCCCCCCCCCTTACACAATGCCCTACGGGCCTGTAAGGTACTTCAAATAAATAAATAAATAAATAAATAAATAAATAAATAAATAAATAAATAAATCGTACATTGTTGCAACATCACACTAGAGAACGAAAACTGTATATATAGCTCGAGAGATCCTGATTTATACTCGAGGCCTTTCAGCAAATTTATTCACGTATCATTATAGTATTGCAGAAAGGAACCGCAAAGAGCGTCGGCTTCTAGGAAAAAAGAAAGAAAAACGAATACAGAAAGGTGACGGCAGTACGTTCTTTATTTATATACACGTTGGTGAGATAAATACACACGTTGGTGAGCTAGTTCGAAGGTGCTTTGTTCAGCTACGTTCTCGCGTGCGCCTGAATTCACCCCTTGATCGTCCAAGCGGCAGCGCTCTTGGAGGCTGCTAACCTTCGCAGCGGCGGACATGCACAAAAACCAGCGCAAGCGCGAAAGAAGGCATACCGTGCACGACACAGCGCTCATGTCGAGCCTTTTTTTTTCTTTCTTTTTCTTTTTGTTCTTGGGCCGGTTTTTTATGCGAAGCATATTACTAGAGCTCAACCCAGCTCCACAGGCGCGGCGGTGTCGCCTTCAATACCACGTGACACCGTGACGTCACGACAGAGGAGAAATGGGGCTCCAACTCGCGCCGTCGCTCGAGAGCTCAACCCAGCTCCTCAGGCGCGGCGGTGTTGCCTTCAATACGACGTGACACCGTGACGTCACAACAGAGGAGAAACGGGGCTCCAACTCGCGCCGTCACTCGCGTCGTCACCCCCCGCATCGGACACGGTGAGCGTCGAGCAACGCAGCGTTCGGCGCGACAACGATTTATTCATGAAGGGCAACGCCGCAGACACCGACACCGACGACAGCGGCTTTTCTGCGACACGAGCTCCTTAACGCTGTCGCGTTAAAATAAAGGCTAATATGCTTCGCATCTTGGGCGTAACCTTAGCTAAGCCATAGCCATTTTTTTGCTTCCGCAACCATGACCGTAATGGAACAAGCCCAACTTGCAGGCTTCCAACTTTTTTCAATACTGGGCTGTGTGATTGGCCGCGCTAGGCGGGCCTTAAACCTAGAGCTTGCCGTCACGAGCTTCCGCACCGACACGAGGCAGCTATAGATACTGCACACACGTGCAACCAGCCGCGCCTTCCACCGGCGTCCACTCGTGTAGCGCAAATTAACGGCGCCGATGCCATGAGGACCACCGTACTAGGAGCTGGGCGCACGTGCGAACGTTCTCAAGGTGACGCAGATTTCTCGAGGGAAGCGTGTGCACCGGCTGGCAGATTCCTCGGGCCCGGCGGCGCCTTTCGCGGCACAGCGCGCCGACAGCGTTCGAGTCCGCCTCGAAGTGCGGGCACTGCACCTGAGCGACACCAGCCCGAGCCGCGTACGGCGGGGCTAGAAAATGAGCGACCCGCCAGCAGCGAAGGAAATCGCCGAGGTAGCGCCGCCTTCGGAGGCCAGCGAAGGTAGGAGCAGCACGTTTACCCTCGCGATGCACGCAGCGTGCTCCGAGCGCGCTCGAAGATGTCGTGTGCTTCAGCCCTAGAAACTGCTTCCGTCATTTTCCATCGCGATTCCAACGCTCGCAGCCAAGCACAGTTGAACGTAGCTGTTTCGAATCGAACCGTTTGATTGGTCAATTGTAAATGGGTAATTACTTGAACTAAAGCAACTTTCTAAGTGTTCATACAAGTGTTTAAATTCCGATTGGCTGTAATCCGCTCCGGCATCGCACTCTATACCGCAGTGATATGGAAGGACAATGGAATGGGACGCGTCAATACGGCGCCAACGTGTTCACGAGAACGCTTGCCTTCGTCAACGCCCTTGAAGAAGATGCGTCACCTTGTCAAAACGTTGGTAGCAGACAGAGGCGTCCCTTTCCCTTGTTATCCCGCATTTCCTGTTCAAGTATCCGTCTTGCTAATAACAGTTATGGTAGCTCGGATCCCTCAGATATCCACAGGAGCGCATAGGCACATCAGCACAAACATCATGCTGTTAGTAGTGAAGGGCACAACAGCAAGGGTGTACAACTAGCTGCCAGGAGCGTGGGTGGTCAACAAATCAAATGCTTGACTCTTTCTTCTTGTAAACTGTACGAATGGGAGCAATTACGCTACGTGAGATATGTTGCACCCCAGTGAAGCGATCGATGATCACCAGAAGAACGCAGATCACATGACCTCACTGATGAGTGATACATTGTGGCGAAAAAAAGCCTATCGTCCAATTCAGGTGCTATGTAGTATCATAACTTTAAAGATCACGTTAGGTTTAGAAATGGTTCTCGTTTTCACATTCATGCACGGCAGCATGCTGCGAGAAAGGGCTGATAGGTTTTGTCTGGACGGGCTGCAAGCCAAAGCTCGTATGTGAATTTACGTCCGTCAAGTAACAACGTAAGCAATACAGCTTAAGGAATCATAACAATGCGGCTTAAGAAATCATAAGAAAAAATAAGTACCGTGCATGACTGCGACGTTGCGCAACCAACGGTACTGACGTAGTGGAAACGAAATGCATCTAGCGCGGTAACTGTCATGAAATATGCAGTGGCACCATGATCATGCTGCCTGCCGGCGATGCTTACGACGTCATCTCAACAGTTGGCCGGGTGGCCTGGGGCCGAATCTTATTATGGGGCGCTATTCTGGACATTCCGCCATTTTCTTCGGTGCGTGACGTAGGCGCGACGCAAACAAAATGGCGCTGGTGGCCCAGTTTTGCTTACGTAACGTGACGCCAACTTGAGGTTTCGCCTAAGAAACTGAAATGAAGGCACTGAATGTAGCGTTATCGGTAAAGCAAAACAGTTTTCCTCCGCAGTAAAAATAAAGCAGCTATCTCAAAGCGTATGATTGTTCCATCGAAAGCGCTTCGCGCTTCCGTCGTCTGCTGCGTACAAGCCGTCGTCTGCTTCAATAGCTAGGATGCGTGTCCCCGGAAAATGCAATGAGTCATCGCATGTTGGCGCCAACGCGCTTGTTTTCTTGCTTGAGACAACATAGGCGACCTACCAGTGGTGATGCGCGCACGTTCTAGGCCACGTTATCGCTATTTCGTGAAACGCAAGCGACTCAGCCCGACTCGGCTAGCTGAGAAACGGCCGAATATCACCGATAGCGTTGCGGGCGCCAGAGATAACAACTAGCGCGACGCAAGCGCCGGCGCTGCCATCTCTTGTTCATTTCGCTGGTTACTCGCACCGCGGGAGGAAACTTCAAGGCGCCGCCTTGCGTACATTTCTTTTTATAAATTAGAAAGAGGCCGTTGTCATAACGTCTGATTGTGCAAAAAGGCATTAATCTCGATTACAATACAAATGCAGCAGTGAAAAGTGGACAACATTGCTGAAAGTTTGCTATAATCAACCAATATTATTTCGTATAAACGCGTTCTTTTAAGAAACGATGGCCCCAGACACAAATGCCAACACCACCAGAGAGCGATGCAAATACTATGAGCACGCGTTATGAACAAAAGATTTTCGTGGCGCCAAACGACGGGGAAAATGTGGCGATACGCATTCCTCTCGGCTGCCATTGCATATGGCTGCTCATTAGCATAATTCGCGCGGCTCGTCGCAGCAAAAATTATGGCGGAAAATCTCAGCAATTGCGGCCCAGTGCAACGTCACGCATCGTCAAAATGACGATTACGAAACAGCCCTTCCTGTGACGCTCCTCACGAGATATTCCTTCAGCCAATCAGCAAGCTGGCATGGCGCATATCTTGAATCGCCACCACATATTCGCGCAATTGCAGATGCATTGCACTGGCTTCTGCACGCTACCGCTCACATTCTTTTTGAAGCACTAACATCACAATATATCTGCCAAGAACCAAACAAATGTATTAGTCCATAAAATTTGCAGCTCCACGTCACATTTCGTCATCTTGATGAAAACGCAAAATTGCATTTTGCAATACTTCCGCTTCCCGGCACAAATTTCAAAACACGTGACCTTTCGACAGTCAATCAGAGAGTAAACATGGTGGATAATGGCGGCCGTGGAGCCGCCATGCGTGTCCAGAATAGAGCCCATGGTTCGCTTGGGGAACCGTTCCTTTGGCCTCACCTGATTGGCCAATATTTTGATTACGTCACAGGTTGTCAGAGGCAACGGGGCGGTATCGCAATTTTCGAATACGTCACGCATCTTTCAATCATCTTCAAAGCGAACCGGTCGTAGGAACCGACGAAGGGGTAGTCCGCTTTGGGTTTCGTTGCTGTGGCTTGGCTGTTGGCTTGTGACCCTGGCCGCGCGCGCCGGTCGTGCGTCCCCGGAGACACGCGGGCGTCGCGCGCGCGTGCGTTGGTTGCTTCGGAGGCTATTACTTGCCTTCGTCGTCTGTTTGGCGTTGCTCTTTCGGTGTCGACCACGGCTGGAAATGCGATACGCTTTCGAAGAAGTCCGAGTGCGGCCCGGGCACGAGTCAATAATTGCTTACTTATCCCGATCCCGGACTCGTGCAGTGTTATACCCAGCGTTACATACCCATTGACCCAAATTGGCGTCAAAAAGCTTAATTGAAGACCGGCACATACCTAATAATAACCTTGGAAAAAAAGAGTAAACTCCAGTGAGGTAACCTGGTGTGTCTGGGTGGAGCTGCGGTCCCAGACAAAGTGTCGTCACTACTTCGGAAAGGCCCGAAATTTTGCTTCGAACCAGCAATGGAACCCCATGAATGGCTAGGCACGAATCGCCAAATATCAAGGAAAGCAGGTCCGGAAGACGAGGAAAGGTGCCTATTGGACGGCGTCGACAGCTTGGCAAAATCAGTGAACAAGACTGTTTACAAGAAAGACCCAACAAGCTTTGTTTACGACTTCTTCGTAAGGAATGGCCTCCAGCTCATTGAATCTGACAAAGAAGGTGGATTCGTCGTTCTGCCCTCCGGACTTTTCAACGAAAAAGCAACTGCAGCTGTGCTCAAGAACTTTTAAAAGGTACCCGTGAAGCGTTCTCGCGTAAAGAAAGCCGCAATCTCTTTATGCGATAACCTAGAGCTAGCAAAACTGTCTCATATTGTTAACAACAGCAAGAACGATAGCCTGTCTGTATTTTTTTCCGCTAAAACGCCTTCAGAGCCATTGTTAGCGAGAAAGGCACATGGCAACACGAAATTAGTGTCTTTCTGCAGAAGCATTTGAACATGTTGCATATTGATGATCCTTTTGCCACGAAGAATTCAGAGGATGTTTTTTCGCTTCTGCAGACAGTTGACTCAATCGGATTTGGGTTCTCAGTTGATGTAGAAGATTTATTCTACTCCATACCTCACCAGCCACTTTTTGAATCAGTGCGTAGCTGCATTGAAGCTAACGATGTCATTGGTTTCCAAAACTCAGCAGGCATTTCGGTAGACAGTTTCCTGGCTCTTTTAGAATTCTATCTCAGTGCCACTTTTATCACCTTTGACAACCAAACCTTTTTGCAGCGACAGGGAGTGTGCATTGGATCGTGCGTAGCACCAGTTTTATGCAATATCTTTTTATCGAGTATTGACCACACCGCGTATGGTGTACTTGACAAAGACAATGTAGCACACGTTTTCAGGTACGTTGACGATTTTCTTGTGCTGCTGAAAGTACGAAATGATTGTATGTATGACGATGCCATTGCAGACATTTTAAATCTATTTGAGAATAATGCCTTAGGTCTAACCTTTACACATGAGCTCCCTGTCAATAACACTCTGCAGTTCCTTGACCTCAAACTTACCTTTGGAAAAGAGCACGTTTTTAGCTGTTTCTGCCCTCGCACACAAAAACAATTATTACCATGTGATTCAGCTCACTCTAAAATCACCAAAAGGGCCATTGCTAAAGAGATTATTGAGCAATCTTTGAAGAAGTCATGTACGCATGCCATGCAGGCTAGCTTCGACATGCAAATTTCCAGGCTGAAAGAGGCTGGCTTCCCTGATGTGGTTGTGCTGGCAGTGGTTGAAACGCTCGAAAAGAGGCTAAAAGCGCCCCAAAAAGTAAACTCTGATGTTGCCAACAAAGCTTCAAAGCCAGTTGTAATTCCATATATTCACAGAACTGCACATAATCTGAAGAAGATAGCAACCAAGCATGGTGTCCCACTCGTTTTCTCGGCTCCCTGCAAGCTGAGTCGCCTTTGCGCCCGCATTGGGAGACTTCACGCCAGAAAGAAGCAAGGTGGCTGCGGCTTGAAACACAAGAACCCCTATTTAGATTGCCAAGTTGGCGTTGTTTATCAGATTCCCCTGACATGCGGCAAAACCTACATGGTTATATTGCGCTCAGTTTTACAAAGACGATATTAAGAAAGGACAGGACGTGGACGGACGTAGCGCAAACTACCAACTGTTTAATAATGTTAAATAACGCGCTTATATACAATGAGATATGGCGCGAGGGGGGGGGGTATAAAAGATATGACAAGTTCACCGAATGTGATCATAGTTCGGGTCAGGCATACATGGTTCACTGGCACCCGTTCGCCCTGGCAAACTCAACCTCAGCTTTGATAAGCGCGATGGACGGAGTGCTTACACACATTTCTTTTTCTTTTGCTATCGCAAGCGCCTCCCATATTTCTCGCTCCGTTTTTGTTTTTGATTTGCCAATGACTGTGGCGCTTTCTAGAAGCGGTGAGCATTTGCATTGTTTGCAATGTGCAGCCAGGTTGCTGGGTGCTGTCAGAAGCTGGCACGTGTATTTGTGCTCCCGTAACCTATCATTTAGAGAGCGTCCAGTTTGCCCGATGTATACTTTCCCGCAATCTAGTGGGATTTGGTAAACAACTGAAGTTGCACATTCCACGTACTTTGTCACGTGCTTAGTTTGACAGATCGTAGCACCAGTGTTTGCCTCTTTGGATCCTGCATTCACCCTCTTCCACATGCCTTTTAGTTGCACATTGCAAACAATGCTGCACATTGCAAACAATGCAAATGCTCACCGCTTCTAGAAAGCGCCACAGTCATTGGCAAATCAAAAACAAAAACGGAGCGAGAAATATGGGAGGCGCTTGCGATAGCAAAAGAAAAAGAAATGTGTGTAAGCACTCCGTCCATCGCGCTTATCAAAGCTGAGGTTGAGTTTGCCAGGGCGAACGGGTGCCAGTGAACCATGTATGCCTGACCCGAACTATGATCACATTCCGTGAACTTGTCATATCTTTTATACCCCCCCCCCTCGCGCCATATCTCCTTGTATATAAGCGCGTTATTTAACATTATTAAACAGTTGGTAGTTTGCGCTACGTCCGTCCACGTCCTGTCCTTTCTTAATATCGTCTTTGTAAAACTGAGCGCAATATAACCATGAACGTTCACCAACTAGCCCCCTTCATCGCTTTACTAAAAGGCAAAACCTACATAGGCCAGACGGGCCGATGTTTGAACGTGCGAATCCGAGAACACGAAAGATCAATTATAAACCGGGAGCAACGTCATTTACCCATGCACTGCTTAGAACATATATGCAGGCCTCTGCTCAACCAAGTTAAGATCCTGCGCAAGTGCACTAATGAAAAAGCACGTGAACTTCTTGAGTCATATTATATAAAAAAGAAGGGACAAGCATGCATCAGTGACACATCAGTCATACTTTACAATAGGGAGGCACGTTTTCTTGATAGTATGTTTAGGTGAGCCACGCCTTTGTTTTTTTCTGATTTTGGGTTGTTCTTCTGTTATGCTGCTGATACCCTGATGCGCGTGCGCTGGTATGGTCTGTTATATAAGTGTTTTTTCTGGAATAAACCTCAGTTATTAGTTTGCGCCTGTCCTGTCTTCTTACATGTGATTGTCTAGAAAGGGCAACCAATGTTTCCTATTACTTGGATTTAGGTGCACGTTAAAGGACCACAGGCGGTCGAAATTTCCGGAGTCCTCCACTACGGCGTGCCTCATAATCAGAAAGTGGTATTGGCACGTAAAACCCTATAATTCATTCAACTGATTCGTTCGCAACAGCAAATAAGTCCCCCCGCCAAGCATCGAGAAGAAACCAAATTGCCACAAATTTGTCAATTTCCTGCATGGATAGGCTAAGCGCCTTTTTGACATCGTGGAACTTCCACCTCACACAGTCATTATTATATATGGACATAAGTGGGTGCACAACTCTGCTTTCGTTGATATGAAAATAAGATGATTTCAGCAAGTCTCATACGATACGTTAAGAGTGTTTAGAAAAAGTTTATTTCGACAAGAGACGATACGAACACTGAGTCATAATCACGGCACAATTCCACGCGGACGATAACATGTAAGACACAAAACACAGCGCGTTGTCAACGCGAGTAGTGTCCGAGTCCTCACGCACCAACATATAAACACGTATACCCACGGAAAGGCACAGTTACACATAAACGGAGATTTTCCCACCAGCTACTATTATAAGCGCACGTCTTCCATGAGCTGCGGCAGAAGCTGGGTATCTAAATAGAAACGTGTTTGTGGCACAAGTGGAGTTGGTACGTTCAGTCTACTCTTTTCACATATATTTTAAAAAACAGGAAATGTCATGGCCGTAGTCGCAATGGATTTCACTGGCCAAGTAAGTTCTTTAGTTAAATGCGATAAAATCGCTTAAGATAATTTTTATTTTGCGAAAAGAACAGCAGGAAAAATGCAGATTTTGTGCTCTTAGGTAATCAATGGAAGGGACGCTTTCACAAGCCAGCAAGGCGAACTGGCACTTTTCAACGCGAGGCGCACTGAAAGACGCTGTAAGCTTCAGTTACAAACATGTCACTTAGCCGCCATGATGGATCTTGCCGAGCTAGCGGAAGGTGTATTAATGCGAAAGCGTTATATATGTCCGATGAGGAAGAAAAGCCGGCGTTGTCCGCAGTGAGTGGTAACAAAGATAATCATCACCAGTGTCGTCATCCGCGTCTTAGATTAGAGCATGGTGGAATAAAGTGGATGAGGTTGGATTAAGGTTGATCCAAAGAGTAAGGTGGATTTAGGTTGGTACAAATTAGAACAAGGTGGATTAAGATTGGTACAAATTAAAGCAAAGTGGATTAACGCGCATTAATCTTGATTAACACTTTCGTGACCACACCTATTCCCGTCGACAGTAAGTTCTCGGTGGTAAAAGTTCGAATTTTGGTGCCTCTCCGAGCGCTTAGGACAGCTAGCGCCATCGAACAGGTTAAAGAGAGACTATTTTATCAGGTTCAGATTTGTGTTTCTCTTTTCCACCGTGTAGGGATTTTTAAAGCGCCTGCATGGTCGGGGTGACGAGCGCTCGTTGTTTTCGAGATGGCATTTACGTCGTGCGCATCCGCTCCATGGAAACGGTGAGTTTCGACGGATTCCGACGCATCTGGGCTCGAATTTGTGTATGATAACAGCACCACAAACTCGGAAGACGACTTCGATTCGTCGGACTTCAGTACGGACGACGACAGTGCAGCAAACTGCGCTGGAACATCGACAGGTATCCGCCGGTGAGTTTTGCTGTCTTCTCGGACCATGTTATCGCATCGTAAGGATTTCCGCCGTGTTCTAAGGGTTACAGTTCCTATCTGCAGGGTGTCAATGTCATTCAGACAGGACCATTTGCCGGCGGTCACGCAGAGAGTGGAGTTTTGTATATGAAGACCGCCGGGAGTGGACCTTGGAATCGCGATCCGGAGTGCTGCGCGGCGGTTCGTAAGAGCCGTCAATTTCTGGTTGTTTTTCGCGGCCGAAATCATCAGGGATATATGCAACAACACAAATAAGTATGCGTGGATGCATATTTTACAGAAGCCCACGTACAGCGCGAGATAGATCGCGGAAGGAAGTCACTCAAGAGGACATGCTCAAGTTCATCGGACTTCTCGTATACATGGGAATCGTGCAAGTCCCATGCTTGCATTGTTATTGGAGCACATGCAGATTATTCTCCGGGCTTCCTCTGCCTACAGTGATGCCAAGGAAATGGTTCAAGGCGTTGCTTGCCTTCCTGAGGGTGTCTGATCCAGGGAAGACGACCGTCGCATCCCATGACAAGCGTCACCGCATATCCTCTCTGCTACAGCCCATCAACGATTCTTCCACGTTATTTTTTCAACCACGTCGGAACTTCTCCGTCGGGGAGAAAATGGTGAAATCAAAAGGTCGGTCTGAATTCGCCAGTGCATGAGGGAAAAGTGTTACAAATTATGGGTTTTGGCAGATTCAGAAACGGGGTACACTGTTCAGTTCAGCGTCTACACGGGAAAGCGCGAAGAGCCTAGCGTGCAAGGTTTGGCATTCGATGTTGTGACGCGGCTGTGCAAAAATTATCTTGCTCAGGGTTGCATCATTTCTATGGCCAATTCCTACACTTCCACATCTTTGTTTGTTCATTTACTGGAGCTCAAGACACTTCCATGTGGGATAATGTGGAAAGATCGGCGTGGCTTTCTAAGTGAACTCAAAGGCACACAGTGGGAAAAGAAGGCGAAAAGCGAAAAGAGAAGGCAGAGTTCAATGGCTGCGGGAGCAGGATGTTTTGTACTTGCAATGGAAAGACAGGCGGGTTGTGAATATGTCTACCGCGCAGACGGCGAATAAACTCGTCCTTACAAAGCGAAGAAAGAAAGTTGGGAATATGAGAACAGAAGTGTCCGTGAAGAAGCCGGTGCTGATCAAGAAATACAATGAGGGCATGCTTGGAGGGGATAAATCTGACCAGCTCATCGGATCCTACAACATTCTTATGAAGTCCGTGCGTTGGTGGAAGACACTGTTTTTCCACTGTATCAATATAGCTGTAGTAAATAGCTTTATGATGTTTGACGAGCATCATAAGCAGCATCCAGAAGTCCCAGAATTATCGCGAAGTTTGCACTTCAACCAGTTTACCTTCAGGTTAGAACTAATCGACCAGCTGCTGGGATATGATGAGCCACATTTTGTGGACCCCCCAGTTGCGCCTGTTGTTCCCTCTCGGAGCGCACCTTAGGTTCAAGAGCATCAAATACAAAAAAAATGGAAAGATATAGAAAGTGTAAACTATGCTACGAAGAAATAAAAGTTGCGCAGAAAACAAATCTGCGAAATGTGCAGCTAACCTCTGTTTCACTTCATCGAGAAACTGCTTCGCAGGTGGCACGATAGACGACACTAGGTCTAATGTTTTCTTGTGTACCTGAAGAACTTTTGTAGATACAGAGCTAATCTTTGCAGGCTGATTTTATATGGCCCTTTTGTTGAAAATGTATATTTCGATTTTTTTTAATATTTTTTTTGTGCAAAGCAGCATTGATGTTTTTATCGATCTTTCTCATTTTTGTTGCAATTTTTTCGTTTTGCTTAACTTTTTCGTACTATTATTAATAAAAATGTTGTTTGAAATTAATACCGTTGGAAAGATAATTTCTTCTTCTACAATTTGGTATTATACACTTCAACATGAATTATTTCCTGTGGCAGGAAAAAAATAATTACCAGACTACCCTAAAACTACCGATTTTCCCGCAGTCACGAAAGTGTTAAGGTTGATACAAATTAGAGCAAGGCGGATTAAAGTGGATTAAAGTTGGTACAAACTAGAGTAAGGTGGATTAAGGTTGGTGCAGACAAAGCAAGGCAGATTAAAGTGGGATAAGGTGGATTAGGGTGATATAAACTAGGGCAAGGTGGATTAATGTTGATACAAATTAAAGCGAGGTGGATTAAGGTTGGTATAAATTAGAGAAAGGTGGAATAAGGTTGTACAAATTAGAGGAAGGCGGATTAATGCGGAATAATGTGGCTTACGGTTGATACAAATTAGAGCAAAGTGGATTAAAGTTGGCACACGTTTGAGTGAGGCGGATTAAGGTTGTTACAAACTAGAGGAAGGTGGATAAAGGTTGGTACAAATTAAAGCAAGGCGGATTAAAGTGGATTAAGGTTGTTACAAACTAGAGCAAGGTGAATTAAGGTTGGTAGAAATCAGAGCAAGGCGGATTAAAGTTGATACAAAATAACACAGCTTAAGTAGAAATGTTTAGATGAATTGCATGCCGAAACAGTGTTAAAATTTAATAATTGGCTGCGTCGAAGGAGGGTTTTCAATGCTCCGATGGCAAATTGCAAATCTCTTACCCCACCCCACTCCACCTATAACGTTGGTGCTTCTCCAGCAAGTTTCTCTCACAGTAAATTTTATTTCAACGAAGTTTACTCTTGAATCGTTCGCAACAACAAATAAGTCCACCGCCAAGCATCGAGAAGAAACCAAATTGCCACGAAATTGACGATAGGCCAAGCGCCTTTTCACATCGTGGAACTTCCACCTCAACCAGTCATTATTACATACGGATATAAGTGGGTGCACAACTCTGCTTTTGTTGATATGAAAATAAGATGATTTCAGCTAGTCTCATACGATACGTTAAAAGAGGGAGATTGTTCTTGGTTTAGTGTTATAGGCGTACATCTCGTTGGGGCGGCTGCTGAAGCCGAGTGTATACATAGAAACGTGTTTGTGGCACAAGCGGAGTTGATAGGTTCAGTCTATTCTTGTCACATACATTTTAACAAACAGGAAATACCATGGGTAAAGTCGCGATGAGTTTCACTCGTAAAGTAAGTTCTTTAGTCAAACTGAACAAAATCTGTTAAGATAGTTTTTATTTTGCGACAAGAACACCAGGAAAAAATGAAGATTTTGTGCACTTACGGAATCGAGGGAAGGGACGCTTTCACAAGCCAGCAAGGCGAACTGGCGCTTTACAACGCGAGGTGCACTGAAAGACTTACGTGTTAAGAGCGACACATACCCAGTGGCCGATACGTAGCGACCCACGCCGGCTTTAAACAGGTTCAGTGAAGAGTGGCACATGCCCCTGCAGTGTCACATAGTGACCCAAGTTAGACCAACGCTTGATTTCGAACAGGGTTCCTTAAGCACAGCAGCCCAATGTTCTGCCTATTATAGACCATAGACTAGCCAGTTACCGAAGTTGGCGGGAAGACTGCTCGTGAAGCAACCTAAGAATGCTAATCGCATCAAAAGAAAACAAATATCTGGATAGCCGAATGTGCGGATGTTACTAAACGAACCGCCAGGCAGCCTAACCGGTCACTCCGGTTATCCGGTTTTCGAATTCGAATAATCGGTGAATCGAATTACCCGATAGCCGGTTTTGCTGCGCTAGTCCTGATATGTGTTAGATACCAATGCAGCTGCAACATATTGAATGTTCTGGCTGTGACAAGCAAACAAAAAGCTAGTTTTGTAAACGCCACCAGCTCTTCAGCCTCGACTTCATTCCACAACCTGTTCAAACAATTATGTAGTGTAAGATGTGTTTCTTGAATTTATATATTATTCATTAGCAATTGACCCAACAGAATAATGGCTATTCAAGGCTCACAATAAAGAACATTATATATATGAGTTACTTAATACGATTGTCACAAGTATAAATCACAATACATCTGCAGGCTTGTAGCGACGCCTGACACCGGCAAAAGATGCCGAGAGCGAGTGGGCGCTATACTAATCCTGGTACAACCAAATTAGGAAGGCCCACTAAGCTTCAACAAAGACGCTCTCTCACCAGAACAGCAATTGGCCTCCTTGGTGCAGTATTCGGCCACGCCCTCCCTCATGATTCCTACAATTAACCCATGTCCGTCAGTCCCCAGCAGCTGCGGAGCACCTGACCAAGGCGGCAGTGGAACCTGTAATGCAGCAAGGGTGCTAAGAATCTCTGGACCCAGACAGGCCGCCATTGGAAACTGATCCTGGCAACCTTTAACAGCAGAACTCTGTCCAGTGAGGCTAGCTTAGCAGGACTCTTTGAGGAACTATCAGATATTGTTTGGGATATCATTGGCCTTAGTGAGGTTAGAAGAACTGGTGAGGTTAATACAGCGCTGACTAACGGCCATGTCCTCTGCTATAGAGGTCCCCCGGATAAGAAGCAATGCAGGGTAGGATTCCTAATGATAAGGACTTAGCGGGCAACATTGGCGAATTCTACAGCATTAATGAGAGGGCAGCAGTAGTCGTAAACAAACTTAATAAAAGGTATAGATTAAAGATAGTTCAAGTCTACGCTCCAACATCCAGTCACGATGTTGATGAAGTAGATAAGTTTTATGAAGATGTTGAATTAGCGATGCGAAAAGTGCAAACTCAGTGTACTGTAGTAATGGGCGACTTCAATGCAAAAGTGCGGAAAAAGCAGGCTGGTGAACAAGCAATTGGCGACTACGGCGTCGATTCTAGGAACGCTAGAGGAGAGATGCTGGTAAAATTCGCAGAAAGGAATAAGCTGAGAATAATGAATACCTTTTTCGAGAAGCGTAGCCACAGAAAGTGGACCTCGAAGAGCCCTAATGGTGAAACAAGAAATGAAATTGACTTCATACTTCCTGCCGATGCCCGCATAGTGCAGGATGTAGAAGTGATAGGTTGGGTAAAGTGCAGTGATCATAGGTTAGCGAGGGCTAGGATTCACCTCAATTTGAAGAGAGAAAGGGTAAAATTGGTCAAGAACAAACAGGTCAACCTAGAGGCAATAAAGGTAAAATCAAATAAATTCAGGCTGGTGCTTGCAAACAAATGTGTAGCCTTAGAACAGAAAGACGAAGATGACATAGAGGCAATGAATAAAATCGCAACTGTGCTGGCTTCAGTGGCAGCAATTGAAGTGGGAGGCAATGCACCAAGGCAACCAGTAGGCAAGCGCTCCAAGTAATAAAGGACCTAATAAAGAAACGACAAATAATACAAGTGTGCAACTCAAAAAAAAGATACATAGAGATAAGAAAATAGATAGAGATGAGATAGATAGATAGAACAGATAGAATAGGCAACGAACCAAGGCAACCAGTAGGCAAGCTCTCCCAAGTAACAAAGGACCTAATAAAGAAACAACAAAGAATGAAAGTGTCCAACTCAAGAGATAAGATAGAACTCGCGGAGCTGTCAAAACTGATTAAGAAGGCGAAAATAAGTGATATTCGAAATTATAACGTGAGAAAGACTGAAGAAGACGTAAGAAATGAACGCAGTCTGAAATCAATGAGAATGTATTTGGCATAGGACAAACCAAGATGTATAAGCAGGGTAATATCATCAGCAATCTCGAAGGTATAATAAAAGCAGCGGAGGAATTCTGTACTGACCTGTAGAGTACCCAGAGGACTCAGGATAACTTCATTGGAAACAGTAATGAAGAGGATACAGAAACTCCTCCTATAACTAGCGATGAGGTCAGAAGGGCCTTGCAAAACATGAAACCGGAAATTGGAAGAATGCAAACATTATACTAATCCACAAAAAGGGAAAAATTAAAGAAATGAAAAATTATAGGCCCATTAGCTTACTCCCAGTATTATACAAAATTTTCACCAAGATAATCTCCATTAGAATAAGGGCAACACTGGACTTTAGTCAACCAAAGGAGCAGGCAGGTTTCTGGAAGGGATACTCTACTATGGATCACATCCATGTCATCAATCAGGTAATCGAGAAATCCGCAGAGTACAAGCTCTGCCTCTATATGTGGCTTTCATAGAGAACGGAAAGGCATTTCATTCAGTAGAGATACTAGCAGCTATAAAGGAGTACAGAGTAAGTAATCAAGGAGTACAGACCGCTTACGTAAATATCCTGGAAAATATCTACAGAGATTCCACAGCTACTCTAATTCCATACAATAAAACTAGGAAGATACCTATAAAGAAAGGGGTGGGATAAGAACACACAATCTCTCCAATGCTATTCGCTGCGTGCATGGAAGAAATATTCAAGCTATTAAACTGGTAAAGCTTAGGATTAAGGATCGACGGCGAATAGCTCGGCAACCTTCGGTTTGCCGATGACATTGTTCTATCCAGAAACACTGCAGACGAGTTACAACAAATGATTGAGGACCTTAACAGAGAGAGTGCAAGAGTGGGGTTGAAGATTAATAAGCAGAAGACTAAGATAATGAGGAATAACCGGGAAAGGAACAAGAGTTCAGAATCGCCAGTCAGCCTCTAGAGTCTGCAAAAGAGTAAGTTTACCTAGGTCAATTAATCACAGGGAACCCTGATCGTGAGAAGGAAATGCATAGAAGAATAAAAATGGGATGGATCGCATACGGCAGAGATTGGCAGCTCCTGACTGGAAGCTTATCATTATCATTGAAAAGGAAGGTGTATAATCAGTGCATTTTAGCGGTGCTGTCACATGGGGCAGAGACTTGGAGACTGACAAAGAAACTTGAGAACAAGTTAAGGACCGCATGAAAGAGATGGATCGAAGAATTCTAGGCATAACGTTAAGATACAGAAAGAGAGCGGTTTGGATCAGAGAGCAAACTGGTATAGCCGATATTCTAATTGACAATAAGAGAACAAAATCGCGCTGGGCAGGTCATGTAATGCGTAGGTTAGATAACCGTTGGACCATTAGGGTTACAGAATAGGTACCAAGAGAAGGGAAGCGCAGACGAGGACGGCAGAAGACTAACTAGGTGGTGCGGTGAAATTAGGAAATTCGCGCGTGCTTGTTGGAATCGGTTGGCGCAGGACAGGGGTAAATGGAGATCGCAGGGAAAGGCCTTCGTCCTGCAGTCGACTTAAAATAGGCTGATGATGATGGTGAATAGCTTCAAAACACTTCATTGACACAGTTAACAAGCTTGTTTTGAGCGTGCATGGTTTCGAAAATAGTTTGCGCAGAAAGAACGTTATCTAGCACAGATTTACACATATTATCTCTAAATAAAGAGCGCAACTGTAGGTAAAGTTCCTGCTTTTTTCTTACCTCCTTATCATGCCTATAAACAGGTAAACATAAACTATAGAAGAACATTTTAGTGGTGGCTTTTTCGTGCTTATAAATTCCTATTTCGATGCTCATGCCAATATTAGATTTTTAGAGCCTAAAAAAGCCTTTTCCGTGTTTTACCTTAGCCTAATTTCGTCTACGATGTCGTAACCTGCCGGAGAACTTGGATGAAGGTAGCTCATTATTAACAGAAACACATTACCTCTGTAAAGGCTGTTATTAACAGCTCTGCAGCAGACGGCAGCATCGCTGTGAAATGGACTCAAACTGATCTACGCGACGATACACTTGAAGTGAGCGCGTAGTTGCACGCTCACTTCACGTTTTTAGCCGACATCATCGACAAACTTGAATTCTCAGGCGCTACTCTGATCCTGAGTGTGGGGCTCATTTTGAACGTTCAGGAAAGGTTTGCCATCATCCCCAATGCACCTATTACTGAGAGTTAGTTCGAAACTTGGCTGTTTTGTTCTGAGAGGACTGTCACATGTTCTGACCAGTGAGAGAGCGTAAACTTTATTTTCAAATCAATGAGATTCGAGTCCGGCGTCTCTTTAGTGGGTCTGGGCACCCGCCGCGGACGCGGTTCCGATACTTTGTCTCGAAGCGGCTTCCTCGGCTCGCTAGACGGCCCAGAGTTGTGCGGTCAGGGTCGAGCTGCAGCAGTGCGGTATTCCAGCGCGAGCGGAGGCCGGCGGTGGAAGAGACGAAGGGGTCGGCACTGATGACTTGTTCGTTAACTCCTGGCACTCCCATAAGATGTGATTAAGTGTGGCAACCTGGCTACACGATGTGCATCTGTTTGTAGTGTAGATGTCTGGATGCATGACGTGCATGTGTCTGGAGTTTCTGTAAGTATCCATGTGTAATTGTTTGAAGTGTACTGCTTGCAACGTGTCTAACCTAGCGTGTGAACTTTCTGCAGTTACCGAGGGAACTTGGTTATCGAACGTTCCGAAGTACGAGTATGTGCCGCTAACTTCGCTGTATGTTGAGCGTTCTTTTTCTGCACACAAACTAATACCAGGGTACTTGCTTGACCACTTTCACAACTTTCTCCTTGTGTCTCGTCACATTAGATTTCAAGATAAATCTTTTTTAACCCTCGCAACTTGCCTCTCATTTCGTTTTGTCGAGAAAATAAAAATAATTTCACAACGGGTTTAGCGGGCTATTTTTTTTAGAAAATCATATTTTATCCTCAGATGCGCAATGTAAGTTCTCATTTACTGATCATATACATGCCTTCAGAATTTAGCGCCTATATATGCCTTAAGTGACCAGCTGTAGCGCCTGCTGCAGGCGCCTAAAACAGCATTTGAGTTTCTGAACGTCTGGTCACTCATGAGGAAGCGAAGCCCTGTTCTCAAACTTGTTTATGTGGTTCTCAGATATACTTAAAATGCCGTGTATTTAAAGGTTGCACAGAAATCGTAAAATCGGGGAAATAACGCGCGTCTCGTGATCACGAAATTGCTAGATTTGTGTGATAAGTTGCCAGGTGCTGAAGAATTCATCCAAGCTCAAAGTCACTGACGATAACAAACTTCTCGAATTGTGTCGGCGCTATCCATAAATAGATGTATGGGACTGCGACCAAGTCATTTCGCACTTGTGGTTCTTCTGTACGGATAAGCTTTCACCATGCGCTTACTGATCATGTGCATTACAACTGGGATCAGCTTGTCAAATCATCCGGGCGCGCACTGGGCGTTTCCGCTTGATGTCCGACTCGAAACGCCATGTGAAACCTTGGTCCCTAAAATATTAATCTGCAGTTTCCCAACATTATCGTAAGAAGTTTGCTGAACAAGCTTATTAACTTCGCCCTCACTACGTATCACTTCCCTCATATACAAGGTGTATTTTCTTTAGCTGCGCCAAATTTTGAAAAATTGCCAGTGGCAGATATCACAATTCTAACCCTTAAGCTAAATTACTCGAGGAGGCTGCCGTTACTACTACGAAAAATCAAAATGGGCAATCGAATGTTCCGCATAATTAAGCTAATGAACTTTTAAATGAAATAATTTAGGATACATGAATGGTAGCCGGTGAGTTCGCAAGGTGTATCTTCTTGGAACGAATTCTCAGGACTACACCACATTCAATATATTAATTTTCAAGTTGTCCGACGGAATGAATTGACGTTCCAGTTACTTTTGTCCTTCAATGCATAAAACAGCGCTTTCTCAATGAGTGCGTAAGTTGAACGGTGCGTTTTTACCGTAAGTTTGACGCCGAATATCTCGAAACCGTTGGCATTCTCAGGAATTGCTTAAAGTGTATGTGCCTTGTGGTCACTGTGATGTGTGTCACTAGCTACACTTCGTAGATTGAGATATGTGCCATAAAGTAAATAATAAAACAGTTATTCCTTGTAATTATGGTAAATATATAATTAGGTATTTTGGTATCCCGTGTAAGTAATGCAGTTGCCGCCTCATCGATTAATTTAGCTCAAGGGTTAGAATTGTACTACTTGGCACAGGCAATTTTTTTTCTTGCACTTTGGCGTACCTAAAAAATGATATTGTTTATGATAGGCGTGACCGAGACATGCGTAGACGATTATATACAAGATGCGGAAATAACACCCTCTGATTTTAACGTGGTCAGATTAGACAGTAAACAATGCCGAGGGGGTGGTGTAGATGTTTTCATAGAGTCTGATTTTAGTTATCTTGTGATACAAGCACCAGCTGAACTGTGCTTGGTGCAAGGTTTATCCTTGAAGAGAAATGTATCAAAATCAGTGCCTTTTGCGGTCCTTCAGGTTCGGCCCTTCAGCTCGTATATAGTCTGAATACGTTCTTGGGCGCGCGCCTCTTCAGAGCTACTGCTCACGGGGAGATTCTAATGCCTCAAGTATATATCTCGTGGCCACCACTAGCTTCGACTGGTCATCATGACGTTCGCATATCGAGGGAGCTTCTTGGGCTTTCAAAGTCTGGCGTTCTTAAGCATGTAGTACAGAAGCCAACCCGTGGTCAGGCATTTCTAGATCTATTTTTTTCTCAGCCCACGCTTATTCATAGATGGCGGTTTTTGAGGTATAGTGTTCGGCGATTGAAACGCGATACTTGGACGGCGTAGCGGCGGGTGCTTATTGCGCTGGACGATCGCAGGGGGATCAAATGCAGTCACAATGTGTCGCGAGGTCTCACGCCTTCATCGTATATACCGGCCCGAGGTGCCAGGTGTCGTGCGTAAGCGCTGACGTGAGCTCTAACGCAAACATGCCGTATTGTTCCTTTCAGCTCTGTCCTTTCATCGCCTTTATTCCGTTGTGATCAGTCCTTCGTTACCCAGCTGTTGTCATCGTTTCGCCGTCTTTATATTATTCTCGTCCCTTCGTTGTCATTTCGTCGCCATCATATACCGTCGTCATCACGCAGCCGTAATCGTGCTGTCATCATTGTGATCGTGCCACCGTTATTATGCCATCGTCGTCGTTGCGTCATCGTCGCACAGTCGCCGTCATGCCGTCATGGTCGTTCAATCGTGGTCATTCTTTCGGATTCATTACGGTGTCGTCACCTTCCGGGCACGAAGAGAACTGATCTTCGTGTTTCATATTGCATCCATCCCGGTTAGCTTCCGCAACGCTATATCTGATATCTTTATATAGTTCCGACACACTCTTGACTATTAGGAACTGACGAGGCTACATTTATTTGTCCCTTGATGCGATATATTTCTTTTAATACTGTGACACAGGCGGTTAAATGTATGGAATAGTGACAGGCTTTTTACGAACATAAGAAAGCGTAGTCTTGTTCAGCGAAGCAAGCGATTGACCCACATTACTTGGCAACTACACGTTTGGGAATAGTTATAACCCCCTGATCTCAGCCTTTCAACTTCGTGGGTGAAGTTTTCCTGTATAGTGTGCTCAGGTGGTTTGAATAGTGCTGAGCGAAGACGCGATTACGATGAACTCATTCGTGACAGTTTTTGTGCGGCGGGAGCCCGATTTTAGCAGCGGCTAGCAGAATATGTCCAACACCCGTGTTCTTTCATAATTCTAAACTTAACATCCCCAACGCTGCAACTCGCATTAGCCGACAATTCACGAGGGAAACTTGGACCGATGCCACTTTGATAAACCACCAACCACACTGCGTTTACAAACCGACCTATGAGTAACTACTAATAAATCACCAACAAACCTGATCGTTACGAAGTTTCTTTCTTCGTGTTCTACTTTGTCTTCGTTACGCTGCTATACAAATATACAAATAAATGTTTAGTTTCGTATTCCTATTCAAGTAGTGAACACAAATGAAAGCGGAAGAAAAAAAGCAACTTGCCGTCTAGGTGGGAACGGGACATACAGCCACCGCGTAATGCATGGGAATAGCCGGATGCCACCGAGGAGGGGAAATACCAGACCCAAAGCTACACTGCCCTGGAAAGCGGAGTTGCTGAGTGCGGTTTACGGCTCTATCGTCGAGGTGCTGCACTCTATTCGTTCGCCTGCAGCAACTCGAATTGACATCCGATCTTCACGGAAAAAAATGGTCGTTTCCTAAAACCCACCCATATCACATTCCACAATCGTTTAGCATGTTTCATCGTTACTTCCGCATTGCATAGTCCCCTCTTCTTTACTGCTATTATGTGCACAAATTTGATTTACCATGTATTGTACTTTTTTTCTTTTTCATCTGGTTGCGAATGCACTGTTGGGATTTTTCGTGCCCCCCCTTGCGCAATGCCCTACGGGCCTGTAAGGTACTTCAAATAAATAAATAAACAAATCGTACATTGCTGCGACATCACACTAGAGAAGGACAACTATATATATATAGCTCGAGAGATCTTGATTTATACTCAAGGCCTTTCAGCAAGTTTATTCACGTATCATTATAGTATTGCAGAAAGGAACCGCAAGGAGCGTCAGCTTCTAGGAAAAGAGAAAGAAAAACGAATACAGAAAGGTGACGGCAGTACGTTGTTTATTTATACACACGATGGTGAGATATATACACGCGTTGGTGAGCTAGTTCGAAGGTGCTTTGTTCACTACGCTCTCGCGTGCGCCTGAATTCACCCCTTGATCTTCCAAGTGGCAGCGCTCTTGGAGGCTGCTAACCTTCGCAGCGGCGGACATGCACAAAAACCAGCGCAAGCGCGAAAGAAAGCACACCGTGCACGACACAGCGCTCATGTCAAGCCTTTTTATTTTTCTTTCTTTTTTTTTGTTCTTGGGCCGGTTTTTTTGCTTCCGCAACCATGAACGTAATGAGACAAGCCCAACTTGCAGGCTTCCAACTTTTTTCAATACTGGGCTGTGTGATTGGCCGCGCTAGGCGGGCCTTAAACCTAGAGCTTGCCGTCACGAGCTTCCGCACCGACACGAGGCAGCTATAGATACTGCACACACGTGCAACCAGCCGCGCCTTCCACCGGCGTCCACTCGTGTAGCGCAAATTAACGGCGCCGATGCCATGAGGACCACCGTGCTAGGATCTGGGCGCACGTGCGAACGTTCTCAAGGTGACGCAGATTTCTCGAGGGAAGCGTGTGCACCGGCTGGCAGATTCCTCGGGCCCGGTGGCGCCTTTGGCGGCACAGCGCGCCGACAGCGTTCGAGTCCGCCTCGAAGTGCGGGCACTGCACCTGAGCGACACCAGCCCGAGCCGCGTACGGCGGGGCTAGAAAATGAGCGACCCGCCAGCAGCGAAGGAAATCGCCGAGGTAGCGCCGCCTTCGGAGGCCAGCGAAGGTAGGAGCAGCACGTTTACCCTCGCGATGCACGCAGCGTGCTCCGAGCGCGCTCGAAAATGTCGTGTGCTTCAGCCCTAGAAACTGCTTCCGTCACTTTCCATCGCGATTCCAACGCTCGCGGCCAAGCGCAGTTGAACGTAGCCGTTTTGAATCGAGCCGTTTGATTGGTCAATTGTAAATGGGTAATTACTTGAACTAAAGCAACTTTCTAAGTGTTCATACAAGTGTTTATATTTCCATCGGCTGTAATCCGCTCCGGAAGGACAATGGAACGGGACGCGTCAATACGGCGCCAACGTGTTCACGAGAACGCTTGCCTTCAACGCCCTGGAAGAAGATGGGTCGTCTTGTCAACACGTTGGTAGCGGACAGAGGCGTCCCTTTCCCTTGTTATCCCGCATTTCCTGTTCAAGTATCCGTCTTGCTAATAACAGTTATGGTAGCTCGGATCCCTCAGATATCCACAGGAGCGCATAGGCACATCAGCACAAACATCATGCTGTTAGTAGTGAAGGGCACAACAACCACAACAAGGGTGTACAACTGGCTGCCAGGAGCGTGGGTGGCCAACAAATCAAATGCTTGACTCCTTCTTCCTGTAAACTGTACGAATGGGGGCAATTACGCTACGTGAGATATGTTGCACCCCAGTGAAGCGATCGATGATCGCCAGAAGAACGCAGATCACATGACCTCACTGATGAGTGATACATTGTGGCGAAAAAAAGCCTATCGTCCAATTCAGGTGCTATGTAGTATCATAACTTTAAAGATCACGTTAGGTTTAGAAATTGTTCTCGTTTTCACATTCATGCAGGGCAGCATGCTGCGAGAAAGGGCTGATAGGTTTTGTCTGGACGGGCTGCAAGCCAAAGCTCGTATGTGAATTTACGTCCGTCAAGTAACAACGTAAGCAATGCAGCTTAAGGAATCATAACAATGCGGCTTAAGGAATCATAAGAAAAAAATGAGTACCATGCATGACTGCGACGTTGCGCAACCGACGGAACTGAGTGGAAACGAAATGCATCTAGCGCGGTAACTGTCATGAAATATGCTGTGGCACCATGATCATGCTGCCTGCCGGGGATGCTTACGACGTCATCTCAACAGTTGGCCGGGTGGCCTGGGGCCGAACCTTATAATGGTTCGCTTGGGGAACCATTCCTTTGGCCTCACCTGATTGGCCAATATTTTGATTACGTCACAGGTCGTCAGAGGCAACGGGACGGTATCGCAATTTTCGAATACGTCACGCATCTTTCAATCATCTTCAAAGTGAACCGGTCGTAGGAACCGACGAAGGGGTAGTACGCTTTGGGTTCCGTTGCTGTGGCTTGGCTATTGGCTTGTGACCCTGGCCGCGCGCGCCGGTCGTGCGCCCCCGGAGACACGCGGGCGTCGCGCGCGCATGCGTGCGTTGGTTGCTTCGGAGGCTATTACTTGCCTTCGTCGTCTGTTTGGCGTTGCTCTTTCGGTGTCGACCACGGCTGGAAATGCGATACGCTTTCGAAGAAGTCCGAGTGCGGCCCGGGCACGAGTCAATAATCGCTTACTTATCCCGATCCCGGACTCGCGCAGTGTTATACCCAGCGTTACATACCCATTGACCCAAATTGGCGTCAAAAAGCTTAATTGAAGAGCGGCACATACCTAATAATGACCTTGGAAAAAAAGAGGAAACTCCAGCGAGGTAACCTGGTGTGTCTGGGTGGAGCTGCGGTCCCAGACAAAGTGTCGTCACTACTTCGGAAAGGCCCGAAATTTTGCTTCGAACCAGCATTGGAACCCCATGAATGGCTAGCCACGAATCGCCAAATGTCAAGGAAAGCAGGTCCGGAAGACGAGGAAAGGTGCCTATTGGACGGCGTCGACAGCTTGGCAAAATCAATGAACAAGACTGTTTACAAGAAAGACCCAACAAGCTTTGTTTACGACTTCTTCGTAAGGAATGGCCTCCAGCTCATTGAATCTGACAAAGAAGGTGGATTCGTCGTTCAGCCCTCCGGACTCTTCAACGAAAAAGCAACTGCAGCTGTGCCCAAGAACTTTAAAAAGGTACCCGTGAAGCGTTCTCGCGTAAAGCAAGCCGCAATCTCGTCATGCGATAACCTAGAGCTAGCAAAACTGTCTCATGTTGTTAACAACAGCAAGAACGATAGCCTGTCTGTGTTTTTTTCCGCTAAAACGCCTTCAGAGCCATTGTTAGCGAGAAAGGCACATCGCAACACGAAATTAGTATCTTTCTGCAGAAGCATTTGAACATGTTGCATATTGATGATCCTTTTGCCACGAAGAATTCGGAGGATGTTTTCTCGCTTCTGCAGACAGTTGACTCAATCGGATTTGGGTTCTCAGTTTATGTAGAAGATTTATTCTGCTCCATACCTCACCAGCCACTTTTTGAATCGGTGCGTAGCTGCATTGAAGCTAACGATGTCATTGGTTTCCAAAACTCAGCAGGCATTTCGGTAGACAGTTTCCTGGCTCTTCTAGAATACTATCTCAGTGCCACTTTTATCACCTTTGACTACCAAACCTTTTTGCAGCGACAGGGAGTGTGCATTGGGTAGCACCAGTTTTATGCAATATCTTGTTATAGAGTATTGACCGCACCGTGTATGGTGTACTTGACAAAGACAATGTAGCACACGTTTTCAGGTACGTTTACGATTTTCTTGTGCTGCTGAAAGTACGAAATGATTGTATGTATGACGATGCCATAGCACACACTTTAAATCTATTTGAGAATAATGCCTTTGGTCTAGCCTTTACACATGAGCTCCCTGTCAATAACACTCTGCAGTTCCTTGACCTCAAACTTACCTTTGGAAAAGAGCACGTTTGTAGCTGTTTCTGCCCTCGCACACAAAAACAATTATTACCATATGATTCAGCTCACTCTAAAATCACCAAAACGGCCATTGCTAAACAGATTATTGAGCAGTCTTTGAAGAAGTCATGTACGCATGCCATGCAGCTAGGCTAGCTTCGACATGCAAATTTCCAGGCTGAAAGAGGCTGGCTTCCCTGATGTGGTTCTGCTGGCAGTGGTTGAAACGCTCGAAAAGAGGCTAAAAGCGCCCCAAAAAGTAAACTCTGATGTTGCCAACAAAGCTTCAAAGCCAGTTGTAATTCCATATATTCACAGAACTGCACATAATCTGAAGAAGATAGCAACCAAGCATGGTGTCCCACTCGTTTTCTCGGCTCCCTGCAAGCTGAGTCGCCTTTGCGAACGCATTGGGAGACTTCACGCCAGAAAGAAGCAAGGTGGCTGCGGCGTGAAACACAAGAACCCCTATTTAGATTGCCAAGTTGGCGTTGTTTATCAGATTCCCCTGACATGCGGCAAGACCTACATAGGCCAGACGGGCCGATGTTTGAACGTGCGAATCCTAGAGCACGAAAGATCAATTATAAACCGGGAGCAACGTCATTTAGCCATGCACTGCTTAGAACATATATGCAGGCCTCTGCTCAACCAAGTTTAGATCCTGCGCAAGCGCAGTAATGAAAAAGCACGTGAACTTCTTGAGTCATATTATATAAAAAAGAAGGGACAAGCATGCATCAGTGTCACATCAGTCATACTTTACAATAGGGAGGCACGTTTTCTTGATAGTATGTTTAGGTGAGCCACGCCTTTGTTTTTTTCTGATTTTGGGTTGTTCTTCTGTTATGCTGCTGATACCCTGATGCGCCTGCGCTGGTATGGTCTGATATATGTGTTTTTTCTGGAATAAACATCAGTTGTTAGTTTGCGCCTGTCCTGTCTTCTTACATGTGATTGTCTAGAAAGCGACACCAATGTTTCCTATTACTTAGATTTAGGTGCACGTTAAAGGACCACAGGCGGTCGAAATTTCCGGAGTCCTCCACTACGGCGTGCCTCATAATCAGAAAGTGGTATGGGCACGTAAAACCCTATAATTCATTAAACTGATACACACATCGTTCGCAACAGCAAATAAGTCCCCCCGCAAAGCATCGAGAAGAAACCAAATTGCCACAAATTTGACAATTTCCTGCATGTATAGGCTAAGCGCCTTTTTGACATCGTGGAACTTCCACCTCACACAGTCATTTTTATATACGGAAATAAGTGGGTGCACAACTCTGCTTTTGTTGATATGAAAATAAGATGATTTCAGCTAGTCTCATACGATACGTTAAGAAAGGGAGACTGTTCGCGGAAAACTACTAGTGTAAGCGAATGTAATGCTAGAACTGCTGCAGGAGCTGGGTATCTAAATAGAAACCTGTTTGTGGCACAAAAGGGGTTGGTAGGTTCAGTCTACTCTTTTCAATTATAATTTAAAAAACAGGAACTGTCATGGCTGTAGTCGAAATGAATTTCACTGGCAAAGTAAGTTCTTTAGTTAAATTCGATAAAATCGCTTAGGATAATTCTTATTTTGCGAAAAGAAGAGCAGAAAAAATGCAGATTTTGTGCACTTAGGGAATCAATGGAAGGGACGCTTTCACAAGCCAGCAAGGCGAACTGGCACATTTCAACGCGAGGCGCACTGAAAGACGTCTGTAAGCTCCAGTTACAAACGTGTCACTCAGCCGCCATGATGGATCTTGCCGAGCACGCGGAAGGTGTATTAATCCGAAAGCGTTATATATGTCCGATGAGGAAGAAAAGCCGGCGTTGTCCGCAGTGAGTGGTAACAAAGATAATCATCACCAGTGTCGTCATCCGCGTCTTAGATTAGAGCATGGTGGAATAAAGTGGATGAGGTTGGATTAAGGTTGATCCAAAGAGTAAGGTGGATTTAGGTTGGTACAAATTAGAACAAGGTGGATTAAGATTGGTACAAATTAAAGCGAAGTGGATTAACGCGCATTAATCTTGATTAAGGTTGATACAAATTAGAGAAGGCGGATTAAAGTGTAATAATGTTGGTACAAACTAGAGTAAGGTGGATTAAGGTTGGTGCAGACAAAGCAAGGCAGATTAAAGTGGTATAAGGTGGATTAGGGTGATATAAACTAGAGCAAGGTGGATTAATGTTGATACAAATTAAAGCGAGGTGGATTAAGGTTGGTATAAATTAGAGAAAGGTGGATTAAGGTTGTACAAATTAGAGGAAGGCGGATTAACGTGGAATAATGTGGCTTACGGTTGATACAAATTAGAGCAAAGTGGATTAAGGTTGGCACACGTTTGAGTGAGGCGGATTAAGGTTGGTTCAAACTAGAGGAAGATGGATAATGGTCGGTACAAATTAAAGCAAGGCGGTTTAAAGTGGATTAAGGTTGGTACAAACTAGAGTAAGGTGGATTAAGGTTGGTAGAAATCAGAGCAAGGCGGATTAAAGTTGATACAAATTAAAGCACAGCTTAAGTAGAAATGTTTAGATGAATTGCATGCCGAAACAGTGTTAAAATTTAATAATTGGCTGCGTCGAAGGAGGTTTTTAAATGCTCCGATCGCAAATTGCAAATTTCTTACCCCACCCCACTCCACCTATAACGTTGGTGCTTCTCCAGCAGGTTTCTCTCACAGTAAATTTTATTTCAACGAAATTTACTCTTGATACGCAAAATATTCGCAACAACAAATAAGTCCACCGCCAAGCATCGAGAAGAAACCAAATTGCCACAAAATTGACGATAGGCCAAGTGCCTTTTCACACCGTTGAACTTCCACCTCAACCAGTCATTATTACATACGGAATTAAGTGGTGCGGTGCACAACTCTGCTTTTGTTGATATGAAAATAAGATGATTTCAGCTAGTCTCATACGATACGTTAAGAGAGGGAGATTGTTCCTGGCCAAGTGTTATAAGCGTACGTCTCGCAAGGGCTGCTGCTGGAGCCGAGTAAATACATAGAAACGTGTTTGTGGCACAAGCGGAGTTGATGGGTTCAGTCTACTCTTGTCACAAAAATTTTACAAACAGGAAATACCATGGGTATAGTCGCGATGAGTTTCACTCGCAAAGTAAGTGCTTTAGTCTAACAGAACAAAATCGCCTAAGATAATTTTTATTTTCGAAAAGAACACCAGGAAAAAATGTAGATTTTGTACATTTACGGAATCGAGGGAAGGGACGCTTTCACAAGCCAGCAAGGCGAACTGGCGCTTTACAACGCGACGTGCACTGAACGACTTGCGTGTTAAGAGCGACACCTACCCAGTGGCACATACGTAGCGACCCACGCCGGCTTTAAACAGGTTCAGTGAAGAGTGGCACATGCCCCTGCAGTGTCACATAGTGACCCAAGTTAGACCAACGCTTCATTTCGTACAGGGTTCCTTAAGCACAGCAGCCCGATGTTCTGCCCATTATAGACCATAGACTAGCCAGTTACCGAAGTTGGCGGGAAGACTGCTCGTGAAGCAACCTAAGAATGCTAATCGCATCAAAAGAAAAAAAATATCCGGATTGTCGAATGTGCGGATGTTACTAAACGAACCGCCAGGCAGCCTAACCAGTCACTCCGGTTATCCGGTTTTCGAATTCGAATAATCGGTGAATCGAATTACCCGATAGCCGGTTTTGCTGCGCTAGTCCTGAGAAGTGTTAGATACCAATGCAGCTGCAACATATTGAATGTTCTGGCTGTGACAAGCAAACAAAAACCTAGTTTTGTAAACGCCACCAGCTCTCCAGCGTCGACTTCATTCCACAACATGTTCAAACAATTATGTAGTGTAAGATGTGTTTCTTGAATTTATATATTCTTCATTAGCAATTGACCCAACAAAATAATGGCTATTCAAGGCTCACAATAAAGAACATTATATATAGGAGTTAGTTAATACGATTGTCACAAGTATAAATCACAATACATCTGCAGGCTTGTAGCGACGCCTGACACCGGCAAAAGATGCCGAGAGCGAGTGGGGCTATACTAATCCTGGTACAACCAAATTAGGAAGGCCCACTAAGCTTCAACAAAGACACTCCCTCACCAGAACAGGAATTGGCCTCCTTGGTGCAGTATTCGGCCACGCCCTCCCTCATGATTCCTACAATTAACCCATGGCCGTCAGTCCCCAGCAGCTGCGGAGCACCTGACCAAGGCGGCAGTCACACCTGTAATGCAGCAAGGGTGCTAAGAATTTCTGGACCCAGACAGGCCGCCATTGGAAACTGACCCTGGCAACCTTTAACAGCAGAACTCTGTCCAGTGAGGCTAGTTTAGCAGGACTCTTTGAGGAACTATCAGATATTGTTTGGGATATCATTGGCCTTAGTGAGGTTAGAAGAACTGGTGAGGTTAATACAGTGCTGACTAACGGCCATGTCCTCTGCTATAGAGGTCCCCCAGATAAGAAGCAATGCAGGGTAGGATTCCAAAGGATAAGGACTTAGCGGGCAACATTGGCGAATTCTACAGCATTAATGAGAGGGCAGCAGTAGTCGTAAACAAACTTAATAAAAGGTATAGATTAGAGATAGTTCAAGTCTACGCTCCAACATCCAGTCATAATGTTGATGAAGTAGATAAGTTTTATGAAGATGTTGAATTAGCGATGCGAAAAGTGCAAACTCAGTATACTGTAGTAATGGGCGACTTCAATGCAAAAGAGCGGAAAAAGCAGGCTGGTGAACAAGCAATTGGCAACTACGGCGTCGATTCTAGGAACGCTAGAGGAGAGATGCTGGTAAAATTCGCAGAAAGGAATAAGCTGAGAATAATGAATACCTTTTTCGAGAAGCGTAGCAACAGAAAGTGGACCTGGAAGAGCCCTAATGGTGAAACAAGAAATGAAATTGATTTCTTACTTTCTGCCGATGCGAGCATAGTGCAGGATGTAGAAGTGATAGGTAGGGTAAAGTGCAGTGATCATAGGTTAGCGAGGGCTAGGATTCACCTCAATTTGAAGAGAGAAAGAGTAAAATTGGTCAAGAACAAACAGGTCAACCTAGAGGCAATAAGGGTAAAATCAGATAAATTCAGGCAAGTGCTTGCAAACAAATGTGTAGCCTTAGAACAAAAAGATGAAGATGACATAGAGGCAATGAATAAAATCGCAACTATGCTGGCTTCAGTGGCAGCAATTGAAGTGGGAGGCAATGCACCAAGGCAACCAGTAGGCAAGCTCTCCAAGTAACAAATGACCTAATAAAGAAACGACAAATAATTAAACTGTCCAACTCAAGAAATAGATACATAGAGATAGGATAGATCGATAGAACAGATAGAATAGGCAATGAACCAAGGCAACCACTAAGCAAGCTCTCCAAGTAAAAAAAGGACCTAATAAAGAAACTACAAAGAATGAAAGTGTCCAACTCAAGAGATAAGATAGAACTCGCGGAGCTGTCAAAACTGATCAAGAAGGCGAAAATAAGTGATATTCGAAATTATAACGTGAGAAAGACTGAAGAAGACGTAAGAAATGGGCGCAATCTGAAATCAATGAGAAGGTTTTTGGCATAGGACAAACCAAGATGTATGCACTGAAGGATAAGCAGGGTAATATCATCAGCAATCTCGAAGGTATAATAAACGCAGCGGAGGAATTCTGTACTGACCTGTACAGTACCCAGAGGACTCAGGATAACTTCATTCGAAACAGTAATGAACAGGATACAGAAACTCCTCCTATATCTAGCGATGAGGTCAGAAGGGCCTTACAAAACATGAAACGGGAAATTGGAAGAATGCAAACATTATACCAATCCACAAAAAGGGAAAAATTAAAGAAATGAAAAATTAGAGGCCCATTAGCTTACTCCCAGTATTATACAAAATTTTCACCAAGATAATCTCCATTAGAATAAGGGCAACACTGGACTTTAGTCAACCAAAGGAGCAGGCAGGTTTCAGGAAGGGATACTCTACTATGGATCCCATCCATGTCATCACTCAGGTAATCGAGAAATCCGCAGAGTACAAGCTCTGCCTCTATATGTGGCTTTCATAGAGAACGGAAAGGCATTTGATTCAGTAGAGATACTAGCAGTTATAAAGGAGCACAGAGTACGTAATCAAGGAGTACAGACCGCTTACGTAAATATCCTGCAAAATATCTACAGAGATTCCACAGCTACCTTCATTCCATACAAGAAAACTAGGAAGACACCTATAAAGAAAGGGGTCGGATAAGAAGACACAATCTCTCCAATGCTATTCGCTGCGTGCATGGAAGAAATATTCAAGCTATTAAACTGGGAAGGCTTAGGAGTAAGGATGGACGGCGAATAGCTCGGCAACCTTCGGAGGCCGATGACATTGTTCTATCCAGAAACACTGCAGACGAGTTACAACAAATGATTGAGGACCTTAACAGAGAGAGTGCAAGAGTGGGGTTGAAGATAAATATGCAGAAGACAAAGATAATGAGGAATAACCGGGAAAGGAACAAGAGTTCAGGATCGCCAGTCAGCCGCTAGAGTCTGCAAAGGAGTACGTTTACCTAGGTCAATTAATCACAGGGAACCCTGATCATGAGAAGGAAATGCATAGAAGAATAAAAATGGGCTGGATCGCATACGGCAGACATTGGCAGCTCCTGACTGGAAGCTTATTATTATCATTGAAATGATACACACTTGGAGACTGACAAAGAAGCTTGAGAACAAGTTAAGGACTGCACTAAAAGCGATGGAACAAAGAATTCTAGGCATAACGTTAAGATACAGAAAGAGAGCGGTTTGGATCAGAGAGCAAACTAGTATAACCGATATTCTAATTGACAATAAGAGAACAAAATCGCGCTGGGCAGGTCATGTAATGCGTAGGTTAGATAACCGTTGGACCATTAGGGGTTACAGAATGGGTACCAAGTGAAGGGAAGCGCAGTCGAGGACGGCAGAAGACGAACTAGGTGGTGCGGTGAAATTACGAAATTCGCGCGTGCTTGTTGGAATCGGTTGGCGCAGGACCGGGGTAAATGGAGATCGCAGGGAAAGGGCTTCGTCCTGCAGTCGACTTAAAATAGGCTGATGATGATGGAGAAATGCTTCAAAACACTTCATTGACACAGTTAACAAGCTTGTTTTGAGCGTGCATGGTTTCGAAAATAATTTGCGCGGAAAGAACGTTATTTAGCACAGATTTACACCTATTATCTCTAAAAAAAAGCGCAACTTTAGGTAAAGTTCCTACTTTTTTCTTACCTCCTTATCATGCCTATAAACAGGTAAACATAAACTATAGAAGACGTACATTTTAGTGGCAGCTTTCTCGTGCTTATAAATTCCAATTTTGATGCCCATGCCAATATTAGATTTTTGAGCCTAAAAAAGCCTTTTCCGTGTTTTACCTTAGCCTTATATCGTTTATAATGTTATAACCTGCCGGAGAGCTTCGATGAAGGTAGCTCATTATTAACAGAAACACATTACCTGTGTAAAGACTGTTATTAACAGCTCTGCCGCAGACGAGAGCATCGCTGTGAAATGGTCTCAAACTGCTCTACGCGACGATACACTTGAAGTGAACGCGTACTTGCACGCTCACTTCACGTTTTTAGCCGACATCATCGACAAACTTGAATTCTCAGGCGCTACTCTGATCCTGAGTGTGGGGCTCATTTTGAACGTTCGGGAAAGGTTCGCCATCAGCCCCAATGCACCTATTACTCAGAATTAGTTCGAAACTTGGGTGTTTTGTTCTGAGAGGACTGTCACATGTTCTGACCAGTGAGAGAGCGTAAACTTTATTTTCAAATCAATGAGATTCGAGTCCGGCGTCTCTTTAGTGGGTCTGGGCACCCGCCGCGGACAAGGTTCCGAGACCTTCTCTCGAAGCGGCATCCTCGGCTCGCTCCACGGCCCAGAGTTGTGCGGTCGGGTGCGAGCTGAGCAGTACGGTCTTCCAGCGCCAGCGGAGGCCGGCGGTGGAAGAGACGGAGGGGTCGGCACTGCCCGACTTGTTCGTTAACTCCTGACACTCCCATAACATGTGATTAAGTGGGGTGACCTCGCCGCACGATGTGCAGCTGTTTGTAGTGTACATGTCTGAATGCATGGCGTGCATGAGTCTGGGGTTTCTGTAAGAATCCGTTTGTAATTGTTTGAAGTGTACTGCTTGCGACCTGTCTAACCTAGCGTGTGAACTTTCTGCAGTTACCGAGGGAACTTGGTTATCGAACGTTCCGAAGTACGAGTATGTGCCGCTAACTTCGCTGTATGTTGAGCGTTCTTTTTCTGCACACAAACTAATACCAGGGTACTTCAATAGGCTATCAGAGGACCCTGCTAATATTCAGTGGAAAAAAAAAGAAGGCACAACACGAACCACAACAATCTTGAGGTGGTGCTTGCTTGTCACCGCTTTCACAACTTTCCCCTGGTGTCTCGTCACACTAGATTTCAAGATAAATCTTTCTTAAACTTGCCTCTCATTTCGTTTTGTCGAGAAAATAAAAATAATTTCACAACGGGTTTAGTGGGCTATTTTTTTTAGAAAATCATATTTTATCCTCAGATGCGCAATTTAAGTTCTCATTTACTGATCATATACATGCCTTCAGAATTTAGCGCCTGTATATGCCTTAAGTGACCAGCTGTAGCGCCTGCTGTAGGCGCCTTAAACAGCATTTGAGTTTCTGAACGTCTGGTCTCATGAGGAAGCGAAGCCCTGTTCTCAAACTTGTTTATGTGGTTCTCAGGTATACATTTAATGCCGTGTATTTAAAGGTTGCACAGAAATGGTAAAACCGGGGAAATAACGCGGGTCTCGTGATCACAAAACTGCCAGATTTGTGTGATAAGTTGCCAGGTGCTGAAGAATTCATCCAAGCTCAAAATCGCTGACGATAGCAAACTTCTCGAATTGTGTCGGCGCTATCCATAAATAAATGTATGGGACTGCGACCACGTCATTTCGCACTTGTGGTTCTTCTGTACGGATAAGCTTTCACCATGCGCTTGCTGATCATGTGCATTACAACTGGGATCAGTCTACTACCAAGCTTGTGAAATCATCCTGGCGCGCATTAGACGTTTCCGATTGATGTCCGACACGAAACGCCAGGTGAAACCTTGGTCCCTAACATATTAATCTGCAGTTTCGCAACATTATCGTAAGAAATTTGCTGAACAAGCTTATTAACTTCGTGCTCACTTCGTATCACTTCCCTCATATACAAGGTGTATTTTCTTTAGCTGCACCAAAGTTTGGAAAATTGCCAGTGGCAGATATCACAATTTTAACCCTTAAGCTAAATTATTTAAGCTAAATCAAAATGCGCGATGGAATGTCCCGCATAATTAAGCTAATTAACTTTTAAATGAACTAATTTACGATAAATGAATGGTAGCCGGTAAGTTCGCAAGGCGTATCTTCTTGGAACGAATTCTCAGGACTACACCACATTCAATATATTAATTTTCAAGTTGTCCGACGGAATGAATTGACGTTGCAGTTGCTTTTGTCCTTCAATGCATAAAACAGCGCTTTCTCAATGAGTGCGTAAGTTGAACGGTGCGTTTTTACCGTAAGTTTGACGCCGAATATCTCGAAACCGTTGGCATTCTCAGAAATTGCTTAAAGTGTATGTGCCTTGTGGTCACTGTGATGTGTGTCACTAGCTACACTTCGTAGATTCAGATATGTGCCATAAAGTAAATAATAAAACAGTTATTTCTTGTAATTATGGTAAATATATAATTAGGTATTTTGGTATCTCGTGTAAGTAATGCAGTTGCCGCCTCATCGGGTAATTTAGCTCAAGGGTTAGAATTGTACTACTTGGCACAGGCAATTTCTTTCGTAATTTGGCGTAGCTAAAGAAATATTCTTTATGATAGGCGTGATCGAGACTTGTGTAGACGATTATATACAAGATGCGGAAATAACACCCCCTGAGTTTAACGTGGTCAGATTTGACAGTAAACACTGCTGAGGGGGTGGTGTAGATGTTTTCATAGAGTCTTACTTTAGTTACCTTGTGATACCCGCGGTGGTTGCTCAGTGGTTATGGTGCTGGGCTGCTGAGCACGAGGTCACGGGATCGAATCCCGGCCACGGCGGCCGCATTCCGATGGGGGCGAAATGCGAAAACACCCGTGTACTTAGATTTAGGTGCACGTTAAAGAACCCCAGGTGGTTGAAATTTCCGGAGTCCTCCACTACGGCGCGCCTCATAATCAGAAAGTGGTTTTGGCACGTAAAATCCCAAATATTATTATTTCATTAATAATGGTTCCTAATTAAATCATCCATCTCTAGGCTACCTAGACTGGCGGAGAGCCGCACCGATCCCTGAACCATGCAGTTGTTCTCTCTTGAGCTACGGAGCTCGCCATCCCGAGAACTACTCTAAACTGCATCGTCTAGCTGGCGTGCCTCATAATCAGAAAGTGGTTTTGGCACGTAAAACCCCATAGTTATTAATTAGTTACCTTGTGATACAAGCACCAGCTGAACTGTGCTTGGTGCAAGGTTTATCCTTGAAGAGAAATGTATCAAAATGAGTGCCTTTTACAGACCTTCCGGTTCGGCCCTTCAGCTCGTATATAGTCTGAATACGTTCTTGGGCGCGCGCCTCTTCAGAGCTACTGCTCACGGGGAGATTTTAATGCCTCAAGTATACATCTCATGGCCACCACTAGCTTCGACTGGTCATCATGGCGTTCGCATATCGAGGGGGCTTCCTGGGTTTTCAAAGTCCAGCGGTCTTAAACATGTAGTACAGAAGCCAACCCACGGTCAGGCATTTCTAGATCTATTTTTTCTCAGCCCACGCTTCTTCATAGATGGCGGTTTTTGAGGTATAGTGTTCGGCGATTGAAACGCGATACTTGGACGGCGTAGCGGCGGGTGCTTATTGCGCTGGACGATCGCTGGGGGACCAAATGCAGTCACAATGTGTCGCGAGGTCTCTCGCCTTCGTCGTATATACCCCAATTAATCAGCTCGATGTCCATAGCGCTCAGCGGGGCGCAAAAAGCGTCGGCAGCCACGCGCACCGAGTATCGCGTTTCAATCGTTAAACGTATTGCTAACCATCAAGTGGTTTCAGTTTGTTTCTCTTTCTGTACCTAAACCAAACATATCTTTCACCTCATTTCTCAATTTTAACTGCGCTGACGGCGCTTCCATTATTGAAACATTGAGTGACTCTTTCGATCGTTTTGTACTTAAATGAGCGTTGCTAATTGTTTAGATTGAAGCTTTTTTGCCTATTTTACCTAGTTTGGCGTGGCTGCTGGGTGCTGCTGCATCTGTCGGTATCTCGGCAGATATATTTGGGGATATACAGAAGGTGCTTTCTCTCACGATTGTCCGGTACCGGGCATAGCGCAAGCCGGCACCGGATCTAGTGCAGGCCGTGTTGCACCTCAGGGCGATCCCTCCGTTAGCAACCAGTTTTTTGCATTTGTAGGCGATCCCACTGCTAGCGACCTGTCTCTCGAAGCTCCACCGACATTACTGATTGGGTAGCGTGGCGTTGTCGGCGAGCTGCAGGCATCCGGTAGACCATGGCGACCGAGCAAGGGCGAGACGACGTTTTGCTACTGCGAAACTTGCACTGTTTATTCAAAGGTAGTTGAAAGAAAATAAGAAGAGCATGAATTATGAAGTATCACAAGTACATTTCGGAGCCCCTTAAATAGGCTCTCTACAATCGTGTGGGCGGGATCTTGTTTTCGTTGATGACACGTGACAGGCACAGAAAGAAGGCCCGTCCTCCTGCAATGCCAAGCACGGGAAGGAGAAGTCGATCCTCTTTTCGACGAATCCGGGGAGAGCGTCGGAGAGGTAGCGTCATCCCCACGCTACCTCTCCGGTAGCGTGGGGATGACGCAGCACCCACGGGCCCCGAACCAAGTTGAGAGGCGAAGGGGATTTCGATCCTCTTTTCGACGGATCCGAGGAGAGGGTCGGGTGAATGACATCTCTTCGACGAATCCGGGGAGAGCGTCGGGTGAGTGAGCTCTCTTCGACGAATCCAGGGAGAGCGTCGGGTGAGTGGCCTCTCCGGTAGCGTGGAGATGACGCAGCACCCACGGGCCCCGACCAGGAGAGGGGAAGTGGATGACGTAACACCCACGGGGCCCTTGGCGTCCGGCCATACCTAACAGACTCTCCGGCGGGGGAAGAAGCTCCCGACGTGTAGGGGCCAGCAGCCGCTGTACGAAGGATCGGCGTTTCGGTTCAGGATTCTCCGTAGAGGTCAAGAACCCTTCGTTCGTAGCAGATAGATTCCGGGGAGTGGTCATCCGTCTACTTGGCGCTCTTGTGACATTTCTCCCTAGTCCGGTCCGGTGAAGTTGGTCTTGCCATTTTACGTCTCCTGCGTGGGCAAGCAATCACCACAGAACAGTGCCGGACCCACAACCACAAAGCAGCGAGCACCAGGCCACTCTCCCCCAAGACACACCCGGCTTCTAACAAAAAAAAGCCGCTACACCTTTCCCATTTCCTACGCGCGTCCTCCCCCCCGCCTTCAACACTAAAAACAGCCATTTCTTGAAAGCGTTAGGACGTGGTTATTAAAATCAGTTAACAATCGGCTTCACTTCGGAAAACATATGAATGCACGAAAAAATGCCACGGAAACCCGGATGAGTATGAGGCTTTCGATACTCTAGGGGCAACGACTTAAACTGTCGGCATTGCCGTTAAGCTTACCCTTCTTGTAGCGAATATCGAAGGTGTACTGTTGAAGAGCCAAGCTAGCTTCTGCACCGCCCATACTACACTACACGAACCGCATGTTTCCAACCTATCGCAGTGGCGTACTTATCGCACGTATCGGTGCCACTGAACAGTCTGGCCATCTTCACAAGTACGTAATCACAAGCGCGCTAGCCTTGTGGTCACTATTCAGAACGCGTACTTGCGTCGTAGGCAAACCTTTCATTATGCCTACTCACGTTTCTTCCTTTAGACCCTACAGGGCACGTAGCTTAAACGAGCAGCAAAAATTGCGTAACTTACGCACTCCGCAGAACCCTTAACAAATTGCGTCTGCTAATAGACAGGTTTAGTTACACGTACGTAGAGGCTTTGCGTACGTAGAGCTTCTACGTGTGAGCAGTGCGCATGCGTAGAACGTAGCGGGCGCGCGCGCGTCTCACGGACGTAGGTGAGATTCAATTCCTTGCGTGCGTTTATTGCGCACGTAGACAGCTCGCGCGGGAGTTCCGCAAGATCACAAACAAGCGATAGGGGGCCGCGCGCGCGCAGACGGCTCGCATCGAAACACGGCGACAGGATTGAATTGGCTACCGCCATGTTCACATTTCCCGATAGATAGAGCTACGGGGTCCCTCTTGACGTGCGTCGCGTACGTGTAGCTATAAGCGTTTCAGATGGCGTGCAAGTAAGGTACGTAGGCTTTTCACGTTTGCGTACGTGAAGTCTCTACGTACGTGTAACTAAAGCTGTCTAATAATTCGTTCTACGCACGCTCACTAAAGAAGTCAGAATACGGCTGCCCTCAACACACACGAGCAACCCAGTCATACTTCTGCTTCCTTCCCTCCACACAGGACACGCGCTAATGGATCTAAGACCGCTTTTCGGTGCAAATCATCCACCCACCGAAAAATTACGCGGTTAACCTAAGACAATAAAAACGCATAAAACGAAGAAGGTTAACTAAAACACACACGCGTTACCATAGGCCTCTCAACGATAACCTTGACACTTAGGTTACTTACACACAAAAATGAAAGCCTATCTACTTATTAATGAACATCTCGCGATACTACATGTTTACAAAAAACCGCGTCTTTCAAATCTCGAGCTGCTCTAACAAAACATAAACAGAGCTCATACCGTACACATTGAAAGAAACTCTAGTCTCAAATCGCGAAATTTTCCAAATGTTCAAAAATAACACAAAACACTTAATTTCTACGGAAGCTCCCTTGGTCTCCCGTTTCAAACGTTTTTGACTGACTCATACTTTGAGCCGTACTCGAGGGGGTCGTGGACCGAAAGCTATTCTGGCTACGGAGGAACAACAAAAGGGCTGACTCACTATCAGCTCCCCCAAGACGTTAGAGTCCCCTGCCAGTTTGCGTCCTGGCGCCCCGCTTTCATCATGACCTCGACTGACCGCGTCGCTACTCCCCACCTGGTCTCGTCTTGCCACCTTGCGCTTCTTCGTACTGTACGCTGAGCTTTGAAAAGAACGACGGAACGACGAGGAATTTAACTGCCCCGTGTCCTTTTTCCGCGTCCATGCGGAACATGCTTCTCAGTCCCCTTTTGACCGGTGGCTCGAACGTGTTTGATGCGTCAACATCGTTCGTGACGACCGCACCTTTCTTTTCGCTGCGCCCTGCCTTTTCGCGCCAGTTGCCGTCTTTGGCTTCGCTACTTTAGCCATCGCATTCCGACCCTTACGGCGCTTCTTTCTGCGGCGCTTTCTCTTTGAATTCTCCTTCATGTCGCCTTCTGGCTTCGCTACTTTAGCCACCGCATTCCGATCCTTACGGCGCTTCTTTCTGCGGCGCTTTCTCTTTGAATGCTCCTTCATGTCGCCTTCTGGCGCCTCGTGCTGGCCGTTACACATCTCATCGGCCCGGATCGGTCTCTTGACCGCACAGTCTGAGTGATTATCAGTTAAATCGACTCTACCTTTGCCTCGACTGGCGGACAGCTCAACCAACTCTGGTACAATGCAGCAGGCTTTACTCGAGCTATGCAACTCGCACTCTTGCGAACTGCCCTTCACTGCATTGTCCAGCTCACGCTGTGCATTGACACACAGCCCGTCGGTCTCGAGCGCTGTCTCACACGCACAGTCCGAATGATTCCTACCCGCCGTGGTTGCTCAGTGGCTATGGTGTTGGGCTGCTGAGCACGAGGTCGCGGGATCGAATCCCGGCCACGGCGGCCGCATTTCAATGGGGGCGAAATGCGAAAACACCCGTGTGCTTAGATTTAGGTGCACGTTAAAGAACCCCAGGTGGTCAAAATTTCCGGAGTCCTCCACTACGGCGTGCCTCATAATCAGAAAGTGGTTTTGGCACGTAAAACCCCAAATATTATTATTATTATTAATGATTCCTAATTAAATCATCCATCTCTAGGCTACCTAGACTGGCGGAGAGCCGCACCGATCCCTGAACCATGCAGTTGTTCTCTCTTGAGCTACGGAGATCGCCATCCCGAGAACTACCCTAAACTGCATCGTCTAGCTGGCACCTCACTTCGGTACGCAGATCTGACTCGACATGGGTGCTCGCGTCTGTCAATTCCGCAGTATCCTGTACCTCGCTAACGACCTCGCTAATATGAGATGCGACGCACACGCGCGGTAACTGTGCCAATTTTTTCGCAGCTGGCCTAGCTGTCTCTACAGTCCTCTGTTGGCACAGCACCTCGTCGCTCTCACTCTGGCCTTTAAAGGCCTCTGTTGTCACTAAGGCATCGTTAGCAGCTAGCCCTTTCCGTTCGAGTATGACTGGGCCGCTAATCTCACAGGCAATACTTTTCTCGTCGGCTGTTGGCGAAAGTCTGCTAGATACATTCTCATTCTTTTGCTCTGTACTGCCTACAGAATTTTCAGACAGGCGTTGTCTTTGTTCCTTTAACTGTTGCAAATATTGTATCTGTTTGTCCAATGCCGCTACCTCTTTCTCGTGCTTTTTCCTACGTTCTTCTTCTTTTTCCTCAAGGCGCTTACGCTCTTTAATGCTCTCTAGGCATTCCGTCAGTTCTTCGTCGTCTGCCCCGGTCGCCTCGATCGCCTCAATGATCTCCGGCTTTCTCTTTGATTCGGCAATTGGGAGGCCCAACTCTTTGGCCAACCTTAACAATTCCGACTTCTTTATTGCCTTCAAGTTCATGGCTGCCCTTAGTGCTGCTAAACCTTCACTCTATACAACCTTGACGTATTCAAACTTCCGTCAGCGGTTTAAAAAATCACTGCTATGTATTTTCCGAAAATTACATAAAAGCCAAGTCATATCTCAGTGAAGAAAAGCCGCGCACTCACCATATGCAGTCATGATCCAGCCACCTTCTTTCCGAACGTTGTTGCCAGGACGAAGAGGCTACGATCTCGTAGTTGTCGTCCAAGTTGGGGTCTCCAGGATTCCGTATCCCAATCGCTGCCAGCCAGTTTGTTGCATCTCAGGGCGATCCCTCCGTTAGCAACCAGTTTGTTGCATTCGTAGGCGATCCCACTGCTAGCGACCTGTCTCTCGAAGCTCCACCGACATTACTTATTGGGTAGCGTGGCGTTGTCGGCGAGCTGCAGGCATCCGGTAGACCATGGCGACCGAGCAAGGGCGAGACGACGTTTTGCTAGTGCGAAACTTGCACTGTTTATTCAAAGGTAGTTGAAAGAAAATAGGAAGAGCATGAAGTATGAAACATCACAAGTACATTTCGGAGCCCCTTAAATAGGCTCTCTACAATCGTGTGGGCGGGATCTTGCTTTCGTTGATGACACGTGACAGGCACAGTAAGAAGGCCCCTCCTCCTGCCATACCAAGCACGGGAAGGAGAAGTCGATCCTCTTTTCGACGAATCCGGGGAGAGCGTCGGGTGAGTGACCTCTCCGGTAGCGTGGGGATGACGCAGCACCCACGGGCCCCGAACCAAGTTGAGAGAGGAAGGGGATTTCGATCCTCTTTTCGACGGATCCGAGGAGAGGGTCGGGTGAATGACCTCTCTTCGACGAATCCGGGGAGAGCGTCGGGTGAGTGAGCTCTCTTCGACGAATCCAGGGAGAGCGTCGGGTGAGTGGCCTCTCCGGTAGCGTGGAGATGACGCAGCACCCACGGGCCCCGACCAAGTTTAGAGGGGAAGGGGATGTCGATCCTCTTTTCGACGGATCCGGGGAGAGCGTCGGGTGAGTGACCTCTCTTCGACGAATCCGTGGAGAGCGTCGGGTGAGTGACCTCGCAGGTAGCGTGGGGATGACGCAGCACCCACGGGCCCCGACCAAGTTGAGAGGGGAAGGGGATGTCGATCCTCTTTTCGACGGATCCGGGGAGAGCGTCCGGTGAGTGACCTCTCTTCGACGAATCCGGGGAGAGCGTCGGGTGAGTGACCTCTCTTCGACGAATCCGGGGAGAGCGTCGGGTGAGTGACCTCTCTTCGACGAATCCGGGGAGAGCGTCGGGTGAGTGACCTCTCCGGTAGCGTGGGGATGACGCAGCACCCACGGGCCCCGACCAAGTTGAGAGGGGAAGGTGATGTCGATCCTCTTTTCGACGGATCCGGGGAGAGCGTCGGGTGAGTGACCTCTCTTCGACCAATCCGGGGAGAGCGTCGGGTGAGTGACCTCTCTTCGACGAATCCGGGGAGAGCGTCGGGTGAGTGACCTCTCTTCGACGAATCCAGGGAGAGCGTCGGGTGAGTGGCCTCTCCGGTAGCGTGGGGATGACGCAGCACCCACGGGCCCCGACCAAGTTGAGAGGGGAAGGGGATGTCGATCCTCTTTTCTACGGATCCGGGGAGAGCGACGGGTGAGTGACCTCTCTTCGACGAATCCGGGGAGAGCGTCGGGTGAGTGACCTCTCCGGTAGCGTGGGGATGACGCAGCACCCACGGACCCCGACCAAGTTGAGAGGGGAAGGGGATGTCGATCCTCTTTTCGACGGATCCGGGGAGAGCGTCGGGTGAGTGACCTCTCTTCGACGAATCCGGGGAGAGCGTCAGGTGAGTGACCTCTCTTCGACGAATCCGGGGAGAGCGACGGGTGAGTGACCTCTCCGGTAGCGTGGGGATGACGCAGCACCCACGGGCCCCGACCAAGTTGAGAGGGGAAGGGGATGTCGATCCTCTTTTCGACGGATCCGGGGAGAGCGTCGGGTGAGTGACCTCTCTTCGACGGATCCGGGGAGAGCTTCGGGTGAGTGACCTCTCTTCGACGAATCCGGGGAGAGCGTCGGGTGAGTGAGCTCACTTCGACGAATCCAGGGAGAGCGTCGGGTGAGTGGCCTCTCTGGTAGCGTGGGGATGACGCAGCACCCACGGGCCCCGACCAAGTTGAGAGGGGAAGGGGATGTCGATCCTCTTTTCGACGGATCCGGGAGAGCGTCGGGTGAGTGACCTCTCTTCGACGAATCCGGGGAGAGCATCGGGTGAGTGAGCTCTCTTCGACGAATCCAGGGAGAGCGTCGGGTGAGTGGCCTCTCCGGTAGCGTGGAGATGACGCAGCACCCACGGGCCCGACCAAGTTTAGAGGGGAAGGGGATGTCGATCCTCTTTTCGACGGATCCGGGGAGAGCGTCGGGTGAGTGACCTCTCCGGTAGCGTGGGGATGACGCAGCACCCACGGGCCCCGAACCAAGTTGAGAGAGGAAGGGGATTTCGATCCTCTTTTCGACGGATCCGAGGAGAGGGTCGGGTGAATGACCTCTCTTCGACGAATCCGGGGAGAGCGTCGGGTGAGTGAGCTCTCTTCGACGAATCCAGGGAGAGCGTCGGGTGAGTGGCCTCTCCGGTAGCGTGGAGATGACGCAGCACCCACGGGCCCCGACCAAGTTTAGAGGGGAAGGGGATGTCGATCCTCTTTTCGACGGATCCAGGGAGAGTGTCGGGTGAGTGGCCTCTCCGGTAGCGTGGAGATGACGCAGCACCCACGGGCCCCGACCAAGTTTAGAGGGGAAGGGGATGTCGATCCTCTTTTCGACGGATCCGGGGAGAGCGTCGGGTGAGTGACCTCTCTTCGACGAATCCGTGGAGAGCGTCGGGTGAGTGACCTCGCAGGTAGCGTGGGGATGACGCAGCACCCACGGGCCCCGACCAAGTTGAGAGGGGAAGGGGATGTCGATCCTCTTTTCGACGGATCCGGGGAGAGCGTCCGGTGAGTGACCTCTCTTCGACGAATCCGGGGAGAGCGTCGGGTGAGTGACCTCTCTTCGACGAATCCGGGGAGAGCGTCGGGTGAGTGACCTCTCCGGTAGCGTGGGGATGACGCAGCACCCACGGGCCCCGACCAAGTTGAGAGGGGAAGGTGATGTCGATCCTCTTTTCGACGGATCCGGGGAGAGCGTCGGGTGAGTGACCTCTCTTCGACCAATCCGGGGAGAGCGTCGGGTGAGTGACCTCTCTTCGACGAATCCGGGGAGAGCGTCGGGTGAGTGACCTCTCTTCGACGAATCCAGGGAGAGCGTCGGGTGAGTGGCCTCTCCGGTAGCGTGGGGATGACGCAGCACCCACGGGCCCCGACCAAGTTGAGAGGGGAAGGGGATGTCGATCCTCTTTTCTACGGATCCGGGGAGAGCGACGGGTGAGTGACCTCTCTTCGACGAATCCGGGGAGAGCGTCGGGTGAGTGACCTCTCCGGTAGCGTGGGGATGACGCAGCACCCACGGACCCCGACCAAGTTGAGAGGGGAAGGGGATGTCGATCCTCTTTTCGACGGATCCGGGGAGAGCGTCGGGTGAGTGACCTCTCTTCGACGAATCCGGGGAGAGCGTCGGGTGAGTGACCTCTCTTCGACGAATCCGGGGAGAGCGACGGGTGAGTGACCTCTCCGGTAGCGTGGGGATGACGCAGCACCCACGGGCCCCGACCAAGTTGAGAGGGGAAGGGGATGTCGATCCTCTTTTCGACGGATCCGGGGAGAGCGTCGGGTGAGTGACCTCTCTTCGACGGATCCGGGGAGAGCTTCGGGTGAGTGACCTCTCTTCGACGAATCCGGGGAGAGCGTCGGGTGAGTGAGCTCACTTCGACGAATCCAGGGAGAGCGTCGGGTGAGTGGCCTCTCTGGTAGCGTGGGGATGACGCAGCACCCACGGGCCCCGACCAAGTTGAGAGGGGAAGGGGATGTCGATCCTCTTTTCGACGGATCCGGGAGAGCGTCGGGTGAGTGACCTCTCTTCGACGAATCCGGGGAGAGCGTCGGGTGAGTGAGCTCTCTTCGACGAATCCAGGGAGAGCGTCGGGTGAGTGGCCTCTCCGGTAGCGTGGAGATGACGCAGCACCCACGGGCCCCGACCAAGTTTAGAGGGGAAGGGGATGTCGATCCTCTTTTCGACGGATCCGGGGAGAGCGTCGGGTGAGTGACCTCTCCGGTAGCGTGGGGATGACGCAGCACCCACGGGCCCCGAACCAAGTTGAGAGAGGAAGGGGATTTCGATCCTCTTTTCGACGGATCCGAGGAGAGGGTCGGGTGAATGACCTCTCTTCGACGAATCCGGGGAGAGCGTCGGGTGAGTGAGCTCTCTTCGACGAATCCAGGGAGAGCGTCGGGTGAGTGGCCTCTCCGGTAGCGTGGAGATGACGCAGCACCCACGGGCCCCGACCAAGTTTAGAGGGGAAGGGGATGTCGATCCTCTTTTCGACGGATCCGGGGAGAGCGTCGGGTGAGTGACCTCTCTTCGACGAATCCGGGGAGAGCGTCGGGTGAGTGACCTCGCAGGTAGCGTGGGGATGACGCAGCACCCACGGGCCCCGACCAAGTTGAGAGGGGAAGGGGATGTCGATCCTCTTTTCGACGGATCCGGGGAGAGCGTCCGGTGAGTGACCTCTCTTCGACGAATCCGGGGAGAGCGTCGGGTGAGTGACCTCTCTTCGACGAATCCGGGGAGAGCGTCGGGCGAGTGACCTCTCTTCGACGAATCCGGGGAGAGCGACGGGTGAGTGACCTCTCCGGTAGCGTGGGGATGACGCAGCACCCACGGGCCCCGACCAAGTTGAGAGGGGAAGGGGATGTCGATCCTCTTTTCGACGGATCCGGGGAGAGCGTCGGGTGAGTGACCTCTCTTCGACGAATCCGGGGAGAGCGTCGGGTGAGTGACCTCTCTTCGACGAATCCGGGGAGAGCGACGGGTGAGTGACCTCTCCGGTAGCGTGGGGATGACGCAGCACCCACGGGCCTCGACCAAGTTGAGAGGGGAAGGGGATGTCGATCCTCTTTTCGACGGATCCGGGGAGAGCGTCGGGTGAGTGACCTCTCTTCGACGGATCCGGGGAGAGCGTCGGGTGAGTGACCTCTCTTCGACGAATCCGGGGAGAGCGTCGGGTGAGTGAGCTCTCTTCGACGAATCCAGGGAGAGCGTCGGGTGAGTGGCCTCTCTGGTAGCGTGGGGATGACGCAGCACCCACGGGCCCCGACCAAGTTGAGAGGGGAAGGGGATGTCGATCCTCTTTTCGACGGATCCGGGAGAGCGTCGGGTGAGTGACCTCTCTTCGACGAATACGGGGAGAGCGTCGGGTGAGTGACCTCTCTTCGACGAATCCGGGGAGAGCGTCGGGTGAGTGATGGAGAGCGTCGGGTGAGTGACCTCTCTTCAACGAATCCGGGGAGAGCGTCGGGTGAGTGACCTCTCCGGTAGCGTGGGGATGACGCAGCACCCACGGGCCCCGACCAAGTTTAGAGGGGAAGGGGATGTCGATCCTCTTTTCGACGGATCCGGGGAGAGCGTCGGGTGAGTGACCTCTCTTCGACGGATCCGGGGAGAGCGTCGGGTGAGTGACCTCGCAGGTAGCGTGGGGATGACGCAGCACCCACGGGCCCCGACCAAGTTGAGAGGGGAAGGGGATGTCGATCCTCTTTTCGATGGATCCGGGTAGAGCGTCGGGTGAGTGACCTCTCTTCGACGGATCCGGGGAGAGCGTCGGGTGAGTGACCTCGCAGGTAGCGTGGGGATGACGCAGCACCCACGGGCCCCGACCAAGTTGAGAGGGGAAGGGGATGTCGATCCTCTTTTCGACGGATCCGGGGAGAGCGTCGGGTGAGTGACCTCTCTTCGACGGATCCGGGGAGAGCGTCGGGTGAGTGACCTCTCTTCGACGAATCCGGGGAGAGCGTCGGGTGAGTGACCTCTCCGGTAGCGTGGGGATGACGCAGCACCCACGGGCCCCGACCATGAGAGGGGAAGGGGATGACGTAACACCCTCGGGGCCCTTGGCGTCCGGCCATACCTAACAGCCGACAGCGGCCTGAGGTGGGAGGTGTCGTGCGTAAGCGCTGACGTGAGCTCCAACGCAAACATGCCGTATTGTTCCTTTCAGCTCTGTCCTTTCATCGCCTTTATTCCGTTGTGATCAGTCCTTCGTTACCCAGCTGTTGTCATCGTTTCGCCGTCTTTATATTATTCTCGTCCCTTCGTTGTCATTTCGTCGCCATCATATACCGTCGGCATCACGCAGCCGTAATCGTGCTGTCATCATTGTGACCATGCCACCGTTATTATGCCATCGTCGTCGTTGCGTCATCGTCGCACAGTCGCCGTCATGCCGTCATGGTCGTTCAATCGTGGTCATTCTGTCGCATTCATTACGGTGTCGTCACCTTCCCGGCACGAAGAGAACTGATCTTCGTGTTTCATATTACATCCATCCAGGTTAGCTTCCGCAACGCTATATCTGATATCTTTATATAGTTCCGACACACTCTTGACTATTAGGAACTGACGAGGCTACACATTTATTTGTCCCTTGATGCGATATATTTTTTTAATACTGTGACACAGGCGGTTAAATGTATGGAATAGTGACAGGCTTTTTACGAACATACAAAAGCGTAGTCTTTTTCAGCGAAGCAAGCGATTGACCCACATTACCAATTTATTGACAACTACACATTTGGGAATAGTTGTAACCCGCTGATCTCTGCCTTTAAACTTCGTGGGTTAAATTTTCCTGTAAAGTGTGCTCACGTGGTTTGAATAGTGCTGAGCGAAGACGCGATTACGATGAACTCATTCGGGACAGTTTTTGTGCGACGGGAGCACGTTTTTAGCCGCGGCTGGCAGAATATGCCCACACCCGTGTTCTTTCATAATTCTAAACTTAACACCCCCAAAGCTGCAACTCGCATTAGCCGACAATTCACGAGCGAAACTTGGACCGATGCCGCTTTGATAGAACTCCAACTACACTGCGTTTACAAACCGACCTATCAGTAACTACTAATAAATCACCAACAAACCTGATCGTTACGAAGTTCCTTTCTTCGTGTTCTACCTTGTCTTCGTTACGCTGCTATACAAATAAACAGTAAACCTATGTTTGCTTTCGTATTCCTATTCAAGTAGTGAACACAAATGAAAGCGGAAGGAAAAAAGCAACTTGCCGTCTAGGTGGGAACGGGACATACAGCCACCGCATAATGCATGGGAAAGCCGGACGCCACGGAGGAGGGGAAATACCATACCCAAGCTACACTGCACTGGAAAGGGAGTTGCTGAGTGCGGTTTAAAGCTCTATCGTCGAGGTGCGTCACGCTATTCGTTCGCCTGCAGCAACTCGAAATGACATCCGATCTTCACGAAAAAAAAAATGGTCGTTTCCTAAAACCCACCCATATCACATTCCACCATCGTTTAGCATGTTTCATATTCATGTTTCAGCTCATGTTCATTCATGTTTCAGTTCATATTTTGAAGTTAACCATTTCGTTTCCCCTTATTCATGCGCCATGCACTTGTTATTGTGTGCTTTTAAGCTATGTACCATATTTCTTGTCGTTATTTCCGCATTGCTTAGCCCCCTCTTCTTTACCGCTATTATGTGCACAAATTTGATTTACCATGTATTGTACTTTCTTTCTTTTTCATCTGGTTGCGTATGCACTGTTGGGATTTTTCGCCCCCCCCCCCCTTACACAATGCCCTACGGGCCTGTAAGGTACTTCAAATAAATAAATAAATAAATAAATAAATAAATAAATAAATAAATCGTTCGTTGCTGCGACATCACACTAGAGAAGGAAAACTGTATATAGAGCTCGAGAAATCCTGATTTATATTCTAGGCCTTTCAGCAAATTTATTCACGTATCATTATAGTATTGCAGAAAGGAACCGCAAAGAGCGTCGGCTTCTCGGAAAAAAGAAAGAAAAACGAATACAGAAAGGTGGCGGCAGTACGTTGTTTATTTATACACACGTTGGTGAGATATAGAATGACGCCTATCTTTCGCCGGAGCTGGTTCGAAGGTGCTTTGTTCAGCTGCGTTCTCACGTGCACCTGAATTCACCACTTGATCTTCCAAGCGGAAGCGCTCTTGGAGGCTGCTAACCTTCACAGCGGCGGACATGCGCAAAAACCAGCGCAAGCGCGAAAGAAGGCACACCGTGGACGACACAGCGCTCATGTCGAGCTTTTATGTTTTTCTTTCTTTTTCTTTTTGTTCTTGGGCCGTTTTTTTTTTTTTTGCTTCCGCAACCATGAACGTAATGAGACAAGCCCAACTTGCAGGATTCCAACTTTTTTCAATACTGGGCTGTGTGATTGGCCGCGCTAGGCGGGCCTTAAACCTAGCTTGCCGTCACGAGCTTCCGCACCGACACGAGGCAGCCATAGATACTGCACACACGTGCAACCAGCCGCGCCTGCCACCGGCGTCCACTCGTATAGCGCAAATCAACGGCGCCGATGCCATGAGGACCACCGTGCTAGGAGCTGGGCGCACGTGCGAACGTTCTCAAGGTGACGCAGATTTCTCGAGGGAAGCGTGTGCGCCGCCTGGCAGATTCCTCGGGCCCGGCGGCGCCTTTCGCGGCACAGCGCGCCGACAGCGTTCGAGTCCGCCTCGAAGTGCGGGCACTGCACCTGAGCGACACCAGCCCGAGCCGCGTACGGCGGGGCTAGAAAATGAGCGACCCGCCAGCAGCGAAGGAAATCGCCGAGGTAGCGCCGCCTTCGGAGGCCAGCGAAGGTAGGAGCAGCACGTTTACCCTCGCGATGCACGCAGCGTGCTCCGAGCGCGCTCGAAGATGTCGTGTGCTTCAGCCCTAGAAACTGCTTCCGTCATTTTCCATCGCGATTCCAACGCTCGCAGCCAAGCACAGTTGAACGTAGCTGTTTCGAATCGAACCGTTTGATTGGTCAATTGTAAATGGGTAATTACTTGAACTAAAGCAACTTTCTAAGTGTTCATACAAGTGTTTAAATTCACCCGCCGTGGTTGCTCAGTGGCTATGGTGTTGGGCTGCTGAGCACGAGGTCGCGGGATCGAATCCCGGCCACGGCGGCCGCATTTCGATGGGGGCGAAATGCGAAAACACCCGTGTGCTTAGATTTAGGTGCACGTTAAAGAACCCCAGGTGGTCAAAATTTCCGGAGTCCTCCACTACGGCGTGCCTCATAATCAGAAAGTGGTTTTGGCACGTAAAACCTCAAATATTATTAAGTGTTTAAATTCCGATTGGCTGTAATCCGCTCCGGCATCGCACTCTATACCGCAGTGATATGGAAGGACAATGGAATGGGACGCGTCAATACGGCGCCAACGTGTTCACGAGAACGCTTGCCTTCGTCAACGCCCTTGAAGAAGATGCGTCACCTTGTCAAAACGTTGGTAGCAGACAGAGGCGTCCCTTTCCCTTGTTATCCCGCATTTCCTGTTCAAGTATCCGTCTTGCTAATAACAGTTATGGTAGCTCGGATCCCTCAGATATCCACAGGAGCGCATAGGCACATCAGCACAAACATCATGCTGTTAGTAGTGAAGGGCACAACAGCAAGGGTGTACAACTAGTTGCCAGGAGCGTGGGTGGCCAACAAATCAAATGCTTGACTCTTTCTTCCTGTAAACTGTACGAATGGGAGCCATTACGCTACGTGAGATATGTTGCACCCCAGTGAAGCGATCGATGATCGCCAGAAGAACGCAGATCACATGACCTCACTGATGACTGATATATTATGGCGAAAAAAAGCCTATCGTCCAATTCAGGTGATATGTAGTATCATAACTTTAAAGATCACGTTAGGTTTAGAAATGGTTCTCGTTTTCACATTCATGCAGGGCAGCATGCTACGAGAAAGGGATGATAGGTTTTGTCTGGACGGGCTGCAAGCCAAAGCTCGTATGTGAATTTACGTCCGTCAAGTAACAACGTAAGCAATACAGCTTAAGGAATCATAACAATGCGGCTTAAGAAATCATAAGAAAAAAATGAGTACCGTGCATGACTGCGACGTTGCGCAACCAACGGTACTGACGTAGTGGAAACGAAATGCATCTAGCGCGTTAACTGTCATGAAATATGCAGTGGCACCATGATCATGCTGCCTGCCGGCGATGCTTACGACGTCATCTCAACAGTTGGCCGGGTGGCCTGGGGCCGAATCTTATTATGGGGCGCTATTCTGGACATTCCGCCATTTTCTTCGGTGCGTGACGTAGGCGCGACGCAAACAAAATGGCGCTGGTGGCCCAGTTTTGCTTACGTAACGTGACGCCAACTTGACGTTTCGCCTAAGAAACTGAAAAGAAGGCACTGAATGTAGCGTTATCGGTAAAGCAAAACAGTTTTCCTCCGCAGTAAAAATAAAGCAGCTATCTCAAAGCGTATGATTGTTCCATCGAAAACGCTTCGCGCTTCCGTCGTCTGCTGCGTACAAGCCGTCGTCTGCTTCAATAGCTAGGATGCGTGTCCCCGGAAAATGCAATGAGTCATCGCATGTTGGCGCCAACGCGCTTGTTTTCTTGCTTGAGACAACATAGGCGACCTACCAGTGGTGATGCGCGCACGTTCTAGGCCACGTTATCGCTATTTCGTGAAACGCAAGTGACTCAGCCCGACTCGGCTAGCTGAGAAACGGCCGAATATCACCGATAGCGTTGCGGGCGCCAGAGATAACAACTAGCGCGACGCAAGCGCCGGCGCTGCCATCTCTTGTTCATTTCGCTGGTTACTCGCACCGCGGGAGGAAACTTCAAGGCGCCGCCTTGCGTACATTTCTTTTTATAAATTAGAAAGAGGCCGTTGTCATAACGTCTGATTGTGCAAAAAGGCATTAATCTCGATTACAATACAAATGCAGCAGTGAAAAGTGGACAACATTGCTGAAAGTTTGCTATAATCAACCAATATTATTTCGTATAAACGCGTTCTTTTAAAAAACGATGGCCCCAGACACAAATGCCAACACCACCAGAGAGCGATGCAAATACTATGAGCACGCGTTATGAACAAAAGATTTTCGTGGCGCCAAACGACGGGGAAAATGTGGCGATACGCATTCCTCTCGGCTGCCATTGCATATGGCTGCTCATTAGCATAATTCGCGCAGCTCGTCGCAGCAAAAATTATGGCGGAAAATCTCAGCAATGGCGGCCCAGTGCAACGTCACGCATCGTCAAAATGACGATTACGAAACAGCCCTTCCTGTGACGCTCCTCACGAGATATTCCTTCAGCCAATCAGCAAGCTGGCATGGCGCATATCTTGAATCGCCACCACATATTCGCGCAATTGCAGATGCATTGCACTGGCTTCTGCACGCTACCGCTCACATTCTTTTTGAAGCACTAACATCACAATATATCTGCCAAGAACCAAACAAATGTATTAGTCCATAAAATTTGCAGCTCCACGTCACATTTCGTCATCTTGATGAAAACGCAAAATTGCATTTTGCAATACTTCCGCTTCCCGGCACAAATTTCAAAACACGTGACCTTTCGACAGTCAATCAGAGAGTAAACATGGTGGATAATGGCGGCCGTGGAGCCGCCATGCGTGTCCAGAATAGAGCCCATGGTTCGCTTGGGGAACCGTTCCTTTGGCCTCACCTGATTGGCCAATATTTTGATTACGTCACCGGTTGTCAGAGGCAACGGGGCGGTATCGCAATTTTCGAATACGTCACGCATCTTTCAATCATCTTCAAAGCGAACCGGTCGTAGGAACCGACGAAGGGGTAGTCCGCTTTGGGTTTCGTTGCTGTGGCTTGGCTGTTGGCTTGTGACCCTGGCCGCGCGCGCCGGTCGTGCGTCCCCGGAGACACGCGGGCGTCGCGCGCGCGTGCGTTGGTTGCTTCGGAGGCTATTACTTGCCTTCGTCGTCTGTTTGGCGTTGCTCTTTCGGTGTCGACCACGGCTGGAAATGCGATACGCTTTCGAAGAAGTCCGAGTGCGGCCCGGGCACGAGTCAATAATTGCTTACTTATCCCGATCCCGGACTCGTGCAGTGTTATACCCAGCGTTACATACCCATTGACCCAAATTGGCGTCAAAAAGCTTAATTGAAGACCGGCACATACCTAATAATAACCTTGGAAAAAAAGAGGAAACTCCAGCGAGGTAACCTGGTGTGTCTGGGTGGAGCTGCGGTCCCAGACAAAGTGTCGTCACTACTTCGGAAAGGCCCGAAATTTTGCTTCGAACCAGCAATGGAACCCCATGAATGGCTAGCCAGCCACGAATCGCCAAATATCAAGGAAAGCAGGTCCGGAAGACGAGGAAAGGTGCCTATTGGACGGCGTCGACAGCTTGGCAAAATCAGTGAACAAGACTGTTTACAAGAAAGACCCAACAAGCTTTGTTTACGACTTCTTCGTAAGGAATGGCCTCCAGCTCATTGAATCTGACAAAGAAGGTGGATTCGTCGTTCTGCCCTCCGGACTTTTCCACGAAAAAGCAACTGCAGCTGTGCTCAAGAACTTTAAAAAGGTACCCGTGAAGCGTTCTCGCGTAAAGAAAGCCGCAATCTCTTTATGCGATAACCTAGAGCTAGCAAAACTGTCTCATGTTGTTAACAACAGCAAGAACGATAGCCTGTCTGTATTTTTTTCCGCTAAAACGCCTTCAGAGCCATTGTTAGCGAGAAAGGCACATGGCAACACGAAATTAGTGTCTTTCTGCAGAAGCATTTGAACATGTTGCATATTGATGATCCTTTTGCCACGAAGAATTCAGAGGATGTTTTTTCGCTTCTGCAGACAGTTGACTCAATCGGATTTGGGTTCTCAGTTGATGTAGAAGATTTATTCTACTCCATACCTCACCAGCCACTTTTTGAATCAGTGCGTAGCTGCATTGAAGCTAACGATGTCATTGGTTTCCAAAACTCAGCAGGCATTTCGGTAGACAGTTTCCTGGCTCTTTTAGAATTCTATCTCAGTGCCACTTTTATCACCTTTGACAACCAAACCTTTTTGCAGCGACAGGGAGTGTGTATTGGATCGTGCGTAGCACCAGTTTTATGCAATATCTTTTTATCGAGTATTGACCACACCGCGTATGGTGTACTTGACAAAGACAATGTAGCACACGTTTTCAGGTACGTTGACGATTTTCTTGTGCTGCTGAAAGTACGAAATGATTGTATGTATGACGATGCCATTGCAGACATTTTAAATCTATTTGAGAATAATGCCTTAGGTCTAACCTTTACACATGAGCTCCCTGTCAATAACACTCTGCAGTTCCTTGACCTCAAACTTACCTTTGGAAAAGAGCACGTTTGTAGCTGTTTCTGCCCTCGCACACAAAAACAATTATTACCATGTGATTCAGCTCACTCTAAAATCACCAAAAGGGCCATTGATAGAGAGATTATTGAGCAATCTTTGAAGAAGTCATGTACGCATGCCATGCAGGCTAGCTTCGACATGCGAATTTCCAGGCTGAAAGAGGCTGGCTTCCCTGATGTGGTTGTGCTGGCAGTGGTTGAAACGCTCGAAAAGAGGCTAAAAGCGCCCCAAAAAGTAAACTCTGATGTTGCCAACAAAGCTTCAAAGCCATTTGTAATTCCATATATTCACAGAACTGCACATAATCTGAAGAAGATAGCAACCAAGCATGGTGTCCCACTCGTTTTCTCGGCTCCCTGCAAGCTGAGTCGCCTTTGCGCCCGCATTGGGAGACTTCACGCCAGAAAGAAGCAAGGTGGCTGCGGCTTGAAACACAAGAACCCTTATTTAGATTGCCAAGTTGGCGTTGTTTATCAGATTCCCCTGACATGCGGCAAAACCTACATAGGCCAGACGGGCCGATGTTTGAACGTGCGAATCCGAGAACACGAAACATCAATTATAAACCGGGAGCAACGTCATTTACCCATGCACTGCTTAGAACATATATGCAGGCCTCTGCTCAACCAAGTTAAGATCCTGCGCAAGTGCACTAATGAAAAAGCACGTGAACTTCTTGAGTCATATTATATAAAAAAGAAGGGACAAGCATGCATCAGTGACACATCAGTCATACTTTACAATAGGGAGGCACGTTTTCTTGATAGTATGTTTAGGTGAGCCACGCTTTTGTTTTTTTCTGATTTTGAGTTGTTCTTCTGTTATGCTGCTGATACCCTGATGCGCGTGCGCTGGTACGGTCTGTTATATAAGTGTTTTTTCTGGAATAAACCTCAGTTATTAGTTTGCGCCTGTCCTGTCTTCTTACATGTGATTGTCTAGAAAGGGCAACCAATGTTTCCTATTACTTGGATTTAGGTGCACGTTAAAGGACCACAGGCGGTCGAAATTTCCGGAGTCCTCCACTACGGCGTGCCTCATAATCAGAAAGTGGTATTGGCACGTAAAACCCTATAATTCATTCAACTGATACACACATCGTTCGCAACAGCAAATAAGTCCCCCCGCCAAGCATCGAGAAGAAACCAAATTGCCACAAATTTGTCAATTTCCTGCATGGATAGGCTAAGCGCCTTTTTGACATCGTGGAACTTCCACCTCACACAGTCATTATTATATATGGACATAAGTGGGTGCACAACTCTGCTTTCGTTGATATGAAAATAAGATGATTTCAGCAAGTCTCATACGATACGTTAAGAGTGTTTAGAAAAAGTTTATTTCGACAAGAGACGATACGAACACTGAGTCATAATCACGGCACAATTCCACGCGGACGATAACATGTAAGACACAAAACACAGCGCGTTGTCAACGCGAGTAGTGTCCGAGTCCTCACGCACCAACATATAAACACGTATACCCACGGAAAGGCACAGTTACACATAAACGGAGATTTTCCGACCAGCTACTATTATAAGCGCACGTCTTCCATGAGCTGCGGCAGAAGCTGGGTATATAAATAGAAACGTGTTTGTGGCACAAGTGGAGTTGGTACGTTCAGTCTACTCTTTTCACATATATTTTAAAAAACAGGAAATGTCATGGCTGTAGTCGCAATGGATTTCACTGGCCAAGTAAGTTCTTTAGTTAAATGCGATAAAATCGCTTAGGATAATTTTTATTTTGCGAAAAGAACAGCAGGAAAAATGCAGATTTTGTGCTCTTAGGTAATCAATGGAAGGGACGCTTTCACAAGCCAGCAAGGCGAACTGGCACTTTTCAACGCGAGGCGCACTGAAAGACGCTGTAAGCTTCAGTTACAAACATGTCACTTAGCCGCCATGATGGATCTTGCCGAGCACGCGGAAGGTGTATTAATGCGAAAGCATTATATATGTCCGATGACGTCGAAAAGCCGGCGTTGTCCGCAGTGAGTGGTAACAAAGATAATCATCACCAGTGACGTCATCCGCGTCTTAGATTAGAGCACGGTGGAATAAAGTGGATGAGGTTGGATTAAGGTTGATCCAAAGAGTAAGGTGGATTTAGGTTGGTACAAATTAGAACAAGGTGGATTAAGATTGGTACAAATTAAAGCAAAGTGGATTAACGCGCATTAATCTTGATTAACACTTTCGTGACCACACCTATTCCCGTCGACAGTAAGTTCTCGGTGGTAAAAGTTCGAATTTTGGTGCCTCTCCGAGCGCTTAGGACAGCTAGCGCCATCGAACAGGTTAAAGAGAGACTATTTTATCAGGTTCAGATTTGTGTTTCTCTTTTCCACCGTGTAGGGATTTTTAAAGCGCCTGCATGGTCGGGGTGACGAGCGCTCGTTGTTTTCGAGATGGCATTTACGTCGTGCGCATCCGCTCCATGGAAACGGTGAGTTTCGACGGATTCCGACGCATCTGGGCTCGAATTTGTGGATGATAACAGCACCACAAACTCGGAAGACGACTTCGATTCGTCGGACTTCAGTACGGACGACGACAGTGCAGCAAACTGCGCTGGAACATCGACAGGTATCCGCCGGTGAGTTTTGCTGTCTTCTCGGACCATGTTATCGCATCGTAAGGATTTCCGCCGTGTTCTAAGGGTTACAGTTCCTATCTGCAGGGTGTCAATGTCATTCAGACAGGACCATTTGCCGGCGGTCACGCAGAGAGTGGAGTTTTGTATATGAAGACCGCCGGGAGTGGACCTTGGAATCGCGATCCGGAGTGCTGCGCGGCGGTTCGTAAGAGCCGTCAATTTCTGGTTGTTTTTCGCGGCCGAAATCATCAGGGATATATGCAACAACACAAATAAGTATGCGTGGATGCATATTTTACAGAAGCCCACGTACAGCGCGAGATAGATCGCGGAAGGAAATCACTCAAGAGGACATGCTCAAGTTCATCGGACTTCTCGTATACATGGGAATCGTGCAAGTCCCATGCTTGCATTGTTATTGGAGCACATGCAGATTATTCTCCGGGCTTCTTCTGCCTACAGTGATGCCAAGGAAATGGTTCAAGGCGTTGCTTGCCTTCCTGAGGGTGTCTGATCCAGGGAAGACGACCGTCGCATCCCATGACAAGCGTCACCGCATATCCTCTCTGCTTCAGCCCATCAACGATTCTTCCACGTTATTTTTTCAACCACGTCGGAACCTCTCCGTCGGGGAGAAAATGGTGAAATCAAAAGGTCGGTCTGAATTCGCCAGTGCATGAGGGAAAAGTGTTACAAATTATGGGTTTTGGCAGATTCAGAAACGGGGTACACTGTTCAGTTCAGCGTCTACACGGGAAAGCGCGAAGAGCCTAGCGTGCAAGGTTTGGCATTCGATGTTGTGACGCGGCTGTGCAAAAATTATCTTGCTCAGGGTTGCATCATTTCTATGGCCAATTCCTACACTTCCACATCTTTGTTTGTTCATTTACTGGAGCTCAAGACACTTCCATGTGGGATAATGTGGAAAGATCGGCGTGGCTTTCTAAGTGAACTCAAAGGCACACAGTGGGAAAAGAAGGCGAAAAGCGAAAAGAGAAGGCAGAGTTCAATGGCTGCGGGAGCAGGATGTTTTGTACTTGCAATGGAAAGACAGGCGGGTTGTGAATATGTCTACCGCGCAGACGGCGAATAAACTCGTCCTTACAAAGAGAAGAAAGAAAGTTGGGAATATGAGAACAGAAGTGTCCGTGAAGAAGCCGGTGCTGATCAAGAAATACAATGAGGGCATGCTTGGAGGGGATAAATCTGACCAGCTCATCGGATCCTACAACATTCTTATGAAGTCCGTGCGTTGGTGGAAGACACTGTTTTTCCACTGTATCAATATAGCTGTAGTAAATAGCTTTATGATGTTTGACGAGCATCATCAGCAGCATCCAGAAGTCCCAGAATTATCGCGAAGTTTGCACTTCAACCAGTTTACCTTCAGGTTAGAACTAATCGACCAGCTGCTGGGATATGATGAGCCACATTTTGTGGACCCCCCAGTTGCGCCTGTTCCCTCTCGGAGCGCACCTTAGGTTCAACAGCATCAAATACAAAAAATAGAAAGATATAGAAAGTGTAAACTATGCTATGAAGAAAGAAAAGTTGCGCAGAAAACAAATCTGCGAAATGTGCAGCTAACCTCTGTTTCACTTCATCGAGAAACTGCTTCGCAGGTGGCACGATAGACGACACTAGGTCTAATGTTTTCTTGTGTACCTGAAGAACTTTTGTAGATACAGAGCTAATCTTTGCAGGCTGATTTTATATGGCCCTTTTGTTGAAAATGTATATTTCGATTTTTTTTAATATTTTTTTTGTGCAAAGCAGCATTGATGTTTTTATCGATCTTTCTCATTTTTGTTGCAATTTTTTCGTTTTGCTTAACTTTTTCGTACTATTATTAATAAAAATGTTGTTTGAAATTAATACCGTTGGAAAGATAATTTCTTCTTCTACAATTTGGTATTATACACTTCAACATGAATTATTTCCTGTGGCAGGAAAAAAATAATTACCAGACTACCCTAAAACTACCGATTTTCCCGCAGTCACGAAAGTGTTAAGGTTGATACAAATTAGAGCAAGGCGGATTAAAGTGGATTAAAGTTGGTACAAACTAGAGTAAGGTGGATTAAGGTTGGTGCAGACAAAGCAAGGCAGATTAAAGTGGGATAAGGTGGATTAGGGTGATATAAACTAGGGCAAGGTGGATTAATGTTGATCCTGGTACAACCAAATTAGGAAGGCGCACTAAGCTTCAACAAAGACACTCTCTCACCAGAACAGGAATTGGCCTCCTTGGTGCAGTATTCGGCCACGCCCTCCCTCATGATTCCTACAATTAACCCATGTCCGTCAGTCCCCAGCAGCTGCGGAGCACCTGACCAAGGCGGCAGTCACACCTGTAATGCAGCAAGGGTGCTAAGAATCTCTGGACCCAGACAGGCCGCCATTGGAAACTGATCCTGGCAACCTTTAACAGCAGAACTCTGTCCAGTGAGGCTAGCTTAGCAGGACTCTTTGAGGAACTATCAGATATTGTTTGGGATATCATTGGCCTTAGTGAGGTTAGAAGAACTGGTGAGGTTAATACAGCGCTGACTAACGGCCATGTCCTCTGCTATAGAGGTCCCCCGGATAAGAAGCAATGCAGGGTAGGATTCCTAATGATAAGGACTTAGCGGGCAACATTGGCGAATTCTACAGCATTAATGAGAGGGCAGCAGTAGTCGTAAACAAACTTATTAAAAGGTATAGATTAAAGATAGTTCAAGTCTACGCTCCAACATCCAGTCACGATGTTGATGAAGTAGATAAGTTTTATGAAGATGTTGAATTAGCGATGCGAAAGGTGCAAACTCAGTATACTATAGTAATGGGCGACTTCAATGCAAAAGTGCGGAAAAAGCAGGCTGGTGAACAAGCAATTGGCAACTACGGCGTCGATTCTAGGAACGCTAGAGGAGAGATGCTGGTAAAATTCGCAGAAAGGAATAAGCTGAGAATAATGAATACCTTTTTCGAGAAGCGTAGCCACAGAAAGTGGACCTCGAAGAGCCCTAATGGTGAAACAAGAAATGAAATTGACTTCATACTTCCTGCCGATGCCCGCATAGTGCAGGATGTAGAAGTGATAGGTTGGGTAAAGTGCAGTGATCATAGGTTAGCGAGGGCTAGGATTCACCTCAATTTGAAGAGAGAAAGGGTAAAATTGGTCAAGAACAAACAGGTCAACCTAGAGGCAATAAAGGTAAAATCAAATAAATTCAGGCTGGTGCTTGCAAACAAATGTGTAGCCTTAGAACAGAAAGACGAAGATGACATAGAGGCAATGAATAAAATCGCAACTGTGCTGGCTTCAGTGGCAGCAATTGAAGTGGGAGGCAATGCACCAAGGCAACCAGTAGGCAAGCGCTCCAAGTAACAAAGGACCTAATAAAGAAACGACAAATAATACAAGTGTGCAACTCAATAAATAGATACATAGAGATAAGAAAATAGATAGAGATGAGATAGATAGATAGAACAGATAGAATAGGCAACGAACCAAGGCAACCAGTAGGCAAGCTCTCCCAAGTAACAAAAGACCTTATAAATAAACGACAAAGAATGAAAGTGTCCAACTCAAGAGATAAGATAGGACTCGCGGCGCTGTCAAAACTGATTAAGAAGGCGAAAATAAGTGATATTCGAAATTATAACGTGAGAAAGACTGAAGAAGACGTAAGAAATGAACGCAGTCTGAAATCAATGAGAATGTATTTGGCATAGGACAAACCAAGATGTATAAGCAGGGTAATATCATCAGCAATCTCGAAGGTATAATAAAAGCAGCGGAGGAATTCTGTACTGACCTGTAGAGTACCCAGAGGACTCAGGATAACTTCATTGGAAACAGTAATGAAGAGGATACAGAAACTCCTCCTATAACTAGCGATGAGGTCAGAAGGGCCTTGCAAAACATGAAACGGGAAATTGGAAGAATGCAAACATTATACTAATCCACAAAAAGGGAAAAATTAAAGAAATGAAAAATTATAGGCCCATTAGCTTACTCCCAGTATTATACAAAATTTTCACCAAGATAATCTCCATTAGAATAAGGGCAACACTGGACTTTAGTCAACCAAAGGAGCAGGCAGGTTTCTGGAAGGGATACTCTACTATGGATCACATCCATGTCATCAATCAGGTAATCGAGAAATCCGCAGAGTACAAGCTCTGCCTCTATATGTGGCTTTCATAGAGAACGGAAAGGCATTTCATTCAGTAGAGATACTAGCAGTTATAAAGGAGTACAGAGTAAGTAATCAAGGAGTACAGACCGCTTACGTAAATATCCTGGAAAATATCTACAGAGATTCCACAGCTACTCTAATTCCATACAATAAAACTAGGAAGATACCTATAAAGAAAGGGGTGGGATAAGAACACACAATCTCTCCAATGCTATTCGCTGCGTGCATGGAAGAAATATTCAAGCTATTAAACTGGTAAAGCTTAGGATTAAGGATCGACGGCGAATAGCTCGGCAACCTTCGGTTTGCCGATGACATTGTTCTATCCAGAAACACTGCAGACGAGTTACAACAAATGATTGAGGACCTTAACAGAGAGAGTGCAAGAGTGGGGTTGAAGATTAATAAGCAGAAGACTAAGATAATGAGGAATAACCGGGAAAGGAACAAGAGTTCAGAATCGCCAGTCAGCCTCTAGAGTCTGCAAAAGAGTAAGTTTACCTAGGTCAATTAATCACAGGGAACCCTGATCGTGAGAAGGAAATGCATAGAAGAATAAAAATGGGATGGATCGCATACGGCAGAGATTGGCAGCTCCTGACTGGAAGCTTATCATTATCATTGAAAAGGAAGGTGTATAATCAGTGCATTTTAGCGGTGGTGTCATATGGGGCAGAGACTTGGAGACTGACAAAGAAACTTGAGAACAAGTTAAGGACCGCATGAAAGAGATGGATCGAAGAATTCTAGGCATAACGTTAAGATACAGAAAGAGAGCGGTTTGGATCAGAGAGCAAACTGGTATAGCCGATATTCTAATTGACAATAAGAGAACAAAATCGCGCTGGGCAGGTCATGTAATGCGTAGGTTAGATAACCGTTGGACCATTAGGGTTACAGAATAGGTACCAAGAGAAGGGAAGCGCAGACGAGGACGGCAGAAGACTAACTAGGTGGTGCGGTGAAATTAGGAAATTCGCGCGTGCTTGTTGGAATCGGTTGGCGCAGGACAGGGGTAAATGGAGATCGCAGGGAAAGGCCTTCGTCCTGCAGTCGACTTAAAATAGGCTGATGATGATGGTGAATAGCTTCAAAACACTTCATTGACACAGTTAACAAGCTTGTTTTGAGCGTGCATGGTTTCGAAAATAGTTTGCGCAGAAAGAACGTTATCTAGCACATGTTTACACATACTATCTCTAAATAAAGAGCGTAACTGTAGGTAAAGTTCCTACTTTTTTCTTACCTCCTTATCATGCCTATAAACAGGTAAACATAAACTATAGAAGAAGAACATTTTAGTGGCGGCTTTCTCGTGCTTATAAATTCCTATTTCGATGCTCATGCCAATATTAGATTTTTAGATCCTAAAAAAGCCTTTTCCGTGTTTTACCTTAGCCTAATATCGTCTACGATGTCGTAACCTGCCGGAGAACTTGGATGAAGGTAGCTCATTATTAACAGAAACACATTACCTGTGTAAAGGCTGTTATTAACAGCTCTGCAGCAGACGACAGCATCGCTGTGAAATGGACTCAAACTGATCTACGCGACGATACACTTGAAGTGAGCGCGTAGTTGCACGCTCACTTCACGTTTTTAGCCGACATCATCGACAAACTTGAATTCTCAGGCGCTACTCTGATCCTGAGTGTGGGGCTCATTTTGAACGTTCAGGAAAGGTTTGCCATCATCCCCAATGCACCTATTACTGAGAGTTAGTTCGAAACTTGGCTGTTTTGTTCTGAGAGGACTGTCACATGTTCTGACCAGTGAGAGAGCGTAAACTTTATTTTCAAATCAATGAGATTCGAGTCCGGCGTCTCTTTAGTGGGTCTGGGCACCCGCCGCGGACGCGGTTCCGATACTTTGTCTCGAAGCAGCTTCCTCGGCTCGCTAGACGGCCCAGAGTTGTGCGGTCAGGGTCGAGCTGCAGCAGTGCGGTATTCCAGCGCGAGCGGAGGCCGGCGGTGGAAGAGACGGAGGGGTCGGCACTGATGACTTGTTCGTTAACTCCTGGCACTCCCATAAGATGTGATTAAGTGTGGCAACCTGGCCACACGATGTGCATCTGTTTGTAGTGTACATGTCTGGATGCATGGCGTGCATGTGTCTGGAGTTTCTGTAAGAATCCGTGTGTAATTGTTTGAAGTGTACTGCTTGCGACCTGTCTAACCTAGCGTGTGAACTTTCTGCAGTTACCGAGGGAACTTGGTTATCGAACGTTCCGAAGTACCAGTGTGTGCCGCTAACTTCGCTGTATGTTGAGCGTTCCTTTTGTGCACACAAACTAATACCAGAGTACTTCAATAGGCTATCAGAGGACCCTGCTAATATTCAGTGTAAAAAAAAAGAAGGCACAACACGAACCACAAAAATCTTGAGGTGGTCCTTGCTTGTCACCGCTTTCACAACTTTCTCCTGGTGTCTCGTCACACTAGATTTCAAGATAAATCTTTTTTTAATCCTCGCAACTTGCCTCTCAATTCGTTTTGTCGAGAAAATAAAAATAATTTCACAACGGGTTTAGTGGGCTATTTTATGTAGAAAATCATATTTTATCCTCAGATGCGCAATGTAAGTTCTCATTTACAGATCATATACATCCCTTCAGTATTTAGCGCCTATATATGCCTTAAGTGACCAGCTGTAGCGCCTGCTGCAGGCGCCTAAAACAGCATTTGAGTTTCTGAACGTCTGGTCACTCATGAGGAAGCGAAGCCCTGTTCTCAAACTTGTTTATGTGGTTCTCAGATATACTTAAAATGCCGTGTATTTAAAGGTTGCACAGAAATCGTAAAATCGGGGAAGTAACGCGGGTCTCGTGATCATGAAATTGCTAGATTTGTGTGATAAGTTGCCAGGTGCTGAAGAATTCATCCAAGCTCAAAGTCCCTGACGATACCAAACTTCTCGAATTGTGTCGGCACTATCTATAAATAGATGTATGGGACTGCGACCATGTCATTTCGCACTTGTGGTTCTTCTGTACGGATAAGCTTTCACCATGCGCTTGCTGATCATGTGCGTTACAACTTGGATAAGTCTACTACCAAGCTTGTCAAATCATTTCAATCTTTAAACGTATTGCTAACCATAAAGTGGTTTCAGTTTGTTTCTTTTTCTGTACCTAAACCAAACATATCTTTCACCTCATTTCTCAATTTTAACCGCGCTGACGGCGCTTTCATTATTGAAACATTGAGTGACTCTTTCGATCGTGTTGTGCCCAAGTGAGCGTTGATAATTATTTAGATTGAAGCTTTTTTGCCTACTTTACCTGGTTTGGCGTGGCTGCTGGGTGCTGCTGCATCTGTCGGTATCTCGGCAGATATATTTGTGGATATACAGAAGGTGCTTTCTCGCACCATTGTCCGGTACCGGGCATAGCGCAAGCCGGCACCGGACCTAGCGCAGACCGACAGCTGCCTCAGGTGCCAGGTGTCGTGCGTAAGCGCTGACGTGAGCTCCAACGCAAACATGCCGTATTGTTCCTTTCAGCTCTGTCCTTTCATCGCCTTTATTCCGTTGTGATCAGTACTTCGTTGCCCAGACGTTGTCATCGTTTCGCCGTCTTTATATTCATCTCGTCCCTTCGTTGTCAATTCGCCGCCATCACGCAGCCGTAATCGTGCTGTCATCATTGTGATCGTGCCGCCGTTATTGTGCCATCGTCCTCCTTGCGTCATTGTCGCACAGTCGCCGTCATGCCGTCATGGTCGTTCAATCGTGGTCATTCTGTCGTATTCATTACGGTGTCGTCACCTTCCCGGCACGAAGAGAACTGATCTTCGTGTTTCATATTGCATCCATCCCAGTTAGCTTCCGCAACGCTATATCTGATATCTTTATATAGTTCCGACACACTCTTGACTATTAGGAACTGACGAGGCTACACAGTTATTTGTCCCTTGATGCGATATAGTTTTTTAATACTGTGACATAGGCGGTTGAATGTATGGAACAGTGACAGGCTTTTTACGAAGATAAGAAAGCGTAGTCTTGTTCAGCGAAGCAAGCGATTGACCCACATTACTTGGCAACTACACATTTGGGAATAGTTGTAACCCGCTGATCTCAGCCTTTCAACTTCGTGGGTTCAGTTTTCCTGTAAAGTGTGCTCACGTGGTTTTAATTGTGCTGAGCGAAGACGCGATCACGATGAACTCATTCGTGACAGTTTTTGTGCGGCGGGAGCACGATTTTAGCAGCGGCTAGCAGAATATGCCCAACACCCGTGTTTTTTCATAATTCTAAACTTACAACCCCCAAAGTTGCAACTCGCATTAGCCGACAATTCACGAGCGAAACTTGGACCGATGCCACTTTGATAGAACACCAACCACGCTGCGTTTACAAACCGACCTATCAGTAACTATTAATAAATCACCATCAAACCTGGTCGTTACGAAGTTACTTTCTTCGTGTTCTACCTTGTCTTCGTTATGCTGCTATACAAATAAAGAGTAAACCTATGTTTACCTTCGTATTCCTATTCAAGTAGTGAACACAAATGAATGCGGAAGAAAAAAAGCAACTTGCCGTCTAGGTGGGAATGGGACCTACAGCCACCACGTAGTGCATCGGAATAGCCGGATGCCACCGAGGAGGGGAAGTACAAAGCCCAAGCTACACTGCACTGGAAAGCGGAGTTGCTGAGTGCGGTTTAAAGCTCTATCGTCGAGGTGCTGCACGCTATTCTTTCGCCTGCAGCAACTCGAATTGACATCCGATCTTCACGGAAAAAAATGGTCGTTTCCTAAAACCCACCCATATCACATTCCACCATCGTTTAGCATGTTTCATATTCATGTTTCAGCTCATGTTCATTCATGTTTCAGTTCATATTTTGAAGCTAACCATTTCGTTTCCCCTTATTCATGCGCCATGCACTTTTTATGTTATCGTGGGCTTTTAAACTATGTGCCACATTTCTTGTCGTTATTTCCACATTGCTAAGTCCCCTCTTCTTTACTGCTATTATGTGCACACATTTGATTTACCATGTATTGTACTTTTTTTCTTTTTCATCTGGTTGCGAATGCACTGTTGGGATTTTTCGTGCCCCCCCTTGCGCAATGCCCTACGGGCCTGTAAGGTACTTCAAATAAATAAATAAACAAATAAATAAATAAATAAATAAATAAATCGTACGTTGCTGCGACATCACACCAGAGAAGGAAAACTGTATACAGAGCTCGAGAGATCCTGGTTTATATTCTAGGCCTTTCAGCAAATTTATTCACGTATCGTTTTAGTATTGCAAAAGGAACCGCAAAGAGCGTCGGCTTCTAGGAAAAAGGAAAGAAAAACGAATGCATAAAGGTGACGGCAGTAGGTTGTTTATTTATACGCACGTTGGCGAGATATAGAATTACGCCTATCTTTCGCAGGAGCTGGTTCGCAGGTGCTTTGTTCAGCTACGTTGTCGCGTGCGCCTGAATTCACCCCTTGATCTTACAAGTGGCAGCGCTCTTGGAGGCTGCCAACCTTCGCAGCGCGGACATGCACAAAAACCAGCGCAAGCGCGAAAGAAAGCACACCGTGCACGACACAGCGCTCATGTCGAGCCTTTTTATTTTTCTTTCTTTTTCTTTTTGTTCTTGGGCCGGTTTTTTTGCTTCCGCAACCATGAACGTAATGAAACAAGCCCAACTTGCAGGCTTCCAACTTTTTTCAATACTGGGCTGTGTGATTGGCCGCGCTAGGCGGGCCTTAAACCTAGCTTGCCGTCACGAGATTCCGAACCGACACGAGGCAGCTATAGAAACTGCACACACGTGCGACCAGCCGCGCCTGCCACCGGCGTCCACTCGTATAGCGCAAATCAACGGCGCCGATGCCATGAGGACCACCGTACTGGGATCTGGGCGCACGTGCGAACGTTCTCAAGGTGACGCAGATTTCTCGAGGGAAGCGTGTACACCGGCTGGCAGATTCCTCGGGCCCGGCGGCGCCTTTCGCGGCACAGCGCGCCGACAGCGTTCGAGTCCGCCTCGAAGTGCGGGCACTGCACCTGAGCGACACCAGTCCGAGCCGCATACGGCGGGGCTAGAAAATGAGCGACCCGCCAGCAGCGAAGGAAATCGCCGAGGTAGCACCGCCTTCGGAGGCCAGCGAAGGTAGGAGCAGCACGTTTACCCTCGCGATGCACGCAGCGTGCTCCGAGCTCGCTCGAAGATGTCGTGTGCTTCAGTCCTAGAAACTGCTTCCGTCATTTTCCATCGTGATTGCAACGCTCGCAGCCAAGCGCAGTTGAACGTAGCTGTTTCGAATCGAGCCGTTTGATTGGTCAATTGTAAATGGGTAATTACTTGAACTAAAGCAACTTTCTAAGTGTTCATACAAGTGTTTAAATTTCCATCGGCTGTAATCCGCTCCGGTGATATGGAAGTGATATGAACCTCAGTGATATGGAAGGACAATGGAACGGGACGCGTCAATACGGCGCCAACGTGTTCACGAGAACGCTTGCCTTCGTCAACGCCCTTGAAGAAGATGGGTCGTCTTGTCAACACGTTGGTAGCGGACAGAGGCGTCCCTTTCCCTTGTTATCCCGCATTTCCTGTTCAAGTATCCGTCTTGCTAATAACAGTTACGGTAGCTCGGATCCCTCAGATATCCACAGGAGCACATAGGCACATCAGCACAAACATCATGCTGTTAGTAGTGAAGGGCACAACAGCAACGACAAGGATGTACAACTGGCTGCCGGGAGCGTGGGTGGCCAACAAATCAAATGCTTGACTCTTTCTTCCTGTAAACTCTACGAATGGGAGCAATTACGCTACGTGAGATATGTTGCACCCCAGTGAAGCGATCGATGATCGCCCGAAGAACGCAGATCACATGACCTCACTGATGAGTGATATATTATGGCGAAAAAAAGCCTATCGTCCAATTCAGGTGCTATGTAGTATCATAACTTTTAAAGATCACGTTAGGTTTAGAAATGGTTCTCGTTTTCACATTCATGCAGGGCAGCATGCTGCGAGAAAGGGCTGATAGGTTTTCTCTGGACGGGCTGCAAGCCATGCTCGTATGTGAATTTACGTCCCTCAAGTAACAACGTAAGCAATGCAGCTTAAGGAATCATAACAATGCGGCTTAAGGAATCATAAGAACAAAAATGAGTACCGTGCATGACTGCGACGTTGCGCAACCGACGGTACTGACCTAGTGGAAACGAAATGCATCTAGCGCGGTAACTGTCATGAAATATGCTGTGGCACCATGATCATGCTGCCTGCCGGCGATGCTTACGACGTCATCTCAACAGTTGGCCGGGTGGCCTGGGGCCGAATCTTATAATGGTTCGCTTGGGGAACCGTTCCTTTGGCTTCACCTGATTGGCCAAAATTTCGATTACGTCACAGGTCGTCAGAGGGAGCGGGGCGGTATCCCAATTTTCTTTTCGACTCTTCGCCTGCTCGAACCGGCGGCATTCATTCATGGTGGTGTCGACAGTCGATAGGTTTCTAAAGACCGGAAAGTTGAATACGTCATCCGCAATGAGTTTGATAATGTGTCCAACCTTGTCCGCCTCCGCCATGGACGTGCCGTTTTTATTACAGAGGGCTAGGACGTCCTGAATATAGGAGACATACGACTCGGTAGCAGTTTGGGCACGCGTGGCGAGATGTTGCTTAGCGGCTAGTTGTTGACCGGTCAGATTGCCAAAAACGTTGGACAGCTTCTCTTTAAACAACTCCCAGCTGGTTAGGTCTTCGTCGTAGGTGTAAAACCACCTTCACGGTGTTCCGTCGAGGTAGAACACGATATTGGCGAGCATTATGGTCGGATCCCACCTGCTCACCTTGCTGACGCGCTCATACATCTTCAACCATTCTTCTACATCAACACCATCGAGGCCGTTGAACTTGGCGGGGTCTTGCGGCTGAGGTAAAGCAACGTACTGGGTATGTGTAGTCGGCATTGGAGCTGCAGACGCGGTGCCTTCCACTGGAAGCATGTTCCCACGATGGGTGAGACGTCTGCTGCGGAGCTTCGTGGCGAAGATGCTTACCCCGCACATCCACCAAAATGCCACGGTTATAAAACAAATTACACGATCTATTTACGAGAGATACATAAACAGCAGCTGAGAATTCCGAGAGGCTGTTGCCACTTGGTCGTCTTCACCATCGTCGACATTTTCCTCTTTCCCTACCGTAGCAATATATATATATATATATATATATATATATATATATATATAGTCGAATGACGCCACGGTTTAACCGCCAAGGCGACATTTAATTGGCTTTGAGTGAAAGCTCAACTCCGCGGAGCAAACACTGGAACCACAATGAAGTTATCCCAGGAGCTTGCGTTCTGAACGTTGCTTTCAAAAGCGAGCTGCTCGAGTGCACGCACGGTATTGACATTCACCGGGAGTAATTCGTCAGTCTCTTATTCGATAAATTTCCTTATTCAATAAATACCAAAGTTCAATAAGAATTTCGGTACCAGTACAGAAAAAAATGCGGATCTCACGCACTGCGGGAATCGATGTAATCGGAGCTTTGTATGTTGATTGCTTTGATTGATGATAATTAGCGGTGATGTGCAATTTCTTTGGCGTTTAGTCCAATACGAGAGTGGTGAGCTGATGTTAAACGTTACCTTGCCTGCACCATTGCTGTTTGTCTGCGTAGTCCACAGAAAACACAGGAAGACGTTTGAATGAGGCTTTGTCGTGCGTCATTGCTCATACTCTCCAAGAGTTGGGCGTTATCATTGCCTCACATGGCACACCGCATCGTGGCAGAAGTGTTCAACTTTAATTGAGTTATGAGGCTCTACGTAACTCAATTAATCATAAAATTGTATGTATAGATTGTATACATGCATTCGCGGTCTGTACCACGTTTCGCTGCGTAGCGAAGACGCTCCTGCTCCGCGCGACGCTTCTTTCGGACCTGGGCGTCCTCGACGCTGTGTTCACGCTTTGGAGCCATTTTGCTGGCGCGTGTTTACGTGCTCCTTCTGCATACGTGGCCAGCACGCTGTCCAAGACGCCAGCTCCAAGCGCTCTCTTCAGGCTATGGACGATTGTAATGTTCACACTATGACAGGCCAGCACGCGACCTCCAAAGCCCAGCAGCTGCATTTTTGTCGCATAGGGCAGCAAGCACAGGGCGTACCATGCGCACAAACTACGCATCCCGGCCCGCAGCGGCGCTGGCCGGCCGGGAGGGGTGGGTGGATGCTATGAGCGTCTCCTTTGGAACGGGGCGATGGGTTGCGACTCGAAGCTCTTGTTACCCCATTGCCTTATGTCCTAACTAAGTTAAAAAGGAAGAAAAAGAAAAGGAAAGAAAAGCCCACGACGAATTCCCATAACCAAAGTTTCTGAACCCCTATTCTGAACTTTGTTTTTGTACGCCTCCGTCGTTTCCGTAGACTACGGAATTCTACTGGAGGCAAACGCTCAACCTGGTACTTCCCCGCTTGGAAAAAAAGAGGAAACTCCAGCGAGGTAACCTGGTGTGTCTGGGTGGAGCTGCGGTCCCAGACAAAGTGTCGTCACTACTTCGGAAAGGCCCGAAATTTTCCTTCGAACCAGCATTGGAACCCCATGAATGGCTAGCCACGAATCGCCAAATATCAAGGAAAGCAGGTCCGGAAGACGAGGAAAGGTGTCTATTGGACGGCGCCGACAGTTTGGCAAAATCAGTGAACAAGACTGTTTACAAGAAAAACCCAACAAGCTTTGTTTACGACTTCTTCGTAAGGAATGGCCTCCAGCTCATTGAATCTGACAAAGAAGGTGGATTCGTCGTTCTGCCCTCCGGACTTTTCAACGAAAAAGCAACTGCAGCTGTGCTCAAGAACTTTAAAAAGGTACCCGTGAAGCGTTCTCGCGTAAAGCAAGCCGCAATCTCTTTATGCGATAACCTAGAGCTAGCAAAACTGTCTCATGTTGTTAACAACAGCAAGAACGATAGCCTGTCTGTGTTTTTTTCCGCTAAAACGCCTTCAAAGCCATTGTTAGCGAGAAAGGCACATGGCAACACGAAATTAGTATCTTTCTGCAGAAGCATTTGAACATGTTGCATATTGATGATCCTTTTGCCACGAAGAATTCAGAGGATGTTTTTTCGCTTCTGCAGACAGTTGACTCAATCGGATTTGGGTTCTCAGTTGATGTAGAAGATTTATTCTACTCCATACCTCACCAGCCACTTTTTGAATCAGAGCGTAGCTGCATTGAAGCTAACGATGTCATTGGTTTCCAAAACTCAGCAGGCATTTCGGTAGACAGTTTCCTGGCTCTTTTAGAATTCTATCTCAGTGCCACTTTTATCACCTTTGACAACCAAACCTTTTTGCAGTGACAGGGAGTGTGCATTGGGTCGTGCGTAGCACCAGTTTTATGCAATATCTTTTTATCGAGTATTGACCGCACCGTGTATGGTGTACTTGACAAAGACAATGTAGCACACGTTTTCAGGTACGTTGACGATTTTCTTGTGCTGCTGAAAGTACGAAATGATTGTATGTATGACGATGCCATTGCAGACATTTTAAATCTATTTGAGAATAATGCCTTAGGTCTAACCTTTACACATGAGCTCCCTGTCAATAACACTCTGCAGTTCCTTGACCTCAAACTTACCTTTGGAAAAGAGCACGTTTGTAGCTGTTTCTGCCCTCGCACACAAAAACAATTATTACCATATGATTCAGCTCACTCTAAAATCACCAAAAGGGCCATTGCTAAACAGATTATTGAGCAGTCTTTGAAGAAGTCATGTACGCATGCCATGCAGGCTAGCTTCGACATGCAAATTTCCAGGCTGAAAGAGGCTGGCTTCCCTGATGTGGTTCTGCTGGCAGTGGTTGAAACGCTCGAAAAGAGGCTAAAAGCGCCCCAAAGTAAACTCCGATGTTGCCAACAAAGCTTCAAAGCCAGTTGAAATTCCATATATTCACAGAACTGCACATAATCTGAAGAAGATAGCAACCAAGCATGGTGTCCCACTCGTTTTCTCGGCTCCCTGCAAGCTGAGTCGCCTTTGCGCCCGCATTGGGAGACTTCACGCCAGAAAGAAGCAAGGTGGCTGCGGCGTGAAACACAAGAACCCCTATTTAGATTGCCAAGTTGGCGTTGTTTATCAGATTCCCCTGACATGCGGCAGAACCTACATAGGCCAGACGGGCCGATGTTTGAACGTGCGAATCCGAGAACACGAAACATCAATTATAAACCGGGAGCAACGTCATTTACCCATGCACTGCTTAGAACATATATGCAGGCCTCTGCTCAACCAAGTTAAGATCATGCGCAAGTGCACTAATGAAAAAGCACGCGAACTTCTTGAGTCATATTATATAAAAAAGAAGGGACAAGCATGCATCAGTGACACATCAGTCATACATTACAATAGGGAGGCACGTTTTCTTGATAGTATGTTTAGGTGACGCACGCCTTTGTTTTTTTTTCTGATTTTGGGTTGTTCTTCTGTTATGCTGCTGATACCCTGATGCGCCTGCACTGGTATGGTCTGATATATAAGAGTTTTTTTCCTGGAATAAACCTCAGTTGTCAGTTTGCGCCTGTCCTGTCTTCTTACATGTGATTGTCTAGAAAGCGCAACCAATGTTTCCTATTACTTAGATTTAGGTGCACGTTAAAGGACCACAGGCGGTCGAAATTTCCGGAGTCCTCCACTACGGCGTGCCTCATAATCAGAAAGTGGTATTGGCACGTAAAACCCTATAATTCATTCAATTGATACACACATCGTTCGCAACAGCAAATAAGTCCCCCCGCCAAGCATCGAGAAGAAACCAAATTGCCACAAGTTTGACAATTTCCTGCATGGATAGGCTAAGCGCCTTTTTGACATCGTGGAACTTCCACCTCACACTGTCATTATAACATACGGAAATAAGTGGGTGCACAACTCTGCTTTTGTTGATATGGAAATAAGATGAGTTCAGCTTGTCTCATACGATACGTTAAGAAAAGGAGGTTTTCCAAACCGGCTACAATTATAAGCGCACGTCTTGCATGAGATGCTGCAGAAGCTGGGTATCTAAATAGAAACGTGTTTGTGGCACAAGTGGATTTGGTATGTTCAGTCTACTCTTTTCACATATATTTTAAAAAACAGGAAATGTCATGGCTGTAGTCGCCATGAATATCACTGGCCAAGTAAGTTCTTTAGTTAAATTTGATAAAATCGCTTAGGCTAATTTTTTTTGCAAAAAGAACAGCAGGAAAAATGTAGATTTTGTGCACTTAGCGAATCAATGGAGGGGATGCTTTCACAAGCCAGCAAGGCGAAATGGCACTTTTCAACGCGAGGCGCACTGAAAGACATCTGTAAGCTTCAGTTACAAACGTGTCACTCAGCCGCCATGATGGATCTTGCCGAGCACGCGGAAGGTTTATTAATGCGAAAGCATTATATATGTCCGATGAGGTAGAAAAGCCGGCGTTGTCCGCAGTGAGTGGTAACAAAGATAATCATCACCAGTCACGTCATCCGCGTCTTAGATTAGAGCACGGTGGAATAAAGTGGATGAGGTTGGATTAAGGTTTATCCAATAATAATAATAATATTCGGGGTTTTACGTGCCAAAACCACTTTCTGATTATGAGGCACGCCGTAGTGGAGGACTCCGGAAATTTTGACCACCTGGGGTTCTTTAACGTGCACCTAAATCTAAGCACACGGGTGTTTTCGCATTTCGCCCCCATCGAAATGCGGCCGCCGTGGCCGGGATTCGATCCCGCGACCTCGTGCTCAGCAGCCCAACACCATAGCCACTGAGCAACCACGGCGGGTGAAGGTTTATCCAAAGATTAAGGTGGATTTAGGTTGGTACAAATTAGAACAAGGTGGATTAAGATTGGTACAAATTAAAGCAAAGTGGATTAACGCACATTAATCTTGATTAAGGTTGATACAAATTAGAGCAAGGCGGATTAAAGTGGATTAAAGTTGGTGCAAACTAGAGTAAGGTGGCTTAAGGTTGGTGCAGACAAAGCAAGGCAGATTAAAGTGGAATAAGGTGGATTAGGGTGATATAAACTAGAGCAAGGTGGATTAATGTTGATACAAATTAAAGCGAGGTGGATTAAGTTTGGTATAAATTATAGAAAGGTGGATTAAGGTTGTACAAATTAGAGGAAGGCGGATTAATGCGGAATAATGTGGCTTACGGTTGATACAAATTAGAGCAAAGTGGATTATGGTTGGCACACGTTTGAGTGAGGCAGATTAAGGTTGGTACAAACTAGAGGAAGGTAGATAAAGGTTGGTACAAATTAAAGCAAGGCGGATTAAGGTTGGTAGAAATCAGAGCAAGGCGGATTAAAGTTGATACAAATTAAAGCACAGCTTCAGTAGAAATGTTTAGATGAATTGCATGCCGAAACAGTGTTAAAATTTAATAATTGGCTGCGTCGAAGGAGGTTTTTAAATGCTCCAATGGCAAATTGCAAATCTCTTAGCCTACCCCACTCCACCTATAACGTTGGTGCTTCTCCAGCAGGTTTCTCTCACAGTAAATTTTATTTCAACGAAGTTTACTCTTGATACACAAATCATTCGCAACAACAAATAAGTCCACCGCCAAGCATCGAGAAGAAACCAAATTGCCACAAAATTGACGTTAGGCCAAGCGCCTTTTCACATCGTGGGACTTCCACCTCAACCATTCATTATTACATACGGAAATAAGTGGGTGCACAACTCTGCTTTTGTTGATACGAAAATAAGATGATTACAGCTAGTCTCATACGATACGTTAAGAGAGCGAGATTGTTCCCGGCCAAGTGTTATAAACGTACGTCTCGTTAAGGCTGCTGCTGGAGCCGAGGATATAAATAGAAACGTGTTTGTGGCACAAGTGGAGTTGATGTGTTCAGTCTACTCTTTTCACATATATTTTAACAAACAGGAAATACCATGGGTAAAGTAGCGATGAATTTCACTCGCAAAGTAAGTTCTTTAGTCAAACTAAACAAAATCGCTTAAGATAACTTTTATTTTGCGACAAGAACACCAGGAAAAAATGCAGATTTTCTGCACTTACGGAATCGAGGGAAGGGACGCTTTCACAAGCCAGCAAGGCGAACAGGCGCTTTACAACGCGAGGTGCACTGAAAGACTTACGTGTTAAGAGCGAAACATACCCAGTGGCACATACGTAGCGACCCACGTCGGCTTTAAACAGGTTCAGTGAAGAGTGGCACATGCCCCTGCCGCGTCACATAGTGACCCAAGTTAGACCAACGCATCATTTCGAACAGGGTTCCTTAAGCACAGCAGCCCGATGTTCTGCCCATTATAGACCATAAGTTGGCGGGAAGAACCTAAGAATGCTAATCGCATCACAAGAAAAAAAATATCTGGATAGCCGAATGTGCAGATGTTACTAAACGAACCGCCAGGCAGCCTAACCGGTCACTCCGGTTATCCGGTTTTCGAATTCGAATAATCGGTGAATCGAATTACCCGATAGCCGGTTTTGCTGCGCTAGTCCTGATAAGTGTTAGATACCAATGCAGCTGCAACATATTGAAAGTTCTGGCAGTGACAAGCAAACAAAAAGCTAGTTTTGTAAACGCCACCAGCTCTCCAGCCTCGACTTCATTCCACAACCTGTTCAAACAATTATGTAGTGTAAGATGTGTTTCTTGAATTTTTATATTCTTCATTGGCAATTGACCCAACAGAATAATAGCTATTCAAGGCTCACAATAAAGAACATTATATATACGAGTTAGTTAATACGATTGTCACAAGTATAAATCACAATACATCTGCAGGCTTGTACTATGCCCGGCGTCGGCCTGACACCGGCAAAAGATGCCGAGAGCGAGTGGGGCTATACTAATCCAGGTACTACCAAATTAGGAAGGCCCACTAAGCTTCAACAAAGACACTCCCTCACCAGAACAGGAATTGGCCTCCTTGGTGCAGTATTCGGCCACGCCCTCCCTCATGATTCCTACAATTAACCCATGTCCGTCAGTCCCCAGCAGCTGCGGAGCACCTGACCAAGGCGGCAGTCACACCTGTAATGCAGCAAGGGTGCTAAGAATCTCCGGACCCAGACAGGCCGCCATTGGAAACTGATCCTGGCAACCTTTAACAGCAGAACTCTGTCCAGTGAGGCTAGCTTAGCAGGACTCTTTGAGGAACTATCAGATATTGTTTGGGATATCATTGGCCTTAGTGAGGTTAGAAGAACTGGTCAGGTTAATACAGCGCTGACTAACGGCCATGTCCTCTGCTATAGAGGTCCCCCAGATAAGAAGCAATGCAAGGTAGGATTCCTAATGATAAGGACTTAGCGGGCAACATTGGCGAATTCTACAGCATTAATGAGAGGGCAGCAGTAGTCGTAAACAAACTTAATAAAAGGTATAGATTAAAGATAGTTCAAGTCTACGCTCCAACATCCAGTCACGATGTTGATGAAGTAGATAAGTTTTATGAAGATGTTGAATTAGCGATGCGAAAGGTGCAAACTCAGTATACTATAGTAATGGGCGACTTCAATGCAAAAGTGCGGAAAAAGCAGGCTGGTGAACAAGCAATTGGCAACTACGGCGTCGATTCTAGGAACGCTAGAGGAGAGATGCTGGTAAAATTCGCAGAAAGGAATAAGCTGAGAATAATGAATACCTTTTTCGAGAGGCGTAGCAACAGAAAGTGGACCTGGAAGAGCCCTAATGGTGAAACAAGAAATGAAATTGATTTCATACTTTCTGCCGATGCCAGCATAGTGCAGGATGTAGAAGTGATAGGTAGGGTAAAGTGCAGTGATCATAGGTTAGCGAGGGCTAGTATTCACCTCAATTTGAAGAGAGAAAGGGTAAAATTGGTCAAGAACAAACGGGTCAACCTAGAGGCAATAAAGGTAAAATCAGATAAATTCAGGCTGGTGCTTGCAAACAAATGTGTAGCCTTAGAACAGAAAGATGAAGATGACATAGAGGCAATAAATAAAATCGCAACTATGCTGGCTTCAGTGGCAGCAATTGAAGTAGGAGGCAATGCACCAAGGCAACCAGTAGGCAAGCTCTCCAAGTAACAAAGGACCTAATAAAGAAACGACAAATAATAAAAGTGTCCAACTCAAGAAATAGATACATAGAGATAAGAAAATAGATAGAGATAAGATAGATAGATAGAACAGATAGAATAGGCAACGAACCAAGGCAACCAGTAGGCAAGCTCTCCCAACTAACGAAGGACCTAATAAAGAAACGACAAAGAATGAAAGTGTCCAACTCAAGAGATAACGTAAGAAATGGACGCAGTCTGAAATCAATGAGAAGGTATTTGGCATAGGACAAACCAAGATGTATGCACTGAAGGATAAGCAGGGTAATATCATCAGCAATCTTGAAGGTATAATAAAAGCAGCGGAGGAATTCTGTACTGACCTGTACAGTACCCAGAGGACTCAGGATAACTTCATTCGAAACAGTAATGAACAGGATACAGAAACTCCTCCTATAACTAGCGATGAGGTCAGAAGGGCCTTGCAAAACATGAAACGGGAAATTGGAAGAATGCAAACATTATACTAATCCACAAAAAGGGAAAAATTAAAGAAATGAAAAAGTATAGGCCCATTAGCTTACTCCCAGTATTATATAAAATTTTCACCAAGATAATCTCCATTAGAATAAGGGCAACACTGGACTTTAGTCAACCAAAAGAGCAGGCAGGTTTCAGGAAGGGATACTCTACTATGGATCATATCCATGTCATCAATCAGGTAATCGAGAAATCAGCAGAGTACAAGCTCCGCCTATATATGTGGCTTTCATAGAGAACGGAAAGGCATTTGATTCAGTAGAGATACTAGCAGTTATAAAGGAGTACAGAGTACGTAATCAAGGAGTACAGACCGCTTACGTAAATATCCTGGAAAATATCTACAGAGATTCCACAGCTACCTTAATTCCATACAAGAAAACTAGGAAGACACCTATAAAGAAAGGGTTCGGATAAGAAGACACAATCTCTCCAATGCTATTCGCTGCGTGCATGGAAGAAATATTCAAGCTATTAAACTGGGAAGGCTTAGGAGTAAGGATCGACGGCGAATAGCTCGGCAACCTTCGGTTTGCCGATGGCATTGTTCTATCCAGAAACACTGCAGACGAGTTACAACGAATGATTGAGGACCTTAACAGAGAGAGTGCAAGAGTGGGGTCGAAGATTAATATGCAGAAGACAAAGATAATGAGGAATAACCGGGAAAGCAACAAGAGTTCAGGATCGCCAGTCAGCCTCTGGAGTCTGCAAAGGAGTACGTTTACCTAGGTCGATTAATCACAGGGAACCCTGATCATGAGAAGGAAATGCATAGAAGAATAAAAATGGGCTGGATCGCATACGGCAGACATTGGCAGCTCCTGACTGGAAGCTTATCATTATCATTGAAAAGGAAGGTGTATAATCAGTGCATTTTACCGGTGCTGTCATATGGGGCAGAGACTTGGATACTGACAAAGAAGCTTGAGAAGAAGTTAAGGACAGCATGGAAGCGATGGAACGAAGAATTCTATGCATAACGTTAAGATACAGAAATAGAGCGGTTTGGATCAGAGAGCAAACTGGTATAGCCGATATTGTAATTGACAATAAGAGGACAAAATCGCGCTGGGCAGGTCATGTAATGCGTAGGTTAGATAACCGTTGGACCATTAGGGTTACAGAATGGGTACCAAGAGAAGGGAAGCGCAGTCGAGGACGGCAGAAGACTAACTAGGTGGTGCGGTGAAATTACGAAATTCGCGCGTGCTTGTTGGAATCGGTTGGCGCAGGACAGGGGTAAATGGAGATCGCAGGGAAAGGCCTTCGTCCTGCAGTCGACTTAAAATAGGCTCATGATGATGGTGAATGGCTTCAAAACACTTCATTGACACAGTTAACAAGCTTGTTTTGAGCGTGGATGGTTTCGAAAATAGTTTGCGCAGAAAGATCGTTATCTAGCACATGTTTACACATACTATCTCTAAATAAAGAGCGTAACTGTAGGTAAAGTTCCTACTTTTTTCTTACCTCCTTATCATGCCTATAAACAGGTAAACATAAACTATAGAAGAAGAACATTTTAGTGGCGGCTTTCTCGTGCTTATAAATTCCTATTTCGATGCTCATGCCAATATTAGATTTTTAGAGCCTAAAAAAGCCTTTTCCGTGTTTTACCTTAGCCTAATATCGTTTATGATGTCGTAACCTGCCGGAGAACTTGGATGAAGGTAGCTCATTATTAACAGAAACACATTACCTGTGTAAAGGCTGTTATTAACAGCTCTGCAGCAGACGACAGCATCGCTGTGAAATGGGCTCAAACTGCTCTACGCGACGATACACTTGAAGTGAGCGCGTACTTGCACGCTCACTTCACGTTTTCAGCCGACATCATCGACAAACTTGAATTCTCAGGCGCTACTCCGATCCTGAGTGTGGGGCTCATTTTGAACGTTCAGGAAAGGTTCGCCATCATCCCCAATGCACCTATTACTGAGAGTTAGTTCGAAACTTGGGTGTTTTGTTCTGATAGGACTGTCACATGTTCTGACCAGTGAGAGAGCGTAAACTTTATTTTCAAATCAATGAGATTCGAGTCCGGCGTCTCTTTAGTGGGTCTGGGCACTCGCCGCGGACGCGGTTCCGAGACTTTGTCTCGAAGCGGCTTCCTCGGCTCGCTAGACGGCCCAGAGTTGTGCGGTCAGGGTCGAGCTGCAGCTGTGCGGTCTTCCAGCGCGAGCGGAGGCCGCCGGTGGGAGAGACGGAGGGGTCGGCACTGCCCGACTTGTTCGTTAACTCCTGACACTCCCATAACATGTGATTAAGTGGGGTAACCTCGCCGCACGATGTGCATCTGTTTGTAGTGTACATGTCTGAATGCATGGCGTGCATGAGTCTGGGGTTTCTGTAAGAATCCGTTTGTAATTGTTTGAAGTGTACTGCTTGCGACCTGTCTAACCTAGCGTGTGATCTTTCTGCAGTTACCGAGGGAACTTGGTTATCGAACGTTCCGAAGTACGAGTATGTGCCGCTAACTTCGCTGTATGTTGAGCGTTCCTTTTCTGCACACAAACTAATACCAGAGTACTTAAATAGGCTATCGGAGGACCCTGCTAATATTCAGTGGAAAAAAAAAAGAAGGCACAACACGAACCACAACAATCTTGAGGTGGTGCTTGCTTGTCACCGCTTTCACAACTTTCTCCTGGTGTCTCGTCACACTAGATTTCAAGATAAATCTTTTTTAACCCTCGCAGCTTGCCTCTCACTTCGTTTTGTCGAGAAAATAAAAATAATTTCACAACGGGTTTAGTGGGCTATTTTTTTTAGAAAATCATATTTTATCCTCAGATGCGCAATCTAAGTTCTCATTTACTGATCATATACATGCCTTCAGTATTTAGCGCCTATATATGCCTTAAGTGACTAGCTGTAGCGCCTGCTGTAGGCGCCTTAAACAGCATTTGAGTTTCTGAACGTCTGGTCTCATGAGGAAGCGAAGCCCTGTTCTCAAACTTGTTTATGTGGTTCTCAGGTATACATTTAATGCCGTGTATTTAAGGTTTCACAGAAATGGTAAAATCGGGGAAATAACGCGAATCTCGTGATCACGAAATTGCTAGATTTGTGTGATAAGTTGCCAGGTGCTGAAGAATTCATCCAAGCTCAAAGTCACTGACGATAACAAACTTCTCGAATTGTGTCGGCGCTATCCATAAATAGATGTATGGGACTGCGACCATGTCATTTCGCACTTGTGGTTCTTCTGTACTAATAAGCTTTCACCATGTGCTTACTGATCATGTGCATTACAACTAGGATCAGTCTACTACCAAGCTTTTCAAATCATCCGGGCACGCATTAGGCATTTCCGCTTGATGTCCGACTCGAAACGCCAGGTGAAACCTTGGTCCCTAATATATTAATCTGCAGTTTCCCAACATTATCGTAAGAAGTTTGCTGAACAAGCTTATTAACTTCGCCCTCACTACGTATCACTTCCCTCATATACAAGGTGTATTTTCTTTAGCTGCACCTAATTTTGAAAAATTGCCAGTGGCAGATATCACAATTCTAACCCTTAAGCTAAATTACTCGAGGAGGCGGTCGTTACTACTACGAAAAATCAAAATCCGCAATTGAATTTTCCGCATAATTAAGCTAATTAACTTTTAGATGAATTAATTAGGATACATGAATGGTAGCCGGTGAGTTCGCAAAGTGTATCTTCTTGGAACGAATTCTCAGGACTACATCACTTTCGATATATTAATTTTCAAGTTGTCCGACGGAATGAATTGACGTTCCAGTTACTTTTGTCCTTGAATGCATAAAACAGCGCTTCCTTAATGAGTGCGTAAGTGGAACGGTGTGTTTTTACCGTAAGTTTGACGCCGAAAATCTCGAAACCGGAGCCATACTCAGAAATTGCTTAAAGTGTATGTGCCTTGTGATCAGTGTGATGTGTGTCACTACAATTCGTAGATTGAAATATGTGCCATAAAATAAGTAATAAAACAGTTAATTATTGTAAATATGGTAAATATATAATTAAGTATTTTGGTATCTCGTGTAAGTAATGCAGGTGCCGCCTCTTCGAGTAATTTAGCTCAAGGGTTAGAATTGTACTGCCTGGCACAGGCAATTTTTTTTACTTGCAATTTGGCGTACCTAAAAAAAGATATTGTTTATGATAGGCGTGACCGAGATATGCGTAGTCGATTATATACAAGATGCGGAAATAACACCCCCTGAGTTTAACGTGGTCAGATTAGACAGGAAACACTGCCGAGGGGGTGGTGTAGATGTTGTCATAGAGTCTGATTTTAGTTATCTTATGATACAAGCACCAGCTGAACTGTGCTTGGTGCAAGGCTTATCCTTGAAGAGAAATGTATCAAAATCAGTGCCTTTTGCCGTCCTTCAGGTTCGGCCCTTCAGCTCGTATATATAGTCCGAATACGTTCTTGGGCGCGCGCCTCTTCAGAGCTACTGCTCACGGGGAGATTTTAATGCCTCAATTATATATCTCGTGGCCACCACTAGCTTCGACTGGTCATCATGACGTTCGCATATTGAGGGAGGTTCTTGGACTTTAAACGTCTAGCGGTCTTAAGCATGTAGTACAGAAGCTAACCCGCGGTCAGACATTTCTAGATCTATTTTTTCTCAGCCCACGCTTCTTCATAGATGGTGGTTTTTGAGGTATAGTGTTCGGCGATTGAAACGCGATACTTGGACGGCGTAGCGGCGGGTGCTTATTGCGCTGGACGATCGCAGGAGGATCAAATATATATATATATATATAAATGATTTATTTATTTCGAAAATTACATACAAATACGAGCCTGCCCAAGCCAACAATGGGCTTGTGGGGCAGCGCTCGGCAGAATGGAGCAAGCCAGGGAGCGGCACAGTAAATCAGTTATGTACAAAACTCAAAAATAAAACTAAAGAAAGAAAGAAAGAAAGAAAGGAAGAAAAGAAACCAAATTACACATACAAATCAAAAATATAAGATTTAACTTCTTTCCGTGTGCTGGAAGATAAAACTTTTTCTGGCAGGTCATTTAATACATCAGGTACATAGAAGGCACGGACACGTTTGCCATATCTTGTCCTTACTCTTGGTAAGGTAAAGCGGTCACGTGTACGTAATGCTCTGGCGGGGACATACGGGAGGCAGAACTCATTGTTCCATATATACAAAAGGATTACCGTTTCTTTGAATAACAGCCTGAACGAGGGCATGTGCGAGCATGAAAAAAGACTGGAATTGTTAGTAATGTGCACACCATACATCACCGCCCGAATTATGGATTTTAGTAAAGAATCAACTTTATTGCGCCAAAACACTGAACAGAAATAAAAAGAATAAAAAGAAGTGACGCGAAATGACGAAGTGACGCGAAATAAAAAGAAGTGACGCGAAATGCAGTCACAATGTGTCGCGAGGTCTCAAGCCTTCATCGTATATACCGGCCCGAGGTGCCAGGTGTCGTGCGAAAGCGCGGACGTGAGCTCTAACACAAACATGCCGTCGTGTTCCTTTCAGCTCTGTCCTTTCATCGCCTTTATTCCGTTGTGATCAGTCCTTCGGTGCCCAGCTGTTGTCACCGTTTCGCCGTCTTTATATTCTTCTCGTCCCTTCGTTGTCAATTCGCCGCCATCATACCGTCGTCATCACGCAGCCGTAATCGTGCTGTCATCATTGTGATCGTGCCGCCGTTATTGTGCCATCGTCCTCCTTGCGTCATCGTCGCACAGTCGCCGCCATGCCGTCATGATCGTTCAATCGTGGTGTCCTCACCTTCCCGGCACGAGGAGAACTGATCTTCCTGTTTCATGTTGCATCCATCCCGGTTAGCTTCCGCAACGCTATACCTGATATCTTTATATAGTTCCGACACACTCTTGACTATTAGGAACTGACGAGGCTACATTTATTTGTCCCTTGATGCGATATATCTTTTTAATACTGTGACATAGGTGGTTGAATGTACGGAATAGTGACAGGCTTTTTGCGAACATAAGAAAGCGTAGTCTTGTTCAGCGAAGCAAGCGATTGACCCACATTACTTGGCAACTACACATTTGGGAATAGTTGTAACCCGCTGATCTCAGCCTTTCAACTTCGTGGGTTCAGTTTTCCTGTAAAGTGTGCTCACGTGGTTTTAATAGTGCTGAGTGAAGACGCGATTACGATGAACTCAATCGTGACAGTTTTTGTGCGGCGGGAGCCCGATTTTAGCAACGGCTAGCAGAATATGCCCAACACCCGCGTTCTTTCATAATTCTAAACTTAACACCCCCAAAGCTGCAACTCGCATTAGCCGACAATTCACGAGCGAAACATGGACCGATGGCACTTTGATAGAACACCAACCAAGCTGCGTTTACAAACCGACCTATCAGTAACTACTAATAAATCACCAACAAACCTTATCGTTACGAAGTTCCTTTTTGCTTGTTCTACCTTGTCTTCGTTACGCTGCTATACAAATAAAGAGTAAACCTATGTTTACCTTCGTATTTCTATTCAAGTAGTGAACACAAATGAAAGCGGAAGAAAAAAAACAACTTGCCGTCTAGGTGGGAACGGGAACTACATGCAGCCACCGCGTAATGCATGGGAATAGCCGGATGCCACCGAGGAGGGGAAATACCAGACCCAAAGCTACACTGCACTGGAAAGCGGAGTTGCTGAGTGCGGTGTACGGCTCTATCGTCGAGGTGCTGCACTCTATTCGTTCGCTTGCAGCAACTCGAATTGACATCCGATCTTCACAAAAAAAAAAAATGGTCGTTTCCTAAAACCCACCCATATCACATTCCACCATCGTTTAGCATGTTTCATATTCATGTTACAGCTCAACAACTATTCCCAAATGTCAACCATTTCGTTTTCCCTTATTCATGCGCCATGCACTTGTTATCGTGTGCTTTTAAACTACGTACCATATTTCTTGTCGTTATTTCAGCATTGCTTAGTCCCCTCTTCTTTACTGCTATTATGTGCACAAATTTGATTTACCATGTATTGTACTTGTTTCTTTTTCATCTGGTTGCGCATGCACTGTTGGGATTTCCCCCCCCCCTTTACACAACGCCCTACAGGCCTGTAAGGTACAAATAAATAAATAAATAAATCGTACATTGCTGCGACATCACACTAGAGAAGGAAAACTATATATATAGCTCGAGAGATCCTGATTTATACTCGAGGCCTTTCAGCAAATTCATTCACGTATCATTATAGTATTGCAGAAAGGAACCGCAAAGAGCGTCAGCTTCTAGGAAAAGAGAAACAAAAACGAATACAGAAAGGTTACGGCAGTACGTTGTTTATTTATACACACGATGGTGAGATATATACACGCGTTGGTGAGCTAGTTCGAAGGTGCTTTGTTCACTACGCTCTCGCGTGCGCCTGAATTCACCCCTTGATCTTCCAAGTGGCAGCGCTCTTGGAGGCTGCTAACCTTCGCAGCGGCGGACATGCACAAAAACCAGCGCAAGCGCGAAAGAAAGCACACCGTGCACGACACAGCGCTCATGTCAAGCCTTTTTATTTTTCTTTCTTTTTTTTTGTTCTTGGGCCGGTTTTTTTGCTTCCGCAACCATGAACGTAATGAAACAAGCCCAACTTGCAGGCTTCCAACTTTTTTCAATACTGGGCTGTGTGATTGGCCGCGCTAGGCGGGCCTTAAACCTAGAGCTTGCCGTCACGAGCTTCCGCACCGACACGAGGCAGCCATAGATACTGCACACACGTGCAACCAGCCGCGCCTGCCACCGGCGTCCACTCGTATAGCGCAAATCAACGGCGCCGATGCCATGAGGACCACCGTGCTAGGAGCTGGGCGCACGTGCGAACGTTCTCAAGGCGACGCAGATTTCTCGAGGGAAGCGTGTGCGCCGCCTGGCAGATTCCTCGGGCCCGGCGGCGCCTTTCGCGGCACAGCGCGCCGACAGCGTTCGAGTCCGCCTCGAAGTGCGGGCACTGCACCTGAGCGACACCAGCCCGAGCCGCGTACGGCGGGGCTAGAAAATGAGCGACCCGCCAGCAGCGAAGGAAATCGCCGAGGTAGCGCCGCCTTCGGAGGCCAGCGAAGGTAGGAGCAGCACGTTTACCCTCGCGATGCACGCAGCGTGCTCCGAGCGCGCTCGAAAATGTCGTGTGCTTCAGCCCTAGAAACTGCTTCCGTGATTTTCCATCGCGATTCCAACGCTCGCGGCCAAGCGCAGTTGAACGTAGCCGTTTTGAATCGAGCCGTTTGATTGGTCAATTGTAAATGGGTAATTACTTGAACTAAAGCAACTTTCTAAGTGTTCATACAGAGCAACTTTCTAAGTGTTCTTACAAGTGTTTAAATTCCGATTGGCTGTAATCCGTTCCGGTATCGCACTCTATACCGCAGTGATATGGATGGACAATGGAATGGGACGCGTCAATACGGTGCCAACGTGTTCACGAGAACGCTTGCCTTTGTCAACGCCCTTGAAGAGGTCTTATCAAAACGTTGGTAGCGGACAGAGGCGTCCCTTTCCCTTGTTATCCCGCATTTCCTGTTCAAGTATCCGTCTTGCTAATAACAGTTATGGTAGCTCGGATCCTTCAGATATCCACGGGAGCACATAGGCACATCAACAAAAACATAACGGTGTTAGTAGTGAAGGGCACAACAGCAACGACAAGGGTGTACAACTGGCTGCCAGGAGCGTGGGTGACCAACAAATCAAATGCTTGGCTCTTTGTTCCTGTAAACTGTACGAATGGGAGCAATTACGCTACGTGAGATATGTTGCACCCCAGTGAAGCGATCGATGATCGCCAGAAGAACGCAGATCACATGACCTCACTGATGAGTGATATATTATGGCGGAAAAAAGCCTATCGTCCAATTCAGGTGCTATGTAGTATCATAACTTTAATGATCACGTTAGGTTTAGAAATGGTTCTCGTTTTCGCATTCATGCTGAGCAGCACGCTGCGAAAAAGGGCTGATAGGTTTTGCCTGGACGGGCTGCATGCCAAAGCTCGTATGTGACATGACGTCCGTCAAGTAACAACGTGAGCAATGCGCCTTAAGAAATCATAAGAAAAAAATTAGTACCGTGCATGACTGCGACGTTGCGCAACCGATGGTGCTGACGTAGTGGAAACGAAATGCATCTAGCGCGGTAACTGTCATGAAATATGCTGTGGCACCATGATCATGCTGCCGGCCGGCGATGGTTACGACGTCATCTCAACAGTTGGCCGGGTGGCCCGGAGCATGCAGGAAGAAGCCATGGCAGCTAGAGCGCATTTCTTTTGCTCTCTGCACAACTTCGAGACGTTACGGTATCTAACACTTAAAAAAAATCTCATTTTCCATAAAGAATCTGCGCCTTATGCCATTGGTACCGTAGCAAAGTATAGTCAGATAAACGAATGATTAGGCCCATTAGGCGTCTACTTGTGCATCAACGCGCAAATGGGAACTATGAACTTTCTTTTTTGAAACCAGGGAATCAAATTTATATCCTGAAATTTTTGTTTGCTGCGGCTAAATTCAAGTAGAGTAAAAGCCGCCGGAATGTCGCGTAAAACCATGCGGCCGACATCGCTGTTTACAACACTGGGTGCTTGGGCGTGTTTGTATTGCATTGCTAAATGTAAGAGCGCGATACACGTACACAGGGAGACGGAGTTCCATTTATGTTTGTTTCGTAATCTCACATTTAGCAATGCCATCGTTGAGTTTATTTTGCACATAAGTGGTACCTGTGCCTGTTCGGTATGCGAGCCGTTGCACCACTGATTCCCCGCGTGTGTGCAGGCGGGCTGTTTTGAGAAAAGTGCCACTCGCTGTCCTTCGAAAAAAAAAATTATAATTGTTCGACGATATCGCTTTACGTGCCCTGCACAGCAATCGGACATATCAGACAATGTTTCAAAGGCTGTTGCAGGAATGGTTATCTTATTGCTCCAATCCAATGTCTTATATAGGAGCTCACGAAACAGCGCAGCTGTGCTGTCACCGTTGCGATCAGCAATATGTCCGCTCTCTATATATGCTTTCTTTGAACACTTTACGTGACACGTGCTGAGCACATGCTTGATAATTATGGTGCTCCGTCCTCGCAACTTTGTCTCACTCAGTCGACCAACTATTATACTCACACTACATGATTATACCGCTTCTGCCGTCGATCATCATCATGCAATCTTGCGAAACTATAGAACGCTTGATTAAGGCAGATAGCGTGGCCTCCTGAAGGTTGCGCCCGGGTAGTTGGCCGGAAAATGTATAGACCAGGAGATTAACTGTACGGTGAAACATAGTCGCCAGCGATTATGTATAAGTATACAAAGGTCACTGTTGGATGCCCTTTACTCGTGTACTCTGCGGGTATTTAAGGTATGGCACGACACATACAAGCGCTTAATTATTACAGAAGAAACCGTGCCAATATATTGAAAATTAATTGGCTTCATTAAGCTATGTGTCGTTTAAGAATTAACGCCAGAAGCGTCATCGCCCTGTGTAACGCACAAGCAGTTCACCCACGGCCCGAGCAAGTCCGGAACGTACTGAAATCGCCAATCACGCCGCGATTTTAACGCAACCTGCCGAAATCGTTGTGACGTGAGAGAGAGAGAGAGAGAGAGAGAGAGAGAGAAAGCAAGGACAGGAAAGGCAGGGAGGTCAACCAGAAGAGTATCCGGTTTGCTACCCTACACTGGGGGTGGGGGAAAGGGGAATAGAAAGAAGAAGAAAGGGAGAGAGTAAGCACAGAGTACGTGTGGGAAGGACACTATGCACAGGGACACTATAAACGGTCTCTTAAACCGGTGTACCTCAAGTATTGCAGTTATGCACGATTCGCTTTTCGTGCCAGTGACGGGTGTGGCCACGGTCCGAGTATCTTTGACTCGGTGAAAGGTCGTAAGTCTAGTCAGTGCAAAGTTTCCTGCAGAGAGAGGCGTTGTACATCGTAGCGGGGGCAGGTACACAATAGGTGCTCGATGGTCTCCTCGCACTCACAGGAATCGCACATCGGGCTCTCGGCCATTCCCAAGCGAAAGGAATATGAGTTTGTGAATGCTACTCCCAGCCACAAGCGGTACAGCAAGGTTGCTTCACCGCGGGAAAGGCTAGATGGCACTTGTAGCCGTAGCGTGGGGTCCAGTGTATATAATCGGCAGTTGAAGGCACCTGAACTCCAGAGATCTTGCGACTTTTTGCGTGCATGTAGGCGAAGTTCCCTGGCAGCGTCAGACCTCGCCAAAGGTATGGAACGCGTCTGGGTATCTGCGTGGGCAGACCGGGCAGCCTTGTCTGCTAGGTTGTTGCCGACAATGCCACAGTGAGAAACTGCTGCAGGCATAATGGACGTGATATACAGGGTGTTTCACGTAACTTGAACCAACGAAATAAAGTTGTTAACCGTAGCTGGGTGAAACCAACGACTTACGGTTTACCGTAATGTGACGCTCCTCCTCCTCAGAAGAAGAAACCTTTATTAAAAAGAATGGTCCGGCAGTTTTTGTTGTGGTGACCTCAGGTGGCGGCTCGAAGTCCTTGGACTAGGGCGGCATCTTCGCCTTGCCGGACGGCCGAGCGCTGGTCTGACAACTCTGAACTTTTGAGAGCCGCCTCCCAGCGGCGGCGACGCCGACGAATAAGGTCCCCGGCGGCTCCCGCAGCCGGGGGCGGCTTGCCGGTGCTCCTCAATTTTTTTTAAATATTCCGCTTAATTAGTTAACTGAGATCAACTAGTCATAATTTATAATATTCACTTTAGAGCCAAGTGCGTTTCGTTACGTTGTAAAGGGGGTTCAGAAACGACCGATCCAATTTTTTTTGTGAAACGTACGTGCTGCGCGGTGATTTTTCGGCGTTCAAAGAATCCCGCAAAATACGAAATGAAACCACGTGACTGCGCTCATGCGCTATCGTATTGCAGCTCTCTCCACCATGCTTCGATCATATCGCTTATCAGGCACGACGGCGTTTCCTTTCTGTGTACCATACCCGCCGTGGTTGCTCAGTGGCTATGGTGTTGGGCTGCTGAGCACGAGGTCGCGGGATCGAATCCCGGCCACGGCGGCCGCATTTCGATGGGGGCGAAATGCGAAAACACCCGTGTAAGCACACGGGTGTTTTCGCATTTCGCCCCCATCGAAGATTTAGGTGCACGTTAAAGAACCCCAGGTGGTCAGAATTTCCGGAGTCCTCCACTACGGCGTGCCTCATAATCAGAAAGTGGTTTTGGCACGTAAAACCCCAAATATTATCATTATATTTCTGTGTACCACCATCAAAGGCGCTGGCGCACCGTGAATGAAGGCGATGCCTAGAACCGCGGCCGCTACTTCGCCACCATGCGCGCGCGCATGGTTCTTTCGCTTGAAGCACAGTTGAGAGCGCTGCAATAAGATAGCGCATGAGCGCAGTCACGTGGTCTTATTTAATATTTCGGCAGCTTTCTTACAACCCGGGAAAATATCACCACGCAACATGTACGTCGCACCAAAAAACTGTTTCGGCCGTTTCTGAATCCCCTCTGCAACGCAACCAAATGCACATGGCCCTAAAGTGATTATCACACATTTTTGCATAATTGATCTTAGTTCATGAACTCATTAAGCCGAATTAAAAATATTCTAAGGAGCGCCACTTGCCGGCAAACAATATGTGGTTGGTTTCATTCAGCTGCGGCTAACCACTTTTTTAATCTTTGGTTCAAGTTACGTGAAACAACAGGCCGACATTGGACAGACAGGCCGGACAGGCCGCCATTGGAATCTCAACCTGGCAACGTTTAACGCTAGAATGTTATCTAGTGAGGCGAGTCTAGCAGTGCTATTGGAGGGATTAGAGGGCAGTAAATGGGGTATAATAGGGCTTAGTGAAGTTAGGAGGACGCAAGAAGCACATACCGTGCTGAAGAGCGGGCACGTCCTGTGCTACCGGGGCTTAGCAGAGAGACGAGAACTAGGAGTCGTATTCCTGATTAATAAGGCTATAGCTGGTAACATACAGGAATTCTGTAGCATTAACGAGAGAGTGGCACCTCTTGTCGTTAAACTTAATAAGAGGTACAAATTGAAGGTCGTACAGGTCTACGCCCCTACATCCAGTCATGATGACCAGGAAGTCGAAAGCTTCTATGAAGACGTGGAATCCGCGCTACGTAAAGTCAAAACAAAAATACACTATACTGATGGGCGACTTCAATGCCAGGGTAGGCAAGAAGCAGGCTGGAGCCAAGTCAGTGGGGGAATATGGCATAGACTCTAGGAATAGCAGGGGAAAGTTATTAGTAGAGTTTGCAGAACAGAATAATATGCGGATAATAAATACCTTCTTCCGCAAGCGGGATAGCCGAATGTGGACGTGGAGGAGCCCGAATGGAGAGACTAGAAATGAAATAAACCTTATACTCTGCGCTAACCTTGGCATCATACAAGATGTGGACGTGCTCGGCAAGGTGCGCAGCAGTGACCATAGGATGGTAAGAACTCGAATTAGCCTAGACTTAAGGAGGAAACGGAAGAAACTGATACATAAGAAGCCGATCAATGAGTTAGCAGTAAGAGGGAACATAGAGGAATTCCGGATCAAGCTACAGAACAGGTATTCGGCTTTAACACAGGAAAAGGACCTTAGCGTTGAAGCAATGAAGGACAATCTTATGGGCATCATTAAGGAGTCTGCAATAGAAGTCGGTGGTAGCTCCCCTAGACAGGATACCAGTAAGCTATCGCAGGATACGAAAGATCTGGTCAAGAAACGCCAATGTATGAAAGCCTCTAACCCTACAGCTAGAATAGAACTGGCAGAACTTCCCAAGTTAATCAACAAGCGTAAGACAGCTGACATAAGGAAGTATAATATGAATAGAATTGAACATGCTCTCAGGAACGGAGGAAACCTAAAAGCAGTGAAGAAGAAACTAGGAATAGGCAAGAATCAGAAGTATGCGTTAAGACACAAAGCCGGCAACATCATTACTAATATAGATGCGATAGTACAAGTGACTGAGGAGTTTTATAGAGATATATGCAGTACCAGTGGCATCCACGACGATAATGGAAGACAGAATAGTCTAGAGGAATTTACAATCCCACAAGTAACGCCGGAAGAAGTAAAGAAAGCCTTGGGAGCTATGCAAAGGGGGAAGGCAGCTGGGGAGGATCAGGTAACAGCAGATTTTTTGAAGGATGGTGGGCAGATTGTTCTAGAAAAACTGGCCACCCTGTATACGCAATGCCTCATGACTTCGAGCGTACCGGAATCTTGGAAGAACGCTAACATAATCCTAATCCATAAGAAAGGGGACGCCAAAGACTTGAAAAATTATAGACCGATCAGCTTACTGTCAGTTGCCTACAAACTATTTACTAAGGTAATTGCAAATAGAATCAGGAACACCTTAGACTTCCTTCAACCAAAGGAGCAGGCAGGGTTCCGTAAAGGCTACTCAACAATAGACCATATTCACAC